>NC_141391.1:3625515-4225515 GCF_034619465.1 Leptosomus discolor
CATTTGGTCAGTATTATCCTTTAGTTCAGATAGCTCCCTTCTGTCCTTGGCCTTTACAGAGTGCACTTTTATTCCCTGCAGCCGTTGTTTTGTTAGGCTAGGCGAGCTAAGCAATTTTTGTCCCTTCTGATGTTGTAAGCTCCCATTCATCACTCCCATCTGAGAGATGCTTCTCTGCACCTGATGTGAATTCTCTTTTCTTTTATTGATAACTAGAGAAAGTGTATTATACTGTTGGCTTGCATGAGGACATTATTATTTTCCATGCCTCTACTGAAGATAAATTTTAGGGGGTTTGGTGCCTACAGTGATGGTTTATGGTCAGTCACCATGAGATCTTAATTCACTTTTCTGCCTCTTCAAATAGATTAATCCTACATTTGGAATAAGGATCCGTATTTGCATTGAAAGGCGTGTTCTTGGCCATCATATTTAATCCCGTTCCTGACATTTCGGTCCGAGTCCGTTCATTTCTCCCTCTGAGAATCTAGTCCTCCTTTCTGTTGACAGACGTGCTGAAGATGAAATGCTGAGAAGCAGTCTTTGGTCACTAAAGAAAAATTAGATCACTCCCTGGACCAGTATTCAAGGAATCCAGTACTGAATTATAAGAATGCTGTACAGAGTTAAGCCCAGGTCCATCCATATGCATTCATTTGATTTCTGATATATTATATTTCTTACAGGCATAACCAATAACATCTTCTTTAATTACTTTGCATACCTCATGCCGTAGTTGCAAATTCTCAAATCTCTGGTTTTCCCAATGAGGTCAGCTGCATTTTTTTAAAAAAGAAAATCTGGTGAAAAAGAGAAAGATTACGTTTCTTGATAGTTTAACTTTTTCTCCATTTTCAGCTTCCATCTCTTATTTCCTTCAAAACTTGTTTCACTTCCTTATTTGTTAATTAACTTTAGAGTTGCGGGTCTGTAGTTGTGTCACCTTTTTCTTCTTTCTTGCTATTGTTTGCTAATCTCTCTGCATATCCCACTGCCGTTTTTCGATGGAATTAGCTTATAAATTCATTAAAAGGGATTTTTACTATTCTATGTGAGGATAATCCTGTAAAGACTAGCTAGACTTTTCTGAAATACGCCCTCCTAGGCACCTTGGGTTTGAAAGAGGACTTGTAGCTTTTGTTCTTGAAAGAAGTAATTTTGCTAGCAGCATGCCAGAGGACTTCATTGTTCCCCTACCCCCATTTCCCTTTTTAAAAGATTTGCACAACTTTCAATAAGTATGTTTTGCAAATAGGCTTGCCTAATCCGTGCTATAAATGTTCTGAATAATATGGGCCAAAAAGCGCAGAGAAGGAGTGGCAGGAATTTACAGCTAGATTAGGTCCATGGTATTTCCTCTCTAAGCAACATGGTCCTAGATGAAACACTCATAAATTTTCAATAATTTAACATAATTATAGCTTTACAGGAAGTGTTGAAACCTTCGCTGTCCTACAGAAGAATCTCTTTTCTGCATTCTTGCGTCCATCAAAGTTTGTTATCCTACAGCAACTCTCTTCTGAAGTCATGTGCCTTCCCGGTTGTGGATAAACATTATGGTATTTCTTCTGTTCAGCGTTTTAGTATTTGACTTTTTGCCAGGTTTTTGACAGTTTCATAACGAAGCGACCTTGAACAGTGATATTTATATAACGTCTAATAACTTCTCTTGAAAATGGGCATAGTTGAGAGCCGTTGAGAACTGCTTTAGAAAGCAGAAGCTTCGCTATCCAGACTACATAGCCTTTGCTCAGCTTTTCAAGACTGGATGACATCTTTGCATGATTTGTGGGAGGACGTGATAATGGTCAGTGGGGCACACAATACTGAGTTTTAGTGGATTTCTTCCAAACCTGGTCTCTCCTGAAAGTGAATCACTGCCCGTTGCAACACTGCGGGAATGTGGTAAAAGGTTAATGATTCCCCAAAGAATTTAAGCATGAAAAAGGCCTTTTATATTGATATAAACTTGTATGTCTTTGCAGAGCTGTTTTGATGTCAGCTGGGCTTCTTTTACGTGGAAGAACTTAGTACAGAGCTGACTAGAAGAGTAAGATCTCTGGCACATCTCTGTTTTGCTTGTTGTAACTTGGTGAACTTCATGGTTGTGCAGGAGATGATATTAAATCAATAAGGAAATAATTTAAAGAAGGCCTGATAAAAATCAGGTGTGATTTTTATCCAGGTAGAGAAGACTGTGTCAAACAGATTTGAATCTACTTTGTGAGAAAATAGAAGAGCTAACTTGTTAACTGGGTACATTTCTGCCTCAGGTGTTCTGAAATAACCTTTTCTCCATTTGCGTTTGTATTTTCTGTAAACCTGTAAAGTATGGATTTTTGTTCCTAGAGGTGCTCTAATACTGTGGGGTTGTATGACCATAGTTTGATAGCTTGCACTTTTCTTTGGGATGGATCTTGGGAAGTAGGACTCCTGAAAAAATAGGTGCTTGAATTAGGGGAGTGATTCAGGCATGGCCTGCTCACTCTTTGTTTTAGAAAGTGAAAGTCTTCTGAAATTTTTTGCTGAATAAAAAAAGCCAGAAATAGGGGGGGTTTTGGTCTCTCCATGGTCTCATACGTTATACTTTTCATTGAGATACTTGGAAATTACAGTTTCAATTTTACATATGTTTGTGGCGTGTGCAAGCGTGCAGTTTGATTTATGTAAGCAACATTCTGCCTTTTTTAACAGATTCGCTCTTTTTCCCAAATTCCTTTTATTCCCATTACACAACCTGTATTCTCAAAATTATAGTTTGTGGTTAGGCTAAAAAGCTGAATCTGCATCCCTTTTGCTGAGAAATGTACCATTTCCTTATGCTTCACTTAAACTTCTCAATCTTTCATTGCACTTTTTTGCATAGGCCAGGACAGTTTGAAAAAAAAAACCCACCCAAAATCGTCTAAATCAGTCTAGGAGAATAGTCTTAAACAAAGCCAAAAGAAAGGTGCCTTCATCTTACCTGTGCTAGACGAGTCATCACGCCCCCTGGTACAAGAGCTGGGCTCTTGGCTTGTTCTTACGTTCTCTGATCTCTGCGACACATCTCCTTTCTTTGTGTTTCATCTCAGCTTCAGGAGGAGGGATGGAGAGTAGTGGTGTCTTGCTGAAGTTCAGGCTCTTGATAAGCTTTCACACTTGCCTGCCATGCTGATCAGTAGTGACTTTTTGCTGTTCCTTAGCCTTACGTTGTGACCTGTGGCGTAGCATCCCATCTGGCTCGTTCTGTGCGTGCACAGGGATTGGCACACTAATAGTAAAGACTGAACTGGTTTCATTTGGGAACGAGTCCCTTGGTGACCTTAAAGTATCTGAAGGGAGTGTGGAGGAGAGCGTTCCAAGAATAGGTTTAAGAAAAGAAAGGTTTTTCTTAAGAAAAGAAGAAACCAAACAGCTTTTTGAAAATACCAGGCTTGAACTATTTGGGGCTTATATCTCCTTAAGGAATCAGGTTTTAATTCATGAGCTGTGCAATCAAGGTAAACAGTAACCCTATTTTGCTGCCTCCTGCCAAGAAAGTAAGCACCATCTAAGTCGAACTTTTTAGTTAAATTAGTATTTTATTACTACCCATACATGTGAAAAAAGACAAGAGAGTTAAAATGTTCTTAGCCTCCAAGTAGTTAACTGTGTCGTATTTAGGATTTCATTTAGGATTATGTGTGAAAGGACCAAAAAGTTGTCGCTTCCCAGATTAAAACTGTTGAACCTGTTTCTAATGAGTGAATGCAGCTTTATTTATTTAATGTGGTTACTACCCAATTCTAAATCTCTGCTTTTGGTTTCTGTCCCACAGGGAACACAGTGAGTAACCTGATTTTCATTCTACCTCCAATCTACGGTGCGATTCAGACCTATAAAGATGGCCTTGAAAAACGGTATTTAGCTGCATATTTGTGTCTTACAGGTATGTGTAAAACTTAATTTGCTCTTTCATTATAAAGAGAGCTCAGATTTAACCAAGTGGTTAAGTCCAAATACTATGTGTGTGAAACGTAAACCTCAATATGTTATTCTTGTTAATGTTTATAGAAAAATGGGTATTTGTTGGAACAACGTGAAGCTAAAATCCACTGAATAACTTTATGAGATTTTAAAGTGATCCTTTTCTGGCTTTTAAGTCCTGCTCAGTGCATCTTAGCTTATTGTGTCCTTCTATGATGATTTACAGAAGATGTCTTGTGTGCCCTACTTCCAAACAGTTTCACACTATATTAATATTTTTGTGACATTTGTATGGAACAGTAATACAAGAAATGGCCAAGATTGAAGGAACTGGAAAAGCATTCTTTCATGAGTTTGAATCTGGTTTTGGTTCCTTTTTTGGCATATATCACCTGACCACCTAACTGCCATCCTATCTGGGAAGTTTTGCAAGGATGGAAGACAATGTGACATCCGTGCATAGGTGAACTTAAAGGCAATCTGTTTTTTCTAAAATAGCAAAATCCAGAAAAGAAACAACTTCCTTTAAAACATTAATTATGCAAGTAGAAGTCGTGTTCCTTATGAGAAAATAAGATGTTTGAAGATGGTTCAGATTTGGCAGTTGAGTCTCAGAAGTAGATTGCACAGAACTTCTGTGTTTCACAAGATTTCATAGAATCACAGAACGGTTTGGGTTGGAAGGCACCTTAAAGACCATCCAGTCCGACCCCCTGCCGTGGGCAGGGACACATTCCACCAGACCAGGTCGCTCCCAGCCCCATCCAACCTGGCCTTGAGCACTGCCAGGGAGGGGGCAGCCACAGCTTCCCTGGGCAACCTGTGTCAGTGTCTCACCACCCTCACAGGAAATAATTTCTGCCTAATATTTAATCTCAATCTTCTCTCAGTTTGAAACCGTTACCCCTTGTCCTCTCACTACACTCCCTTATAAAAGAGTCCCTCCCCCTCTATGTTTGCTATATTCATATTCTACGTTTGCTATAGCTCGGGTCTCTGTGGAGGCTATTTTTCCCAGTCTTCTCAGTGGTAAGAGATTGGTTTATTGTAAATATTACTTTTAAGATTAGCATACTTACGTAATTAGACAAACATTGTCAAAAGCCACATATCCATATGCTAAATGTATTCTAGATGCCAATTAAACTGTAACATTGCTAGGTACAACTTAATGGTTTTTCAGTTATGTCAGCATTGCTGATATGTGTGAAAGATAAGCAGCAACAATGTACAGCTTGGGATGTTGTCTGAACGCTTTCCAAATGGCCATTTGTAGGCTTTTCGTGGCTTGTGTAATTACTCATTTTTGTCTCAGTATAAAATAGTTTGGCAGAAGGAATTCTTGAAGGTCAGGGTTTCCTTTTAAAAAGCCAGGGAAAGAAACAGCGTGTTAAGCGTTTGCCAAAGTTGACTCTTTGTATGTTCCTGAATGAAAATATGCTATACTGCCGTTCTTTCTAAACTTAAAAAAAAATTAATAGTAAAACTCTGTGTTTGAGACTCAGTCTTCACCATATCTTGGCGCTACCTCTGCCAGTGACACTTCATGGTGGACAAAGTGTGCCACTATCTGACCAGAATGTCAGGCTGGCATGCCGAGACTGCCCTGAGTGGGCATTTCTCAGATACTGTTTAATGTTTAAAAGAAAAGAAAAGAAAAAAAAAAAGAAAGAAAAAAAGGTCTGTCTTTGATCACAATAAGTACCATGGACTTCAGTTTTATACTGTTCCTGGTGTTCATGAAGGGGAGCTCAGCCTTAGTATTTGACAGCAGTGCTGGAGGGCAGTCCTGAGTTCCAGCTGGGCTCTGCTCATCTGTGAGTGGGATGCCTTTGACTCCTGTCTAAAGTGATAAATGCTTGCATGGCTTGATTTTTATCTCGTATGTTGCAACCTAACATTAAAGGTCACTCCCCAAACCGTTTCTGTTCTGTTTTGTCTCTGCTTCAGTATTCGTAATGCTGGACTGTTTTACAGCAGGCAAAAGATGTAAAGGAATATAGAAGGCTTTATAGTTTCTCAGTGAAAAACAGGAACGGGATGGTTTGGAATCACGAGCCTCTTAACATCTGTTCTGCTACAGAATACAAGCAGCAAATGACAGAATTTTAAATATACTTGAGATGTGCCAGGAACATTGGCATTCTTGCTGTGCATGTGAGTGAACGAGAAGCATGCTGAAGTGGAGATAGAGTAAGTGTAGAGAAACTTCTTTTTGTGAGGAAGTACCAGAAAGAATTCTTTCCCTTACAGTAATTTTATTTATTAACAGATTTCACTCTAACAAACAGGCATAGACTTAACCTGTAAAGGGATAGTGAATTTAACACAAACTTCTGGTTTCACTTCAGGCACCATGCTTCATTAAAGATGATCTAGCAGAGCTTCTAACTAACTAGTAGTGTCTAAGGGTTGTTTTGTTAAAGTAGAAATTCTTTAACTATGAAGATGGGGGTGGAAGGGAGGGCACTTTAGTTAAGTTTTAATGACTTTGAATCACTACTGAGATTTTACGAGGTGTTAAAAGACAGCTGTCAAAGCGGACATTAAAATTAAATCTGTTCGCATTTGAGAACGTAAGAAGTGTTGTTTCTAGATATTGTTTTGATCCAAATCAGCTGTTTCTTTTGGATGCTTCCAGACATTTAGCTGATTGTCAGTCCCTTTGTGTTTTACCATGCCATGTTCAGAACCTCACGTTATATCCCACAATTTCTGGTGTTGACGTTTATTTTGCCTTTGAACCAGATGCAGTTTGCATTAGGGAAGCACTGTTCACGTCACATACATGCTAAGATCCAAAGTTGGCAGGACAAGAAGGGGGATTTCTAAATAACTGGTCAAATAAATTTCTTGCTCATACGGGTGCTGAGACCGAGTTGCACTTTTCAGCAAGCTCTTTAAGATACAGCACACTCTTCTCAGCCCTCCTTTCTGCTGCCTTTCAGCTGAAAGGGCATCTTGTCAACGAACTCAATAGGAACTGGATACAATTTTTAAGCTTTAGAGAACTCTTTTATCAACCTATAAATTGTGAAGAATAATCTTAAGCAATTACTTCAGCATGTTGCATCCCATGGAGTAGGTGGAACAAATCATCAGACTGTCACTACCTCTGAAGATAAGCAGTCGGTTTTGGATGGTTCCTTATGATGCTGTGGTGTTGTGTCAGATTCTACCATATGTCATCTCCTCCTGTGTCCTGGGAAACTATGATTCCCAAATGGTTCATAACCTAGAAGGGTCTTGATTTAAAAAAATTGTGTATATATATATATATATATATATAAAAAAAAGAGAGTGTAACTGTTTTGGACCTAAGAAAATAAGAAAAAGCAATCAGTGGAGTTATGTACTTTATTAGATGCTTTACTTGACATTTGGAAGGTTTGTTCCCTTTTGTATTTCGTTGGGCTGTTTAATAGGGCTCAGTCATTCAAGTTGTGCCAAAGTGGAGGAAAAGAAAAAGATGCAAAAGCTTTTCTGTGTTGGACATAGCCATAGGAACTCGTAAACAACCTACTAAACTTAATTTCCAGTGAAACATTGTGCCTGTGAAAATAGTTGTTAGAAGCCCTTCGGTCAAAGTTAATTCCCTTATTCTTACCTAACAGCCGTAGAGACGGTGCTTAGGCCATGTTGATGTTAGTAAACCAAATGTGCTCGGGACCATTCCCGAGTGCTGGAGCCAAGCAGCGTGGAACAGCCCGTGTCTGTTCCTCTTAGCCTCCAAAACAAGGTGACTGCATACAAATTCCCTGCTGGGCATGGGCCCTGGACTCTTGTGGCTGCTGGGCTGTGCCTGGGAGCTGCTGGGGGAAAGTGCTAGTTGGCACAGGCCGGATTCACACCACAGGCTGTTCTAACAACTGGCTAGCGCAGACGATAGCATTGCAGTGTCTGGGAACAGTCCCAGCCGTGCTTGAGTTCACTTGTAGAGCTGTACCCTTGGAGTAACCACGGTCTCTGCTGTCTCTTACGCTGTGGAGGGAAACCATTACAAAATGAAATAATTCGGTAAAAAGTCAGCTCCAGTTTCAAAGACCTAAACATGTGGTATACCTATGCAGAGGGGTCTGTCTCCCACTGCAGTCAGTAAAGCCTAGAGAATCATTTGGCTCATCCTAAACTATGCCCTTATATTTGGCCACCTGAATTACTCTTTACAATGGCATTCTCTTTAGTGGAAGCTTTGACATCTAATCCGTGTGTAGATACCTAAAGAAAGGTGTTTGCATCTGGAGCAGCCTTCCTTCAGAATGTTTTCACAGAGTGCCTGTACAGTTTGAATTCAAACCATGTCTATGAAATCCTAATAAACAATGTTTTCTACAAAGGCTTTAGGCTTATGATGAGAGTTTTTATTGCTTATGTATAGTCTTATATCAAAATAAGTTATCACTGATTATATGATACTTCTGATTCTTCCTAAAACTATTGAAAAATTTGCAGGGGATATTTGTGACCCTCTAGGGTTCTAATCCTGAGAGTTTTTATGGTTTATACATGGAAATGGATCTCGTGTATAATGTCAGATTATTTCCAGCAGGGGTACTGCCTTGAAGTCGTTGACGGTGTTGAAGCACAGCGAAATCACTGTGTAGGAAATAAAGCTTGCAGATGCATTGCTTTTACATCATCACTAACACAACTATTTTATCAGCTGGCTGTAACCACACGTCGTGTTTGCTGCAGGACAAAAAAAGCCGTGGCAGTCTACACATAGCAGCTAACCTGACTTTGCATTTCCAGTCTTTTTAAGTGCTATTCTGATCTCATAATATTGTGACTTAATGTGTATTCTGTGATTAATACACGATTTATGTATATCCCCTGTAACTTGAAATGTTTGTTGATGTAAAAATGCTGAGTGACTTGTAGTATCTACGAAAAGTGAGTTACAGTAGAGAGGAAATAGTATTGCTTCAGATGGCGTTAAAACTTCCCAACCGATATGCAGCTTTTAGTGAGTTAAGCTCCTTTGCGAAAGGAAACATCTAAACTGAAAAGCGTAACCCCCACGTGCAAGATAAGGACCAAATGTGTTGCGCAGTTTGTCAATGGCTGTATGGGGAAGTTGCTTCTGTTGAATATTGGTGTAATTGCAGTGATAGTGTTCGCTCCGATTTGGAAAAGTACAAAGCTGGGAAAATTGTCTCGTTGCAATGGTGGTATTTGTGAAGTAAATATTCCTTAGAAATGTCTTGATCCTGATGAGAAGTATATCTAAAGGTAGCTGCATTCCTGTAGAACTGCAGGTAGAAGCTACACGTGAAGACATTTGAGTTTAAGGATTAAACCACTATTTACTGGAGACAAATACACGTCAAGCCCTTTGTAACTTAGAAGCTAGACTTTAAGTGTGACAAAAAGGTCGTGTGCTCTGGGCACGGCAGAGGAAGTAAAGATTTCCTTGTGATTCCTGGCACGTGATAGGTATTTCCTCTTTTTACATTGCAATGTTTTGAGCACCAAACACTAACCCTGCGTTAAGCCACGGGACTGCAGCTCTGACTAGCGCAGCTCTGGGCTCAGTGCAGTGTTAGATATTAGTTCCCTTTCGCTGAAGTTTACCAGTTATATCGTGATGTTAGTGAAGCGGAGTATGACGTAGGCTTCAGTGGCTGCAGTTCACTTCATCATCTCTTAGTGCAGTTTCCTTCTTTCTCCGTTTCTCTCTTCAGATCGTGAAGCTTTTTGCACCATTCTAGGTTAAGATGTAACGTACGCCAAAGGTAGCAAGTGAGAAACTTGGTTCTGAGCTCATTCAATGTCTAACATTGTATGTAAAACGCTTTTAAGTTATCCCTCTGCACTGTAAAATATACTTTTTTTAACGTTATACCTCTGCAATAAGCAGGAATAAATGGGATACATAAAGAATCATGTTTCATTCTTTAGCCTTCATTTAAACCATTTCTTCAAAAAGATGCTATTGTGCATAGTTGCCCCAACAGTGTTTGAGGAAATGTTATCTGTGCAGTCTGGAGAGGGAGAGTGTCATCTGATGAATAATCTGGTCGTATAATTTCTAGTCATGTAACATCCTGGATTATCTGCTGAATGCACTTAAATACCAAACAGACTTGACTGTGTTCGTGAGCTCTCTAGAGATTGCAGCAAGCAGTAATACACCCATTTCCAGTAAGGGTTTTTATTTTAGGAAGGACTGTATGATGAGTCCCTGTAAACTTTTCCTGTATCAAATAACTATTTTATTGCTACACAATATAGCTAAAGCATTGCTCTCCAACGCATAGTAAAATTCCATAATGAAAGAAACTCCAAGTGTGACCATTACGCAGAAGCAAGAGGGTTTTTATTATTTTTAGAAATTAATTGTAGTCGTGGGATTAATGAGCTGGAGCTCTATTATCTGCAGCATTCTTGATTTTTGCAAAGACTGGAGAGGAAAAATAACCTAGAAATAACTGCTTCTAATCCTATAGGAAGAAGGCGGAGAGTTCAGTAGCTGATTGTTGAGATTTTACTAACCTCAATAACGTAACAAAAAAAAAAAACCCACCCCAAAGCCCCCTAATAACGTATTTTGTTAATTTAAAATCAGTTGAAATTTCTTATGCAATGATTTAGCCCATATTTGAAAATTACACTTGTTACAAATTGTCAGAGTTTGCATCATGAAGATACTAAATCATGTGACAGCCAGGATGATGGATGGTACTGTTTTAATGAGGATCTTAATGCTGATTTTTTTCCTTCAGAATGAACAGTAGTTGTAATATATTCTGTATACATGGAAAAATGGCTATGAGAACTTCTCATTAAAATCGCAGTGAAGGTGAAAAACTGTTATTGTTTATTGTTTGAAAAGATTTCTCAGAAGCAAAACAATTTAATCAGAATTTAGGGAAGTGCGTATGCTTGTTTATGTTCTGGTAGACAGCCATGCTTAATTTTCCCAGAGAATTAATGACATTAAAATGTTTGGCAATGCATTTTTAAATGTAACTGTATTACAGTTTTATGTTTCAGTAAAATTACATGCTCCGGTGTCTCATTTTGTTGAGTACCTGTAATAATCACAATTCTAATCTAATAGTGTCTAAAGAAACCTCTCCAGACAGGTTGGACCAGATGATCCTTGAGGTCCCCTCCAACCTGGTATTCTGTGATTCCACGTCTATCAGCTGTCTCGGGGAATCAGTTTGTTAGATGGAGGTCTGTTCATGCATCAGTGAAATCTAGCTGTTGTGTGTAGGAGAGGTCACACTTGCAGCAAAGCACAGCAGCACTACGCCGTGATCAAGGCTTGAGTGCAGATTACTTGGCGTTCTCTGAAGTGAGAGTCTGAGGTAAAATAAAATTTCTTGAAGGAAGGCAAGGCTTGGCATTAAGGTACTTGTTCTTGCAAAATAAAAATGAGCTGGTGCTTAATGAGAGTGTTTATCTGAGAACATTTCAAAGTAATGAATGATACATTAAAACCTCTCCCAGCTTTGCTCTGAACAGTGAAATCGAACTTCCAAGAAACATTGTCCTTGTCTAACTCGTATACGTTTCCTACACACAGCTTTTTCTCTCATAAATTAATTTCAGAATAAATTCAGAGTTTAAAAATAAAGTATTTCAAATAAATAAAAATCATTACATAGAAAGATGAGCTTCCAAGAAGGTGGCTCAGAAATGGTGATCTTGTTTCACAGAACAAATCCAGACTGTGTGAGTTTTGTTTGTTTACCCTGAATTTCTAGTTCTGAGTTCTAGCAGCGGTTCATTTCTGCATCTAGAGCTGACAAAAATCCCCTTGTAAAATTTAGCTTTTAAAACTGGACAATAGCAGAAGTCACAGGCTTTCAGGAGTATCAGCAGTTGAATGATCCTTTGTGCTACAGAAAGACTGAGACAGGTAAATCTTAATGAACTTAAAAGAAAAATAAAATTATAATGTTCCATTCATTCTGGGTTCCCTCTACTCTTGTCCTCATTGAGATTTCACCAGTTCATAGGAGACAGTACTGAGAGGAGGGAAAGAGGATCCCCACCCCCAAAAATCATAAATTCAAGGACATCACTGATGACTAAAGTGAAAATATAAGGCTGTGGAAAATTAGGGTTTTGTCCCTGAATGCTGATGTTCTAAATTTTTTCCCAGTAAAGTTCATGCATTTAACTTAATGTACATGGAAGTTTTACATGTAGACTTTCATGCTAACCATAGTTTTGATTTGTTTTCAGCTGTGGGATTGGGATCTTGGTGCTTCCACATGACCCTGAAGTATGAAATGCAGGTAAGTATTGATAAGTAGCTGTGAATCATTTTATGCGTGTATCTCACAATATAGTCATGTTGCCATGTCTTGGCTAGATGGAACTTGTATAACATGAGTTAATCTACCTGAAGTATCGTTGTACATGGCTTCTGCTCTCAACAAGAGAGTAGTGCAGATCTTGATTCACTAGATATTTTCCACCGACAGATGCACAGGAATATATACCTGCATCTCAAATAAAAGCTATAATCAATTGCGTACGTTAGTAGAATAGAATCATAGAGCAGTTTCGGTTGGAAGAGACCTTCAAGATCATTGAGTCCAACCTTTGTCCTAGCTCTGCCAACACCACTAAACCAGGTCCCTAAGTACAACATCTGCCCGTCTCTTAAACACCTTCAGGGATGGTAAGTCCACCGCTTCCCTGGGCAGGCTGTTCCAATGCCTGACAACCCTTTCAGTTGGGAAATCATACTATTTACTCAAGTTGTCATTTAAAAATTCCTACAGCTTTGGCATAATAGCAAGCAGTATAGACTAGAGTTATTGTTACTTACTGTATCCTTTTTTCAAATCTTAAAGTTTTCTCTTTACCTAGATGTAGCTGTAGCATTAATACTGAATCCAGATACTTCTGAGTAGCAACAGTTGTCGTCTTCTCTCTCCTTCTCTCTTATTCTCAAGTAGAAGGCATTCTGTAATAAATCACTGGGTATAAGGATTTGGTCCTGGCATTTCCAGTTTTCAAGAGAGACACAAAGAGTCTTGTCCTGTTGTCCTGTTCCAGGTCTGAGAAGATTAAGGAAATTCATCTTGGACTCAAAGTCAGGGTGAAGTGGGATTCAGTTCAAAATTAAGAAACCTGCATTTAAAAGTGTGTGCTGCCAGTCTGTGCTCCCACTGCAGTCAGTGGACGTACAGTTATGTCAGTGGAGTTCAGAGCGCCAGCCAGCTGGGCTGAATCGTTCTCCAGACCCCACCTGGTATTGAATAATGTTCGTTTGTCTGAATATAGGTGTTTAGTGTCATTTTAGACCCTGTGAGTGTTCTGTCTGGCCTCCAGCTGCCATCCCACAAAGGTGCAAATCTCTTAGACCCCCCCGTCACATCTACCAGTCTTGGGTGGGTGTATTGGGGATGACAGAGCATTAGGTCAGGTGGCATTAGGTGACTATGCTGTGGCAGCTGAAGTAAGTCCTGGGTTTCTGCGGATCGTAAGGGGAGCTGAGACACTGCATTGTGGACACCAAAAGCTGCGTGTCTTAAACTTGAACTGAATTACAATCTGTAGTGATGTTTGCCTCCATAATGCTCTGTTTTGTGTCTCTGACATGTGCTGGAGACTGTCAGCCTCCACAGAGCCTACTGTTGCCACCATGTAAGGATATTTGGTGCTTTTCTTGGCATGATAAAGGTGGTTTCTAGATCCATTTCACCGCTCCCTCCCAAAGTGAGGTGTGATTTACCTGTGTTCTCTTCGGTGGTGAAACTACCTTGTATTTCCACATTTTCATTTCTCTTTGCTCAGCTGCTTGTTCCTAACCCTGCCAGTGTTTCTTACACTGATGCAGAGGTGAGCAAGACCACCCTGAAACCCAGGTCGTTAAAGTGACCCAGGCTTAAAACATTCTTATGTTTGGGTTTGGGGTTTTCTTGTGTGTCGAGGCTATTTTAATCCAAGTCACTTTGACGCTACTTACCGTGTAGTTCTGGTGTTGCATCACAACAACTAAG
Organism: Leptosomus discolor; assembly: GCF_034619465.1. Taxonomy (NCBI): domain Eukaryota; kingdom Metazoa; phylum Chordata; class Aves; order Leptosomiformes; family Leptosomidae; genus Leptosomus; species Leptosomus discolor. The sequence continues at coordinate 3,639,432 of NC_141391.1, forward strand.
GGACCTATGAACTCTGGTAAGTAAAGAATGGGCAGAAGCAGATGACAGCGGAGCGGGAACGTCTTGCATCATCTTTCCAACTGGTGTAAAAGGCTTCGTGTGAGGCAGAGCAAGTACACTTATTATTTTGGCAGCCAAGTGAAATCCGCTGGTGGCCCATAATTACTCTGATTGCTGGCTCAGGCATCACCATAGAGGAAACATTTCAACCAGTAATAATGTTTTCCCGTTCACTTTTTCTCGTTATGATTAAAAGTCATCTTTGATAGCTGTTTGAAAAGAACTTTTTTATTTTATTTTTTTATTTTTTACATTTGTTTCGGAGTCTTAATACTATGAATGGTCAATTTGGATTGCTTGATTAAGAGAAATGTGAAAGCTTCTGTTCTTGAAAGTAGTTATTTAGAATACTTCTGAAGTGATCACCTCTCTTTTTCTCTTATTTTCGTGGGAATCTGCTTGATTGTGCATTCCTCAAGAATCCAAAACGCTTATTTAACCAGTGAAATCAGCTCACCGAGTTTCCTTCTAGCCGTGTTTCCTCATTGTTCAGACTTGTTCAGACACGCTGCTGACAGTGTTTCTGGAACCATTAATTCCTGTGGATACAGAAGCCATTGTCTTCTGCAAGCAAATTCGAACTAGGGTCTTTTGAGAGGCTCTTTGATGTTTCCATTATGTCCCTGAGAGGCTGCCAGCATAAGAACTTCAGAGTGCGATCAGCTGTCCAAATTAAAAAAATTCTGCTGTATCATATTTCTTATTCTCCCCCCCCCCCTTTTTTTTATGAAGCCCTAAATGAGTCACACTCTTAAAGAGCTGCATTAATTAATCCTGCAGCTAATTCCTATCAGACTTGGTAAAGCATATCGCTGAACTTGCAAACAATAACTGTTAGTATAAAGCTCAATTCAGCTATTGCTTCTAATTTTTCCTCTCTAAGGCATCACAGCAAAGAAAAACAAGGTGCTACCTAACACGCCCGTTAGCTTCGCTGCCATCTATGTTCCTGTTACTTTCTTTGTGCTACCTATAATGCATGGATTCAGGTATTTAAACCTTTTTCTGCCAGGTTAGTTGTGTGCTGGATCAGCTGTTAGAACTGGCTGACGGTGGGTCAGACGAGCATGCCTGCCTCACTCGAGAGAAGCAGTGGGAGTGAGGGTGAAGAAGCAAAACCTGCCCATTCAGTGGCAGCTGGTCAGTAGAGCTGTTGAGCAGTATTACGAAACATTTCCTGACGTTTCTATGGCCAAACGCACAAGAAGCTAATAGTTCACGCTCAGGATAATACATCTCTCTCCTTCTGTGAAGAGCTAGATCGCCTTTTTTTTTTTTTTTCCCCTCAATATGAGATTTCAAAACTAAAGATTTTGCCTGTGCAGTTAGAAAAATTCTCCCAAACCAAGCGGAATCAGGCTGGCTTTATAAAAAGGTTTGTGTAAGCTGCTGTTGCTCTTAATGTGTCTCATTATTCAGAAAAACACCCTGTCCCAGTAGTTGGAAGGTAATTTCTGTCCAGGCATGCCCATCAACAACTTTCAGGTGACGGGAAAAGATCAAAATCTTGTTTGCGTCCAGTTCTTGGTTTTCTTAGGAAAGGGTCAAACCTGGTGTAACAATTCTAAGATGCCGAACTATTAACATTTGCTTAATATATTCGAAATCAGAGGCAGTGAATCTTCATTGATCTGTTTGCATTTTGCATTTTCATGGTTTTCAGTCCTTCATAAGAGCAGGTAAGTTTAACGATGGATTTATGAGCAGAAATTTGTTACTGTTCTTTGGTGAGAAAAGTTTTAGAAGAAAATGATGCTATGATTTTTATTTTTTCCCCTCTAATGATAACTAAATGGCAATTTCGAGCATATTTGCTCTTGAGGAATCACCTCTCTTGTGATTACTATTTTAATTCAATCTCCATTAAGGTGGCAAGTTCCTGGAGAAATAACTGTTTTACCTGTAATACACCAGTCTTCTCCCACAGTATTTAAGACAATAAATCATTATATGGCAGTCATAATTTGGGGGGGGGGAAAAACCCAAGAACCCCACAACCAACAAACAAATAAAACCCCATCTCTGAATTAAAACAACGTAAGAAGTTTCCAAATTTAGGAAGTAAACATGCAAGCACATCACAAGATACTTCCCAATGAGCTAAAGTTCTACTTTATGTTATGGCAAAAAATTATTTCAGTTACTCTGTGACGTTTGCACAGAAGTAGGAAAATGCTACTGGCTGTACTGAGCAGGCTATGAATGGAGTGGTCTTATTCAATCCGACTTTAGAAAACTAATTCTTATAAATGTTTCAAGAAGTGTGAACAGCAAAAAATGGCGTGATTCTTTGAAGGCACAGGCTTTTATGAAACATGATATTCAAAACTTTCAGAGTAATAAGTTTATTAATGCAGCGAGCTTCCACTGGTTGAATAGGATTTGACAGTGCTGCGTACTGAAGTACAGTCAAGAAGGTGGATATCCAAATGACTTAAACCCTCCTGTTTTTCTTAAGACTTATCTCTCCTTAATTAACTTACACAAGTGTGTGAGTTAAAAGTAGTTTTCATGTTTTGATGTCTCTGCTTTTTGTAGCTGTTGGATGAACTGCCAATGATATACAGTTGTTGTGTGTTTGTCTACTGCCTGTAAGTATTTGTTAAATGTTTTTTTTTTTCTGAATATTAATGAAATACTAACTTTTGAAATGTAGAATCTGTGAAGCTGGTAGTGAGGCTGACACTGAAGTTTCTGTCAGTGAGACCTCAGTTTTGCTAGCAGTTAAAGGGAAGGAACGTTACACAGTATGACTTTGCCATTGGAGCACCAGGCTGGCTTTAGTCCTAGTTTTTGCTAGTTTAGAGATGTTTTTACCAGTGTTTGTTTAGCAGGAAGAAAAATAACTCTTGTGAAAGACTTTATGTAGCATACAACCAGAGCTCAGTGTTACTTGGTATGTAAATGGCAGACATAAAAAAATCAACTTGAGTAACTCCTGCAAAACTTATCAACGTTGTAATTTATTTGAGCTGTATTTCTATGATGTAGTCTGACTTCAAATGCAAATTTCAGATTTCTAGTTAAACCTGCTTTCTACCCATCTGGAAAAATAAAGAAGAAAGATTTTATGAAGAGTTGAGTGCATATTTTGTGGAGAGTGTCCTGGAACATGTATGACAGGTTAATGCCATGCCAGGATGTTTTCTCCCTTGTAATGTCGGGAGCAATGTAGCATTTGGCAACTGTAAAGATACCGTAAGTTGACTTTTTCTTGCCTGTTGCTGCAAGGCCTGGATTTATTTAACATGATTAACGTGATTCTGTCTTTTGGAAAATCCAAATGCTAAATCAACTTGTTGCAGACAAAAAAATTGTCCTTTTGCTTTTGAATATATCAACTGTTCAGCCATTGAAAACTGGAATATCTTTGAAGATTACTGGTAGCTTGCAATGGAAATGGGATGCTGTAGGACTAAACCCACGTCTGTGGAAATTACCATCAGTTTGTGATTCGTACATACTATTATTTATGCAAACTCAGGACCAGAATCATAATGCCTCTGTTAGCGGAAATATTTCCATTGTAGCTTCCTATCTGCTTGAAATTGCCTTTGCATTTTTTTTTTTTGTCTGATTTGAATGTGATTGGGGAAAAGGATGAGAAGTGGCTATAAAAATCTGTTTGAAAAAATAATCTTGCTTATTTTGGGCAATGGTTACCCCATTAGCTTCAAAAGCACTGAAGTCTGCCACTGCATTTATAGATCTAATAAAATTCTGTGTACGTATGTACAGTGGTAATTAAAATGTTCTGAAGAATGAGCTGATGTTTAGTTTTGGAGGCCTTTAATAATCATTTTGGTTTTCTTGAAGGTAGGTGGCGGGGTGGTTCTGCACAGGACGTTCCCTGATACATCATTCAATCCTACTGGCTCTCAAGCTGTGTAACTGCTTTGGCAAGGCATTTTGCGGTGCAGCACGCTCTGCTCTCCTGTAGATTTTTTTTGCCCAGATATTCCTACATGTTTTGGCTTTGTTTCCTTTTATTCATCCGTGATGGTATCCATTTCCAAACATTTATAAACAAATAAACTAGGCAGATGTAACGTGAAGTTATATAGACAGCTTCCTCTAGCCCTGACGATTTTGTGCTTCTCAAAGTTCATTTGGTTGGGTTTTTTGGACCTTTTTTCCTGATGGAAATATGGCCTGGGATGTACATGTGTAATTCCATCACAACTGTGACTGAAGCGTAGTGTAGAAACTGTGAAGCTAATTTTAATGAGTTGGTTTACATACTGGGAGCAATTAGCTGTTTTTACCTTCCACTTCTACCTGTACCCAATCTAGCAAATTTACTGCGCTGTGACTGTAGTTAAGCTATAAACAACCTGCATTTTAGCAGATCTCTAGAGTTCACTGTTTTGTAAGGCAGTCCCTTTCCCATGCTGCCTTTAGCTCACAGATGTAATGTTTTTTGGCAGCTGTATTGCATTTTAAGCTCATTTCTAATTTGCCATCCATTATCACCCCTTAAGCACCTTCTGAAAATGCTCCTGCTTCCCAAACTCTTTCCACTGACTGGGTTATTTCCTCTATATGCATGAGCTTACTGGTTTTTTTGCACTAGACTTTTTAAAGAACATTTATCAGTAAAAGTGTGAATTTTTCTATTAAAATGACACATTTTTATTGGAGGAGCTACAATGTCTTGAAGGGCCTAAGACTCATTTGGATCAATTTTCTCACAAATTTTGTGATAATGTACCTTGAAAAATGTGTCCTTTATATGGCAAGTGATGAATGTTATCGCTCTCCTTTATGTTTTGTTCCAGGTATGAATGTTTCAAGTACAAGAACACAGTCAATTATCCACTGCTTTTCGTGTTAATAACATACAGCTTCGTAGTCAGCATAGTAAGTAACTTTTTCTAATACGGCATTTTCACCTGTAGATCGACAGTTTTCCTGCCAGTGAAGGAATGTTACACAGGCAGTACTGAGTCTCTCTCACTTCCAGTCGAGAAGGACAGATTATTCCTTTGCTGGGAAAATTATGTGCTGGCCAGAGAAACCTGCAACCTTTCTATCTAAACCAGCGTCTAGAATAAATGAAGAAAAGCAGCAATCCAGTTGCTAGAATAGGAATGCGAGAAAAACGGTCACCGTTGACTAGTTATGAGACCTTGGACAAGCTGCATTCCTCATCTTCCCTGGCTTTAATTCGTCTACAGAAGTGAGAATAATCCTATTCAACAGACTGCAAAAACTGAACTGTAAGGTACAGCCCAGATAGGGATTGGTATTTTAAAACAACAGCCAGACTAAGAAAGGAACTTGGCTGTTAAAAAAAAATTAGAAGAGTTTTAACGGTGTCATGGCTAACTTGATGAATAAAATGAGGTTTGTGCTGGATGTCAAGCACAGATGGAATCTTCTTCATTGTTTTTATTGACAACCATTTCTTAAAAAAAAAAAGAAGTATTACAGGTCATCTTCTGCCTTCAAAATACTTGCCTCTTCTGCACCTCCTAGAATTTTTTACACTTGTGGCATGGTATGCCTAAAGGTCTAGTGCCCATCTCTCTTCAAAAGCAGAAATTAAGTGAACTGCATTTACAAAAAGCTAGTGGTTCTTCCTGTTGTTAAGTGAATTGAAATGTTAAAGCATTGTCAAAAACATTAATAATAGCAAATCAAAGTAGAGTACACTTTCTTCTTGCAATGCATATCGAGAATGTGTCTAGTAATTTCTGCATCTTCATTGGTTTTGTGTGTGTTGCGTCTCTACTAAATGAGGAGACTCTAGATGTTAATGTCTCTATTCTTGCTGCTTAATTTAAAATAAGTCCGCAGTTAAAACCTCAGGTTTTGCCAGAGGAAACTTTAAACGTTTAATCAACTTTAATGGTGCATGGATAGGCACTCTTGTCTTTACTCTAACGGGACGAGTCTGTTTAGATGAATACTGTTATGATCGTTCTGTGTTGCAAATTATTTCTCTTTTGTTTTTAATCTTTCCAGGTTTACTTAAATTTGAAAGAGCCTGTATTCCATCAGGTAAATCTTGCTCTGTTGGAGAAGCTAATCTTGTTTTCAAACTATGCTGTTTTAGTGGAATGTTTTACATTGTTATATATGTTTTACGTATGCTGCAGCTCTTTTCCAGGATCCCAGTCTTTTCGTTAGCGCTCCCAGAGCTTGATGGAGTCTCTCGTGTACAAAAAGTTCAAAGGGTTTAGTTTAAATCAGGCGAGCCTGAGGCTGGGGCAGTCATCAAAGCCTTCTTGAGGGTTTGAAAGGCAGACCTGCGCTCGGGACTCCAATGCAGTACTTCCTTTGATTCCTTGAGCGTCTCATACACGGGCTTTACAATTAGGCTGTAATTAGGAATCCACAGATGACACCACCCGACCATTCCCAGGAAGGCACGTAGCTCCCGCACGATCGTGGTTCTGGTTTGGGCAAATTGCTTCTTTCTGCTCTGCTCCCCTGTCCCTGTGAAATGGTGAACCCCACGTACGGTACCTGGGTCTTTGCTGTCTGCGCCGCCTGCTGGGATAGTAGCCGGCTTGTCCTGGCAGATTTAAGAGGCTAATAGTTACTGGAACACTCTCATTCTGCGAAGGAGCAGCTATCAGAATGTCATCCACGTATTGAAGGAGAGTTGTTTTCTCATTTTCCTTTCTCCATATTTCCAGCTCCTTTGCCAGTCGGTTTCCCCAGAAGGTAGGGCTATTTTTGAACCCTTGTGGTAACACAGTCCAAGAAAGTTGTGTTTTCTGTCCTGGACTTTCCCATTCAAATGCAAAAAGTGCTCGACTGTCCAGCTCCAGAGGGATGCAGAAGAAAGCATCCTTTAAATCCAATTCTGCGAACCATATATCATTTTCTTTGATCGTTGTTAATAGGATATAAGGGTTAGCTACCACTGGGTGTATATCCTGCACTATCTGGTTAATAGCTCTAAGATCTTGCACTAATCTGCACTCATCCCAATGAGGTTTCTTTACTGGTAAAATGGCAGTATAGTAAATTGATTGACACTCTACCAGCAATTTATATTGCATAAACTTACTGATTCAATTCTCCAATCCCCTCCTTCTAATTTTAAAGGATATTTCTTTTGTCTTTCCGGTTGGGCGTTAGGTTTCAGCTGTATTCTTACTGGCTCTGCTGCTTTTGATCTTCCCTGGAATATTGGTGGTCCAGACTAATGGCATGACTGCATTTCCCACTTCCACTGGTATCTTTTCCTCCACCTCCCTCTGCTGTAACATAAAAACTTGGGCCTCCAGAGCTTTACTCTCTGGTATATGCACCCGTATTTGTCCATTATCAAAAGTTATTTGAGCATTCAATTTGCTTAGTATGTCCCTACCTAATAGAGGCATCAGACACTCTGACATGTATAGAAATTGATGTGTCAACCACTTTTTGCTTAATTTAAATTTCAGGGGTTGGAAAAATGGCCAATTCTTCCCCTTCCCAGTGGCACCAACTACATTCACAGTGTCTGGACTAAAAGCTCCTTTACAAGTGTTTAAGACAGAGTATGCAGCTGCAGTGTCTACTAGAAAATCTACTTTCCCATTCCCCAGTGTCAGGGTAACCAGGGGCTCAGCTGGGAATGATTCATCCAGTCCCCTTCGTGCCTCATCCAGAGTCATTAATTTCCCAGTTTGTTTGGGAAAGCATCCACCACACCCCCAACCGCCCCTCTTTTTGGACATTCCTGTTTCATGTCCTCTTTCCCTACAGCTAGCACACTGATCTTCTGCAAGACAGTTGCACAAAAGGAGGTGACTTTCCTCTTCCCCTACTCCCTCCCCTCCCTCGGTAACCCCTTCCTGCGCCCTCCCTTCCCCTATAGGCTCCCCCAGGAGCCCCTGCTAAAGCAGTAATCAATCTCCCCTCTCTTAGGTTCTTCCTTCGAACGTGTTGTGTCTCTTTTTTCCTTCTCTCTATTACTATAAACCACCCACACCACTTCTAACATCCTTCCCAAATCCCTTGAGTCTGCCCCTTGTAATTTTTGAAGTTTCTTTCTTATATCTGGGGCCGATTGTCCCATAAAGACAGAAGCCAATTGAGCAGCCTCTTCTGGTTTTTCAGGGTCCAGATTAGTATGTTTTCTGGTGGTGGCTTTTAGCTGCTCCATGGAGGCGGATGGAGATTCATTTGGTTCTTGTTTAACCTCATGTAATTTGGACCAATTGATCGCTTTTGGCATGGCAGGCCTCATGCCAAATAGTATCCATCTCTGGTATTTTGTTAAAAGCCCCTGGGGTCCCGGCTGGTTGGGATCCCACCCTGGGTCTGCAGCAGGAAAATTCTGATCTATCATTCCCTGCAAGTCCCCAGTAGCATGTGCCCCTTCCACCTGTTTGCGAGCTGTGCTTAGCACCATCTTTTTTTCAGCACCATCTAGCAATGTATCTCGTATTACCTGTAAATCATTCCAATCAGGATCTTGGGTCCTGATTATAGTTTCAGACACTTTAGCCAGCCTTTCTGGGTCCTCCCTATAAACATCCGCTGTTCCCTTACAGGACCTTAAATCTGTTATCGAGGCGGGCACGTAACCGTTACTGATCCATTATTCCCAACCCATTGCCTGAGAGGGGCTTGCAATACCTCCCCCCTTTCCACATTACAAAATTCCAAACTTCTCCTTCATCAGAACTTGAATCGTTTTCTTTTTCTCTCCCCAGCCTCCGCTGCCTCGGCAACTCCTGCCTCCCCCGACTCGGGGCCACTAATAAATCCACATCCTCTTCCTGCAGCTTTCAGTACTTAACACAACGCTTTCCAATACTACATACCGAACACCACCTTTTTGATTTCCTTCCCTGATCCTTTTCTAAAGGTAAACCAGAGGATCTGTAGGTATCATACCACAATCTTTCTGCCATTCTGAATGATTCCGCAGCAAAAAGAACAAATCAACATGAGGGACTGCATCCCATTTTCCTTCCTGCTGACAAAACAACATTAATTGCAGAATGGTATTATACTTTAAGGTCCCGGTTTTTGTCCACTTTTCTTGATCCTCCAAAATATACATCAGCCACCAATGATTACAATATTCAATTAATTGTTTCCTGGTGAGGGGATCACTTTTTACATCTTTCCAATGTTTTATTATACACCTCAGAGGTGACTGCTTTAAAACACCACCCTCTGAATCCCTTAGAGGCTTGACCAGACCCCGTATTAAAACAAAACAAACAAATCACACACAAACACTGCTAACAAAACCAAAACATACCAACTCAACAGTAATCAATACCTGGGTGCCTTTGGTTACCCGGGCGAGCACCCCACGTGCAAACAAGCCCTTTTATCCCCTGTCCACCCTTACTTCCCTTGTAACCCAATCCTGTGGGAAAGCATTTCCTAAATAACAAGGCACTGGGGACTCAAACCCCTGTACCACTTGAAGTTGGAGCTTGAACCCCTATACCAGTTCACCCGGGTGTCCTACAGACTTTTGTCCGATAGGTTCCTTCCCTTAGGTACCTTTATAGCCCAACCCTGTGAGGCTTTCGCCTCGCCTGACGGGCAGGCAGCCTTTAATTTCATGTTCTTTAGGGAAAAGGATGCCTTTTTACCTTCCCAGGGGTCTTGCTCAGAGCTCTCGGGTCCGAAGATCAGAGGAGCTCCCCGAGAATCCCTCGGTGCTGACTGGCGGTCCTGCGATCCTGTGGGATCCGTCGAGATTCAGAAGCAGGGTCCCATCTGGGTCACCAAAATTGTCACTGAAATCAGGAATGAAACTCCTTAATCCTTGATGTATTAAAGAGCAGGCGTGACTTTATTCGGTGCTGGGGACATGGGCGATCCCTCCACCAATCGTGTCCCCCATGTGTTACATCAGCTAAAGTTTATATCGTACTGTAGTACGCATATGTGTTAAATTCCCCAGAATGATTATACTTGTTCATTCTATTTCCTGGAACTAATGAATATATTTATATAGTTAGTACACACGCAGTTTAAGTCTCTGAGGGGCTTCCATGGAGGTGTTAGGTGGTCTGTAGTGGTCTCTGGTGGTTTTCAGGAAAGTTTTCTTAAGCTCTGTTTGAACTTTCCGACTTTCTTTCTTATATGGCCATGAGCTGGCTCACTGCCTTGTTTACTACAGTTCTTGTCCACGTTGACTGGTGTTAGCTGGTTTTGAAGGACTTTTTGTTTATCAGCGATAAGGATGGACTGTCAACAACTTGTTATTTGTTGAGATTTGCACTGCTGCCCAAGTGTCCCAAGCTGTTAACTGGGTTTTAACATGGCTATGGGCTAAGGTGGAGGGCTTAATGAGTCCTTGTCCACTTCTTTACCTGAAAGAAAACTATGAAACTATGACCTGACATCGTAACGTGGCTTGGGTGACAGCACCGTGTTCTTCTCTCCAATTTAACATATTAGTTTGTTTGGTTTCTTTTTTTTTTAACTACTCAATTTTCCTTTCTGTGAATTCAAGCTGAATTTGAACACAGAGTGTCTTCTAGGGTTATGTAGCAGATTGGTTGTTATGGTCTTACAGGCATATTTGTTACACGTTCCTTTTGTAGCAGCCAAAGAATATTAATAAGCATCCACTGCCTGTGGGGATAGGACTTGTATCACTTGCCTCTCCACAGGAGGTTAGAAATCATGCCTGTTTATGTATGCCTTAAGTAGTTTTCCCTCATTTATGATTTTTTGATTAGGGATAACAGCTGAAAAATTGCTAAGCAAAAGCACTGAGCTCTTTGCAGGACAGAGCTTTAAAGCCTTAATTGCTGAAATTGGTAGTGCCATCGCTTGTCAAAATGTGCCTGCTGCATCAGCAGTTGTAAAAATGATAGGTGATTCTTGGTGGTGGATTAGAAAAGCACTGATGAATAAATACATTCTTAGCTGCTCCAAATAATCTCTCCTAGAAATATGAATTGTTATTCTACCTATAGATAAAAGGAGAAACTTGCAGGGTGGTTTTGATAATGTTAATTAAATCCTTTCTTTTTTTCCCCCTACTTACATTTGCGGCAGGAAGATACTGGCTGGGGTGAAAGCGGCAATTTCTGATGCTTTTACTGAGCTGGTTATAACTGGTTTTGAATGAAGTGACTTAAAGTAATTTTGTTAACAACAGCGGCAGAATTTATTACTGATATTGGACTTTTATTTCTTCAGTCAGTTATGTACTCAACCTACAGTTGTTGCAGCAAATCCATCACAGCTTCACTGTATTCCAGTTTGATGCATTGGCATAGGTATTGTCCCATGTCACAAACAAAGACAACAGATAACTACGACTTGTCAGGAAAGAGGGAAATAGGGAAACTTGCCCCAGACCTTTAATTTTATTTTATTTTTTTTTGCATCTGGTTTCTCTTAGGTTCAGAATATGAATTCCCTGTTATAATTTATACATGAGGAATCAATATAGAAAAGATTTAGGCCCATAAAAGTGCTGGACTTTTTACAACAACTCTTTCCAAATTGATTTTTATGGAGAGTGTACAGTTATGGCCAAATTCCAAACATTCAAGTACTGCACTCGTTTTTTTCACAATCTTTGCCAAATACATTGTAAATCCAGAGGAAACATTTCTCTGACTGCACAGCTAAGCAAGGTTATTTTCTTAATACTTGTCCTTTATTTTAGTGTTTCCCCCCAAAAAATAATCTCAATATAATTCCAGTAAGTGTTGTCCAACTGAATGGGTCACATAGACTTGAAGTGAAGTTCAATATGCTCGCACAATCGTAGTTTAAATCACAGTCTCGATCCCTAAGTGTATTGGAAAGCAGCATCAGGACATAAAGCAGCGTTTGAGTCCTCTAGGTATTTGCCTGTCATCATCATTTGTCTGCCTTGCAAAAAGGGGAATAACTTCATGGACAGCTTTATATTGTTCGTTGCTTCAGTGTGGGGGGTTTTGTCCCCTGAAAGGAGCACAATAGGAATGGAAAAGGATCCTGTTATATTTAGTAGCCAGGATCCAAGCCTCAATTTTCAGTGAATTACTTTCTACATGCCTTCCCAACTTAGGCTCATAACTTCCTTATGGCCAGCAGGGCATGAAGGGGATTTCAGGTCGTTATTCATGGCACAGTGGCAACAGATACCATCTTCTTTTTCTCCATCCAGTATTGCAGATCTTTAAGGGTCTTAGTGCTTTAACAATAAGAGGGATGAGATGCGCGTTTTGGTCAGTTGGAGGCTACACATCATTAGGAGGAAAACCCCACTTCCCTGCCTGACAACTGCTCTGGTATTTTTTGCCGCCTCAATTAACTGAAAGATAGCAGTGGCCTTTACAAGGATGTATTGTCTTGCTTATGTCAAACTCTCTTGGGCTAGAGCACTGTTATTACCTAATTTCCACGGTGCTAAACAGCCCTACATCCCAGTTCCCTGGTTGTTTTTAAGCCAGCGTCACTGTCAAAGAAAACAGCTATGCCTCTCCGTTCTTTCCCATCTGGCACACAAATTTGCTCTCTGATGTGAATTTGATTGGGGAGCTCAACAGGTTAAAACTCTCCTCAGAATTAGTCTTAAATCAGAGTAGCTGCGCATCCCACGTGTATATTTGTGCTTATACAAAGAAGGGGGTGGGGGAAGACTGGCTGCTGGTGTGGAGTGATCCACACGCAAATATAAGACAGCCCTAGAAGTAGAAGAAATTACCCCGGCAGTTCGACTCAAGTCTTACAAGTCCCCTTCTTTCTAATACGATATGGCCTAGAAAGCTGTCACCTACAAAGTGTTGTTTTCCATCCTGATTTGTTTACTTGCTACACACCATATGGTGACTATACGTTTGTAGTGATCAAAAACCTCGTTCAGCTGGCGGGCCGAGTTATGTGAATAATGGAACAGATCGAAAAAGCTGTTTTATTTGCCTAGTCATCTGCTGCAAGACTTTGAAGCAACTTTTGAGCAAACAAATAATTGAAAGGTAAATAGAAAATTAGATTAAATAGCTGTTTCTTCTACATTAGGAAAGGTGATTTTAAAAATGTCTTCTGTATAGATGTAACAGAAGTGTTGTTATGGTGTCCCATGAGAAACTAAGCAAGCTGGAGAAATAGATCAGTATGAGAATTGCGAATAGGGTAAGGAAGTGACTAATGGAAGATGGCTAAAAGAGGTGATGAAAGGCAGTCAGTCTGGACTTTCTCAGACTGTACTGGTGATGTTTGTGATGATACAAAGTTCAGAGGCATCACTGAGTACACAGGAGGAGATAAAGGGGTAAGTGGGAGACCATGAGGACTTGGATGACAAATGATTTAAAAGGGAAGACCATGCGCTGATGGGTAAATACCAACTATTCTTGTTCTAAACTGCACACAGATCACCAAAAGAGGGAGGGAGTGCCTGGATATGTTTGCTGTTCACAGGGTAATAGTGTGAGCAGTGAGTTTTTTCTGGAACAGTGATAGAAGTAAAATACAAGTATTGGATTTACCAATTAAGGTGACTTTGGGTAAGATGGAGTGAGTGAGCTTGGCAGGAAAATGTATTTCATTTGCCTCAATGAAAAAATTAATAAAATTGTTCTCCACAGATGGTTTAAATATACAAATGGAAAGAAGGAAGTGAAATGTGTACGTAGAAGTACATATGGGAGCCTGAAACTGCACGAAGAATTATGTTATGTCAAGGCACAACCTGTTCAAAATTTCAGGACTCCCCAGAGTCCCTCAGCTCTCGAGTCCCTCCTGCTGCGAAGGCAATAGTTAGTTGTGGGCTTGTGGCTTAATGTATTGTCCCTTTTTAGTGGCATGTGTTCTTACTTTCTGCATGTTCAGGTTGCCAGGCAGTCTGTTAAAAATGACCATTTCAGGGCATGCCGTCTCCACAGAGCGTTTTCTGCTTGGGCATTGTCCTGCTGAAGACCACGTATAAAACTAATCTGAGTGACATTTCCCTCTTACACAGCTTGGTCAGGGATGTCTTTCAGAAAGTGAGTGCAGCTTTCATTCTGGCTAGTAATTCTGCCTGCACAATAGCTTAGGGAGTGTGGAAGGATGTTCAGACCCTCCAAAGGATCAGCTCTACAAGTCATTGAAGGGGAAGCTGAGGGGAAGCTCAGTTTACGGCTGCAGACAGTGTCCCAGGAGCTCTGGAGAGCTGCTCAGTGCCATGCAGCAGCAGAGTGACTTGGGTGTCTCTTTGCCATCAGGACCAAACCAAGCGAATCTGAACTAGTTCATTCAGGAGCTTTCAGGGCAGCGTGTAGTACTAAACAGCCGTAACTACGCTGAGTTACTCGGTGTTTCAGTGTCATCGTGGGGATTGTCCTTCTCTTTTCTCTCTGCTCAGATTTTTATTTTACAGAAATCCAAGAAGATGTAGCCGTCCTTTTTCTTTGTTGTAAATTACAAACACAGTTTCCAACTTTAAGTACTTAGGCTAACTATCTTTTGACAGCTGATGGTATATTAATAGATAAGCAGTGGTTGCCAAGAACCCAAGCTCTCTCAGTGCGGTTCCCAATGTGTACACTAATATTTGAAGCTGATAAATTGACTTTATTAACCAAGGATGGGCAGAAGGCCAGGAGCAGAGGAAAGAGAGAAGTGGAAATAACAGGCTATTGCTGCTTTCTGTACTAGAAGGGTAGGTGAAGAACCAGTTTTGTGTGCTCCCCTCCAGCGTGGGGTACCAACGTTGCCTCCGACTTGCATAAGCAGTGAATCTATATGATTTGCTTAACTGCCTCCACATCAAAAACGCTGACGAACACTGAGCCCTGAAAAGCTTACTTCCCACTTGTTAATTAGAAGGCTGTTCTTCATATTTGGCCTTCTTAGCAGGTAATCCACTGTGTATTAATAAGACTTTGGGTTTTTCCTCATTGCAAAGATATGGGCTCCAAAGCTGAAATACATGTAGCGTTATTTGCATCTTAAACAGCAAAGAGACAACTGTCTGGTGATAACAAAAGATGATGAGATTCTGCTGTTTCCTTTTGTTTCAATTGTAGTGCAAGGGTGTTCTTTGACTTACAATTTAAAGGCACTGTGAGACAAAATAGCACAAAACTTGCTTGGGTTTTCATCTGTCACTCAAGTGATGTGTTAGTTAAGAACAAAGGGAGCTAAAGGAACTGAAAATGTGAGTCTGCTTGAATAAGATAGATTTTTTTTTAAAAAATTTATTTTATACTTTATCCTTCTTTGGGTACCTGACAAATTTTTAGCATGATGAAATAGTAAATCCCTGGGTGGTAAGTGGGTAAAAGTAAGCGCTGCTTCCTGAAGCATAAACTAAGTTGTGTAGCTCAGTTTATAGACCTCTAGTAAGAAACAGCTGTAGCGAGCCGTGCAGCTACAGTCTCTGCAGATCACAGCAATACCTCCTCGATGCTTCCGTGTGAAGAGGAGGACTGGAGCATGCAGAGCAGAACAGTTTGTTGTTCCAGTTTTTCACAGGCTTTTAAACACGAATGTGTTTTACTGCTAACAACCTGTTCGTGTGGGGGAGCGGAAAAGGCAAGAAATTGAAGTGTCAGCTGTGGGCATATTTTTCTTTAGTCACTGCAAGGTTCTTTTTATTTTTTTTTTTTTTCCTCTCCCTCCCTGCATTAAGACTGTCCTCTTCTGCAAGCCATTAAGCAGCTCACTAGGAGATACCAAGCCAGAGGCTCTTCAAAGAAAGCTTTCCTTAGCTTTTGCTCTTTCCTGCTTTTAGCAGCTACTGCAAAAAAAAATAGCATTTTTACCCTGTGTTTTACCTGGGCTTTGGGCTGCCTGTAAGCCATGTTTCTCCAGGCACAGTCTGACACTATTTAACTCCATGTACAAAGGACCCAAGAGCAAACTGGATGAAAGCGTGAAGGTTGTCACAGCCCTAACGAGTACGATAGACTTTTCTCTTCGTGGGTAGGTTTTTCCTGTGTCTCTGCTGCAGAACAGCATTTTAGCAATGGAAATTGTAGGAAGGAGGAGATCAGCAAAGGAAGGGCATCAAACTGTGATTTGAGTTCCAGAGGAGCCTTTCTATAAGTTTCTGCCTCTGTGCTATCTCTTTCTTAGAACAAATGACTGGATTTGATTAGGAAAATGAAACAGACTGTTTTAAATGACACTGATGAAGTAAAATGGCATCTACCTTTTAAATTTAGTCTGCCTTTGTTATATGGTGGGGTCTTCTTAGGCAAAACATCGGTGATGAAGAACTGTACCAGCATGAAGCACCTAGCACATCTGAGCAGTCCCCTTTGCCTTGGGACTGCTAAGTACTTGATACTCAGGCTGTGTCTAGTGGGTTGTTTTGTTGTTGGTTTTTCCCCCGATTTATGTGCTGTACCACAGCAAGGGGACAGGAATTAGCTAACAGTTTTGAATAAAGTACCAGCCAGAACCAATTAGCCTTTCAAATAGTTTTGCTTTGTTTAGCTTTACAGAGCAGAACACACAGTAGTAGTAGTTTAGTTACTGCAGCTATTTGATCTCACTCTGAATGCAAATAAAGAGCTGCTGTGCTGAATGGCTTTGCATAGTCAATATTGGAGCTTACTTTTACCTGTTGCCAAACATAAGGGCTCTGTTGTCTGTCTTGCTCTGCGTACGTGCACTGATAACGTGGTGTGTGCTACTAACCTCATCCTCAGAGCTAAAAGGAGTTTGAAAATTTGCCTTTATGGACTTTTGAAAGGTAGGTTTCACTTTGCCTTATTACAGCAATCTGTTTTATGTCAGACAGCTAAACACATGCATATGCTTGCAGGATGGTTACAGCAGAGTAGGAGGTAGTCCTTGCCTTGAAGACAGTGTAGTCTAAAATAAGGAGAGGTATGAGTCGGTCAGTAGAACATGGTAAGCACGCTGGTTTGTAAACACACCTCTGTGAGGTTTAGTGGTTTTTAAGAACAGGCAGCAAAGGTTTATCTTTTTTCTGTTTCATGTAAAACAAGGCAGCATTAGATAGGACTTAACTAAAAGCAAAATGATAAAGGAAAGTCAGTGAACAAGGAAGCAAAAAACAGTAAGGGGCTTGTGGGCCACTGGAGAGAGGCAAAGGGCGAGGCACAACTGCTTGGAACAAACTGCCTTTTGGCAGGAGGAAAACAGCGTTCAGAATAAAAAGCACGGAGAGTGATTTAGTGCCACCAGTGTCTGAAAATCCTGCTGCAGTGGCTTAGGCATCGCTTTTCAGGCATGGCTCGCCACATTTCTTCTCCTCTTTAGTCTGTGCGTCTCGGAGATGGTGTTATGTGGATCCTAAGTTTGTGAGTAAAAAAAAGGAAGAGTGGTTTAAAGATCGAGGCAGAAAATAAATGGTTGCTTTGACTTTTTATGTAAGTCAGGTGATTGCGTTCAAATTCATCAAGCCTACAGTGAGCTAGATTTTGCTCATGGATCTTTTCAGAGCATTCAGCCTTCCCACTGTATAATTAGATTGAATCCCAACAATCTGTTAATAGTTGGTTTTAAATGCTTCCTGGAAAGTTTCTTCTATACTGGTGCTCAGTGTGGGCATAGTGCATAGTCTATTCACGTGTTTGCTTTCAGGAAAAAATACTAAATCAGTGTTGGAAGTATAGCTTTCAAAAACAGTTTTAGCTGATGCTTACGCAATCCTGGGCTAAAATGCACAGATACAGAAGAGATGATAGGAGTTAGTTACCATTTTGATTTCAGGATGCCGACTGAGTGCCATCTAGCGTTTGCTTTCCCATTCAAAAAAGTGAAACAGCGGTTTTACATGACTGACTTTTCCTGTAACTGCATAAAGGGCAGGGTTTATAACCATACTTTTATTTGAAACTTTTACAGAAGACTTTCTGAAGAGGACGTTAGAGGGGATACTATTTTCCTGAGACTAAGAAATAAAAATCAACAGAGGCTTCAAATTTTTTTTAATCCTGTAGTGTTTTATAAAGTCTCTCGAATCCAACTGCTGAATTTTATCTCTGTTTTTACTTCCAGGTCATGTATGGAACACTAGTTTCCATTATAGTTCTACGGTCTGTTTATATAGTATTATGGTAAGTAACCATTTAATTCAGCATAGTAAGATTATAACTTAGCATTTGCATCTTTTTTTTCCGGTGGACTTAACATGAGAAACTGGCAATAGCAAAATGTCTTTAACTAGGTACATAACGCTAGCTGATGTGCTCTGCTTGGTTGAAAGGGAACGGCTCCGCTCCTTGTGGTTTTTTTTTGAAGCCACTGGAATAACATAAACCAAAACTGAGATCTCTACACTTATAGTCAGTGTTCACTGCCAGGTGTTCTGCTAGTGACTTCAGCTGCTGGCCTGGGATTTCAAAGGGAATGGAATTTCTGTCTTCATATCGCTGGGCAACGTGTGAAATCTATTGCCAGTGTCCAAACTAATGGTGGTACTTGGAGAGAAGTGAGAGTAAGACTGCAGGGCTGAACCATTGGTTAATATTTTCCTTTCCTCTTCCCTGCTCAAGTATCTCAAATTCAGGTGTAAAAGATAGTAACACAGAAGGTTAAATGATAGTTTTCCGTACAGTTTTGACTGGTTAAAGTTAGGTATACATTATGGAAATTCAAATAGAAACTGTTTATAACAAACAAAAGGGTATTAGGAATGTTAGGAGACATTGAGAAGCATTAGAATCATCAGGGCACGTACTTGGTGGGTAAAAGTGAAGAAAAAGGGATTGAATCAGTATTGGAGTAAAACACACCTTTAGCTCTCAGGGTCTCAGGCGGTTGCCTCTTCTGTCTCTCTCATGTGAGTAGTTGGTGTTCTGGTGTGTTTGGGGATTGCCCCTGAAAATTACTGATTTCCCTTTATTGTCTTCATTCTAAACATACTTTTTGTTAAACTGTTTCAAGTTACACATGTATCTGTTCGGGAACACAAAGAAGACTTTAACAAAGGTGTGAATTTAAAGTAGCGTCATTGAATCACCTTCCAGTTGCAATTTCAGTTAGTTTGGTTTGACTTTCCCCAAGAAATCCTCACAAACCAAGTGTACATGTTCACAGACTTTTATTGAGCAAGAAGAACTCAAAACTGATAGCATGTTGCGTGCAGCTTTAGAAGCAATCATCAGTTTAAAGGCACTTTTCAAACCCATGAACATGGAAATTTTAATCCTAGCCTAGAGATCTTAGGTGGTGTTACCTTAACTCACTTCCAAGGGAAACTAAGTTGAATCAAGTTCAGGTCACTTTGATTTCATTATTGTACAAGGATTTAGCACAGTTCTAGTCCCTTAGATTAAATTTCTTTCTCTCTGTCTCGACAAACCCTTGGGCTGCTAACTTTCCAGTTCTGCAGATTCCACACACTTGTGCATTCTCATTAGCTCTGAAGCATTTCATTGTCTTCTGTCACTATCAATAACGGCACCATCCTCCCTCCCAGGGTATCATTCATTATTTTCCTCCAGCACAGCCTGTCTCTGAAGTTCCACCTACTTTTTTGCTTCATTTTTTTTTAGGGCTTTGGAGTGTATTTTCTTAATTAGCTGGATCACATCATTGCAACATAACCCTACAAAGCCTTGCTTCCCTTTTTGGTTGTGTTAAGCAAACTGGTTAGAACGTTGGGATGGGGAGAGAAGTAGGTTTAAACTTTTAACTGAACTACTACTAATTTTAAATTAATTCTGCTAGAGAAGCTGTGCCAAACTGAAGGTACCCTTTCTTTTCTGTAGAAGTCACCCCCAAATACACTTTTGGATTTACTTTCTCTGCATTGCTAAAACATATTCCTGTCTTTCCATTGCTAGTGCTAGCTTTTGTCCAAGCCTGTTTCAACTTACGTATCAACCCTGATTTCTGCTTAGTTTGTTTCTTACTTCCTTAATATATATTAGGTTCCTGTCACTCATATTTCTTAGTGCGGGGCTTGAAGTCACTCTGAGCTTAGAGTAAAAAATCTCAAAGAACAGCATGTTATCCCTTCCAGGCTGGTATCTCCTCCTACCCTCATAATTGGTTCCTGTTCCTGCCTGTTTCCCCCACACTTTTAATCTCTTCCTTGGGTGTGCTTCCTTCCCAAGATTACAATTTGGCAATTGTTGTTCTCTGTTCACAAAACATGTTCCCTATGAATAAGTGATGCCAGCCTCTCTCTCATTCCTTCACAAACCAGCACCATTTATTCCCTGAACAATTCTAGCTATAATTACCTAATTACCAGCATGTGTAATGTACCATTTAGTGCTCTTTCATGTCCTGGGCTTGCTTATGTCTCTAGAGCACTGACTTGGGAATATTACAGTGTAGTCTCTGCCATGAACTGCGTGGTGCTCCGTGCATTTATTAGACTAAACAAATAATCATTGTGTTAGTTTATATTGGCAGTGCTCTTGTTGTTAACAACTTCCATCTGGTTAGCTTGCCCCGTGGAAGAAGCTCTACCTTTCGTGTTTTGCACATTTTGGTTGCCAGTGCTCATGGCTCTGAAACATCCACTGTGGAGAAGCAGCAGCTCAGGAACGTATTTTAACCCAGGATTTAAACTGTGCCTCCATAATGCTTAAAAATAACTTGAACAGTGTGTCATGGCAGGCTTTTAGGGTTGGAATTGGGTTTGCTTTTGGACTTATTAGTGGGAAAAGACCAAACACCATGAACTTCCCTGTAGGAAGTTTACAATTCCATGGTCCAACCTGAATGCAGAAAGTGAGGGTAAACTTATTAATGAGGCACTTACACTGAGAATCAGATGCAAGAATTTCCCATATCCTAAAAAGGATTTTTTTTGTCCCTCTCAAAATGAAATGGGCGTTTTTCTATCCCCAGTAGAACTCAACGATAAAATCCAACATGAAATTACCACTTTCTAAACCCATTCATTTGGTTAGTTGTTGGACACGGTGGTCTGTGTTCTCAAAAGACTACAGTTGTTTTGAAAGACCTTCTTTAAACAAGTCTCCTAGTATAGGGACATCATGTATTGGAAAAGAGACGCCTCTTTTGGGAGAGTTCTAATTTGTAACATGGCTATTTTTTAACTGAAAGATTTTTACATGGGGCTGAAGAATTAGTACCTTTTAGCCATCCTCAGGTTTCCCAGTATTTAGGGGAACAGTAAAAATAGAGAAGTGAAACATGTAAAAGACCAGTCTCGGAGACTGTGAATTTAGGAGAGAGGGGAGGAGGTAAAATACAATACTTAAATAGATGAGATTTGAAGTTGATATTTTTCCTTTTGGGGAAAAAAAAAAAAAAAAAAGCAGCTGTTTATTTGTGTGTAATAGTATTTATGTATGTTACAAGCTGCCTTTGAGGAATCTTGAACTAAACTTTGCGTTATTTCTCTCTCTCCCTAGGGTATACCCATGGCTTAGAGGTCTAGGCTATACATCTTTAACTGTATTTTTAATGGGATTTTTTCTCTGGAATGTGGACAACATTTTCTGCGATAGATTGAGGTGAGTTCTTTCATTTTGCCTGGGTAGTTCTTAATAGTCTTTCAGCATAAAGCTTTGTTTTTCTGTGGTGTATATTCAGTCCATCTCATGGTATGTATGGTATGTTGCCTACGAAACGTTCACAAGGGTTTTATCCAGTTTGCTCATGACTAGGTTCAGGACTCAATAGGGTTTTTTTTTAACGTTTTTTTATCCATGAGTAGATTTATTTTTTCAAACAGTTGATATTTCTCTTTAACTTCAGTTTAAATTGAGAGAAAGTAATGTCACTGGAGTAATTTTGAGGATCTGTGGCTTACTAAAGCCTGATATTCACACTTGATTTCATCTGAATGAGGTTTTTTTCATCCTGCCTTTTGTTTGTTTGTTTGTTTCTGCTCTTGCCATTTCCCAGGAAAATGTCAAAAGCAGTAGTTCTGCAGGTTAAAGAAATCTCTATTGCAATGTATCTGTCACCAAGAAACAACAGCTGCTTGAGTGTCTCAGAAAGAACAGTAGCTGTGAGCCAATACCCCGTGCTTGGCTGTCATTATTAGCCTGAAGTCTTCTGGCTTAGCACTTGTAGAGGCGGCCAGGAAAGACTTCCTCTCTGTTTAATGTGTTGCCAAATGGGGTAAAAAAGGCTTCCAGGCAAAGCTTGTAGGAACACACCATCTCATCATATGGCTAGATACCCTGTCTGTGCCAGAAGGAACACCAGTCCAGCAGGTGGTCCTCTTAATAGGTGTTCCTCTGGGACTGGACAGCTGCATCATGGCACCTTTCCTTGGCTTCCTTGTGATGCTTGTGCTCCATCACAAGCTGGAATAGATGGAAAGATTGATGCCAGCATCCCAAAATCCATTCTTGACTGTCTGATGCACTTATGCCGCTGAATCTGTCGTATACAGAGTTCTCCTAGCAGGTGGCTTTGTCAGGATCAGAGCACAGTGTGCTGTAAAGGAGTCTAGTGTTTCCCAGCTGTCCCTTTTGGCTCTGTAGTCCCTGCATTCGGTTAGGCCAACTAAAAGTTAACTCCAACAGAGTTTTCTTGAAACTTTTTTTAAAAAATAGAAGTGTACTGAAAGAATACGTGGTGCCTCAGCCCTAAAACATGCTTGATACAGATGGGGTAGAAAAGTTATTTGCCAACACAGGTGGGTGGGTAGACAGTGACTTTGCAACTATTGGCATCAGGGTTGATTTTTGCAGCTGCATCACATCCCCGGTGAGATCATAACCCCCAGTTCACCAAGCCTGCTGAGTGCTGCAGGTCCGTGGGGCTTTTGAGCTCGTTCCTAGACTAAGTACTTTTTTCCCCACCCTTATTTTGTAAAGGGGAAAAAAAAAAAGATAGCATACTTCATGTGGTGCTTGTTCCGTTATGGTGCTGGAAAAAAATGCATACACTTGTTTACTAGCTTTAATCAGATGTCTGCAGAGCCTTGAATTTCTTCAGATGGTATTGTAACTGAAGCCTTTGGAGAAAATATATTCCAGTTCCTTGCAATTTTTTGTTCTCTGAAGGCCTGACTTGTGAGTCATCCACCTACCTGCTCTTTTTTGTTTTAATGTTCAAAATTGTATTTTGGTTCAGGCTTTGGTTTTCCATTTTGCATTAAGTCTGCAGCTTGTTTAAAATAAAAAAAACCCAACAACAAAAAGCACTTAAAAAACCATCTATAGCACTCAGCTTCCCTGGTTGGATCCATGTAGTTTCGAATTTGAGCTTTGAGATTTTTCTGCCGTGCAGAGGCTCGGAGGCTGTGCCGGGGTGCGCTCTGTATGTTCCGCTATGTCGTTTCCCAGGCTGACTGAATCAAAGCTCTGTGTTCATATTTGTCACTGAGCAGCTCTGGAAACTTAAGCAGTAGCTCAGGGATTAGCGTTTCGTCAGGGGGACTGAACACTGCAACATCAAGCATTAAATGAATATTCCAGAAGCTGCAGATTTTTCTTCCTTAACACCTGCAATCATTGTTTTCCGTTTTTTGTTTTGCCTGAATGTGAAATGAAAGTCAAAAAAGAAGACAAGCAGATGCAAACATTTGCTTCACCGTCAACCGAAATAGGCGTTACCTGCAGAAGCCTAGTGAGCAGGAGAAATCAGGGCAATGTAGTTCCTTCCCTTTCTTTCCCTTATCTCCATCCTCTTCCCAAATAGCTCACCTCGTAGCTGTGCAAAATACAAAGCATATTGATAGAGTATTTCAGACCCTCTACTTTCATTGCTTCCTCACTAAACACTGATATTGTCCGTGTTTCAGAGCACTACAGAGAAAGACAAACTAAGCTTCCATGGATCTGGAGAATAGGTGGTGCAAGTGCCGGCTGTAAAGTGGTGATGTCTGATGGATCCTATTTCCTCTCTCTCAGACTCAGCATTTCATCCTACAGACAGTAGTTCACAGGGTTTTGGGGAGCAGAATGATCATTTGGGACTGGGGGATGCTATTATTTCCTGAGATTTGAGTCCAGAAGTAACTGGTCACTCATTGTATGAGGAAGTGTGCGCTTTCTTTAAGTGTGTAAGAAAGCCAGTTTGCTGGTATCTTTCTACACTGGCAGTATAAGATGTAACTGCTGTTCCTCACCTGCTGAAAGCCTGACGGCGTGAAACCTCATTCATGAAGCACATTCCTGAGATACAGAAACAGTGATGTGTGGCGTGGCAATCAAGCACTGTGATTTGAAATTGCTTAGCTTGAAAAAAACCCACCCAAAACATTGCATGGCGTTTCTTTCTTACAGATCACTACGAGCGAAGATGCCTCCTGTGGTGGGAGCTGTGACACAGTTTCATGCATGGTGGCATATTCTCACAGGCCTGGGCTCGTACCTTCATATCCTGCTAAGGTAGGAAATGTTTTCTAAACTATAGGTTCATAAAACCGGTCTTAGGAGCTTTCCCAGGTTCAGATTTACTTCACAATGCTGTATCGGACAGAAGAGCCGGAAATTTACTTCTTACTAAACTGGTGGGGGTTTTTCTTTCCTCTTTGCAACTGGTCTAAAACCTCTGTAAATTTCTATTCTCCAAAATGTAATCATTGATCTCTTAATAGTCGTGGTTCTTCAGGAGAATGCAGTTCAGAAGTGGGAGCTCTGTAGCGGTTAAACTGCAAACCTATTTGGCGGTGTATTCGTTTCAAAACGTAACCTTTCTGTTCTTGAGCAGCAATCCTGAAGTACATGTTTAATTTTAGAAGCATAACTAATCTTTTTGATAGGCTCTGCCTCTCCTGAAAACTAGCAGGTATCATGCTGTAGAGCAGAAGGGTGATGGCTGAAGTGCTTGGAGCAGAGCTGTTCCCAGAAGCGCAGGATATTAGGTTTAGAAGGAGAACCTAAGTTAGCGGGTCTGCAGCCGGCAGGTTTTTGTCTCTGTTTTTGCTCTATAACACCATCTAGTGGAACCAGGAACAAAAGCAGATTTTAAGCTGGAGCTGGAAGAATTTCTGTAGTTCATTATGTGATGAAATAATGTTTTACCACTTAACCATAAGAGAATGTCTCTTTAACAGGTACATTCTATGTAGCTGAGAAAACTGGGTTACATATCAGTTTTCCTACATCTGACATAATAAGTGCATTTCCAGTAGCTATTCTGATGGCTTTTTTATATGTACCTATATGTACATATATCCATGTGTATCTCTATGTACCTCTCTGAGCATATATAAAACATGTCATGGGGTGTGGAAGTCAGCTGCTCCCTTTTGGCTGACACGTTGTCTGCTGCCCTAAACGGCTTGCAATGGTCTTTTGAAGAACATTCCTTACAGAAAGCAAGCTGATGCAGGCAGTTTGGGTAGCATAGGCAAGGTTTTTCCAGCGTGCTGCACAGAGAAAATAATTTGGGTTTGCATCCTTTAGCCCTTGGGGAATGTGCAGATGCCTGATCTGTCTGTCTTACCCCAACGAACCACGTGCTTTCCCTGCAGTAGTTTCCCAAGTATTTTCTCAGCCACACACTGGCATCACCTATGTCCGCTTAAAAAAAGTGAGGTCACGCACAGTAGAACACCTACAGAGGGGAGAGTGTGTGTAAGAACAACAATGAGATACAGAATCGAGCTATGCGGCTTCCTCACCCTCCCTTAACATCTGATACATTTTGTGGTACACTGATTTGATTTCATCCTTCCAAATGGCACGCTCTAGTCCCTGTTTAGTCTTTTCCGTAGCGGAGAGAGAATTTAATTCTCTGGGTTTCTCTCTTTCTCCCCACGTAGGTGATAGGGTAGATTAGTTTGTTAATGATAGTCTAGTATAGAGGTATTGACTGTAGGCCAACGTCCCCTATTTTGCATAAATCTAGGCAGAATAGGTAGCTGTGCAATCACAGTAGCAATTCTTTTCTAGTTGGAAAATAAAACTGGGATTACTACGTCATTATTCTTTCCTATGCTGTCTTATACGTGAAATTTTTTAAGCACACTTTTCTCCTTTTCCTCAGTTTATACACAAGGACACTTTTCCTGAAACACAGGCCAAAGGTGAAGGTAAGGCAGCAATATTTTGTGTCCCATTTTGTGTCCAATGCACTGCAACATTCAGATGTCTTGTGCTTTGAACTTGCATTGGGGCTCACTGACTATGCCCGTTAGGGTGCTAGCTTTGATTTCTGCGTACCTCCCAGGAAATGCAGTTGAAATGATGATTAACAGTGTTTGGTTTCTGTTCTAAGACACGTAATATTCCAGGAAATTTTTCCCCTCTTCCTATTTCTCTTTTTAACAGTTTATTTTTGGAATATGGCCTGTTCTCCTTGTGGAGCCACCCAAGAAGCTTTGACTGGCACCTAGGCAGTCACATGGCAATCACCTAGCCTGGCTGAATAAAGCGATTCAACGGTGACTATGGCTGAAGTGTCAAAAGTTATGGGTCAATTCAAGTACCGTTGCTATGAAAGGACTTCTCTGTGTGACTAGGCCGGCCGGAACAGAGCAGAGAGTTGACACACTAAGGGAAATAACGTTTAGTACAGCTTTATTCTGAGTTGTTAAAGAATAAGACACAATATTTTTATGTATATACTGTATAGCTGTTGATACTAATATTTCGTGCTGGTCACAGAAAACTAACCGTTTTTGAAGTGGATTGCCTATGTTTTTCATTCAGTTGTTCTTTCTGTGGTTTAAACTAATGTTAGTAACTGAATGACAAAACCAGGCCATCGATGGCCAAGCTAAGCGTCTGTGTGGCCTATAGTGAACTGAATGCTTAACCTGAACTACTTTAATCTTGCACTTTTATACAATTAACAAAGTACGTAACGATTGATTTCGGGCTTT
Source organism: Leptosomus discolor (assembly GCF_034619465.1). Lineage (NCBI taxonomy): Eukaryota > Metazoa > Chordata > Aves > Leptosomiformes > Leptosomidae > Leptosomus > Leptosomus discolor. The sequence continues at coordinate 3,666,082 of NC_141391.1, forward strand.
ATTCTATCTTGCTTTTCCACAGCCTCCTTTGCAATTTTTATTTGAAGCAAAACGCTTGGGATACCTGTGCCATTTAGTTCGTTTTGTACCAAGCTTCCATTCTCTCTTTAGTCCAACGGAGGTGCATCGTGGAGGATGTTCTAGGGTGTGACTGGCAGAAGACACTTAAGATGCTGAAGCATTATAGGAGTTCTTGTTTGTGTGTGGAAAGTGAATTCCTAGTTTGTTTGGCCAGTGATCCATCAGGAGACCGCAGGGTGACTGTATAAACACAAGAAGCACTTTTTAATTTTTTTATACTTATTATTTACATGCCTCCCTTTTCTATCCCTACTTTTTACTCCCCATGTCCCATTTACACTACAGGTTGACAATTACCTTAAGTGTGTGCTAGTTCAGCTTTGAATTCATCTCTGTCCCATTATTTTACGAGTCTTAAATATTGGTCTGACTTTCAGAAGCATCTTCTTATTCAGAAATATTGAAGAAAGAGTAAACAACAAGATTGATGTTGAGGATACCCCAAAATACAGTTGGCAGCACTTTGCTTGCTTTTAATCTGTCCGCCACACGGTTACTCTGTGGAAAGTTGACCAGCTTTTTAAAACCAAACTTTGGGGATTAATGGGGGGGGGACACAAACCCTCTGGTTTCTGCAAGTTTTATCTACCCAGCTGATGGAAGTTAATAAGGAAGCATAAAGAAAACATTAAACTAACAGTGTTTCAAAATATACCTCATATTGGAGGCTGTGGTTTTGACTCTTCAGATCTTGGGGCGACTAACAGAGTCTGTCCCTGGGCCTCCCGGCTGCCATACTATGCAATTTTTGTCTGCTTTTGATGCTCGGAGGGATTTATCCTTCTTGCCATGAAGGAAAACCAGGAAATGCTCAGACTGATTGGAAATCCCATCCTGTATTCATTTTCAAAACGTGCCCCCAGCCGCAAGGCACGGTGGTGTAGCTATCAAGCTGTCTCCCAGATCACAAAGTCCTGGCTGTTGTACAATCAGCACTGACTAAAATGGTCTCCTCCCTTTTATGTCTTTTTTTTCTTTTCTATTTGAAGCTTACTGCATCTTCTGTGCCCGTCAGTAGCGCTCCTACTGATGTGAATCTCCAAATAAAATTGTGGCTTTTGTTGTTTGACTGATCCTGGACTCTTGGGATCAAATAGACCTAAACTTGGGGCTAGAAAAAGGTACTTAACGTTGAGTGACTTCAGTGAGGTTTAAGCACGTGCGGATAGCAGTGCATTTCAACCTGTAAACCGCTACAAACTCCTGCACAATAATTTTAGAACGAATTTGTTGTCAGTAGGCTCCAGTTCTATAGGCAAGATCAGCATCTGCGTTGGGAAATTCGAGTGCCCTTCAGACTGAGCGATGTTGGAGTAACTAGCACAGAGGTAGGACAGTGCTGGCTTGGATCGAGTGTCTTTAATTATCCAGAAGGCATATTTTTTGGCAAAGAGATTTGAGAACTGTTTTAAAAATGTAGCTTAAAAATAAGTGCCTGCCTATTCACCTCCAGGCTCTCTCAAGCATGCTTCTGTACGCTGTATCCCATTTTCTTACTAGTATGTTTACATGTTCTCCTAAGTTAGGGAAGGAGTCCCATAACAGGAGCAGCGATGAGATCTGTCAACTGTCACTTGTGACATCAGCTAGGTGTGGTATTATTTTTAAGGAAACGAACAAAACCTTTATTTTAGTGGCCTTAAGTTTTGTTACTGGAGGAGCTGGGGGCTTGTTTGGTTTCCCTGTAATTGCAGGAGCCAGAGTGTGCTGAAAGGCCACTTTCTTCTTGATAAGGCGTCTCTACAGTGGTAAATTTTAAAGAAATTTGTTGATTCTTCTACACATTTGCAACTAGGAAAGTGTATGTGTTTCTTTTGAGATCTTCTGGATTTAAAGTGTCAGGATTTAAAAAAAAAAAGAAGTTGGAAAAGCTCTTGTTTGAATTTTATGCTGCTGTTAGCTTTTCATTCACATATCATTTGTCACTGGTGTTTTTATCTTTAAAAAAAAAAAAAAAAAGCAAATTGGCTTCTTCCTTCATTCCAAATGACCAAAACCATGCACACCTCTACCACCCTTCCAGCAGCTTTCTTTCTGGTCATGTTAGACCCTGAAGAATGTAATTACATGTGTATCCTCCTAAGCATAAATAGCTGAAAATTATGGGTGCTTTGGTTTCACTGCCTTACTGATCTTGTGAGTAATACTGAAAACGGCAAGCCAGTTTTATCTGCATGTCACTGAGATTCAGACTGCCTTTTCTAGTGCCTGGAAAGACGTACATCCATACTGATGTAATGTGTTAAATGTCTGTTAAATTGCTTTTTATTTATATCACTTGTATGACATGCTGATTTTCTTTCTACAAACCTTAGAGCAGCATCTCCCCAACTTTTCTTGCACTGTGTCTTACAAGGTGGGACGTGTTTGATCTTATTTTTCAAGTAGGATTCAGACAGCAGCTGCTTTAAAGGGAATTATAGAAGTAGCAGGCGTCGTTTAATATGAATCCTACAGGATGTGTTGGACAGAATTGATAGCAATGAACTCTCTTATTCTGTGAAGAACCAGAGAACCTACCACCTTACGACCATCGGCTTTGCACACATCAGCAGCAAGTAGTTCTGCAAACTGCGAGCTGAAAAATTCTTCCTTGGAAATAAGAGAAAAAACACCTCAAAATTACTCTCCCAGTACAGACCAACGCCAGACCTTATGCCGGGAATCTAGATTTTCTGGATGCAGCTCAAGACGCGCGTTACCCAGAACTGAAGATAGGACATGGTAAACAGAAATCCGCCATCGGGAGGAATCTCCTCCGTGTTTCGAAGGCGGTGTTGTTGGCTACCAGTATTAGTCATCTCCAGACTTCATTTTAACGCTTTTTCTTTGAGTACAGGGAAGATGCGCTCCCCGGGAGCGTTCAGAAGACCACCCCGCAGTCAGAACGGGAATATGCAGTCTACCACTTGCTGACCTACCTCTGTTGTGTATTGTACGATACCTGTGCCCTTAATTTTGTCCGCCTGAATGTGCAGACGTTAGAGCAGCCTGACTTGGACCGGGCAGCCCCCGTGGTTCACAACGGTGTTGTTCTGATCCGTGGCTGACTGTTCGCTCCCTGTAAACATCCTAACGTGTCGGGGGTCTGTCACCCTTGGGTTGTGCTCAGTCTGGTGTTCCTCTGCGTGCAGAGGTCTGGCTGCTTTAGAAAGACGTACAAGTAGCAGGACTTTAATTCAGACGGGTGCAGTTGGCAGTTTGGTTACGTTTAAAGCTAAGGTGCAAACAGTATAACTTGGTTTACGTGATTTTGGGAAGAGATGCAATGGGAATACTGGTTAATAATCAGTTTTCATTCTCTATTAATCTAATATTGTGCTGTCTTGTTTAGCTGGAGGGAAATGGTATGATTCGAAATGCCGTGGGTTCTTTTGGCTGTAGTGCGTTTGCTTCCAACACCTGGTTTTGAACAGCGGAATTGAGTTTTTTCAGCCAACTCCTCCATGTGAAACTCTTAGCAACAGAAAACCCTTGCAGTATCACGAGTGTTTCTCACAGTCACTACCACCTCATTTAGTCTGCATTCAAGAATTTCGGTAACGCTGGGGTTTTTGAAACCTGTTTTTCTCTGTGGATCTATTTTTGGCATTTGATAGCGGGTGGTGAGACAGTTCAACCCTTCTCAGTGGAAGATGAGCTCTAATGAAGCAGCACTGCTGTTTTCTTCAGTAAACTTCAGAATCCAGGAACACACCTTCATTTTGGCGGAACGTGTGCCCCATAATTTAAATTAACGTATTGAGGTAAACCAGTTTACTTTAAAGAAACACCACCTGCACTTTATGGGTAGGCAGTGGGAGGCTTTAACTGTAAAGTGCTGTTTAACTGTGAGACTTTAGTATGAAGGGGGTAAATGGTGGAGTCTTTGTTACCCATGAGCAGTGAAAGCCAGAAGGAGATTTAAAAAATCTTACATGGAAAGAGAATAAACAAAAGATTAAGCACAGAATCCCATAGCATTACATCAACTACCCTCCTGATAACTGCACTTATGTAACAGGCTTGAATGTTTCGCTGTTTATACATTTAACTTTCCATGCTGACTCCTCACTCTTTCCCATAGAAGTGATGTAGGCGCTGTTACATTCAGTTCATTGTAGATTATTCAGCTGGTTTTTTATGAGGGTGGAACGTGACACGGATTGTTCCGTACACGAATGAATACATTTCTTATCCATCTGGAACGTCCTCTGCCAGCTTTGTTTGAGAGTCCGTAATGCAACCCCAGAGAATACACTTTATAACCATTAAGACTGGGTTTGGGTTTCTTTGTTCAGTTTCTCACTCATGACTGCCTATGGCTGCCAAGTGCCTGATCTCTTTTTTTTTTGGTCACAAGTCTTCTCTGAGAGCTGAGGCTGTGCTTTCTCCTGGGGTCCCTAAGACAACGTCCTTGGTAGGTGGGAGGTCGGTTTGGGTTTTGTTACAAAATTCTCCTACTGCAGGAGGCACGGCACTCTTTTTAGTCGCTCTCCAGAAACGTATTACCCAGTACGTGGCTGCCTCTGCTTGGCTCAGGCTTGAGCCTGGCTACCCCACGTCCCTGATGCTGTTGTCTCTTCAGATTTGGAAAGCTGGTTGAGGGATTTAGCCCCGCAGCCGGTGTTTTATCGTAGTGTGTGTAGTTCAGTGACGGGCAGTGGGAGGGCGCAGCGATCAAGCAAGCCCTTTATGCTGAGCCCCACTGCTGGAGCTCCCAGACGGATGCTCCAAACAGAACTGGGGATATGGGGATTCGTATGTACAATTTTGGGAGCAGGGTTGGTACTTGAATCTCTTTACTTCAGAACTCTCCCTTTTTGCTTGTTTAAAGAGTTTAGATTTAAGGCATGTAATTGCAGATTTAAAGAACCAAGTTTAGGATCCAGCTAATGCAAGACCCTAAAACAGTGCCTGGAATTTTTTTTTGCACGTATTTCATACCATTTGAATCTGCCTGACGTTTTGAGCAGATTGTTGAGATTTTTAAAAAGAAAAGATGAAGGGTCTTTTGATTCTTTGACCACAGGAATAGCTGTAAGCACAATCTGATTCACCCTCCTTTCCCCAAAGCTCTGGAACATGTATATGTTTCTCCAAAGCCAATGTTGAGTAGAATGGGCTTTCACACACGCTCACAGAAAATCAAAAGGTTTTCTAAATTAAAGCCTTGGTCAGTTGCTGCGGAAGAATTTTGGTTGTGTATAGTATTGCTCCCTGGATTTTGGAAGGGAGGGTCTGAAGCAGCATAAGCTGTAGTTACTCCTTAGACTGAACAGGAACTGATTTTTCTCTTGATCTTCCAAATGGATGTTGACTATTTGATGTTGACTGTTGAATTCAGCTTAATGCACTGATGATGTTTACTGTCTTAGCAAATAACATCTGTCCAGCTGTAATGGACATGAAATACCCCGCGTGTTACGTGACCAAATTTTCTAACATTGACACTATTAGTTCTAAGGTGTGTTTTTTCTCCTGAAATTCAGTATATTGTTGCAGATAGATGACGACAACGTGACAGATGAAGAGCAGTTGACTTGTTAAACACAGCTGCATTGTCAACGTTTATAGACAGTTTTGATATACTGAACTGATTCTTCGTACCAAACCAGCTGGTAACTAACGTTAGGCTCATGTGTATCAGTGTATCTTGTTTTGCAAAGCACAGTAGCTTTGAAATATTTAATGTATTTCGTTTGTTATTCATGCTGCAGTCAAGCACTAATCTGTGTCTTTATAGTCCAAATTATTAAAGAATTTTGTTTTAAATACAGCTTTTCCAAGTGTTTCTTGGCTTTTGTGTTGCATAGGGCTGGCCGGTTCATCTTGATGCTGTTCAGCAGATGGGTGGTTGTATGTCTTGGCTAGTGGGTGCACAAGTAGAACAGCAGGATTTGTACGACCTGGATTGACGAGGAAGCTGCCTGCCTGTAGCTACCACAGTCTGAGCCCCCGTGGTAGCAGCACAAAGCTTGGTCGTCTTGGCTTCTTGCCTGCAGCCATCCAGCAAACACGGAAACGTTTTCAAATGGAGATGTGATTACTTTCATTTTGAACTCCAGTGCAAGGCTCTGGGGTTCCCCAATATCTCCTGGCCTTATGGAAAACAGGACTTGAATTGGCCATGGAGCTGTTGGAGCAAGTCCGGAGGAGGGCTACCAAGATGGTCAGAGGGTTGGGACACCTTTCCTATAAAGACAAGCTGAGAGAGTTGGGGTTGTTCAGCCTGGAGAAGAGAAGGGGCACCGGGCAGACCTTCTAGTGGCCTTCTAGTACCTGAAGGGGGGCTACGAGAAGGCTTGGGAGGGACTTTTTACAAGGGCCTGCAGTGACAGGATGAGGGGTAATGGCTGGAAGCTGGGAGAGGGCAGGTTTAGCCTAGATACAAGGAAGAAGTTCTTCACCCTGAGGGTGGTGAGACACTGGCACAGGTTTCCTAAGGAAGCTGTGGATGCTCCCTCCCTGGCAGTGTTCAAGGCCAGGCTGGATGGAGCCTTGAGCATCCTCGTCTAGTAGGAGGTGTCCCTGCCCACGGCAGGGGGGTTGGGACTAGATGATCTTTGAGGTCCCTTCCAACCCAAACCGTTCTGTGATTCTAATATTTACTGCCTTGTGCTGGGGCCCTTTGAGCACTGGACCTTGCTCAGAGGTGTAGTGCTGACTGCAAACAGTGCAGGGTCTTCTCACCTTCAAAGGCCTTCCCCGCTCCACACCAGTTATGGACATGGGTTGGAGAGGAAAAGGCAGGAGTCAGGTGAACGTGCCGTCAGCTTGGAGCAGTTTGCACACCCTTTGCCTTCTCCTTTTCCTGTTTCTTTCAGTGAGGGAGGAGGATAATCACTGCAGGGCAGAACCTCTCCAGGCAGAAATCATGGAGCCAGCAAGTCTCATCACACCCCAGCAGCCAGGGTCAGGTAGTGACCATCAGGTATTTCCCCCGCTTCTGGCAGCTCTCCCAGGTCCTACTTGGAGACCCCATTTTCTCTTGCTTGTGTGTTGCAGCTGCGTCTCTGCAGAGACAACCTTGAACTAAGTATTTGGGGGCCAAACCACAGGGCAGGAAACCTCATAGCCAGTGGTGTAAATGTCTGGGGGTACCGGTGCCACCTCCCCTTGATGCTTGCTCAGTGGTGCTAAACACAGAGGCGCATTCAAACTCCCCAGACAAGCATTGCCTGAATGCTGGGCTGGGTGAAATCCAGCTTTGCATTTTCAGCCTGCAGCTAGCCTAGAGCTGAGTAATACTTTGGCATTTCCCCGGGGGTAAAAAACATTGTGGTTCTGTCAAAGACCTCCTCCCAACCAGAAAATTCAATTTTGAGCTTGACAATTCCCTTTCAAGACTGCCGGTTGACTTGCAGCTTTATTAATTTCCCATTCCCACTCCCCCCTTGTTTTTTTTTCTTTATTCACCCTGTTCAAAGGCTAAAACTGAAGCAATATATTTGCAACATTTTAATCCCAGTGGGTCTAAGTGGAGAGCTGGCTGTGTTGGGTGCTATACCCGTGATGGAGTCAGTTGCTGCCAGTTCAGCAGAGGAGCTGGTGATCCAGCCTGGACCTTTAGTGCTATGGAGATGGTGGAGATAATGGAGCTATGATGGATCCGTCTCTTCCTCTTTGCTGCAAATGTGCCTCAGTCGGCCCAAGTGATCTTGGCTTGGCTCTTACGCAGAGGGACCAAGCACTCAACATGATTCTGTTGAACTTACAGAAAACACGACTTGAACTGACCGAAGGTGAGATCGGTGATTTGGCATTGCCCTGGAGAACTCTGTGTCCTTGGAGAACATCAGGGCCATCTGCCCTGTCTCTGCCTCCCCAAACAGCCCCTTCTCCAGCAGCTAAGATGGGGCAATTTTGGGTTGCCTGAAGGGGTAGGTCCAACACCAGATTGGGGTTCAGCAGGGCTCCTCTGATGGGCCCTCATGGGCACAGGACAGACGGACGACTCCACCATGGTTGTACTGGCATGGGAGGGAGGATCAGCAGAGGCAGGACAAGGACAAATATCTGGATTTGGCCTCAGTCGCCTGAGAGCCCAAGAGGGGATAATGTGGCAAGCCCTGGAGCTCAAGGAGGTCCCTGGCACCCTGAGCAGGAGCAGAGCTGGGATGATGTCCTCATTCACCCCGTGCACGTGAGGGACCCTGTGTTTTCCAACACAGAACTAATGTTGTGTGGAGCACGAGGTGTGGTGGACAAGACATCCCAGTCTACAAGCAGAAACTTCATGGACTTGCTTTAGACCTATTTTGCAATCAATACCGTTAACTCAGCACCCTGGCTCCTAAATTCAAGGTATCTCACCGTGCTCGCATGCAACACCCAAGGGTCTCAGAGTGTGGCACTTTCCAGCTGCTATGGCAATCCAAATAGCCGCTGAAAAATGTCCAACCTCATTAGTCTCCTTCACTAAGACTGACTGTAATTTGCATGCAAGAGGCACATGCCGACTTAATGGAATTAGCGGTGATTAATGGCACTGACACGTACGTAGAGCCAGCACGGGGACCAGCCGGAGCTTGGTGTGTGCACAGCTCCTGTGGACCGTGCCCCCGCAGCACCCAGTGACACCTGGAGACATTGAGGGCTCTGACTCAGTGGCTTCTCATCGCCGAGATCAGGTAGGTGAATGCTAATGAAGAGCTGCTCGCATGATCTCACAGAAATTGAATTAATGGAGTTACTCTGCTGATGTAAACTGATGTCAAACCCCTAAGATTTATAGGCTGGCCGAGCATCAGAGCTGCGGTGATTTATGTGGGTGCCTAACCTGAGCACTGCTTTTTCTCCATAGCTGGCTCGTTGGCTCACTGCTGAACAGCGGAACAGGGTAAATTTGTTAAAATATTGCAGTATTGTAGAAGCCTGGGGCCAAGTCCAGCTGCTTCTCCTCATGGAAGAGAAGTGATGAACAGGCCAGCCAAATCCACTCTGCACCCAGGCAAACCTGCCCAGGTATTTGTGCATCATTGCCGAACAGGATTTTGTTGGCTTGGAGTCCTCCAAGGGTTTGGTGGTTTTTTTGGTTGGTGGGTTTTTTTCCTTCTATTTGTTTTTTTCTTGAATCTTGTTTTTAACGTCCCACCTTAGCTGGAATGAAAACAAGACGAAGGGCTAGTTACAAGGTGAGAACCACCAACCAACCTGCAAGCAACAGCGTCAAAGCAGAGCCGTTACAGAAGGGATCTTTTTATGCAGGTTATCTGAAAAGCCAACAAACTCCAACTGTGTTTTCTTGCTGCTGGCGTTAATTGAAGCGGGAGGGCTGATTAACATTGTGGACTTGTTTCTGCTGGAGATCTCTCTGCCACGTCCCCCTGAGTTTGACAGTTCGCTATCAATTTGCTCTGCAGCCGATGTGCTGACGTACACCCCTCCAGAGCAGTTGTGGCTCTTCGGTAATGCCCAGGACACCTGACACTCAGTGGCTTTGTCCGTACGCTTACATCACGTCGTGTTCACGTTCGGGATGGAGTAAAAGACCTTTTTCCTGTACCATGATCCATGTTACATCCCAGCAGACCCCTTCCTCTCCAGTAAGCGTCACGGGACACATCAGCAGCCCCGTGTCAGGTTTGTACAACCCTCACAGCAACAACCCCAGCCCAAACCCACAATGAGAGCTTGGCATGGACCAAGCTTTAGGAGAAATCAATGTTTTAAACACCACTCAGGACATACCGTTTTAAAGACAGAACCCCGAATCAACATAAAAACCTGGCCTTTCTTGCTTTAAGTAGGTTTAACAGCGCTAGACAGAGTGCTGTAGGCAATTAACTCCAGCAAGGTTGGTGATGAGTATCTGGAGCAGAAACATCGTCAGGTGGGAAGGCTGGAGGTGGAGGAGAACATCCCTTTACAGCCTCCAGTTTCAAATGAAGCCCTGGTGTTTTCCTGCCTGAATCCATGTCCAGCTTGGCTATTTCTGCTTAGAGAGCTATATATTAAGTGTATATATATATATATATATATATGTATTCACACACACATCTGATAACATCAGCCTGAATTCAGAAGTCAGCAAATTAGGGAGAGCAGGACTCCCCAGTGTTATTCATGAAGGTATGACAGCAGTTGTAAGTCTCATGCGTCGGCCCCAGAAAGAAACACGGATTCACATGAGCTGTGAAGGTATGGTCCATGTCAATGTGAAGAGTAAAACCCTACTGCGCTGGCATTAAAGGCCTCGTTTCTTTTTTATTTTTAATTTAATCGGCTTGGCTAATGAGAAGTAGCCTACCTGGTTCTTCACAAGCGGCCAGTGTGATTTCTGCAATCGCTTGACCAATGCAGTTGCGTTGTGCAAAACTGGGGGGAAAGCTGTCTGGAGGGCCAAGTAAATGGGGTTTAAAAAAGTGATTGCTGACCCCGATAATGAGGCTGTGGGATTTCTCCTGGCAGACCCCGGGTTGACAACCTCAATCGGTGGGTACAACTCGAGCAACACCTCCTTGATTCAGGTGCCTGGAGGAAGGGACGATGGCCCGTGTCCCCGGCTAAGTTGTTTCACTGATTAACTCATGTTCCCCCCCCCCCCAAATAAAAACTGGCACCTGGCGATGCTGTGGCAGGGGGAGCCATACCCAAAAGCACAGGGGTGCTTGTGCCTGGGGGTCACCCTGTTTCCCCTTGCTAAGGGGGCAATGGGGTGAACCCGTTAGGGACAGCATGATGCTCCATCCCCCCAGCTCCCATGCCCAACGAAGCCTTTCCAAGATGATGGTTGAAACCTCCAGGGCCACGTGGATGGGGTTGGGAGCTGCCCCTCTCATCCAACACTGAAATTCATCCACCTCCTCTGCAGGGCCCCCAGGAGCTGGGCAAGACGGGAATAGATGGGGCAGGAGGCTGGGGGGCATCGTGCTGTCCACCCAGATTTGGGGGGGATTTTCCACAGCAGCCCTCGGTTGGGCCCTGCCTGGGCATTGCCCCACTCAGCTGCTGGTGCCGAGCACCTGGGCACCTCTTGGGGTTTTGGAGCTTCATTTTCTTTCACTAATAAAAATGGCTTTGCCCCTACCCAAGATTTCCCTTTAGTTCTTGTGTTTGTTCTCCTAATTCTTCCCCCGTTCCACTGCAGGGGAGGGAGCAGCTCAGGCTGGGGTAGGGAGGCTTGGCTGCTGGTTGAGGTCAAGCAGTTGGGGTCTGGGCTGAGCGTGGAAGACTGAAACCAGAAAGAGCTGATACAGCCCAGTGCAGGGGACAGACTTACCAGGACTCCTGCAACTATTATGAGGAACATTAGGAGGACAAGGAGGTGTTAAACACAGGAGAAGTGCAAACGCACTTAATATCAAGCTAAACAACAGCAGAGGAAGGAGGTCGCTGAGGTGAAGGCAAGACAGGTCCCCAGGAAAGCCAAGACGCCCGTTTCTCAACAGAGACTGTAAGAACAGCTTCATCAGGGCTGGTCTGTCACGGGCAGGAGCCTCTTTTTGTGGCCAAAGGAAAGCGCCTGGACAACACGGCGAGAGCAACGCCTGACATCTGTCCCGGCAAGGCGCAGCGTGGTCACCGCTGAGTCAGAGGCGATACCTTCAACGGCTGTTAACGTTGAGACTGACGTCCAAATCCATCTCTTCTGCTCCGGGTGCCGTGTGTGGCAAAGGCAGCCCCTCCCCAAGAAGCCCTGCGGCACACAGGCAAGGGCCTAAGCGGGAAAACGTAGGCACAGGGGACGGTACCGGCAGCACCAGGGCACCCCCAGTGAGTCTTCCGCTGAATCCATCAAAAGCGTTAAACGCACCACGAGCCAGAGACGGATTCGAAGTGAGGCTCTTAGCGCTGCGCTCCTCAGCTTGGCGAGAGGAGGGAAAGCCAACCGCAGCAAAACAGCTCGGGAGGAGTCGTTTGTCCGTGAGCTCAGCTCAGAAGGGGGGTTGAAACTTGGGTGAGACCGGGGCTGGCCCCTGGGGCACGAGAGATCAGAGGAAAATGCCCCTTTTCTAGGCTGGTGGCAAGGAGATGAACAATATTGAGTGGCAACGCCATGTTAGACCTTCCTCAACGGGGCTTCCAGCCCAGCCAAGGCTGTTGGGCAGAGCCGGCCCGACCTCGCAGCACGGACAACGGCAGGACCCTCGGGAGCGGCGCCCTTTGCAGGAACGGCTCCTCGCTGGCAGTAACCGCCCCCCGCCTCTGCTCCAGGGGGACCTGCAAGCGCCAGCTGTGCTTTTGTGGTGGGTTGACCCTGGCCAAAATGCCAGGTGCTCACCAAAGCCGCTCTATCACTCCCCCTCCTTAACTGGACAGGAGAGAGGAGAGGAAAAAAATAACAACAGGCTTGTGGGGTTGAGATAAGGACAGGGAGATCACTCAGCATTGACCGTCACGGGCAAAACAGACTCAACTGAAAGGAAATGTGATTTATTACCAATTAACTCAGAGAGGAGTAATGAGAAATAAAACCAAATCTTAAAACACCTTCCCCCCACCCCTCCCTCCTTTCCCGGGCGTAACCTTGATCTCGATTTTCCTCCCTCCTCCCCCCCCAGCAGCACAGGGGGAAAACAGGGAATGGGGGTTGGGGTCAGCTCATCACACTGTTGTTTTCTGCCGCTTCTTCCTCCTCAGGGGGAGGACTCCTCATACGTTTCCTCTGCTCCAATGTGGGGTCCCCCTCACGGGAGAAAGTCCTCCATGACTTCTCCAGCGTGAGTCTTCCCACGGGTTCAGTTCTTCATGAACTGCTCCAGCGTGGGTCTCCTCCATGGGGTGCCGTCCTTCAGGAACCGACTGCTCCAGCGTGAGCCCCCTCACGGGGTCACCAGCAGCAAACCTGCTCCAGCGGGGGCTGTTCTCTCCCCACGGGCCACAGATCCTGCCAGGAGCCTGCTCCGGTGCAGGCTTCCCACAGGGTCACAGCCTCCTTCAGGCACCCACCTCCTCCGGCGTGGGGTCCTCCCCGGGGTGCAGGCAGTCATCTGCTCCACCGCCCATGGGCTGCAGGGGGACAGCCTGCCTCACAGTGGTTTTCACCGCAGGCTGCAGGGGAATCGCTGCTCTGGCGCCTGGAGCATCTCCTCCCCCTCCTTCTGCACTGACCTGGGTGTCTGCAGGATGTTTCTCTCCCATATTCTCACTCCTCTCCCTCGCTGCAATTCCTGCTGCTCAACAACTTTTTCACTCTCTTAAATACGTTATCACAGAGGTGAAAAACGCCTTCGCTGATGGGCTCGGCCTTGGCCAGCGGCGGGTCCGTCCTAAAGCCGGCTGGCGTTGGCTATATCCGACATAGGGGCAACTTCTAGCAGCTTCGTACAGAAGCCACCCCTGTAACCCCTCCGCTACCAAAACCTTGCCACGCAGACCCGTTACAGCTTTGACATAAAGCTCCATCACCGAAAGCATCGCCTGGGGAAAGCTCGGCCAGAACCGACCTCCCGCAGCTTGGGCCGAGGGCGGTTGCCAGCGACTCACCTGGCCACCACCTGCCCAAGGCGGCTCGGGCAGAGCGTCCAGTGCCACCTCTGCCACAACCTGCCCCGTCCTCAGCAGCGTGACGGGGGGGATCGGTGCCAGCACCGTGTCCCGGGTCAGCAGGGCCAGATCTGGTGTCAGCTCCTGCAGGGAAAGGCAGAGCCCTCGACGTTAAAAATATCAGGGAGGTGGGGGCTGGAGCCGGGCCCAGGCGATGCCGGCGGGGGCTGCTATAAAAAGAGCGCTGCCACTTCTTACCTCTCCAGCTGGTCGTGGGGTGCAGGTAATGCTTCGAGAGCCCCCTCGTTTCCCAGCCCCTCCTATGTAGCATCTAGGGATGCGACAGGCTTCCCTGCTGCCCGGTCCAAAGCCAGACTTGGGAAGTTTTCCCTAATGAGATACAAGCCTTGTCCTTCCTTTGGGCTTTTCTCCTTGTAAAGAACAAGTGTGAACAGGGATGTTTCCATCTTCCTTTTTTCCGCTAAACTATTGATGTCACTGAACTGGTTTTTTTTTTTTTTAAATATCACTGATGTGGGGTTTTTTTCCCCCCTGTCTTCAGAGTTTACATAGAAATTTCTCATTTCCGAAACCCTTTTCCCCCTATCTCTGTTTTATCACTAATGCCCTCTTTTTTTGGCAAAGGCAGGTAATAATGAAAAAGCATTGCATTGACTGTGTATATCATAGAACCACAGAATCATGGAATCGTTCAGGTTGGAAAAGACCTCTGAGATCATCGAGAACAACTATCAGCCCTACTGTACCAAGGACACCCCTAAACCATATCGCCAAGCGCCACATCTAAACGACCTTTAAACGCATTGAGGGATGGTGACTCCACCCCCTCCCTGGGCAGCCTGTTCCAATGCCTGACAACCCTTTCAGTGAAACAATTTTTCCTAGTGTCAAGCCTAAACGTATCCTGGTGCAGCTTGAGTCCATTCCCTCTTGTTCTATCATTAATCACCTGTGAGAAGAGACCAGCATCTACCTCTCTACAGTGTCCTCTCAGGTAGTTGTAAAGAGCGCCATAAGGTCTCCCCTCCGCCTCCTTTTCTTAAGACTAAACAGCCCCAGTTCTCTCAGCTGCCCTTTGTAAGGCTTGCTCTCCAGACCCTTCACCAGCTTCGTTGCCCTTCTCTGGACACACTCCAGCCCCTCAATGTCCTTCTTGCAGTGAGGGGCCCAAAATTGCACACAGGATTCGAGGTGCGGCCTCACTAGTGCCGGGTACAGAGGCACGATCACTTCCCTGCTCCTGCTGGCCACGCTATTCCTAATGCAAGCCAGGATGCCATTGGCTTTTTTGGCCACCTGGGCACACTGCTGAATCAGCTGCTTGTTAACCAGCACCCCCCAGGTCCTTTTCCGTTGGGCAGCTTTCCAGCCACTCCTCCCCAAGCCTGTAGCGCTGCGTGGGGTTGTGGTGGCCCATCAACCCAGCCTGTCCAAGTCCCTCTGCAGAGCCTCCCTACCCTCAAGCAGCTCAACACTCCCACCTAACTTGGTGTCGTCTGCAAACTTGCTAAGGGTGCATTCTGTCCCTTCGTCAACATCCCTGACAAATAAGTTAAACAGAAGTGGCCCTAGCACTGACCCCTGCGGAACACCACTTGTGACCGGCCGCCAGCTGGATTTAACCCCATTGATCACCACTCTCTGGGCCCGGCCATCCAGCCAGTGTTTTACCCAGCAGAGTGTGTCCTCATCCAAGCCATGAAGCAGCCAGTTCCTTCACTAGAATTCCATGGGAAACAGTGTCGAAGGCTTTACGGAGGTTGAGGTAAACAATATCCACAGCCTTTCCCTCATCCATCAGGCGGGTCCTCTTGTCATAGAAGGAGATCAGGTTCGTTAAGCAGGACCCGCCTTTCATAAACCCATGCTGACTGGGCCTGATCACCTGGTTGTTCTGTAGATGACTTGTGATGGCACTCAGGATGATCTGCTCCATGACCTTCCCCGGCACCGAGGTCAGACTGACAGGTCTGTAGTTCCCCAGATCCTCCTTTTGGCCTTTCTTGTAGATGGGCAACCCATTTGCTATTCTCCAGTTCACTGGGACCTCCCCAGTTAGCCAGGACTTCTGGTAGATGGTGGAAAGAGGCTTGGTGAGCGCATCCGCCAACTCTTTCAGTACTCTTAGATGTAGCCCATCTGGCTCCACAGACCTGTGTGCATCTAAGTGGTGTAGTAGGTCACCGACCACTTCCTCTGTAATTGTAAAGGCCACATTCTGCCCCCGCTCCCTGTCTTCCAGCTGAAGGGGCTGGGTGTCTAAGGAACAACTAGTTCTACTACTAAAGACTGAGGCAAAGAAGGCATTGAGCACCTCAGCCTTTTCCTCATCCTTTGTCACTGTGTTTCCCCCTCTATCTAGAAAAGGAGGAAGATTCTCCCTAGCTCCCCTTTTGTTGTTAATGTATTTATAGAAACATTTTTTATTGTCCTTAACAGCTGTAGCTAGCTTAAGTTCTAACTGGGCTTGTGCTCTCCTAATTTTCTCCCTGCATAGCGTCACTTCTTCTTTATAGTCCCCCTGAGAGACCTGCCCCCTCTTCCAAAGGTCATGAACTCTCCTTTTTTTTTCCTGAGGTCATGCCAAAGGTCCAAGATGGCAGTTTTACTGACCCCCCTCCTTACTTCCCCAAGGATTGAAAACACTTATCATTTCACGATCACTATGCCCTAGACAGACTCCAACCTTTACTTCCCCCACAAGATCTTCTCTGTTCACAAGGAGCAGGTCCAGGAGGGCACCTTCCCTGGTTGGCTCCCTTACCAGTTCTATCAGGAAGTCATCTTCCACACAGTCCAGGAACCTCTGGGACTGTTCTCTCTCTGCTGTATTTTATTTCCAGCAGACATCTGGAAAATTAAAGCCCCCCACGAGAACAAGAGGTAGCAATCGTGAAACTTCTCCCAACTGCTTATGAAATATTTCATCCACCTCTCCATCCTGGTTGTGTCATCTGTAACAGATTCCCACCACGATATCAGCTTTTTTTTTTTGCCTTTCCTCTGATTCTTACCCATAGCGACTCGACCCTATCATCACTGTCGTTAATTTGTGTGCATTCATAGGTCGCCCTAATACAGAGGGCCACCCAGCCACCTCTTCTTCCTCGCCTATCCCTTCTGAAAAGTTGGTAGCCATTGATTGCAGCGCTCCAGTTGTGGCTGTCATCCCACCAGCTTTCCGTGGTGGCAGCAATATCATAGTTTTCTTGCTGCAGAATGGTCTCCAACTCCTCCTGTTTACTGCCCACGCAGCGTGCATTAGCATAGATGCACTTCAGCTGAGCTAACGATCCTGCCTCCGTTTCGGGAGGAGAAGCCCTAATTCCTACCTGACCATTCTCAGCCGCTCCCACGGTTACTAACTTATCAACAAGGCTAGTGGTTTTCGCTGCTGCATGGGCCACCATTCCCCCGCCTCAACTGAGATGTCAGAATGAGTAACACACCAGTGCACCGACCCATAAGCATCCATATGCCACATCCAGGCTCCTCTCTGGCAAGCCTGGTTTCATCCCCATCCACCTTCGTGGGGATGATTATTAGACTTATCAAAATACCATGTGGAAAGAGGAAACAAGCTGGATGCTTTGGCATGGATTTATATCCTTGGGCAGTATGATTTCCCAGCCTCATACATGGTGATGGGTCGTTTTGTGCTATATGACCACTGCTGGGTCTGGTTTTTCTCTCTTTTTTCCCCCTTTAAAACACAGGGATGCCCATGTGAGACAGTGCCATCCCCCTGGGAACCCTACGAGCATGACCAAAGGCTCCCGAAGGATGCAGCACCTGTGTCACGCATCCCAAGCCTGTCCCACTGGACCCACGCAGCAGCAACGATCTCCTTCCATAGCCCAGACCACCTGAGGTTCACTGAAAGCACCACAGCAAGCCCTGGGGCTGGATTTAGGCTGCAAAACCCTCTCCCAGACAAAACAAGAGGCTCCACTGAGAATTTAAGGTAAGGCTAATCATTTTGTCTTTGCTTTTCCTTAGCAAATGCTTCGCACAATGCACTTGTTTGCTAATTAATAATTAATACAGCCCTTTCTTTGCAACTGGCAAGTGAGCGAGATTACTTGAGTTATTAAAAAATAAGGAGGACCTTGGATTGTAAGGAGGACCATATAATCATCTGTCTGGCTGCTGTCCCTTATTGCTAGCCTGGACTATTAATTATTTTCCTGCTGATTCAGAGGGAAGATAGCCAAGCTGTGAATCAGCCCTGCTACTTCTTGCAACACCTGTCTTTTCCCTAGATCTCCTCTCCAAATCCCAGCCAGGTCTGGCAGCACCTCGTTAATGAGATCAGGCACAGCTACAGCACGAGCCGGTAGGGTTGCAGAGTTGGGAGAGAATTGGACTAACTGCTTTTGCTTCCACATTGCAAAACAGAAAATGCTAACTGTGAGCTAGATATATTTTTCCCCGAAAGATGGATTAACAACTGCTTTTTTGCAGGATCAGAGGGTTCCTGGTTCATTCTCCGTTGCTCTTCCCATGGACTGCACAACCCCAACTCCTTTAAAAACAGCACTGAGAATCTGAAATACAAAAAAAAGCCCAAATTCTCAACTCGTGTACACTGCCCAGCAGCCAAGACGTGCATCCTTGGGTGAGTGAAAGTAGATATGACACAGATTTAATAAAGCAACCGCTTCTTGGCAGCACCACAAGTCTGCTCAGAAACTGTATTGTTACTCATTTACTTGACTAATGCAGCTGTGTTGTGCAAAAGATGGGGGGGAAGCTATCTGGAGGGCCAAGTAAATGAGAGTTTTTTTTAAAAAAAAAGAAACATAGCTAACTCAGCAGGGTTTCCTGAAGCTTAGGTGGTTCTTGGGCATATTGTAGTTTTGGGGTTGGTGGAGAAGCCTTCCCAGGAACCCTCTGGAGATTTAGGGCTCAACACCATGTGTGCAATGCCTGAGCCTGCACTGGCTACACAGAGCATTTACAATTAGCGTCACGTTCTCCTCAAGATTTCTGATTGAGACAGCCCTGTTCTCTAAAACTTTGAAAAAGAGGGGAATCAAGGCACACGAGATGCCATTGGTATTGTTGTCATCGGTATTACTGGTGTGTGAGGGGACTCTCTGCACGTTGCAGACCAGCAGTCTCATCTCTAGTGCTGGCTAATTGCTGCTTTTCCCCAGTATGTGATAAAAAGGTGTATCCAGAGCTTTTAAAGTGATGGTCGAGTCCGTTTCACAAACTGGCAGCAATGAAAAACTACTGGTGTCAGAGATCTCTTTGAAAAAGGTACATTTGGGAACATCTCCTTCTCCTGCATGCTCATTTTGGCTACAGTACAGTATTTTCCCCTAAAATATAAAACTTGCAGAGGAGGAAGGGGCAGAAGCCAGTCACTAGGCACTGCAAGAAAGGAGGATGATTTCTGAGCATGCATTGAGGGGCTGTACCCGAGTCAAGGCCCTTGTGGACTCCCAAACACAGCAGCTGGACTGTGGTTCAGGGGTTAGACAAGGATGCTGAGCAGTGCCTTGCTGCTGGGGTTTACATGAAGAATTACGTCTCTGTTGTTTTTTCCCACACCCTCAGCTCCACCCTTCCAGCCAGCCTGTACTGCAGCAAATAAATCTTGATTGTGCTAATGGTTTTATGCTTGCCTAGTGTTTGAAGCTAAGCCCGGATGAAGCCGAAACATAGAGGTGACCTCTCTAATTAATACTCAGGCAACTTCCCCGAGCTCTGTAATCAGAGACAGTCTGGGAGCAGAGGTTAGATTCGGATTCCTCACCAACTGCAGGAGTCAGCACAAGTGCTGGAGTTGCTGCAACGCTGATGTTGGGGTCAAGGTTAGGCTGATAAGCGATACGTAGAAGGAAATATCCTAGGAGCTTCCAGGACATGCTCTAGAGAAGTTCCTTGCAGGAGGAGAGTAGGTTGTAGAGTGAAAATATCTGCCTTGGAAATGGTGGGGAATTTCCCACGTGACAAGTTCTCATGGCGTGAGACTGATGGAAACACGGGTGCACGGTTCCTGGTGCAGTGGGGCGAAGGGGACACACGGCCACCACGGCAAATAGCCCCTCTGAAACCTCTGTTTCCTTGAAATGCAATGGATGTGAGTGGCCAACCCACAGGTCCTGGTGGGTGTTGGAGGTATCTCAGTCAGAAATATATTGCACAAAATGAGTGAATCCCTGGGGAAATTTGTCCTTTCAGATCCACTGGCCACTCATCTTACTGTCTTGTCTTGTAGGGAATTGTCTGAGTCATCTTTGGCCCTGTTTTCCTCTGGGAGCTTTGCTCTACATATGTGGTAGCAAGGACTTGGCCAAGGGTGATCCCATGAGGCCCAACTTTTGCCTGCTCCTCCTCCCCAGAGCTGGCCACTCCAAAAGCCAAGGAGGACAGTCCAGAAGTGACACCTGAGGATCACCATCTGGAAGGACAAAGTCTCTTCTGATACAGGAACCAGTCGGTGCTTTGCTGTATCTATACATTATAAATGGGCAGTATTGTTAGGCAACTGGGAGACAAGGAGAAACCCAAAACACAGCAGAGGTTTCTAAGATTTGCTTAGGAAAAACAAATCCTGCCTTTCTGTGAGTCCTTCAGAAACAAGCCACTGGTTTGCACAGCAAGCATGACTGGAAGGAGAGGGAAGCTGTTACCAAGCAAAACTCTCTCTCAGTTACACCAATGTAAATCATTCCACCGATCCCAGCGTTGATACAGGCTTGTGAAGCCAAGATCAGGATTTGTCCTATTATCACAACCAGGTGCTTATCTGCCAGAAGAGTTGTGTGGAAGAGCCTTGATGTGCAGCTCTGTCTTGCCTGGCTCTCATGAATAGTCTTGGGAGCTTCTGTAAATGGGAGCTTCAGATGTCTTTCTGCTGGGAGCTGAAGATGGAGATGGTGACAGAAGGGAAAAAAAAAAACAACTGGATTTTTTTTTTTTTTTTGTCTCCAGGGCGAAGAAGAGAATCAGCAGGAAAACTGCCTAAAAAGCTCTTGGCAGGACTGTTTGGAGTCAGCATGTGTTAGGGCAGCTTCTGACCTGTCTCAAATAAAGAGCAGCTGAGAGGACAGTGGTGCCATTTGCTCCTTTCCTTCCTCTCCACTCCAGGCAATGCGGGATCGCTGGCAACCCGCTTGTTTTCCAAACCATCTCGCTTCTCACCGTGGAAAACCCCATGGAAAAATCAAGGTCATCGACTGAACTTCTATAACGCTGCCTGCTCCCAGGCAGAGGTGCGTCCCTGCCAAAGCAGCTGAGCCGTCGGTCCACTCCAGCTGGGTGGTCATGGCTGAACGATGACCTGGAGGGTTTGTGGCCAGGAGATGGTATTGACTTCCAAGCGCTCCAGTGCTGCTTGTGCGATGAGAAACCCTGGCAAGGTGGGAGCTCTTGGCCAGTGCCTTTATCTGCTGATGTCTCAGGGCTTTGGCAGAGGACAGCCCCCATAGGTCATCAGGGTGGTGCAACACTGGCACAGGCTGCCCAGAGAGGCGGTAGAAGCCCCATCCCTGGAAACATTCAAGGTCAGGTTGGACGGGGCTCTGAGCAACCTGGTCCAGGTAAAGATGTCCCTGCTCATTGCAGGGGGGTTGGACTAGATGGCCTTGAAAGGTCCCTTCCAATCCAAACTATTCTATGATGCTATGAACGACCCCCACCTTGTCCTGGCATTCCCTTGGGGTTTCAGGAAAGATTTTGCTCTTTTCGGTTGAGGAAGAACATAAGGAACATGGTGCTGGCCGTTGCTATCTCTACAAGAACTTGGTTTTTGTATTAGTCCAGTGAAAGGATGGCTGGCAGGTAAGATGGAGGCTTGCCATTGGCTGTTACTGAGTTCTCTGCTATTCCTAGGTCCACCAGCTTATGTCTGGAAGCCTTGAAAATTTGAGGGTTTCTCTGCTTTATTGGGAAGATGGGTTCAGGCTCTTTGAAAGCCCAGGAATAGAGGGGCCGTGTCACATTCATTTCCTGGAGCCCAGAAGGAATTACAGTGGGTTAAGAGCGTGGGAAATGCTCACATCTGCATCCTCCAAGCTGCCCTTTAGGTGGCATCTCCCCATTCTGCACAGCAGTTTAGCTCTTCAGCCACCTGGCTGCAAACACAGCTGGGGTTTAGCCAGGATGCTTCCCCCAGCCTCATCTCCTTACGTGCAGGTTACCCCAAAGTGCTACAGGCCTGGGCTGGCATGTTTGGGTTTAATATTGCAGCCCATCCCTAGACCAGGCTTTGCAAGACCATCTTTTTTTTCAGTACTTGGGCATTTTCCTCTGCAGTTGCTTGTTCAGAAGCAAGCAAGTACTCATGTAGGAGATCAGATCGATGCAGGTAGGAAAGCTGTTAGAGTCAGCCCAGCTCTCCTGTAATTATACACTGCTGAGCAAAAGACTGCTTGGATAATCGAGGGACTGGGGACCTGAGCCTTGTTTCCCACACTTGTGTCACCTGGTGTCGCCCCCAAGGAGGAGGATTCAAAAACGATTCAGGATAGAGGAGAAGAGTAAATATTCAAGCAGCCCCGTGCTGCCAGAGCTTGATTTGTGATACACAAGTTACCTTCTGTCAATATAATCATGGATAACCTTTCCTCTGCTGATTCACCTTCCTAGCTTTTCAGGGGAAGGCCAGCCTCTTAGCATGTCTCTGGGCCATGGCTCTCACCCTGATCTCAGCTGCAACATCAACTCTCTCCTCCAGTATAAACCCCGAAGTCATGTTTTCATTCCTCTTCAAACAAGCTTCTTGCCGGTTGACTTTTGTCTTGCTTAATAGCAGCTGGCCCATTAAAAAGCTGCCTGATTTGTGACTGTGCAGAAGTAAGCGCTGATACAGCCGGTTAGGTGGAGAATTTAATGGTATGGATTTCCCAGCAGAGTTATCAATTAATGCGAGCTGTTTGCCAGCCGGCCGCTGTGCGGATCACGGCGCGGGCGCATCCTGAACCACGGCGGATGCGTTCACCAGGGCAGCGAGGCAGAGGGTGGGTTTCATCAGGGCGTATGGTTCCCACCTTGCATTTTATGCAGAAAGAGGAGAAAAAATGGGCCTTTTCATGATGAAAGGCTATGATATGGATCTTTGGATGGAAATGTCTCTTCTGCCCAGGTACTACGATCATCAAAGACCCGGCTGCCATGGTCATGCTGGTCTCCAGTGGAAGGTCATGCAATAAGCTACAAGGTGTGGAACTGTTGGCTCCCAGTGACTCCAGGTCATACCTGTCCAGTTTACTCACTGATTTTCCTACCTTAGCTGGTCGATGGTAGTGCATGGTAGAGGAGAATGGAAAGAGAGGAGATGCCTGGTGTTAGGGAGCTTTTAAACTAGGAGGAAAAGGACATTGCAAGGTCTAATGGCTGCAAGAAGACACTGGTGAAGTTCAAATGGGAAATGAAACACAAGTATTAACAGAAAGGGTATACAGCTACTGGACCAAGAGAGGTGGCAAAACCTCGGGTAAGGACTTGTCTGCATGAGCGACCAAAGTATCTCAGATGTCCTCTGAGACCTCCACCCTCGCTAAGCACCTCCCCAGCCACTGCCCAAGAGTCTTTGTGGAAGGAGCATCACCAAGTTCGGCCCCAAGATGGACTTTGTAAGGGGGAACTCCCTGGCCCGTGCCTCACAGGGCTCATCAGGTTCTCCGTGAGCATCGCAACGCTGCTTCTCAATAGCCTCAATTTCTCCATCGTGGTCAAGGACAGCCATTTGGCTTCTCATCCAAGAGCTCCTTCTGCCAAAAGCCAGAAGGAGTTGTTATAGTTCCCCTTCTCATTACCAACTTCTGGTCCTTTGGTCACGATGACCCCCATAAATAAAATAGCTAATTAACACCTTTCTCCTCCCACCAGTGATTGACTATGACCTTGAATGACCTTGCTTAATTTAACTTTCTCAACCAGCTATTTTTGACAGCGAATAATTTAACATCCTTGTGACCCCAGCCTTGTCTCTCTCCTGCCAACTGTCTCTGCAGTTTAAATGAACAGCAATAAATAAATACATATCTGCAGAGGGACCTAAATGACTCCCATTACTGGAGCATCTGAAGGCCTGCTTAAATAAATCAAGTGAGTAGGAGATTATGCTGCAATCATGTGGAGAGGGAAAGGAGAGAATACATTACTGGTATTCCAGAGGCTGCAACCGGGGCGAACAACTTTGTAGAATTCAGAAAAATTCAAGTGCAGATGGATGACCAGAGGAATTGTAGTAGGCTTACTTCTTGATATCTTCAAAGAGGAGCCGAAGACTGCAACCTGATGGGATCAAAAGTGCTCAGACCGCTCTTACCAGACAGCTCCTGCATTGGAGATGGGACCATCGGAGGTCGCTCCCTGCATCTCCATGGCATGAAAATGAGGAATCAGGTGCCCACCTGCAGTCATTTTCTCACTTTTCTCCCCCAAACATGCCCTCAGAGGGTGAGAGCTGGCCTCATAGGAGCAGGGGTGGCAGGAGTGGGCAGTCCTCACCTCCCGCCACCAACCTGGGCAGGCAGACCCTCACCTTGAACCACCCCAGGACCAAACCTCACCTTGGGCGGTCCCCTGCATGAGCAAGAACAACATATTGTTCCTGGGAGGGAGGAAAAGCTCACTAACTCATCTGCTTTGAAATCCCAGAAGGAATAACAAAATCCTATTTGTTGGAGGAATCACCAGCTGCAATTTTCCTCCTCCACTTTATTCCTACTTATTTTCGGGGTCCAGTTTTAAAGCATCTCTGTTTCTTCCTCCCCTCCCCGCCCCGCGCAACCCTCGTGTCACCCCGTCACCGTGGCCTCATTTGTATCGTGCTGAGGAGCAACGAAGCGTCGTTTTAAATTGTATTTACATAATTTTCCTTCCCCTGGTGGGGCTGAAATCGAAAATGCAACCAAGTTAATCGGTGAGATCTGGGCCTGCGACGAGAGGGGGCTCAGACGCCGTGTCCCTGTGGGGAGGTGGGAGCGGCTGGGGACCCACTCGCTGCCTTAATTCAGCGGAGGAGCTTTTCCCTGATGTTTTCCAGCTTTTCCTTAATGCTTTCCAGCCCGTTAACAAAATAAAAGCCAGGCTCCTGCTGCTGATTCGTCTCACGGGTGAGCCTATTTTCTCTTGTTTTTCATTTTTCCTTTCTCCTCTTTTTCATCCCTTCATCCAGTGCTCCACAACTTCACCCATCACCTCCGGGGGGGGGGGACAAACACCCCCACGTGCCCCCCAGTCCCCATGTCCCCAGCAGCGAGCTGCTCCCCCTTAGCAGCTTTGGGGTCGAATAGGTGAAACAGCACAATAGGAATTTATCTATTTGCCTCCACTGCTGTTAGAGCAAGCCCATGGCAACTAACTGGGCAGGAGGTTGCACTGGTGGGAGGAATGATGGATGATGATATTAATTAATTAACAGTGATAGAGTGTCTCCTCATTTAAGCACATCACAAATCGAAACAGGTTCTCTGCTCCCCCTGCCCTCCCAGGGAGCAGCAGCATCCATCTCAGTCCTAGCTTCCCTGGTACCTAGTTTTAGGGCCATTACTGATGATTTTGGGCTTGGGGCTGCAGACCTGTGTAGGATCTACTCTTCCACTTTACAAACATTCAGAAACTGAGGGGTTGTCTTTTTTTCTTTTCCCCCCTTTCTTTTTTTTTGGTCTTTGTAGTTTGCTGCTGGAGTTTCACACTATGGTTAGAGTGATGGTTCAGCACTGCGCAAGGCCAGGCTCCAGACTTAATATAGGGTTTATGAGTCCTGAATACAGGGTCCTAAACCCCCCTGAGTTTCAAGGTTATTTTCCTAGGTGATTTTTGATGAGGGGAGAGAAAAGGGGTACACGAAACAAGACCCTTGCACTGACCTGGTTTTGAGAACAACCAGATCACAGCAGCTCCGAGATCCACGGGGGACAGGGGAAAACAAGCAAAGAGAAGGAAAACTTTAGAAAATGGCTTTTGCTGCCAAAGAAAGCATTTGTGGAACTACAGATTTTTTGCTTTCCTATTCCTTTAACTAATAAATGAATTAAAATAATTGTAATACAAATATTGGACAAATCAAGTAAATAGTGAAATTATTGTAAAATTAACAGGAAAATACCAAGAAGCTTAATATGAAAAGTCCAGAAGGGTTTCAGATATTAAGAAACCTGAGGCAGTGGCCAGCCCCAGAGGAGGTGAATCATCCACACGATTCGTGGTGACCAGATACAGCTGCAGGTGACACCTCAGTGGGAACAGGAGCTCCTGCCAGGCCAGCGCTGCTCCAGGCACAGCCTTCTTTCTAATTTTATCACCGAAATTTCACTGCATTACTGAAAATGTGGCAAGCAGATGCCCTTAAGTGTTCTCTCGGTCCCTGGCAGGCAGCAGCTAACACTTAGCCCTGGTTTTTTGTTGTCTGAAAGTCTGATAATCCACAATTTTGAATGTGAAAAGTTTATTCCCATCATTTACAATAATTTCTGTTAATTGTACTTCCCTTGCTATCTCTTTTTGGCCTGGTTTACTATAAACCCTGAATACTGCCAATAAAGCTTGTGCGTGGAGTCAGAGCATTGGATCAGAGCTGCCTGTGACAGAGGGTCTGTCAAACCCCACCAGCTCCTTTCTGCCGTGGGGGATGCACTTTTGGGTGAGTCATGTTTATTTTTCCCTCTTGGACATGTATTTGTGGACTGGGAATGTACATTTTCCACCGTGGGGGCACGGACGATTTGGCCACCTTGGCCCCGTCGTCAGCCCTGTGACTCCCGTTGCATGTCCACCTCTGTGGATGTGCAGGGGGAGCAAGTGCCTGTCCAGCCTTTGACCCCCCCTTCCCAGTGCCTCTGTTTCCCTCTTGCAAAACAGAAAAGGGGAATAACTTCAGTCTTGGGCTGGAAAACACATCTTCAAGCCCAGTGATCCTGCCCCACACCATTCCTGACAGGGGGATGCCCCCTTTGCACCCAAATCCTGCAACCCTTGGCGACTCTCCCCTGCACCCTCCGTGGGTGATGTTCTCACACACCCCAGCTGCCCGGTGCCCAGGTGGCCCTGGTGTGTAGCGCCCAGCTGGTTTTGATGCACGGTGGTCCAGTTTGCCCAGTTCCCAACCCCAGTGTGAGGTCCCAGGCAGAGCCAGTGTGACTTTGTCCCAGTATCCAGTGCCAGGACAATGCTAGTCCCAGTGCTGGCCCTAGTGCCGTTGCCTAGGAGGTCCCAGTGGCTGGTGCCAGCAGCTGGGTGATCCAGGTGCTGGTCCCCGTTCCCAGTACTGGTGGTACTGGTGGTGCTGGCGCCTGGGCGTTTCCGCTGATGGGCTCATTTCCCAGATGATCTTGTGCCCGGGCACTACCAGTCCCAGATCCCCCCTTCCCAGCGGCGCTCCCAGTTCACCAGACTGCTCCCCAGTCCCAGGCGCGGATTCCCGGACCAGCGCCAACCGCTGCCGCCGCTCCCCATTTCCCACTGCTGGGCGGTCTCAACCCCCCCCCGCTTCCCAGTAACCACCCCCAGTTCCCAGCCCGTTGGGATCGCCGCATCCTCCCGGTCCTCGTTCCCATTCCCGGTGCCGGTGTCCCGTGTCGTGTCCTCCCCCCCCGCCCCCCCGGTGCGGTCCCAGCGCAGGCGCCGCGATCGCTGCCCGCCCCGTCGGGGCGGTGCTTTGCCGGGGGGGGGGGGGGGGGGGGGGGCGAAGCGCTGCGGGCAGCGGCGCGCCCGGAGCGGCGCCACCGGCCACCGGCATCGGGCAACGGCACCGGCAACGGGCAGGTAAGGAGACCCCCGGCCCCGGGGAGGCGGGGGGGGAGGCTTGTCCCTGCCCCCCCCCCCCCCTAAACCCCGCTGCTGCTGCCTCCGCGGGGAGGCGTCTCCGCGCCCTGCCCCGGTGGTCCAACCTCCCCCTCGGGGGATGCTGAGGGCACCTGTGGCTTTGGGAATGCGGGGAGGGGGGGGGGGTAGCTGCGTGTGTCAGGTTATTTTAGGGCAAAAAGAGACCAAAAAAACCCCAAAAGCAGGCACGCCGCCTCCTCCCCTGCGCTGCTTTGCGTGGGGCGTGGGGCTGCCCTTGCCTTTAGCGAGCGCCGGTGGGAGGTCTAGTTGTGGGGGATGCTGGAAGTCGGGGTGCTTGGGGCCGGTGCATCGGAAAGTTGCACCCCGGGTGGTTAAAAACCCCGCAGCTGCTCCCAGTCCGGCTTGTTTCTGCTGGTGGAGCCAAGCTGGACAGAAACTTTCAGCGGGGAGGCCTCGGCGCTGGCTGGAGAGCAGGATTTCAGCGCCGGGAAAATATCTTGAGGTTTCAGTATTGTTCTTTGTTCCATTTTTTTGGGACAAACCCAAGCGCTTTTACTAAGTCACATGGAAAGTTAAGGCGAGAGAAAGCTCCTGGCCCCGGGGCAGGCCAGGCTGCTGGTGGGGCGCAGGGAACTGATGCCTTTTTGGGTTTCCAAGCAGGGATATGAGTCTGGATTTCCCGTATTCCGGGGGTGGGAGGCACGATCCCTTTCTCCCTTTCTTCCTGCTTTGAAAAATGGTATTTTGGACCTGAGAAACCAGCCTGGTGCTTTCTAGTGGAGGGTGTCCCATCAGAAGTGGCTCTGGTCCTCTGTCCCTCTCCTCCCACTCCAGTAGCTGCCAGGTGAGCCTAGGCTGCCTGCCTGGCCCTGCAGATCCACCCGTGTGTGATGCTTGGATATATTACCGGTTATTTATTACCAATTACCATTACATTTCTGCCCGGATGCTGCGTTAGCTCTGAGCTTGGTGGGGAGTGCGGGCAGACATGGCAAATGGAGATGAAAGCAGGGCAGCGAGCGCGGCGAGTAGCGGAGGATGCTGTTCAATCCTCAGCTGCTTTTCTTGCTGCATCCAGCAAGGACCGTGCTGCAGACTTTCCCTGGGGCGCCTTTCCTCTCCATCCACTCTTACGTCTTACGGGGCTCAGGTCTCCCTCCCAGGCTCAGCCTGGTGTCCTGGTACGCTGAACTGATGTTATACTGGGGTGAGGGCAACACAGGGTCCCTGCAGCTGCATCTCCCACCCTGCACTCTGCCCATGGGTGGTGGGTAGCCCAAGGCAGATGTAGAGAGCCTGGCTGGCCATGCTGCTCGGGGGAGCATTGAATTGAGGAGGGACAAGCTTATAGATGCAGGTGAGAGCAGGTATCACCTGTTGGGAGCATCCTTGGGGCAGCAAGAACCAGGGAGGGGGAAAAGCAGCAGAGACAGGCATGGATGGAGGAGCAGTGCCTGATCTGGGTGCTCACCACTTAGCTCCTGCTCGGTGCAACATCTTGCTACAGGCACATCTGCCCTGGTGCGATCTATTTCCCCCTTGCCCTTCCCAGGATCGCTGGCTGGCTCCTCCTTATTTAAGTAATTCTTTAAGGTGTATCGCTTGGGGCTCATCTCCAGCCCGTCAGCCAGGCAGCGGGGTTGTAAAAAGTCCCTCTTGGACTGCTGAGTGCTCTTTGAGAGACCCTCCACCCTTGGGAGCTGGATGTGAGGTCTGAATCTCCCCGCTGCAATGGGGGTGTGGGTACAAACGCTGCTGCACGTGTGGGGCTTGGCTTGCTGGGAGCCACGTGCCAGAATCGGTTGGGAAAAACTTTCTTCTTGGCAGCAAAGTTGAGGATGAAGGCATAGAAAAAAGGCAAAGCAGGTTGTGAGGAAGGCAGCGGGGCTCGCTGTAGCAGGCCCTGCTCAGAGTAGAAATCAAGCCCCTTTGTCATGTCCTAGGGACACCCCGTGTGACGCGCAGAAGCAACAATCCTGCCTGCAGAGCGGTGACACATAAAAAGGGGCAGAGTGACATGACCAAGGCACTTTGGAGGTTCGTGGCAGAGTCAAGTGCAACCCTGCTTTCTGCCATCAGCCCCCCATGCGTGACTGCTCTGGTAAAAAAATGACTTAGGTGAGGCTTTGAGATGGCCATGAGCCCAGCAAAATCCCTGCTCGTCTGCTTTCTACCATGCTGTGTTGTCCTTCCAAGGGGGCTCTTTCAGCCAGTGATGGATGCCCATGGAGAGCTACTGTGGGCATCCTTAAGTACGTTGGGTGGAGGGCGGTGGAAACCCAGGAGTGGTACCAAAGGGGGCTGTGCTGGACCAACCTGTAGCTTTGCTCTCATTTTTTTTTGGCAAAGGAGATACTACAGGTCTCTTTTACCTGGACTTGACAGGGCTTTACACACTTAGTGCGTGTGGGAGTATTTCAGTGGAGAATATTTCTGCTGGGGGCTAGGGGAGGTGGCAAAGGGCACCGCTGGACGCATTAACCCCACGGAGGAGAGGTGAAATCTGCTTAAAGCCTTTACAGGAAGATCTGAGCTCATTCTCGTTTTTCATGTGAAGATTTGCCTGCAAAACCAAGCTGAGAGGCACCATCCGTATGGGATGGATGAGGTGCTTGGCCAGAGGGAACCGGCTGACCTTGAGGATGAATTGCAGGGCGTGGAGATGTCCCCATGGACGTATATCAGGCCATACAGTGGGCTTTGTGCTATGTTTGGAGGTTGAATCGTGTTGGGACAGATGAGACGGGATGTTCAGGACTGTTTTGGTCATGGGTGCCTCTGGGAGGGTTGCAAAAAAAAGGCGAGGGGAACCAGGTGAAGGGTGTCGGTGGGACAAGGGTATGGAAGAGTTAATGCGGAAGGACCAGGCTCTGAGATCTGGTGCTTGAGAGGGATTAACTCAGCCTGGAGCAGGTGCAGGGAAACTGGGCTGTAAGGCTGATCAGAGGGATGGAGAGCTATTATACAAGGCTATAAAAGCCCAGCGAAACAAAGGCAGAGAGGGGATGTGCTTGCTGCCTATAAATACATCCAAGGGGTGAACACCCGGGAGGCAGAAGAGCTATTTAAACTGGAGGACAGTGTCGGCAAATGGGTGTGAATTCATTCAGTTTAGCTTGGGAGGCTTATCTAGAGGCTCTGCGACTGCATCCCATCAGAGGAGGGTAGGAAAGTGGGAATTAGGGCACACCTCTTCCCTCCTAAGGTGCTTGGCTGTGATATAAAGTGGGTTTGGGGCTTGTCGAGGTAGGAGGCCAGGACCCTCTGGTGCAGACAACCTGCCCTGGTGTCTTCTTTGGGGAACGCTGTGTTAGCCGAGCAGGTCTTGCCATCCGCCTGATGTGGGACCAGACCAGGCATGAAGCAGAGGAAGCCCAGACATGCCACTGAAATAGTTTTTTGTCTTTGATTATGCCTCCAAAAAAAAAAAAAAAAATTAAAAAAATCCAGCTCTCCCTTCCCTGGTCACTGCACCGATTAATAACAAAGCATTGAAGCTTTAAGAAGGCTTTGGATCTGATCCCGAGAGGAGATTTAGACAGTGTTTGTGCTGGTTTATGATGGTACTAAGAACGGGTGCATCCTCTAAACCTGCTCACGCTTGTGCATTCATTACCAGATAACTGGGGCCAGTCCCGAGGTGCCAAGACCCCTCTCCTAACGCTTACTCCAAGCAGGGAAGCAGCAGGTTAATAGATGGAGAATGAGAAGGATGCAGCTATGCCTTGAAGGCTGGGATCAGGCACTTTCCCTCCTCCTCCTCCTCACTAGAGGTGTCAACTCCTCTCTCTGCAGATACCCAGAGGTGAAACCTCTTCCATAGCTGCAGGAGGGTTTCAGCCTGTAGAAAGACGTCGTGGGGGGGACCGTGGTGTCGTGGGACATACTGGGGTACCATTATTTGCTGATATCTTCGTGCCTCAGCCTTCACCCGCTCTTCTGAGCTGCTCGTGGAGCACCAAGGCTCAATGATGGGCTTGCATTGACCTGCTTCGGGCCAGGCAATGCTCCTCCACCTCCTGGCCCCACGGGCAGCATCACGGTTGGGGAATGAGGTGCGGTGATTACTCCGGCTCTGCTCGCTTCCAGTTGATTACCCAGGGAGAAAAGAGCAGGCTCTGGGCGCTGCAGAAAACGGAGACAGACCCATTGGCTTCGAGAGGGCTGCTTTTTTTTACCAGTCAAGCATCTGTCTGGCTGCAACATTAACCCTTCCCCTGCTCTTAGCTCTCCCCTTTGCACCGTGGAGCCTTTTCATCTGTGGGTTATTCCTGCTAAATTGGCTTATATTGCAGGAGAGGCCCTATTCTGCTGCCTCAATATAGGAATAACTTCTTGAGGTGATGGTGGAAATAAGAATGGCTGCCACTGAGTTTTTCACTCCCTCTGGGAAAAAATCCTTTCTCCTCTGCGGTCTGGGTCAGGGGAAGCTTCAACAGCTTTTGCCTTTCTGCACAAAGCATTAGTTTTCAGCCAGTATTGCAGATCTTCATGCTTTGGGGATCCTCCTGTGCTGGAGACGTGACAGATGATACCCCTGCAAAGCCGTGCTGGGAGCCCACGGGGTTTGCAGCATGTAGGTCAGAGAACTGGCTCCTTTGGGCCTGATCCAGCCCTTCAAAGGGGGCTGGACTGAGCTCCTCACCCCCCGCCTGCTCGAGCATCCTGTAGGCAGCTTTCGTGTGCTCTAGGGGATATGTCCCAATTCAATAAGGTTTTGACGCATTTTACCTTAAAATACTTTTCCGGCACAGAGAAGTGCTCTCTGCCCCTTGGTTTGCCCTTGTGCAAAAAATGACCAGTTTTAGTCCTCCCACCGTCCATCTGAGCATCAGCTCTGCTTTGTCACGTCCTGCTGTTTCAATCGGTTGTGAATGTAGGTTAAGGGGAGAAGGAACGGTAAAGCATCCCGACCACTTTAATGCTCAGAGGCCGGAAAACCTTCATGGGGAGCTCTGAAATGATACATGGGAGAGGGTTTCTTCTCCCCACCGTGCAGGGACCTCCTTAGCTTATGGGGAAAATTGGCTCCCTGGCTGGCTGGAGCCCATCCTCAGATGAGGGAGGCTGCAGCCCTGTTTTTTGCCTTCCAGGTTTATCCTGTAGCCTGGCCATAACTAATCAAACAAGACTGCAGCAGCCCAGGGCAGGGCCACGCTTTTACTGTCAGGGAAGGGTACAGGTAATACCGCTTGCTACGGTTACGACATGACAGGCAAGCAGGTCTGTGATCACCGAGGGAAAAGGGCAAGGCTCCAGCTCTGCTCCTGCCTGGCCTTCCGTTAAACCAAGATCCTTTTCCCCCATTGTGTTTTTGTTGTTGGTACTGTGGGGTTTTGGTTTCTTTTTTTGTTATATCTCCAGATAATTCATACAGTGAATTCCCCGGGTGAGAAAACACACCCCTCCCTTGCAGTGAGCACCCTCTGACCCAGCTTACGTTGCATTTCTACTTGTTTGAGGTTCCCCGGCTTACTGGTGCAGGATGCAGATGGCTCTGGATGACTCCATCCCTTCCCAGCCCTTCCTGAGTTGTTCCACCATTGCCTCCAGCCCCCTTATAAAGAAGAAGGAAGCACTCCTGTTTGTTGCTCAGAGTTTGGGGTTGGCCCGTTTTATTTTTTGCAAGCCACACCCTGGTAAGCAAGAACTTCCTACACAGTATTTGCACACTTGCTGCTTCAAAAGCCTTGCAGAGCTGGTCCTACCAGTTGCCTGAGCATGTGTAACTACTGCAGGGATTTCTCCTGGGTGATTGAAGGAAGTGATTTCTCTGCCAAGCAAAGGGAAGTCTTGCGTCGGTAACAGCTGCAGCTGCAAACTCGGCTTTTGCGGGGCGCCAGGCCGCCCGCTGCTGCGTTGGATAGGGATGGTGCTTGTCCGGCAAGTCTTGCCCTTGGTGGCCTCCAGGTCTTCATGCAGGAGCAGGAGAGCAGCGATTTAATGCGTCTCACGGGGGCGGGGGTTGTGGCTGGGGCTGCAGCAGGTTTCTGTCCTGTGTGGGGAAGTGAAACTCTTCCCCGTGTCACTGGGTACATCTCCTACATACCCTGTGACTGGCTGCTCCAGCTCAGGGCTGCTGCAGCGTGAGGGTGTCTAAAGGGATACGGAGCAAGGACTTCCAGTAGGGTACCTGCTGGGAGAGGAGACAGGGGCTTCATCCCCACCCCAGAACTGCTGCCCTCCAGCCCTGCCCTGCGCTCAGCCCGTGCTCTCCTGCTCGCTGCTAACCGTGCGGTGATGACATGCCCTGAGCCACCTCCTGCAGACACGGCGGTGCCCGCTCTGGCCTCGGGCAGAGTTTCCAGATAGACCCCAGAGCGGTGATAGATTATTTTTGGTGGGGTGAGAGCAGGGGGCATGGATCAGGCTGCCAACCATGGCAGCAGGAGCAAGCACCAGCCATGCTGGGCTGCAGCAGAGCAAGAGGTCTTCAGAAGAGGAGAAATCCTCACCTGGAAGAAATCTTATGACCTGGGTGGGCACCTGCTTTTTATCCTGTCTGTGTAGGGTCTCCCCTGATGCTGCTGCCTGTAATCCCAGCCTCTGGGAGTTGTCCCCTAGGGGCAGCCGCAGGAAGGTGAGTGCCGCAGGGCAGTGGATGCTCTCGGAGGAGCGGGGATTTTGGATTTTGCCCCCAAACATGAGGTTGGAGTTGAAGCATGAGGAACAGCGTTTTGGTCTCACTGTTTGTGCTTGTGGCTTGGTGATGGGTTAGTTTGACCTGGGGAGCCTGCCTGAGGGCACAGCTCAGGGTGTTAAGGAAGGGCTAGCAAGGGGCAGAGTCTTCTTCTGTGTTACCCCAGGAAGGGCCCCCGAGGACCCTGTGGAGCTCTGTGGTTGCAGAGGTCCTACCTTGCCCTCTGGACCGCATGGAGCAGGACAACATGGGAATACATCACATCCTGATGGCTTATCCTGTTACGGGAGTGCTGGGAAGCAAAAGCAAGCAAAGGTGGGCGTTGCACCGGAGCATGACCCCCTGCAAAAGGTCATGTTGTGTTGGTGCATGGAGACCTCCTACACTTTCTGGAGGTCACCGTCCCCTGTAAGAAGAACGAGTCCCTCCCTGGGTATTTCTGCAATGCACAAAGAGCTGAAAGCATCTCCACAGCAGGAGACAATCTGTCCCCAAACCAGCAAACGTTGCAATGCTGCGGGGTGTGTCAGCCACGGCGCGTAGCAGCAGCTCCTGTGGTGCTGGTTGGCTTTGACCATCCAGCTGTAGGTCGTGGACCAGTTGCAGCCCATGAGAGGTGTCCAGCCTCCTGCTACTTGATTAGGGAGATGCAAGTGAATGGAGGTAACTGGCGGTGCTCAGCATCATGACCTGTATTCGTCTCCCCAGGGGAGGAAAGCTGGTGTCTAGTCGCTGCCTGGTAAAATGCTGCAGGCTTTCAGCTTGAGAGCAGAATGGCAAACTCCTGCCTCGATATTAGAGAAGAGCAGTGCTGCTGAAATGAAGGAATAAGGGGGAAAAAGTTGTCTGGTGGGTTAGGGGAGCTGCAGCATCCAAGGCATAAACACAATTTGGAGAGCTCAAATGGGGACAGCAGGAACTTATGTTCAGACCTTTCAGCTTGCAAGAGCCAGGTGGATCCAGTGATAAAGATTTCTAATCAATCTCACAAATTCGAGGTGGTCCAATCTACCTGAGAGAGGCTTCCCTCTTCAAAAGCAATAGCAAGTCGAGTTGCTACAAGCCTGTAAATATGACTCGTGTGCTTGTGATGCTTTAGAAGAGGCACGGGAAGAAAAACTCATTAAAGACAGGGAGGGAAAAAGAGGTAAAATTAAAAAATGGCAGATCTTGCTGGCCCAGCCTGAAGGTTTTGCAGATAAGGGGAATGCTCTTCTGAAATCAGACAATACCCAAGTGTGGTCTGGATATTTGCTGTTGT
This sequence comes from Leptosomus discolor, assembly GCF_034619465.1. Lineage (NCBI taxonomy): Eukaryota > Metazoa > Chordata > Aves > Leptosomiformes > Leptosomidae > Leptosomus > Leptosomus discolor. The sequence continues at coordinate 3,701,241 of NC_141391.1, forward strand.
GGCTATGGGATTTATAGGACGTGGGGCTCAGGAAGGGTTTTGCAAGGGGGTTAAGGGCCTGTGAAAGGGGAAAACTGAAAATGGAGGACCCGAGCTGGAAGAAGGCAAGAGCAGAGTGCCTCAGTGCTTTTATTCGGGTCTAGGACAGGCAAAGAGAAAATTCTAAAACTGTTTATTAGCCAAAGCTGGGAGATGTTGTCTTGGCAGAGGTTTGAGTCCTGACTTGGGGCCAGGAGCTGTTTGGGGCAAAGCCTGGGGTGTGGAGCCAGAGGCAGTGGGGAGTTCTCGTTGGATTAAATTGCAGGTGATGTTTGGATCCCGCTCGGTTTGAACTGGAGCAGGTCAAGGGACACATTTCTGGTATAGCCAGGAGTCTCTTAAGATGAGACCTGAAGGACTTGGTTGTACCTGCAGGCCTCCAAGGGGATAGAGTTTGCGGGTTCTGCAAGGTAAAGGTGAGGGACAGAGAAGAAGCCCACAGCCCTGGGGATGGCGTTTGTGATGTGATCTGGGCTGAAGCTGCAGGAGGGATGCTTTGGCTCAGCCGGAGGGACAAACAGCACAGCTAGTCTGAGAGGGACGATCTTGTAGGATCCAGCTGGCTCCATTCAGTTTCCTACAGAGTAGCTGCAGCCCCGTTATCTCTTCTGCTCCTCCGACACACACGTCTCTGCATCTTTTGAAGTTCAGTTGCTTTAATTATCCCAGAGGCTGCAGAAGCTATTGAAGACGGAGCATTTGCATGGAGACGTGCTGCATTTTATCTGTGCTAATGATGAGTTTTCTGGATGAATTTGCCACTTACCCAGGCCTTGTAAGGAAACATCTCTGTGACCCCTAATGCCCAAGAAAAAGGCCCTCTAGGCTACCTCAAGCCCTGTGACTCTTCTGTCCTTCCCTCTGGCCACATCACAGAGGTACAGGTCTGTCTTGAGACCATAATGTTTTTGCCCAGCTGGCAAGAAAACCAGCCTGAGTGTATTGATGAGGTGCAGGGCTTCCAGTGGTGTCAGTGTGACCAGATTTAAAAGAAGCTGCTCCACACATTCAGTTAGAAGCCCTGAATAAATAATAGAAATACATGTTCAGTACAATCCTACAAAGATAGCATTGTTTGGGTTTTTTTTTATTTTATTTTTAGTAGAAAAAGTGATCAAAATGGGTGCTGGGAAGGGCACAGCACTCTTCTTACCTTGTGGGGTGGAAGGTCTGTGTTCCACATGATGCAGTTGTGGGGTGACAGCCCTCTTGGGATAAGGAAGGCCCATGTGTCTGGACAACCACAGCTGGAGGTGGCTCGATTCTGCATGCACGACTCTGCTCTTCCTAGGCTGTATTTCTCCAGTGCCTGAAAACCTGCTCTGTGTGAGCCACGCCATGTTTTAACATGGCCCTTGCTAGTTGATACCAGCCTCATCTGCTTGTGCTACTCCATTCCGGTTCGGGCTGCCATATATAAACCTGGGGGAGCCCTGGAGAAGGTTCCTGCCATCAGGAAGGGTTGTTTTTTGGGAAGCCCCAGGGCTCCTGAGGAGTGCTCTGTTGTGGCTTGTGCTCTGTGCTGCTCCTTGCAATTATTAACCAGGGTCACGGTTGCAGTGCTGGGGCATGGAGGTTTAGTGAAGCGGTGGCTGTTTCCAGGGCCCGGGCATTGGCAAAGCCCATTAATTCACCTTTCGGTGCTCGTCCTGCAACCTCTGTTGATCTACAAGGGTTTTTAACCCTGCTGTGGCCTGGGGAACAAGTCCAATATAACACGTGTCTGCCACCGTAAGGCTGGCTCAGAGCTTGAGCAGCACCTAGGGACGTGTTGGGGGGTACCCAAAACTGAGCTCCTCTGTTCTCTCCAAACCATGAATGGGTTGGGGTGATGTGGATCCAATGCAGAGAATATCTTGGGCTCCTCTCTGCTTCCCTCGGCCAAAGCTGGTTGCCCAGTGGCATGTTAATAGCCTTCCTCTTCCCGCTACTTTTGAGTCTGTCCTTCTGCCATCTCATTTGGCTGTTCTTCCACCCTATCCCCGATAGTCCTGCATCTCTCCAGCCTCCTGAGTTTGCCAGTCCGGTCGGGGATGCTGCCGCCAGCTTTGCTTTGTGCTTGTTACTCCTGCCTGTGCCAGGATGCCTTCAGACCTATGTCCTGGTCCCATCTGTGACCTTGACATCTGTGTTGAGCAGAAGGGCCAGGCTCGCTGGTGCCACAAATGCATTTTGTGCGCAATGCTCTGGCCAGGCAAAGGTTCCTGCCAACGCAGGGTTATTAGAGTGTTTACCGTGCAGGGCTGACCTTTCTTTCTGCAGCTCCAACATCCACTCTGTTTGCAAACCGTGACTCATATCTGCAAGGAATGAGGAACTCCCAAGCCAAAGCTCTCCAGGTCTGAGTTATCCAAGTGAAAGGGAGCTCCTGGCCATCACACCCAGCGGGCTCCTGCAGGAGACAGGCATCCAGGGATGCCCAGACCCTCCTGTTAACCCCAGCCTTCTCAGGAAAAATGTAGCTTGAAGCAAGGGGCTTGTCAGGGTCTGCTCATGGGTGCGAGGTGCCGGTGCACAGGGTGGCAACGGGTGCACCGATCTTCTGCAAACCTCGAGCTTTGGGTTTGCGTTTTGCTCACCCGTGGTGTTTGCCTGGTGCTCACATGGCCCTGGGTCTTGGGGGAGAGCAGAAGGAGAAGATTTGCGCTGACCAGCTGTGTCTCTCCCTGTGCTGTCTTGTTGCTGTTAAGCAGTGAAGGAGCAGTGTTCTAGAGGAAAAAAAAAAATAAAATAAAAAACAGAGGAAATAAGCATGCCTGATAAAAATTGCTGTATATTGCTGGAAACAGCCTCCAAACGTGACATCTTATCTTCAATTGATTTTGTGCAGATGTTGCCAGCCAGCTTCAACCCAGATCACGTCACTACTCTTCTGCTAGCAGGAGTGACCCTGGCCCCTGCCATGGCTGTGCTGCAAATGCACTTTTTAATGAAAGATTACTTTTTTCTTGAGGTTTTTGCAGTAATAGTCGGCTGTTAGACAGTACCTTTCTCTGTAGGTCTCGGAGTAGTTTGCAGAAGGGACCAGGATACTTGCAGACGGAGAGTGATGCTTTCTCCCACTCCATAGAGGAGGAGGAGGTATCATCAGGGAGCATTTGCTGTAGTTACATGCTTGCAAAAAGCCATATTGATGCAGCAGGCTTGCTCACTCAGTACAAACAGCCCCTAACCCCATCAGGATTTTTTTTTGAGACTAAATCCACTCCGCTGAGTTTTTGAGGGGTGACTGCTTGTCCCCGTGTGCACGCGTGCAAGATTAACCCTCTGGCTAAAAGGTGCAGGGTTCAGGTGTCCAGATACAGATCCCATCTGTGCTGCAGCAAATCACTGACAAAAATCAGAGCTTGAGATAAATACGGGTAAAAATGGTTGTTTCTCCTTTAGCCTAGTGGAGTTTTTAGCTCTTAGATGAGAACAGAGATATGACCGGATGAAGGGAAGAGATAAAGGCCAGAAAGGGACATTCAGCCTTCCGTTCTCCAGCAGTTTTGTTTCAACAAGTAACCACTGTAAACGATCAGTAATTTGCATTTTGGCTAAAGCAGCTACTCTGGAAAGACATCCAGCTCTGCTCAGAAACATCTGGAGATGGACTACCTATGACTCCCGTAGGAATTAGCTCCCCTGGTTAACTGCAGTCAATTTGAGAAGAAATTATAGCTTGTTTTCTAATTTTCATCAGCGTGGCTTCACCTTCCAGTCCTTGCAGACGTTGCTAATGCAGGATGCTAACGCGGTGCTGCTGGCTCTGGGCCATGCCACTTGGAGTCCAAAGCAAAACTACGGTGGATGCACAGCTGCGAGTGGGAAAGGGCTTTGGGAATGCAGCTCAGACCTGCTGTGGACCATGTGCTGCTGGTCCTGCTGGCCTTTCAATGGGACTGTCACTTTGTAGCCCGTGACTTGAGGCTTTTTTGTTCATAGAGGTGTTGGTTAAGGGGTGTGGAGCGCTTATCTCGTGTTCAGTGTAGAGAGTGATTCATGGTTCAACTGCATCTTCCCTGGGTCCTGGAGAAAAAGTGTATAAAGCCGTCCTTGCCTCAGCAGCTTTTCCTCCGCTGAGCTGGACTTTTGTGTTGGTAGGTGGAAGGGCAAACCCCAGTGTGGTCCCATGTCTGTCAATAGAAACTCCGAAGGAGGCTGGGGAAAAATTATTTAAATAACATTTTTAGGAAGAGCCTGGCTGCTCTGAACGCCCTGCTATTGGGCTGCAGTGTTGTAGGTTGCCCCCATAAGACTGCAGCTGGTTGGGGCTTGGGCAACCACAGGCCTGGCTCCTGCTTCATCTTCTCCTCGGCCGATCCTGTGCCTTTGCAGTGTGATATCGAAGACTTCTCCTGTTTAGTGAGAACAGAGGTGGAGAACATGAGCCAGCAGATCCCGTCCTCTGAGGACAAAGTGTTTTATCTGACCTAGAGACAGACAACTGTAGAATCTGCAAGCAGAGAGCTCTTTGCTGCTGGCTGGGGTGCAGCCTTGCGATAGCACAAGCGTGGTGAGCTAGCCGTGGTACAGGAGCCTCTGAGCTGGAATGGAAGGAGAGGAAGCACTTTGTGGGGAAGGAAGGAACAGCCTTTCAGCCAGTATTTGGTCCTGGCCAACGAAAGCACTTTCAATCCTTCTTCCTTTTGCAGTGCTTGGAGCCCTGATTGTTACCAGCTGGCAGGAGCTGGAACGACATGCTGGAGGTGAAAAGAGGGAGTCCACAACACCCCTGAGTCATAAGTCTGGCTCGGACCTCCGATAAAATAGTTTCCTGTTTAACACCTTCGTGGCTGGACTGAGGTTGGGCTCAGACCACTGTTTCAAAAAATTCAGCTCTGCTAAGAGTTGTGAGTGCAGATCCCCTCCTTGCTCACACACAGACACATGCACGTGCAAGTGTAAGGTTGTTGATTCATACCGGCAGGAAAACGCCCAGTTTTTGTGCTCCTGGAGCATCCTAGCTTGGTGCAAGAAGGCAAGGAGTAATCAGACAGCCCTTGAGCATTTTAATGTGGCAGATCTGAAGTTCAGCCTGGTAAGCATGAAATGCTGCAAATTGGGGAGAGTAATGAATTTTAACACTGCCCTAAGAACATTCTCCCCACCCCTTCCTTTTAATTATTTTGCAAGTCTTTTTTCTTAAATGGTCCTGAACAGTATGCCTCCTCGTTCTGCTGGGCATTCCCTTTGCGACTCAAATCCATCTCGATCCTCTCATGTGAGAGCAGCCCCGCAGCCAGGACAGATGGCTGTTGAGATGACAGTCACTGTGGGGTAGGATAGCAGGGCAAGAAGCTGGCCCTTTCCCCCCCCAGGCAAATTTGGGCAGCAGAAAGGCTGGAGCTCCTTGGCCGAGAGGACTGTGGTCCTGTTCTCATAGCAATAGGCCTTGCCCAGGGTGTCCCGTGGAAGTCGGCTTTGCAAAGGTCATTGGAAAACGCAGCTCCAAGCTGTCGTTGCAGAGCTGCCCAGGGAGGAGCAGTAATTTTATGAATGAGCAGCCAAGTGCCAGCCCTCAGCCATGGGACAGGCGGCGGAGCAGCGTCCAGCATCTCCTGTGTCAAACCCATAACTCCTGCCTCAAGTCGAGCGTGGCTTTTAGAAAGGCACCAGACCTCCCTCCCCTCCTCTCCAGGCTCTCTTTCTAAATCTCGCCGGTTCTTTCTGCACAACTTCCCGTGGAAATGTCCTTTCCCATCTGTCAGCTCAGCTCGTGCACCAGTCCAAGCAATTCATCTTGTGTCTCAGTTAACAGCAGCATCCTTCTCCTTCAGCCTGTTGTAGTTGTGCAGCAGGCGGCTGCCAACCATCCTTTCGCAGCACTGCTGCTTTGCCTGCATCTCTCCGTAGCAGCGAGTGCTGTCACTGCAAAAGTCCTGCCTAATTGTCACTCAAAAAGAGCTCGTGCGCTGCCAAGATGTCCCCGCGACCTCCCTGGGAAGGTCTACCATGTCCTTCACCCCCTTCCTCTGGTGGAAGTCCAGAGGCTAGCTTGTTCCCTGTCCCTCTTAGCAGGGTGGATGCATGCTTCTCCTGCTGGGTGCAGTCCCTGACTGCTCAGTGAGGCTGCCTGCATTTCTACAAGGAGTAAATCTGGTGTATTCTTCAGGTTTTGATATCAGGCCGTTTATTTTTAAGGCTTTTCTGAGGGTAGGTGATGCACTTGGACCTCTTTGTAGCATCTGGGAACTGATCCTGAGGCCAAGGAGAAAATCCCGTGAGCGCTGCTATAAGCACAGGGCCTCAGGGCATTGCTGAGCTGCCTTCAAAGGCTCCTGTGTGAATTAATACTTTTGTAACTGGCCCTACACAGGCCATGTCCTAGCCTTGGTTTCCACATAGAGAAGGTCATCCAGTGCACTGAAGGCAGAGCTGGTCTCCCTGTCTTTGGCCTGCAAGCTAAGATGTTATAAACTATAAAATTTCAAGTCAACAATCCTGGAGGATCATCACTAAATGCTCACTATGTTCTTCCTCCACACCGGGGACGTGGGAGTAGAGAGACATCAGGGTAAGCGGGTTCTTGGCCACCCAATGCCAATGATCTCTTTGAGGGAGCTGCATCCACGTGTTGCCCCAGTCCATCCCATTCAGTTTACCCAGGGTGGTGCCTCTCTTGGAGGTCAGATTGGATTTAATTAGATTGCCCCACTGCACAGTTATTTGCAGTGGCTACGTCTCAGAGCATGAGGCTTGTACACTCTAGGGGGTTTGGAGAAAGGTGGCTGGCTGGCACAAAGCACCCCACAAGCTGCTTTAGCAACTGATCCTCAGCAGCAGAGACCTGTGGAGCAGCCGACAAGGGTGTTATTTTGGGTTCACTTAAGCTCTGAGTGATGAGCACTTGTGCTGCTAATCAGGCTGATAAATATAGTCGATTAAAACCTATGCTTTGCTCTTCTGCTTTGCAGAAGTGAAGTGTTTTTGTCTCTCCCAGACGAGAGGAGGCTGGCTGGGTGGGTGATGCTCTCGAAGGATTGCTCTGATCACCGCAGGCATTGGTTTAGCTCTCAATCACCTACTTTCCTTCAGCTAATCCTACAGTTCATTAACACGGACTGTGACACCGCTCCTCAACTGATACCCAGCTGTGAGTGATCATATAATCCCTGGGATTTTGGGTGTTTACAGATTAACTGCTTCCAATTAGCCTTTATGGAAACTTCCTTGTCCCACCACATGTGATGATACCATAACAAGCAAATGGTTTCTGTATGTCTCACTGGGAGCGATGAGTTAGGTTAGCTTGTTGGATGCCTCGGCCCACTGGATGAGGCCTCCCTCATTTTACTGTGGATGATGTTGGAGACCGCAGTTGGGATTATGTGGCACACAAAACCCTGTTTCTTTATGAAACCAGACTAGGTGTTTCCAGACTAGGGTCACTAACTCTCAACCTTTTGAAAAGGACTTCTGATTTTGAGGAGGGAGAAGGATTGTGCATGGCTGTTATAAATAAATATAGAGAAAAATAGGGAAGGAGCTTTGGAAGAAGGTCTGATATTTAGTAAAGTGGAACAACATAGAGCATCCCCTTCCCTTGTGCCTGCTGTGGGACGAAGGTGACTCGACCTGCAGGATGGAGGGATGAAGAAGCCACCAAAGTGGTTGGTACCCAGTGACCAAACAGCAGGGGTGATGCAGAGATGATGGAGAGGTGCTGCTCTCTCTCTGGGGGGCATTTGGGCAAAGGTTTCCTGCTGTCTTCTGGATTGCTAAATTCACGTCTCTGCCCTGGAAGCTAGACGCTTGTCAAGACAGAATAATTAATCCAGAAACATGTGGCGCTCTGCCAGGAGGCCTTTTTTAATTAAAAACAAATCTGATAAAGTCTACTGTGAAACTGGTGTCTCTGGTGAAATAATGAAATGTAATTCGGGGCTGCATGGTGGAGGTGGTCTGGGTAGGGCTCAGCCCCCATAAAATGCACACACACCCATCTTGCAGGTGATGTCTTCTCCTCCTTTGCCTCCAAAGGCTGCGTTTTTGTAACGGGTCTGCGTGGCAAGGTTTTGGTAGCGGGGGGGTTACAGGGGTGGCTTCTGTACGAAGCTGCTAGAAGTTGCCCCTATGTCGGATATAGCCAACACCAGCCGGCTTTAGGACGGACCTGCCGCTGGCCAAGGCCGAGCCCATCAGCGACAGCGTTTTTCGCCTCTGTGATAACGTATTTAAGAGAGTGAAAAATGTTGTTGCGCAGCAGGAATTGCAGCGAGGGAGAGGAGTGAGAATATGGGAGAGAAACATCCTGCAGACACCCAGGTCAGTGCAGAAGGAGGGGGAGGAGATGCTCCAGGCGCCGGAGCAGCGATTCCCCTGCGGCCTGTGGTGAAGACCACGGTGAGGCAGGCTGTGCCCCTGCAGCCCATGGGCGGGGGAGCAGATGACTGCCTGCACCCCGTGGAGGACCCCACGCCGGAGGAGGTGGGTGCCTGAAGGAGGCTGTGACCCCGTGGGAAGCCTGCACCGGAGCAGGCTCCTGGCAGGACCTGTGGCCCGTGGGGAGAGAGAAGCCCCCGCTGGAGCAGGTTTGCTGCTGGTGACCCCGTGAGGGGGCTCACGCTGGAGCAGTCGGTTCCTGAAGGACGGCACCCCATGGAGGAGACCCACGCTGGAGCAGTTCATGAAGGACTGAACCCGTGGGAAGACTCACGCTGGAGAAGTCATGGAGGACTGTCTCCCGTGAGGGGGACCCCACATTGGAGCAGAGGAAACGTATGAGGAGTCCTCCCCCTGAAGAGGAAGAAGCGGCAGAAAACAACAGTGTGATGAACTGACCCCAACCCCCATTCCCTGTTTTCCCCCCTGTGCCACTGGGGGGAGGAGGGAGGAAAATCAGGATCAAAGTTATGCCCGGGAAAGGAGGGAGGGGTGGGGGGAAGGTGTTTTAAGATTTGGGTTTATTTCTCATTACTCCTCTCTGAGTTAATTGGTAATAAATGACATTTCCCTTCAGTTGAGTCTGTTTTGCCCGTGACGGTCAATGCTGAGTGATCTCCCTGTCCTTATCTCAACCCCACAAGCCTGTTGTTATTTTTTTTTCCTCTCCTCTCTCCTGTCCAGTTAAGGAGGGGGAGTGATAGAGTGGCTTTGGTGAGCACCTGGCATTTTGGCCAGGGTCAACCCACCACAGTTTTTCTCAAATGAGTTCCGAATTCACTAAAAGGCAGGTTACCATCTCCTACTGTTCCTGTTTTGGTAATGTTTGGTCAGCTCTGGGGGAAATGGGAGTCCCATGTCCAGAGGATCTGCAAGGTAGGCTTGAACTTTGAGGAGTCATCTCTATCTCCTCATTTGGATGCAGGATTTCCCCTGCCTATTTAAAGTGCTGATACCTCTTGGAGTGAGCCAGAGATACTTCATGGGACTATAAATGGGGTCTAGCGATGTAGGACAGCCAGATCTGGGGGAAGGCAGAGACGGAGGGTGGGTGGTTGTCTCCAGTCACAACTTTTTGGTCCTGCCACCCAGACGCTGTGGAGGATCACGTGTCCCTGGCCAGACCCTGCCCCATCTCAGTCCCACTCTGCCTGTCTTCTCAGGGCTGGTGAGGAAGGATGTTTTCCTCGGTGAAGCCATATGAGAACCAGCGCTACGCCTCCCTGAAGAAGGAGTGTCAGCGGCGGAAGCAGCTCTTTGAGGACCCGCTTTTCCCCGCCAACGACGACTCGCTCTTCTACAAGTCAAGGATCCAGGGCATCCAGTGGAAGCGGCCAAAAGTAAGTGAACGTGTCCCCTTGCACCTCAACACAGCTTTACACCATCTCTGCTCTCAGGCATCCCAAAAAATGCGCAGCACATCCTTCACCAAGGGCGCCAAGCCCCAACCGACATCTCCTCTCCCCAGCAGGGTTTATTTGCCTGGGCTTGGCATCCTGAGCCTCTGGGATGCCAGGGAGACTTGCTGCACCCAGGTCCAGGGTGTTCTGCCCCAAGTGAGGCCCAAGAGCAAAGGTGGCTTCTCTGTGACTCAGTTTCCCCGCACATAAAACAGAGAGGTAGTTTGCAGCCAGGTTGATGTTGGGCGCTCTCGTAAAGCCTGGTGAGTCCAGGAGGCCAAAGTGTTATCTCTGAATATTCTTAGTGGTCCCTTTGGAAAAGAAGATAAGCTTTGCATAGGTGAGGTGGGTTTGGGTCTTTGGGAGGTAGGTGGTCTAACCCATCCTTCCTCTCCTGTGCAAAACCGGAGTCCTCTGCATGTCCTCTGCAGAAAAGCACTCTGCGTGTCCTCCACGCTGCTGCGTCTGGCATAGAGGCAGGTTGTGGGAGGCTGGGGGTAACGTTGCCTGTCGCCAGTGCTGCCTGTCTCCCTTCTGCTGTCCTCAGCACCTGCCAAAAAGATGCACATCAGGGCCGGAGGGCACTACGACTTGAGGGATTTGTGTGCCCTGGCACGGCCATCTGCTTGGCGTTGATCGTGAGGCCACTTCTCTGCCGTGAAATACAAAAGCAATGATACAGGGAGCAATGGTAATTGTGACTGGGGAGAGGCAATATCGCAGCACCTAGGTCTCCTTCCCTGCCTGCGGGGAGGAGCAGCCCTTGCTGCCCAGCCCGTGCTGTTTCACACGCGACTTGGTGGCGTTTCAGCGTTAGCAGGGTCGCCGGAGCTGCCGTTGTCCTCCTCGCCCCCGCTGGCAGCCCAGAAAATCAGCTGGCCTTTCGCGAGACAGAGCGACGTCTGTCTGGGTGAGGCCAGTCTGGTGTGGGGATGGACAAAAAGGCTTTGTGTGGCAGGAGGGATGGTGCTGAACTGACTCTTTCTGCGTGGCGGGAGGGGCTGAGCCCCCCCAGCATCCCACTGGGCCCCTCACGGGAAGAGGTCTGACTTCCCTCTGCCCTGCTTTGGTCTCTTCCATGCCAGTTCTGTCTGGACATGGGGTTTGTGCAAGGCTCTGCATGCTTTTTAGCTTATTCACCTTGTCCACTAGAGTGGAGAGATGCTCTGTGCACAGCTGCCTTTTGAAGAAAGGGCTCACTGTGTTTTGGGCTCATTGTGGAGGACAACATGAAAACCCCTTGCACGTCCCACGTGTAGGTGATGCCCAAGACTTTCTAAACAACTGTCTTTGGGACTAAAGGGTAAGGATGTATTTGACACCCCCTTGCTGTTTTGTGTTGAGACATACCTTAATTCAGCCCCACGTCTGGTGACAGACGTTTGGATGCAGTTGTAGAGGGGCAAAAATTGCTTCTGCTGAGCATCTCTTGTCTAGAGCTTGCTGCACGGGTCACGAATGACTATGGTTATTCAGACTTTATCATGCATAGACTTGTTGGTGCTTCTTTTCAGGGAGGAGGGAGACATTTTCTGAATGGGTGACCTACCTCTTCTCCATCTGCTTTTCAGGCTTTCAGCTCACTTGCAGCCCTTGGTGTTTAGGCATGTAGCATCACCTCTGGCTTAGGAAGACATGAGGTCAGCCAGCAAGGCATCATCCTGTTGCTGCCTTGCTCCAGAGAGCGTGAGGTCTTTCTAAGAAAGGTTTCTGGACCTCCTGGTCTTCGGTAGCATGTTCAGCTAGGTCCAAGCTCCTCCCCACTGAAGCATGGGGTGAATTCAAGCTCTTTCCAGCAGCCAGCTCTGCAGTTTGAACAGAAGCTCCTTCTGGCAGGGGCTGGCAGTGGGAATGGGTGCTGGAAGTGGGTGCCACATGCAAGCAAGGTCCCGTGCACTTAACTGGAGGTGGAGATGGTCCCTCTTTCGCTGCTTCTGCACAAGATGAGGGGAGCTTTGCCAACAAGTTCATCACCAGAAGGAGTCTGTGCTGAGCTATAGCTTGATGCCTTGTCTCGTAGGATCGTCTGACCAGACCTGTCTAGCTGCCCTGATAACAAGATCACCATAAAAAAACAGAATTTGAGCTCACATGTGCCCTTACAAGTTTCCAGAGGCCTCTTTATCTAAAGGATTTCTCCAGATTCTTTCCTTTCAGTCATCCATTTTGGCAAAAGTGACTGAATTTCACGGGGAAAAGAACTGTTTTGTGCCAGCCAGCCAATGCAAAGTGACATTTTCAGTTGCTGGACCCAATTCTGCCTGAATTCATACTGTCTTTCTAAGGGAGAGGGCTCAGGAAAAGGTCCCAGCATCTTCTGCAAGAAAGCAAACGCAGTGCATCTGGGTGTTAGTGATCTTGATGTATGTCTCACCGCTTTGCTGTCTGCAAGAGAGCTGGGAAACACTGTCGGCTTCTGCAATTAAGTGCAGTGTTCAATGGGTCCAAAATGTCCATGAAGTTCAAATCAACTGCTCTGCTTGTGTGGTAATTGCACGGTACGGTTACTAAGCCACACTGAGTCCCTACAGCATCTTCTCTCTATTACAACCAGCAAATCTTTCCTGAGGCGACCACATTACATTCTTGTCTAGAAAAAACAGAGTGATACTCCCAGCTTTTGGCACATGCTGTTTTGGGGACTTCCTGACCCAGAAATGGAGTCTGCCAGTTCCGGGGACACTGTCTGCAGGGAGGAGATGGTGTGTAGACACCTCTGTTATCTCTCAGGGCTGTGGCCATGGTTTGTTTTGGAGAGTTTCTGCGGAAACTGCATGATAAAATGCAAGAGCTCATCATGCCTCAAGCCTGAGAGCAGAGTGGGTGGAGAGGGGAAATAAGAGGCATCAGCTATTAAAAACAACTGTTTGCTTTCTCAGAAAGGTTGTCGCTTATGGTCTATGCAGAGAAGTGATACATGGGAGCTAACTTTTTCAGGCAAAGCACTCGTAGGTGAAAAGTAACTGTAATAACTCAGTGAGGTGGTGGGAATGAGCTTTGGCAGAGGCAGGATCTCATTCCCATATATTTACATGGCACTAGTACAGATCTAAACAGCCCATCCCCTGTGTGTTCATCCCCTGCTCCCCGACCAGGACCTGCCCTCATCCTTTCTGCTTCTCCACGTGCTCCCAAAGCCTGAGGTTTCTTTGGCAAAAAAAAAAACAACAAAACAAAACACAACAGCAATCTCTGCAGTGCTTTCCCACTTGCTTGAGGTTATCTGGGCAGGGGGGAAAAGGCAAGGCTGGAACAGCTCATGTATAACCCTTCCCAAGCTATTTTGCTTCAACTTCCTCCTGCATCTGGCATTGCAGTGTTTCCTGGAACGGGCTCAGCCTTATTCTTTCCAGCGGGGTGTCCTCCCTCCCTTCCTCCCTACTGTCCCCTGGCCTCAAGCCCTGCTCTGGCTGCCAGACCTTTGCAGAGTGAGCAGCTGTTTGAGCCTCTAATCGGGCTTTGGCTTTGGTGGTTGTTTGCCAGACATCTTTGTGATGCAGCACGGCGGAGCCAGAAAGCTAATTGCCTGAGTACATTGGAAGGAGGGAAGCCGTAGCATCAGCCTGAGCTGGGAAGGGGGTCTCAAAGATCTTTGTTTTAGTGCATCCACTTAAAAATGAGACTGGCTGCTCACTGCTGAGCCAAAGCAGATTTTGGAGCTGGCTAGGGTAGCATCAGCGGCTCTTTCTGGCAGCAGCACTTGGCTATTGCGTTAGAAATTAAACCTAGCGTTTTGGGCTAAGCCCAAATCCTACTTCCTTGCTTGACACTCCTTCTCCCTCGCACTCTGCCTGCTACCATGCGAAGGTGAGGGAGATCTCTGTATTCAGGCAAGTAGTACCTCCCACAGAGAAAGTCTTAGCCTGATCCTCAAGCTCTGGGTTTTGCCCCCCTGGTTTGAGACAGGGATGCTGGCAGGGCAGCACGGGAGCAGCAGTTTTAGTCTGTGCATTGGTGAGCTGGTCTGGGCTTTTGGGAGCTAGGTAAATGGAGGAGGGTGGTAATGAGAAGAAGGGAAGGGGATGGATGAGCTGCAGGCTGAGTGGCAGAAATAAGGTGGGATCTGGGGCGCCTGTCTGTGTCTGTTGATCCCCTGGGGAAAAAAAAAATGGTGATGGCCCAGGGTGGAAGAGGCTCATCTACCCTGTGGGAAAACAGTTCATCTCTTCTAATCAACGGTCCCAAACTCTCTTCTTGGGTATGGGTCACTCCCAGTGATGCCATGGGTTTGGTACAGAGTTAAATTAGCATCATTAGTACCCCGGGGCCTTAGCAAGGCCTTTCTTTCTCTCTGCAGCAAGGGGGGCCATGTGGTTCAGGTTCAGTCTGCCAAGTGATGACTTGCTGCTGAGACTGGTCACTAGCCAGGACAAATTTGGGCATCACTATACCCCTGTGGGAAGCAAATGAAGGCTGGTGGGAGGCTTACGCCATGCACAGGTGTGATGTTGAACCACGTGAACTGGATGCTCTGGTCCTTCAGCTCTTCCCAGGGAGCAAGGTTGAGCCTGGAGAAGGCTTTTTCCACCCTGTCCTGGGAGGAAGACTGAGCTGCTGTGTGCTGAGTGTTTCCCTGTCCACAGCAGTGTGTCTTAGGACCTTGCAGAAGCACCTCATGGTCTTCACTAAGATGTAGAATGGTTGGGACGTGAGATCCCAAAGATGCTTGGAGGGGACATGGTGGCAACTCAGTGCCAAGCTGCACCGATGGTGGTGTAATGAGAGAGGCTGTGACAAAGCACGAGGGTTTCCAAGCAGGCTGTTGTCACAGTGACTGGGTGGCTCAAGGTGATATGCGGTGGTGGTTGAACCTGAGCTGCACCTCTGCACTGTGAGTTCAAGCCTGGATGGTTGCAATCACCAGAGAAACTCTCTTGGATGAAATCTACACCCTCCCGTCTCCAGGGGAAGAGTTTAGCCCTCCAACCCTGTTTCTCAGTATTTTTATATCTCTACAGCATTTGCTTGCAAGTGCTGAGTTATCTCTGCAAGAATTGTCAAGGGAGGTTGTCACTGATGAAACAGCACAAAGGTAGATTCTTGCTAAATGACAATATTATTTTATCTGGGTTCAGAGGAAATGTCATTTGGAGGGGAAAGTCTGAAAGTCAGAGTAGTTTTGGGGGAGACAGAGAGGCCAGATATTTTGGGAAGGATTGTGGGAAGCAGGAGGTCTTAGGGCAGTAGGGCCATGGTACTTTCAGCCCTACTGTGGCACTGGGGAGAGATGCTCTCATTCACAGCCCTGTTTTGTTTTGGTTTGCTTTTTTCCAGCCAGACAAGAGGAATCTTGTTTTAGAAACCAAGAAAATACCATTTCTCAGTAGCCACTTCCTTGTTGGGCTGACAGATATCCAGACTGACTTGTGTATAGGGGTTTTGTCCATTATATCCATTGTCCCTTGAATTCGATGGTGCTGTGTTTGGAAGATGAAGAGATGTTGCAGGATGGGAGAGCGTCTCTCACATCCCCTTTTCCTTGCGTTATTAAGCACTTAGCTCCTTTCGCTTGCTGAGTGAGGGTTATACAATCAATCCCCGCAGGGTTTTCCTGGAAGGGGAAAGGAGTCAATGAACTAATTCACTAAAAGCAGGACCGGCACTTGCCTGCCCGCAGGTTTCTGCATTAAAAGGTCTTTTTCCCCAGTGTATAGCACAGGCTGGGAAGCTGGCAAAAACACAAAGGTGAAGATAATGGGGAAGATGGAGGTTGAGTTTTTGAAGTTCTTTGCTTCTGAGAGCTCACCTGAAGCAGGAGACAGTTAAAATGGCAACGGTTAAGGAGCAATAACCTTCTGATGCCCCTGTATCCCACTTGGACCTTCTGCCAGAAATACTAACCTCTGGCACCTGCACTCCAGGGATGTCTTTGCTCAACTTTTTGCAGCTTTTTGGCCTGTCTTGCTCCATTTTGGTCCTGCCCAGAGGATGCTCATGGTTAGCATTGATGCTGTGTCGCCTCTGTGCTGCTGGATGGACTGAGGGACCGTCTCCTCCAAGCAGAGTCTGTCATCTGTCTGTGATCCATCACAGGAGTCGGAGTCCTTCCAGACCTTCGTGTTTCTCAGCTTAGGAATTTATGAGCCGCTTGCCTGTTAATTTATCTGTCGTTTTCAGTAAAGCCTGGAGCTGATTGCCAGTCTGGTTGCTCCTTGCCAGGAAAGGATTTGGTCACCATTTAATGCAACCTCTGAATTGACCTTGTTTTTATATTTTCAAGCCATTCACAAGCTCCTCCCCATCCCTTACCCTCAAGGACAGACAAGATTTTTTTTTTTTTTATTATCTATGCTTATTTTAAAAGGTCTCTTCTCTCACTGAACATGAGGCTGACCCTAAACTGCATTCCAGCAGATCTCAGTGGATCCTCCCAGGGCTGTGGCCCCGTGGTGCCAAGCCAACACGCTCTCCTCCTTTGCCCCAGTCAGGATAGGGGATGATAAGCTGCCTGGTGTGAGTATGGCTCACTGCAGCCTTTGATAAGAAATTAGCCAGCCGATATCTGCTCTGTCCTCAGCATCAGAAGGACACGGCCTTAAATGCAAAAGCACAGTAAAATCAGTAGATTAGATTCATTGCCTGCTTCTTAATGCAACTGTGTGTCAGTGCCTAGAAATTATCGTATTGGTAACGGGGAAGAGCGTAATGATAGCAGAACATGTCGCAGAAAGGAGCCCTGGGCGTCCACTGCCCTCTGAGCTCCATGGGAGGGAATGGTGCAGATCCTCCCAGATTTGGCTCTGGGTTGCCAGAGGGGCACATTCAGCCTGCAGAGCAGGTACAGAGCTTGTTATGCCCTGGATCAGCTCAGGCTTTTAATCTCGGTGCAAGCTGGGAGTTGCTGCACTGCCGGAGAGGTCTAATTTTTGAGCCCTCAGAGAGGATGGGATTTGGGGACGATTTGCCTGTGTTAAGGCCAGGCTCGGTCTTGCTGGAACAAGTGCCTTTCACCAAAGGCCTTGCAAAGTCCCCTTGCAAAGACTAAAGCAGGCACGATGCTGCCTCTTGCAGAAGGAAAATAAAATGTGAGGTGTGGTAAAACCAAGGGCTGAGTCCAGCTGCTGCGAGAAGTGGTTAAAGAAAGAGACAAATGGGAGGAAGCCTTGGTGGGAGGACGACAGCTGGACCCACGTGGTTTCTTTGGTCTGGTGAATTCAAAGCCAGAGGGAACCATTGTCTATGCATCGGCTGATTTCTGCATAATGAGAGGTCACGACACTTCCTTGAATTAACTCCCTGTTGAACTAAACATGACCTGCTTCCTCTAAGCACAACCCAGTTTTTTTTTTTTCCAGGAGCGGAAAAGCCACCGCAGCTCTGGATCACTTGCTGTAAAGACCAGTCCCTGCCTCAGGATTTGCTTTTTTTTTTGGTGTGAATTGGCTTAGCTTCAGTGTACACCCCTCGGATCTTGTGTGCACACTCGCTTCTGCCTTTCTCTTCCCTTTGAATATATGGTAACCCCGTAATGCCTATGTGGGGCAGCTGGATACCTACACCTGTAAAGAAACAGGTACAAACCCTCTCTCCATCATCTTTCCTTTTTGCCTCGCTCAGCAGCGCCTGGACTCCTGTCCAGTCCAGGAGCATCAGCGGGTTGACCAGGGATGAATAAATGCAGCAAGCATCTGTCTTTGTAAACACCCCAGGGCAAGGGCTTGTCCTTTCCTTGCTGCCAAAGGACTGACGCCGTCTGAATTATTTGTACGGAGCGTTAATTCTCCAAGTTGTCCCCTTTTAAGGTAAAAATGTAATTTGACAGTAAGTATAATGGCACTGTTTCTCCTCTGATGTATATAATTTAACACAAAGACTGTGCAAATACTGCCCCAAAGCCCTGCAAAGATTAAAAACCTGTTTATGAGGCAGTCTGAAATGTGCAGTGCAGGGAGGCGTGCTAGGGGGAGATTTTTTTTCCTAAGCGAAGGCCCTCAGCCCAATGCAATCATTTAGATCTGTGTGTGCTGAAACACTGTGCAATGGGGGGGACGAATTCCTTGGGATGATGCTGCCCTGCTTGACTGTCCTACCCATAGCCATCTGTCCCCAACCTGCCTGTTGTCTCGCTGTCATGTGCGGTTGTAGGGACCTGGTGCTCAGGTCCCTGCTATGCCCCAGGCACCCCTATGGACAAGACAGTCTTGAACTGGGGTACTTGGAGAAGTGGAGGAGGATGGAAAGCACCCTTGAGAAAGGACAAAACCTTTAGGTGTGGCAGTGCCCTGGAGCTCATAGTTGAGGTAGTTGAGCTCGCAGGGACCAAGCCTGCACAGCAGGGTGCCTACCTGTGTGATCTGCTGACCCCTTCCCATCCTCATCTCTATGAAAACCCACCAACAGGTCCCTTTGAGAGTATCTTTCGGCATAGAAAGCGCAGGCAAAAGCAGCACCCCAGGGTGGCACTCTCACGGGAGTTTGCAAAATGCTCTCGATTCATCCCCTTTTTTGGCCATGGCTTCTCAGGTGCTCTAAAGGAGATCGGTGCTTCAGCCACTGGTCCCAGTCCCTGTGGGGCAGGGCCAAGCTGGCACCACTTCTCTACCCCTTGAGGCTGGTGGTGTCTCACTCAGATCTCAGAAGAAGAGATCAGGTCAGCAAGGGTAAGCTGAAGCATCTTTTCCCTTTGGGTCATAGCTGGGGCCAACAGGAGCTGTGTTGACCAACAAGGCAAGAGACTGCAGCTTGGGAGGTGTGACCTGTGTGTTCGTTACAGAGACGAAACAAAGCATCCCACATCTTCGATATTTCTGGATCTTTGGGCAGAAATCCATCATATTTGAGAAGTCATGGCAGTCTGGTGAAGTGCCCACTGACGAAAAGGGGAAACATCACCCTCATTTTCAAAAATGGAAAAAAGGAAGACCCGGGCAAGTATAGGCTGGTCAGTCTCACCTCTATGCCTGGCAAGATCATGGAGCAGATCCTCCTGAAGGCTCTGCTATGGCACATGGAAAATGTGGAGGTCATTGGTGGCAACCAACATGGCTTCACCAAGGGAAATACTGCTTGATGAATCTGGTGGCATTTTATGATGGAATTATAGCACCAATTGACAAGGGAAGAGCAAATGATGTCATCTGTCTGGACTTGTGCAAAGCCTTCGACACTGTCCTGCATGACATCCTCAACTCCAAATTGGAAAGACATGGATTTGACGGGTGGACCACTCGGTGGATAAGGAGTTGGCTGGAAGGTCACACTCAAAGAGTTGCAATCAATGGCTCGGTGTCTGAGTGGGGACCAGTGACAAGCCGTGTTCCTCAGGGATCAGTACTGAGAGCGGTCCTGGGGAGAAGGACTTGGGTGTGCTGGTGGATGATAGGCTGAACATGAGCCAACAGTGTGAGCTTGCAGCCCAGAAAGCCAACCGTATCCTGGGCTGCATCAAAAGATGTGTGGCCAGCAGGTTGAGGGAGGTGATTCTGTCCCTCTGCTCTGCCCTTGTGAGACCCCACCTGGAGTACTGCGTCCAGCTCTGGAGCCCCCAACACAAGAAAGACTTGGAGCTGTTGGAGCGAGTCCAGAGGAGGGCTACCAGGATGGTCAGAGGGTTGGAACACCTTTCCTACGAGGACAGGCTGAGGGAGTTGGGGTTGTTCAGCCTGGAGAAGGCTCAAGGGAGACCTTCTAGCGGCCTTCCAGTACCTGAAGGGGCCTACAAGAAGGCTGAGGAGGGACTTTTTACAAGGGCCTGCAGTGACAGAACGAGGGGTAATGGTTTGAAGCTGGGAGAGGGCAAGTTTAGATATAAGGAAGATGTTCTTCACCCTGAGGGTGGTGAGACACTGGACCAGGTTGCCTAAGGAAGCTGTGGATGCTCCATCCCTGGCAGTGTTCAAGACCAGGCTGGATGGAGCCGTGAGCAACTTGGTCTAGTGGGAGGTGTCCCTGCCATGGCAGGGGGTTGGAACTAGATGGTCTTTTCATCTCAAGAGGTCCATTCCAGCCCAAACCGTTCTATGATTCTATGGAACCAGTGCTCAGTGATGCATTAGTCCCAGTTCCACTCCAAGAGGAATGGACAAAGAAAATGGACGGTTGAAAAACTGTCTTAATGGAGAGTGGTCATGGATGGTTGAAGCTTGACTGTAATCTGATGCAAATACCACTGAGAGAGTTATGTAAGAATTAATGATGGAAAACGTAAACAGAGTGCTTGATAACTGGAGAAACTGGCTGAAAGTCTGACCACACACACGTTTAGCTTGTATACAGACCATGTAAGCCATGTAGTGAGTTTGTGTGGAGACCCTGTGACACCTGTTGCTGGGAGAACTTGTGCATGTTCCTGTCTTGGAGCTGCTGCTGCTCTACCTGCATTGTTGTGTCTCAGTAAACTGGCAGCAAACTGAGCATGAGTTGGAGGCTTCCTCACCTGGAAGTGCTGTGTATTGCTTGGGAAAGTCAATCAGGTCAGGAGGAAATCACCACAGGGGAAAGCGATGTTACTAGGGAGAGATGAAGCTTGCTTGAGTTTGGTGTCACTGTGAATTCCTGCAGTTTCATGACTCAAGCCCATGGCCTCATGGGAAGATCCTTGCTGGCTGTTAAATACAGGCTTTGTCCTTTTTTGGTGAACACCTCCCTTGGAGGTGCCAGCCAGTGCCAGCTAACGCTGGGTGCTTACGGCCAACCCTGCTGCCAAGTTCTTCTCCACTTCCTTCTCTCAACAGTGGCTGGAGTTCGGCCTTTTCCTGGTGGCTGAATATTGAATCATTTTCTCTAAATAATGCCCCTTTGTGTCCCATCTCCCAGCTAACAGAAGCTCATGAGTCCAGATTTCTAGGGGGTGGTTTTCTGATAAAGCAGGTTTCTCTGTTTGTAAAGCTACACCCAGAATATGAATAACCAGAATAGCTGTGGGCTGGAAGGAATTTATTTAAATGGCTTAAACTCATGATAACCTTTTCGTTGTCATTGCGTAGTCATGGATTAATTTGTACTGTGGTGGGGTCAAGTCTTGGTCTTGGATCAAGGTGCTGCTGTGCTATAAATATGACACAATCACAAACCAAAGGGTGGTTCCTCACCCTGGGACAGTACGGCTCAAGGAGGTGTGGGAGGTATCCCCGTGGAAAAGTAGTTAGGAAGTTTTAATCTGAGATATTCACAGTGGAGGGTGGAGGTAATTTTCCTTTGCAGCTTTGGGTTCTTTTGTTTCCCATCAATAACTTGGTTTTTGGGATAATTAAAAAACAAAACAGGACAAAACAAACCACCCTGTATGATTTAGATTCCTAAATCCTATTTTAGAAGATTGGCTTTTGGTGAGACATAGGAACTGGGATTCAGGCAGGGCAGGGTTCAGCAGGCACAAGTGCCAAACCTAAATTATGTCACTTGGAGGCAGGAACGGTGCAGCTGAGCTTGTGGCCACATCAGCTTGCTCCAGGATTTCGCAATAGCCCTGTGATGAGTAGGTGGTTTTGGACCAGTCCTCCTGAAATACTGTGGTTTCTTACAGCAGGGCTTACTTGAATAGGTTCCTGCCTTCCCACCAACATATCCCCACCACTATGTCCTCCAGCGTCAGGACTGATGGCGCAAGCTGTGGAACATCCTCATGGCTCATGCCTGTGGTTCATGGTCTCTCGCTTGTACCAACGTGACTGTGAACCTCCCCAAGAACACGTCTGGGGCCTGATGCAGATAGTTTCAAGCCAAAGCAGTTCCTCTGGTTGAGATTAGACCTTACAACTAGAAGTGCTGGCACAACTGAGGGTGCAGCGTGCCACAATGAAAGGGTGGGCTTTGGAGAGTGGGTGTATTTTAAACCCATGATGCTGGAGCGTTGTTCCTCACCCTGCAAGTCCTTAGCACCGTCGCAGGGGAGTTGGATCAAAGGAGACCTATAGGAGAGCTCGAGACTGGGATGTGGTAGAGGATGGGGGGACTTGGGAGAAGGTGGACAGCAGCACTATGGTGAATCACAGGGGTATATCAGTCATTGGGTGCTTGTTTTTACTTCTCCTCCTCCACCTCTCTGGTGTAGCTCCCTAGAGCCCATGCCTACATGTACTAAGATTTAATGGAAGGAGATCTGGGTGGAGCCATCTCTGAGAGCTGCTGCATTTGCTCAATATCCTCTCTGTTTTCTCTTAAGGCTGTAGTTGTGTGCACTTATAAGGGTTAAGCTGGCTCAGGTGATGCAGCATGAAAAGGAGCCAGGTGGCATCATTTCCGTAAAGGAACAATGGCTTGTGCGGTGATCAGACTGTGCTGGAACTCAAAACCAAGAAGGACCACTTCTGCCTCTGGATGGGGTAACCTGGGGCATGTCATCTCACTGATCTGGAGAGGGCTGTGTTTGAACCTGTGGAGATGCTAAAAGCCAGGCTGTGGTGGCCTCTGCATCAGTCCTGGCTGGGTGGAGACTGGAGAAGTGCTGAGCTAAGTAACGGTGAGGCTTTCCAAGAGTGCATCCCTGGAGAGTGTGGGTGCGAGGAACGGGAATGGTGCATCTGAGGCCTCTGCACTTGTTCCAGTGTCCTTCCCGTTCTTCTCCCTCTCCCTGTGCTCCTGGGGAGGTGCAGTGCTCTCACAGCATGTTGCGTCTCTCCACGTCTTGTCGCTTTAACAGAGACATCTTTGGTGCCTTTGAACTTTGGATATCTGGAAGCTAAAACCACAGTGGGACCTGTCAAACTGCTAAGCCTGCAAATTGACCTTTAGATCTTGTTTGACGCTGTCCTCGCTCTTTCTGGTGCCAAAACAAACAGCGCAGCATGGTGCTGAGCTACACAAGCAGAGTCATGGGGTTGGTGGGGAGTGTATTTTTTGATGCCTCCCTTTACAAGCAAGTCCTATTTGCTGTGGGTGGAGTGCCCAACGCCCTTTGCATGGTGTGGGAGCTGATAACAGACACAAATGCGTACACATTGAGATACTCTGGGTGGATTATCACTAGGCTTGCCTAACTGAGGCAATACAAACCCCCCCCCCACCCCAACAGTTTTATAGGGTGCAGCTATTACCAACCAAACCTACCCTTCAATGTGTGTGAAGCCAAACCACTGAGGATATAATTTTTACTAGGGCTTGTAGTGGTAGGACAAGGGGGTAGATTCAGACTAGACATAATGAAGAAATTCTTTATGATGAGGGTGGTGAAACACTGGCACAGGCTGCCCAGAGAGGTGATAGATGCCCCATCCCTGGAAACATTCAAGGTCAGGTTGGACGGGGCTCTGAGCAATCTGATGTAGCTGAAGATGTTCCTGCTCGCTGCAGGGGGATTGGACTAGATGGCCTTGAAAGGTCCCTTCCAACCCAAACCATTCCATGATTCTATGATTCTATGATAATCCCTCTGAAAACATGGTCTCCTGGTTTTCTAAACTCACCCTATTTCCCTTCCCTTCCCTTCCCTTCCCTTCCCTTCCCTTCCCTTCCCTTCCCTTCCCTTCCCTTCCCTTCCCTTCCCTTCCCTTCCCTTCCCTTCCCTTCCCTTCCCTTCCCTTCCCTTCCCTTCCCTTCCCTTCCCTTCCCTTCCCTTCCCTTCCCTTCCCTTCCCTTCCCTTCCCTTCCCTTCCCTTCCCTTCCCTTCCCTTCCCTTCCCTTCCCTTCCCTTCCCTTCCCTTCCCTTCCCTTCCCTTCCCTTCCCTTCCCTTCCCTTCCCTTCCCTCACCCTGGTACAAACTTTTTAATTGCCCTTTTTGCAAAATCGCATCCCAATGCCTGCACCTGCAGCAAGGCAGCACAGGAACCTTTGTGGCAGCTGTGTCGTCGTCGCTCACTGTGCTTGGATGCCTCTTGCTCTCTTGGCTGTGTGAGTGACATTTAAGACACAGAATCCTCTTGGTTCCCCATGGCCTGGGAGAGGGGGGAGCACAGCCAGGCTAGTAGATTATCTTGCTGATTTTGCAAGTCTGAGTGAAAGCATTGTTCCCGAAACAGCCAGGCTCCGCAGTGCAATTAAGCTAGCCTGCTCCTTGCAAAATCTTGTTAGCAAAGAGTGGTCCTGGCGTGCAGCAGATGTTGTGTCTCACATGGTGATTTTCTGCCCCCTCCCCCTTAGCTTCTTCCCTCCCTGCAGCTGGCTTGACACGATCCAGATCCCCAGTGAAACTAAAGATGAGAAATCTGCACCAGGAAACATTTATGATAAGACAGTCTCCAATTACAAAGCCAATTAAAGGGTGATTTGCTCATTAGTACCCTGTGTGGCACTGAACTAGCTGGAGCAGACAAGGATGATATTTTCTGGTTTAAATGCATTGGAAGGAAATTCTGTATGTTGGGGGAAAGAGTACCAAAGGGGAGAGCAGGGGAAAAGCCCGCATGCTTTTTGGTGGGAAGCAGAATGACACCAGCAGTGCAAGAGAATTGCACTGATTGGGTCTTTTTTTTCCCTAATGGACTTCAATAACCCAAAGCCAGAGGGAGCAAACTGGCCCGTTCTGGGCTCCCATAAGCCATACCTGGTACCTTTGCAATCGGCTTCTAATTGACAGGGATCTCAAAGTTCTCTCCCAGCCCTGGCTCTGATTTCCACCTCTGTCCCGCACACTTTGCAGGAGGCGGGATGTGGGAAGGAGTATATGGACCACCAGAACTTTGAATCAATAGTTTGACCCTCCCTGCATTATCAGGCTGTATCTTTCCATAGGACCATCCCCACAAGCTTTCTGTCAGTTGTATTTTGTTGCCTGGAGCTTAGCAGCCATTTCAGCAGGGACTTTTAGGGAGGCCAGATCATCTCTGGTAGTGCTTAGGTTCCTTGGGATCCTCCAAGACAGGTTCTCCTTGGCAGTAAAGAGGCCTGGATGGCTCTCTTGGCCAAGGTGGAGTTAAGAGCAACACATTGAAGCCATAGCTTCCCTGCAGCCTTAGCTTTTGGCTTCCCCCCCCACATTCCTTGCTGTTGATAGCCTGTGTCCAGACTAGGAGCAGCCACCACCCAGGATCTGGCTATGACGAGATGAAGAACAGGAGGGACTCACTGTTTGCTGAAGCCTCGGGTGCCAGGAGGCAATTTGAGCTGGTTCTGTGGTGGCTGATGCCTGAACCCAAAAGGCCCCCAGGGTGTGTGTGGGTGTTCGTGTTTATGTGCTCCCCTCTTCTCTCGGGGTCGTGGTGCTGGGAAGGTGACGTGGTGTTTGCTATTTGGAGAAGCTCCCGCCTGGGTAAATGTTATTGCTCACCTGGTTTCTGTCTGCTGCACGGGAGGGAGGGGAGGAAACCAAGGTGATGACCTTCTATGATCAGAGCATCTCTGCTTCTCTCCTCCTTTTGCACATACAAACCCCAGGCCCTGTGCATCAGTCTGGCTGCAGAATAAGCACTTTACCTCTTTCAGCTCTGTCCACAGGAAAAGGAAAGCGAAGTTCAATGCTTTTCTTGGCTTTTTTTGGTCTAGTTCCCACTCTAGTTCGTCGCCCACCTTTGCGTGTGGGCATGGTGCTTCACGGCTCTGAGCGTGCTCCGCACCCTGAAGGTGCTGCATCGCACACCAGGGCCCCACTGTGCTCCGTTCAAACCTGGGGGTCATTGCAGCCTTGCCAAAGCAGTGCCTTGGTCCCTTGCTCTCACCTCAGTACAGGCAGAGCACCCAGGGAGTGTCATCCCTGCGGATTAAAGGCCACAGAGTCTAAACCAGGGACAAAATGTACAAGTGGGAGCTCAGCAGTTTCGGTGGGGACTGAAGAATCCAAGTCATTTAATATGGGGAAGCTCCAGTCTAAGGGATTTGGGAAACCTTCTCAGGAAGTTTTGCTGGGGAGACTGACCCACAGCTAAGTCTTACCCTGATGAGATCAGCTCCATGGCATTAGAGCAAGGAGGCAATTGCTGCCTTCTCCTGTACAAGTGCAGCAAAGTGCCATTAAGGGACTGGAGCATCTGACAGGAGGAAAGGCTGAGAGATCTGGGACTCTGCAGCCTGGAGAAGAGAAGGCTCAGGGGGATATTAACAATGTGCATAAATACATGATGGCAGGAATGAAGAAGACAGAGCCAGACTTCTCAGTGGTGCCCAACGACAGGACAAGAGACAATGAGCACAAATTGAAAAACAGGAAATTCCATTTAAACATGAGAAAATACTTTTTTACTGTGAGGGTGATCCAAACACTGGCACAGGCTGCCCAAAGAGGTTGTGGAGTCTCCATCCCTGGCAATATTCAAAACCTGATGGAACATGGTCCTGAGCGGCCTGCTTTAGCTGGCCCTGGTTTGAGTAGGTGGGATGGACTGGATGATCTCCAGAAGTTCCTTCTAACTGCATTGATTTCGTGATTCTGTGCTTAGGATCACTGGGAGTCCACTGGGACTGAGCTCAGTCCTAGGGCTTGAGGATGCTGGATGGTCCTTCTGCAGGGAAGCATGGCAGCTCCTCTCTGCTCTTCTGGGTGGACTCCTGGGAAGACTCACTGAGCATCTTGGGATTTGCCCAAGTTTTGTGCAGAGCTCATGTGGTGTTTCCTTCCAGCTGGGCCTGTATATTGTTCTGGGCTGACGTTCGTGCAAAGCGTCACTCCTTCTCCAAGGTCTGATGCATCTCCAGGCACCAGGCATGCAAGATCCTGGGTCAAAGGAGAAGCTGTCACCCTTTGTCGCAGCAGAGGATTGTGGCAGTTGGCAGCCTTTGTGCTTCTAGGAAACTTCCAGTTCAGCTGCAAACTGCCATGGGGTTTTGCACATTATGAGGGAAGAAGGTTAAAAAGTCCATGGGCTGCTAAGTTGTAGAGCAAGTGTGTGCTTTCAGCCCAACCACGCTGGACCAAAAGCACCTGAATGGGAAACACCTACTGCAGCATCTGAGGAGCTGCCTGAGTGAATCCTTCAGGAGCAATATTCCCTTAGGGACACATCTGCATTAGTGAGTAGAGAAGCTGAGTCAAACGAGAATTGTGTTTTGCAGGGGGAGCCTGCCCTGGCATGAGTGTTTCCAGTTGTGGCACCTTCATTACTGCCACGGGTCCAAGAGAGAAGGGTCTGATGAGCTGCACCTCTCATCTGTGCCGGGGCAGGCTGCTCTTTTGATAAATACGTGGGGCTTTCCTCTACTAAAATGAGCAACCACAGGGTTTTAATTTGCAAACTCTTTCCTGGTGACGGGGAAATCACAGCTAACTGGCAGTTCTGCTCTTAGGAAAGGTCCCTGATCATTCTAATACCCTCTACCCTATGCTGATTTCTGCCAAGCAGGATATGTTTTTCATGCTTTCATGTTCTCTCATCTATGTAATACCAAATGGCTCCTTTTTTGTACGCTGCAGATTCACCCAAGGGTAGAAAGGGCAGCTGTGGTCCTCAAATGGGGAAAACACGGTGCCTCTGCCCCCCCGAACGGGATCACCGAGAGCTGATGTTGCAGACATCCCCATCACCGACAGACAGGACAGACGCATCCCCTGCTGCTGGGTGCTTCCTCGGTGGTGTGGAACAGGAGTTAAGCCCCACTGCTCCTCTCCCATCCCTGTCTGCACTCAGCGATGCTGAGAGAAGCGCAGGTGGCTCTTGCCTTTGGTGGCTGTCAGCTTGCCTCCCTCTAGCGCTTATCCCAGCCTCCTGCAACGCCAGCAGCTGGGTTTGATCCCTGCCCAGTTTGTGTCTGGGTGGAGCACAGGTTATTTTTTAGGTGTATGGTGCTGGCTGGGTTAGGTGGGAATAGCGGAAGGCGCTTACGAAGCAGCGATTCCTTTTCCTCCTCGTGATGGGCAGAGGCAATGCAAGTGCAAAGTTTGGGGGGAACATGTTATTCAGGGTGCAGCCAGCCTGAAAAACTGGGAGGTGTGGGAGAAGAAGGAAAATCTGCTTTTCCTCTCCCCTCTTCAAATTAAATGTAATAACAAAGTGGAAAATTTTCTTTCAGCCCTTTGTCTGTGCCATCCTCTCCCAGCCTCCAGCTGGACATGGCCTTCCAAATTGGATTGATCAGGAGAAAAGGGGGAAAAAAAAGCAGTGTTTCACATGAAGCTTGCTCAACATCCTTTATTATTTAAGTGCTGTCTTGGCCAGGCTCTAAGTGGGAGCAGGAAGAAAGGAGGGCAGCCTGGCAGGAGCCAGGCAGAGGAAAGGCGATGTTTTTGGTATCTGAGTGGTTGGAGGGATGAGCTCACCTCTTAGCTGCCTCCTACCCAAGTTTCTCCATTCATGGTGCCTGTGCACAATCCACCATGCTGGTTTTGGTGTCAGAATGAGCGTTTAATCCTCCTGGCCCAGCTGCAGAGCTTTTGGCTCACCAGATTTTCTCCATCTGCTGTGCTAAGAGCTGGAAGGACAGACCTCCCGGGTGAGGTCACTTGGCTTCTTGCAACCATGGCTGCGTTGAGCTTTCCTGGGTGAACTGTCTCATTTAGGCACTGCGATTCCTCATCTAAATGCCTGGCTCTGCTCTGCTCCTGCAGGGTTTTATTTTTGGATGGATCCACAATTTCCAACACAGAAGACAGTGGGTTTGGGTGATGCTCTCATGCTCTTCAAAGCAAAATAAGAGAAGCTTGTAAAGCAGTCACGGCATAGAGAGAGCTGAAAGACTTATGAGAAATACAAAGAGTGGACTTGGAAGAGGAGATGTGTCACTAGGGCTGTAATGATGTGAAAACGTACCATTATCAGCAGAGATAACTAAAGCAAAGCTATGCTGAATAACAGAGTAACAGAATAGAGACTAGGTCTGGTGTCATCTCAGCAGTGATGCTGCCCATGTCCTGGTGGGAGCAGAAGGCAGGACAGGGTCCTCCTGCCACTGATGTGATGAGTGAGGCCAGCAGAAAGCTGCATGTGGGATTTAAATGGAGTCTGAGGAAGAGGGAGATTTTCTTTTGCCAAGGAGCCTTGCTCCTGATTTCCCTGTCTCCTCACTTACCCAGTGTGTCTGTTTTTCTCCTGTCCCACAGGAAATCTGCAATGATCCACATCTCTTTGTGGATGGCATCAGCTCCCATGATTTACACCAGGGCCAGGTTGGGAACTGCTGGTTCGTGGCTGCTTGCTCCTCCCTGGCATCCCGGGAGTCTCTGTGGCAGAAGGTAAGTGGTTCCTCATGCCAGGGGAAAGCCTGTCTTCGACACCCTCACTTCACGTTGTGCTTGCCCAGCTCAAAAACTGGTTCTTCAGGGATGCCTCAGGTCCTGAAAAACTGTTCATGTGCAAAAACCTCCTGTAAAGGACTGTCTTTCAAGGGGAATTATTCATCATGACTGCAGTCACATCACACTCAAGCCAAACCCTTGGCCAGTTTCTGCTTAACCACATGGATCAAGTCCTGGTTTGTCCTCCGGATACCAGATTTGACCCTCTGCACTCCAAGATAACGTAAAAAAACAACAAGAAAAACAGAATTCAGGATGCTCAGCTGCAGCGTTTGGCCCCAGTTCCCTAGTTCTCATGGTGTTACCTCTCTTTGGCTGCTCAGTGTGTGCCCACCTTGGCAATGAGACACTGTGCTAGGGCAGGTAGGGTGATTTGAGGGTTTCAGTGTTTCTCCCAAGCCACTGCTTCCCCAAAGCATCCACGCCTGGCATGTCCCATGGCTGGATTGCACCATATAGCAGTGCTCCTTCGAGTGTTGGGTACACAGGGACTGGGTTGTGGGCCAGAAAGCCACCAAGGAGCTGCACCAGAGCAAGGGGCTGCAGACCTGGGGAGCAACCACAGAGGTACAGGTGGGAAGGAGGTGCTCAGTGCCACATCTTTGGACAGTCTGTGCCCATCTCCACCGTGTCCTCAGCTACAGAAGTAGTCAGTTCTGTGAAAGCCAAGGCAGGGGGGCTTCAGGCCCTGATACAGGTGTGCCTCATTGTAGGACAAGAGACCAGCAAGTTGCAAGCACGTTTTCCTACAAAAGGCAGCCACCAAAGTCCTACAGTGTGTGCAGACAGCATCACCTGCTTCACCCACAGCCTCCTACTGCAGTGGACCCAAAAGGGGTCCTTTGCATCTGCTCTGTGTGCTGTGGTACCTGCAGTCTCTGCTGCGTGTGGTTTTTGTGATGATGAGCACTGAGCTCAGGAATTGATGTTTGTTGCAGCATCCCCATTTTCTGTTAAAATCAAGATTATTCTTTATATGGGAACAGGATAGCTGTCGTTGGCTTCTGGATGAGCAGTAAGATTTCATTCCATCATGGCTGTGGTGACTGTTGGCTCTCATTGCAGGTGTGGTGCAAGGGTTGTTCAAGCTTGTTCCTCGGCATCAGTGTCTCCCAAGGGCCAGCGGGCGAGTTGTCTTCCCTCTTCACCATTCACTTCCAGCCCTGCCCTGGGAAATACCCACCAAAGAGAAGCCAGGTCCCTTTGGACACCTCATTATTTCAGTTTGCCAATGGCATTGCTTTTCCTCCCTTGGCAATTTGGCTGTGGGTGTTTGTGACTTCTCATTTTCCATGCCCTTAATTCCCAGAGGCTTTTCCTTACCTGCCGCCTCTTTCCTTCAGAAAGGTTTGCTTTCTGACCAAAGTACAAGCTGCAGACTTCTGCCTTAGCCTTTCCTCCCAGTGATGGTCCATTTGGTGTGGTGTTCACTACAGGGCTCTGGTCAGACATGCTTCAGCACACCCCTGCTTTTGGACACCTCTGAATTAGATGGAACCTTTGCTTCCTCTTTGCGAGGTGCTTTGGGAGCTTGTGATGAACTGCAGCAGCAATTTTAAAAGCGTAATGGGAGACATGAAGTGCACAGATTAACCCATTGGTCCAAAGAGACACCAGCTCTGCTGGGATAGAGCGTGGTCCTTGCCAAAGATCACGGAGCCCTTTGTTGGCCCAGAAATAGTGGACCTCTTGGTCCCTGGTACAGTTGCACATGCAATTATGATAATGTTGCTGGAGGTACCTGTTGCTTCTTGACCCTCGGGCGTCTCCACACATAGGACCCAAGGCCTGCAGTGCAAACCTCTAGTCCTGACTGGTCAATGTGCTGGTGCAACGAACAGTTGAGGGGACAGACAAGGCAGCAAAATGCTAGGTTTTTAAACCTACTTTAAAACCTAGTTTTAGTGTCATTAGACACCAAAACATCTCTGATTCAGGGTCCAGGGGGAGTTGATAGATGCTGACGTGGGTGTCAGTATTACTGAAATATCAATGCAGGGATCTTGGCTCAGGTGTCCCGTTGCTTCTAGCAAATGAAACCCTCATTTACACCAGGAAGTAGCTTAGGCTTGGTGTGTCCCTTCCTCCACTTCACGCAATGAAACTGTCTCTCTCAGGTGAGGGAGGGGGAATACCTTCAAGGGAATAGGACAGGCCAGCACATCTTTGTGTATCCCAAGAGATGATTTTATTCACATGCTTTCTTCTGCCTCACCCCAAGGCTCCCTCCATGTCCCTACTTCCCATTAAGCCTGTGTTGTTTGAGTCACTGAGTGGGAATGGGGTACTGGAATTAAATTTAGAGCTGTTTTCTAAATTCCTGAGTCTCAGCTGACCCTTGCTTGGCTCTAGGTGTGATCTGGCTCTATAACACCTTTCTGTGACCCTTCAGGGGTGTCTAGCTCTTATGAAAAGAGATGAAGGCCTTGAAATGGGGGCATTTAAATAATTTCCAGCAGCACTTTGTCCTAAAGGGTTGTCTGGATCTGTCCCTGTTCTCCCACAGGTTACACTGATATTGCTCAACGAATGAGGGAGAGGGGCCAGGCTCTGAAGCCAAATGGGTCAGACAGCCCTGCATCTCAACCATCTAGCCTGTTCTCCTTCCCTCTCAGTTGCTTCCAGAGCACAGGGCGGTCTCAGATGGGATGCTATGAGCAGATGGCTCTGAATGCATCCACTTCCCAAAGCCCATTTTGTAGGTCTTCTACAACCTGGGGTTAGTTATTGCTCTCTGAGGAGACCCTGATGGCTGATCTTGTACCTCAGCAGGACAAGGAAGGAACATCACTTGATGCCTGGGGGCTGGACCACCACTGAAGTCCATTCACCATTAGGTGCAAGGTCATTGCTCCTTCTACTCTTCTACTGCCACCACATGTGGGGGTAAAAGAAACAAGGCAGTCCAAGCAAGGTCCATGTGACATTGTCACATGTAGCTCAGCTCAAAAAGGTCTCCATGGTTACCTGAAGGCATTTTTAACTCTTAAAACCCAAGGGTTGGATCAGCAGTTGTAGCTAAAGGTGTTTTAAAGCTAGTAAACAAGTGAGGCCAGAGCTCAGAGAACATCCAGAAGGGTCAAGTTTCCTCAGACCTCTCTTTTGTCCCTTGAGATAGGTCTGTGTAGCTCTTTGCTTTCTTGACTCTGTCCTCAGGGTCTTTAGGAGTAACAGCAGACTGCAGAACAGTTCCCAGGAAAATGACCCACCTTAGGCCCCTGGTGTCTGTGGCTTGTCTGGCCAAGGCCAGATTCTGGTGATCTTTTTTGGGACTTCTTCTCAAACTCAAAGTGATAGCCTCCAGGGATGATCTTGGGTGGCTGTGAGTCAAGTGTGACACAGTGCAAGTCCTGGCACAGCCTTTTGTAAAAATATTTTAGGAAAAATGTTTCCTGGACTTCATTTAACACAGTTTGACCTCCCAAAGTGCCATGAAAACATTGCATGTGGCAGAAGCCAACCTGAGTCATAGATAGGATGGAAAGAACCCAGACGTCTTGAGTCCACACAATGTCTAAAGCTTTGTGCTGAAACCCCTGCACTCTCCAAGTGTCCAAACCAGTGACTATATCCCAAAGATACCACAGCATGCTTTGCAGGAGTCAGGCCTTTTCCATGATGCACCTAAAACAGTGTCTGTGGTTTAGCCCTTGTTTAATAGGGCAGCATGGCTGGGCATGGCACCTCTCTTCAGGATCCACAGCCTCATGGAGTCCCCTAGCACCCTGCAAGAGGAACGTGTTCACCACTGTTCCCCTTTAATCCTATCCACTGTCTGGACAACCCACCAGCACAGCACCAGTGCTCTATATTTAACCGTGCCCGGCAATTGCTGAGGAATGAGTGGCTCCAGGTTGGGCACAATGGTCTTGCTGGTGCTTATGTGGGCTCAGCATCCCTACAGTACCTGGAAAAAGGTTGTTTGACTTGCTTGCATCTTGGACCTACCTCTCCACCTGGCCCAAAGAGACAAGCATTAAGGCACAGACTATGCCTGAGTTCCCTTTTCCCAAGCACACTAAGGTGAAGCCCACAGGTAAGCACACACTGCAACTTTGTGCCAGTCCTTTCGAGGGCAGGCAGACACACGCTGAGCTGCTGGTGCCCACCTGCTGCTGCAGGAGAAGTGTGGAGCCTGAATCCTGTCAGCTGCACCATCCAAAAAAGGACACGAGGTCCTGAGGGACAAGTTGACTATGGGTCAAACATGTACCATTGCAGAGACGAAGGCCAAGCACACATGGGGCCAAACTAACATGAGTGCAGCCAGCAGGGTGAGGGAAATTATTCTTTCTCTCTGTCTGGCATTTGTTAATCCCCATCTAGGCACTGTTTTGGGGTCCCCAGAAGAAGACAGTGGCAGGCTGAAGTGAGCCTGATGTAGGCCACCAAGATGGACTGAAGCACAGGACAATAGGAGAAGAGGCTGAGAGAGTCAGGTTTGTGCTTCCAGGAGGAGGGAAGGCAAAGGGGGAGCTTATTGCTGTCTGCAGCTACTTAATGGGAGGGTGTGGACAAGATGGAGTGAGATTCTTGCTGGGGATGCACAGTCACAGGACAAAAGACAACAGCACAAGCTGCAGCTTATTATCTTCAGCATAAGCACAGTCAGACACTGGAACAGGAGCCCAGAGAGGCTGTGGGATCTCCATCCATGGACATGGACTGGACAAAGCCTGAAGCAACCCAATTTAACCTTAAAGTAAGTCCTGTGTTGAGCAGCAGGTTGGACCAGACCCCTCCAGATTCTCCTTCCCACCTCAATTATCCCATGAGCCTACGCTCAGAAAGCCGCTGCCACCCAGACCTCTCAGGTGGCATCCCTGGCTGCGCGCCTTCCTTTTGGGATTAGCAGCCGTTGTCAGGGAGGTTGCCAGGGAGGCTGACATCAGATGTCCCTTCCCTATAGATTATTGTGCACAGCAGCACCATCAGTTCCTAATCGGCAAACGAGGCGGGAGGGCACCCAGAGGAAGCCCCAGAGGGTGTTTTGCGTCACTGGCCTGGGTTGCCTAGCACCGTGGAGAGGGGGCACCAGCTCCAGGGGCTTGGTGGCTTTTTTCCCCCTGTGTGTCCCGTTTGAGAGCCAAACGTTGCTGAGGACCTAGCAGAGGAGCGGCTGAGGCGATGGCAGACGAGGCGGGGATGCTCGAGCTGCCCTTTGTCCGTGATGACCAGCTCACCCGCTGCATGCGGCTGCGATTCCAGAGCCTGCAGCAAAAAAACATGAGGCCCCAGGATGGTGAGAAGCTGCTGCGTCCCAACGAGCACGTTTACCGAGTGGATTTCATCCGGCAGCACAACCTGCGCTTCCTCCGCTGGGACATCCAGCTGGAGAAACCTGGGAAGGTCACAGTGACCGGCACCTCCCAGCACTGGACTCCTGATCTCACCCACCTTATGAACCGGCAGCTGCTGGAGCCAGTGGGCATCTTCTGGAAGAAGCCAGGGGCCGAGGAGGTAGAGTGCAATGGGGCAGATGCCCAGGAATTTGGGGAGCGGATAGCGGAGTTAGCCCAGATCCGCAAGGTGATGTATTTCCTCCTCGCTTTCACTGACGGCCTTGAACCAGCTCAGCTGAAGGGCTCCATTGTTTTTAAAGCCTGATCCCCTCTTGCTCAGCCCTTCTTGCTCCAGCAATGCTTTCGTTTTCATTTTTTTTTCCTCTCAATTCCATTCTTTGTCCAGTTTTTACGTGGTTCTGTTTTTTGATGAGGGATGGCATCGTGAAAAAGTGGAGGAGAGCTCGGCACTTCTGGAGCCCCTCAGCCCTGTGAAACTTTCCCCATACTTGCTGTCCTCTGTTTGTATGATGGGGAGGAGAGGGCCATGAGCTTGCTGGTGTATTTGCCTGGAGTATAAGACTGCATGCTTGTAAATTCATCAGGGATTCACCAGACCTGACTGGTACAGGGTCTTGCTAGCTTGGAAATAGGCTGCTCTAAGCCCTCCAGCTGTGGCAACTGCATACAAAAAGCCTGATGGAAAAATAAGAAATTGCCATACTAGAAACAGGAGAGACAACCTGGAGGCAGCCCTGGAGTCCAGTTTCCATCCTAGCCATTAAAAAGGGAGGGCTTGTCTGTGACTGAGTGCTTCTCCTTGCAAGGATGCTGAGTGCTTGCAAGCTGCAATGACTCCTGCTGCGACTGTGGCTCTTTGGTGTCTCTGAAGACCAGTCCCATGGAGGATCACCTCGCCACGAAGCTGAAGTACCTTTGGACATGCTGTATTCTGCAGATTGCAAACCCACTGGGCAAAACTGGTGCAGGGAGGTTGGACCACCCTTTACCTGTCAGCCACCACCATTTCTTGTTGGGGGTCACTGTGGGGAGGTGTATTCCAGCATGTTGCTCACCTTGTGCTGCCTGGAGGTTGTTGGTCCTGAGGTGGGTTGCAGCAGGCTTGCATGTGTGTGCAGAGCTGGTCAAGTGAGCCAGCAGATCAGAGCAGGCTGTAGGTCTGAGCCAGCAACGAGTCCCCTGCAGCAAAAACAATTTGTGCATTGTTGTGGCCTTAAAGCACCCATTAATAAATTTGTTCCAAAGCATCTACAGGGAGCTGTGAGGCTGCAGAGCACTTTGCAAACCACAGAGCAGGAACCTGCTGCTGCTGTCCCCAAAAAGCAGTATCTCCTACCCTCTGCAAATGCTGAGGCAGGGACCAGTGCCTGGGTGGCCATGGGAGCACAGAGGGGAGATGGTACCTTTGCAAGTTTAGGAGCAGAAGGGTGTTTAGTGCTTGGCCTGTCCTATGACTCTGAATAAACTGCTAACTTTGGATGTTCCCTTTTTCTCCGCTAAAAAGTGGAGGGTACTTTGGTGACACTTCTTGAGACCAACAGATAGAAATGTCCTTTGACATTATTACAAGTGCTGCTTTGCTAAGATTGCACTCAAATGTGGGTGAGCGCTCACCAAGGTATGATCTGAGATTTTCCTGAGATATATAGAGAGGGCAATGATGGAAAAGCCAGGACAAGATGACTGTACCTATGGCCTGCTGACTTGCACGAACCATCCCCAAGAGTCCAACCTCTTCAAAGTCTCCAGAAATGCAGACCCCATGCCCTCCCCAGCCTAAAAATAACGTATAAAATCATACACCCAAGGTATGCCAGGCAGAGAGGAGAAGGAAGATCAGCTACTGGCTGGAGAGATGGTGGGAGCTTCGAGTCTTGCCCACAACAAAAGCTCAGCAACCACCATATCATACAGCCATGCCATGGGCATCGCCAGAGAGGTTGATGTCTTTGTTTAGCCCCTAAGAAGAGAGGCGGAGAAGGGATAAAAGTGGATGCATCCCTGCTTGGCCATAGCATGGACCCACTGTGGACCAAACCCACTTCCAGGGCCCTGGCAGACTTTCCCATAGGAGACCCCTCCTTGTACATCCCAGAGCAGAGCTGCTGGCTACAAAATTAGACCAAATAACAGGAGCCACTGCCAACATCCAAAGGGATTTTTGCATGCCAGGTCTCACAATATACCATTGCTACATTGCTGGGGTAGAATTCTTGCTGCAGATAACTCCCTAGGCATTGACGTACCACAGTAAATAAAAGCCTAGTCAACAGGGTTCCCCTCAAGGACTGAGGATCTGCGTGTCTTCTTCATGCTCTTTTTGGAAGCTGCCCCAATCCTGCACACAATAAAGCAGCACTCACCAATTTTCAACTCACTATTGGTATTTTTGAGCAACCTTTTATCTCCTGTAAAAAGTAAAATGAACGTTTACCTTCTTTTCTCTTGGTGTGAAAGGCTTAATGGAGCATTTAGCAGGTTTGTGTGGTTTGGGAAGGGGTTTGAAGCTGGGCAAAAGAGGGGAAGCGATCCTCAGGTGGATCTTCCTTTCTATCAGAGCTGAGAGTGGGACATGAGTGGGGCAGTGTGATCTCTATCCACTGCAGGGAATATGAGCCTCTTTATACCAGTCACTGAAACTCTTCATACACAGCTTCAGCATCCTATAAAGACTCTCAGATACACCACTCTGTCCCATCTCCCATGGGAATTTCATCCTGTTTTGTACCGTGGTTCAGCAGATTGGCACCGCTGAGTCCCTCCCTCCCCTTCCTGAGCTGGCAAGTTCCCAGCAGAAGAGCTCCTGCTTGGAGGAATCGCTACCTACCAACTCCTCCTTCTAATCAGGGACATTTCTCCAGGGTTACAGGGGCCTTTCCTCTTAATTAGCCACTATTAAGAAAAGTAAGAAAAGCCCTAAACCAGCTTAGGCAAATGAACCTGGTGCTTCTGGGCTCCCAATTTACCTGTCTCTCAGGCCCTTAACTATAAATTTGTCCCACTAAAGGTTGTTACAGCTCCAGATTTTGTAAAAAGCAGCGCAGTTGGGTGAATAAGGAGACATGGTCTCCACTGCCTCAGTGTCACACAACCAAGTTATGCCCAGCACTCAGTAGGATCCTGGGAATGCTGGTCCATGGCATGGTCTCCAGCATCCACTGAGGAGAGATGGAGATGTCTGGGGAAGTTTCCTGGGAGTGGGTGGGAACCGTGGACCTCAGTCGCATGATGATCTTCTGGAGGGATCTGGGCTCCAGCTACTGCTGGGGTTTGTAGATGTGCCCCTGGTTAATCCTTTGGGTAATACACAGTGTCAGATCACAGGCAGGGGTTGTGCTGTACGCCTTGAAGTGTGGTGTCCTGATAGGCACCACATCCAGCGCTGCCACCTCTCCCCTACAGCCAGGGGAGTCACAGACACCTTGGGCAGAGGGTGAAGCAACAGGAGGAATCCTTGACCTGGGTGAGGTGCTGTACTCTGGGAAGGGTTCGGGAGAGGAACCTGATGTTTGAGCTCATGCCTTGCACTTCAGCAGTGTGCAAGATCAGGCTCCTCTTGTTTCCCTTTGAGACGGTGTAGAAAAATGACCAGTTCTTGCTCCTTTTGCTCTGCTTTTGCTACTTTCCATGGCAGAGGGTGTTTTCAGTGCTGTCCCCAAATGAAAGGATGGAGGAGGATGATGGGGACTGGTATCTCCTGCCACCACTGACAGTAATGGCAAGTCTCAGAACCAGCCAGCTGGAAGCTGTCACCCCCAGCTCTGGCTGATGAACTGCCTCTAATCAATGCTATAATAATTTTTAAGCCCCCATTAATAGTGAGTTGATTAGCACAATGGTCCTCTGTGACAATTCATTAGGACAAGCTCCAGTCAGGAGAGAATCGATGGGGACTGATGGAGGGCTGTCTGACCTTTCCTGGCACTCTCCCCGAGGGAGTCTGGGGCATCATTGTTAGCACTCTGGGAGAACACCAAACCCTCCAAAAGTGGCTCTTTTTCATGGCTCTGCCTGCTCTGCTTCTATTGATCCAGACAACTCAGAAGTGCCAGTGAGCTCACAGGGCTGATGGCATCATTAATATTTTAGTATAGGAGCAATAAAAGCCCTGGGCTGGATTGTTGCAGGTAGCTGAGGAGTCTCTCTGCAACTTTAGGGCTTCGTGACAGCAGCCAAAAAAAAAAAAAGCAGAAGGCTTTGGCAGCTGGACAAGGGCCAAGGCATGGTGCAGAGGGTCTTGCCATGTCCTGGAGCTTCCTGAAGAGCCTTTTTCCATGCAGTGTAGTTGTGTCCTGTCCTATCCCACCCCAACACTCGCAGCTGTCTCTACACGACAGTGATTATTTGGTGTATTGGAACGTAATTTTCCCCATGGGCATGTTAGGGTTTTTCCTTGCTTAGGTCATGATGCTTTGGGAACAGGTAAGTAAAGAAGCAAAGATGTGGACAGTCGGTCATGTCACTGCGGCTGAATTGGTTACTACTTGTCAGCTATCAACTACATTAACTGTACATGGCCTCACCGCCCACCCTGGCCATGAAGTAAACCCACGTTGCCTTCACCCTCAACAGAAGCTAAGCTGTGGTGGGGCAATTCCTTGCTGCTTGCCTCCTGGTTGTAAATAAAATGCAGATCGTCCTGGATGTAGCATCTGTGCGTGGTTGTGCCCATTTCTGTCCCAACTGTTGAGTGGATTTTCCATCCAAAGCAAAGAAAGTGGTGCCTGCAGCCATAAAGGGCTATGGACTTTGGCAGTTACATTTTGCTTGTGCCTGTCCCACTGGCAGTGCACGTGGCAGTGACACCAAACCTGTGCTCCCTCAGCTGCTCTAGGGTTTCTTTCACCCTGGGCCCTCTTTTCCTTCTTTCAGCAAGTCGCCTCCCCATGCTTGCTTTGATGAGTATGGTAGCTATTGACATGGAAGAATGGAGACCTTGTGGGGATGGGGATCTCGCTTTCCCCATGTTTAGCAGAGTATATGTATGCAGAGTGTCTGGTCCCTGTTTGCTGCTACCAGGTAGATGAGTACAACACTTGCTCTTGGGCCAGTCAATTCACACAAGCATCAAGTAAGAGAATCAAAGAAGGTGCTCGCTGTTAGTGGTATCCTACTGAAACTAAAATGAACAAAAATGTGGTCATAATAATAATCATCCCTGGTCAGACCAAGGACTCTTCTGCTCCAATAGCCTGTCTACAGCAGTAGATGGCAGCAGATGTCCAGGGTAGAATTATGAGAACCAGTACAAGGATCCTTAGCTCCATCTTCCAAGGCACAATGAAGTCTAAGTTATTCCAGTACACGTTAATCTAGTGTGCATTGGAGGAACCAGGTCCAAAATCTGGCTCCAACAGGCTGTAAGCAAGTCCGTCCCCTTCATATTCCTCCTTGTCTTTGATATTGTCTGTGTTAATTCCAGGGTGAAAATCAAACCGAGCGAAAGAAGGGAATAACTTACGTGTGTGTGCCTCCTCTCTTGCAGGTCATCCCAGACTGGAAGGAGCAGGAGTGGAATCCCGAGAAACCCGAGAGCTACGTGGGGATCTTCCACTTCCAGTTCTGGCGTTTTGGTCAGTGGCTGGATGTGGTGATAGACGACCGTCTGCCCACACTGCACAACCAGCTTATCTACTGCCACTCCAACTCCAGGAATGAGTTCTGGTGCGCCTTGGTGGAGAAAGCTTATGCCAAGTAGGTACCTGGGCACCCTGTTTTTCCTCTCTGTTCATTCTTCAGTTAGTTTGCACTAGTGGAAACAGCAGTTTTCCTGTGAAAGAGTAGGACATATCTCCAGACAGAAACTGTAAGAAAGAAACCTTCTCTAGCCTTAATTTGCCCTCAAAGCAAAATATCCTCCAACTCCATGTTTGCTTAAGTAACCCCTATTGTAGAGATTTCAAGTTCCCTTTATTTGTCTTATGACAGCAAGAGTGCTGCAAGCAGCATGGGTCTTATTTTTTCACCCTTATTTGCTGTCCTCATCCACTGGAAGTTTTATTACAAATCTCTGTTCTCCAGGCTGCCCCAAGAACTGTCCCAGGCCCCTTAAAATGCTGAGCCAGTGTTGTTGTGCCATTCCTGTCACCCTCTTGCAGATTGTCAGGCTGTTATGAGGCCCTGGATGGAGGCAACACAGCTGATGCCCTAGTAGACTTTACTGGTGGGGTCTCTGAACCTATTGACCTGACCGAAGGGGACTACATTGCAGATGAAGCCAAACGAAACCTCCTCTTTGAGCGCGTGTTGAAGGTGCACAACCGGGGAGGCCTCATCAGCTGCTCCATCAAAGTAAGCAATGTTACCTTTATGGTCATGGTCTCATGGGAATAGGCATTTTAGGATGCAGTTGTGTGGCCTTGGAAGCAGGTCTCTTGGTCTTAGATGCTACAACAGCCTCTAAGTAAGCAACCTGAATATGACCATCAAAGACCATATTCCAGCCTAGTCCAGCCCATCTTCCTCTTGTGTAAAAAGATCAGATAAATTATGGCCAAGGGTTCCTACTTTTCCTTGTGGATAGCAAAAGGAGTCAAGCCTGGATGCTAGCCCTCTTTATTCCTCACTGATATGTCCAAGAGCCTGGATTCTTCCCACCACCTTTCAAATGTTAGGAGAGGATTCACATCCAGAGAAAGGCGTTTTCGTGTCTGCATTTGGACCTCTCTAAAAACACTGGGCACCAGACCTCTCATTAAAACCAGTAGAAAGAACTTTATTGATTGACAGTATGGGAGCTCAGAGACCTCATGCAGCAGATGAAGACCAAAATGCCATCTGATTTATCCACCAAGGCAACGGGCTCTCTCCCTGAGCATTGGTGCTCTTCTTTTTGGCTCAGAGAAACCTGCAGGGAAATCTGAGCTCCTTTTTTTTCCCCAGTCCCTCCAAAGGCGGTCACATCCCCCTGGTACGAGCACTGTCTGTCTCCCTCTACCCAGGCCGTGTCAGCAGCTGACATGGAGGCCCGCCTGGCCTGCGGACTGGTGAAGGGCCACGCGTATGCAGTGACAGATGTGCGGAAGGTCCGCTTGGGCCATGGCCTGCTGTCCTTCTTCAAGTCGGAGAAGCTGGACATGATCCGCATGCGCAACCCGTGGGGCGA
Organism: Leptosomus discolor; assembly: GCF_034619465.1. Classification (NCBI taxonomy): domain Eukaryota; kingdom Metazoa; phylum Chordata; class Aves; order Leptosomiformes; family Leptosomidae; genus Leptosomus; species Leptosomus discolor. The sequence goes on from NC_141391.1 coordinate 3,742,492, forward strand.
GCGGGAGTGGAACGGCCCTTGGAGTGACACGTGAGTTAGAATGGGCAGCAGCAGCACCTTTTTTTGGTGGGAAAACCTGGGTTGGAGCAAGCCTCGAGACATGAGGCAATTTGACTACATCCACACCAGTAGGATAACGTTGTGTGGGCAGTTGTGGGATGCTTCTTCAACTCATGTCCTAAACCTACCATTTCACTAGGGCAGATTAATTTCCTGCCCTGGGGTCCCTGGAGGTCATCAGGAGGGTGGCTGGGCTTGGCAGACCTTCTCATTAAGACTCTGGTGGGTGTTGTGGTGGAATTGCCAGCATGTTCACACTAGTGAAGAATGATTATAGCTCACCTTTCCACTCCCAGTCTTGTTCCAGCAAAAATAGCACCCAACAGAATCAACCTCTGCCACCGCTGACTGCTGTGGTGTCTGTGGATGGGATGAAGAACCAAGGCTGGTGTAACCAGAGCCTTTAGCCAGAATCCATTTCATTATCTTCACTGATAGTGGTGTGACTGCACTGGCAAAACAACATCTTGCCAAGTTGAATTCAGCTTCACTGGTCAGGAAGGAAGTTGAAGCTCCAAGCCATGCTTCACAACCCCCATGTTTGGAAGATGAGCTAACCAGAGCAGTGTGGGGACTGGTTGCATGGCTGGGGCTTTAGACAGGCCTTGTGCCCTTGACAGGCCCTCTTGAATTCTTGTGTGCCCCCTCGTCCTTGCAGTAATGATCCTGTACTCTTCCCACAGCTCTGAGGAGTGGCAGAAAGTGAGTAAAAGTGAGAGAGAGAAGATGGGGATGACGGTGGAAGATGATGGAGAGTTCTGGTGAGTCCCCCCTGGGGTTGTCACCATGGGCCATGCCCACAGAGTTCTCCCACCCAATGATGCACATGGGTTATTTCCATGCATACAACTACCCAGAGCAAATGGCTTTCTGAGTCCTAGAATCTTTAGTGAAGCCTCCTCCTTGAGCCCATGGGTATTAGCTTTGGATAGAATCATAGAATCATAGAACAGTTTCAGTTGGAAGAAACCTTCAAGATCATCGAGTCCAACCTTTGTCCTAGCTGTACCAACACCACTAAGTCCCTAAGTACAACATCTACCTGTCTCTTAAACACCTCCAGGGATGGTGACTCCACCACCTCCCTGGGCAGGCTGTTCCAATGCCTGACAACCCTTTCAGTAAAGAAATTCTTCCTAATATCCAGCCTGAACCTCCCCTGGTGCCGCTTAAGGCCATTTCCCCTTGTTCTATCACTTGTTACTAGGGAGAAGACACCGACTCCCACCTCACTACAGCCTCCTTTCAGGTAGTTGTAGAGAGCCATAAGGTCTCCCCTCAGCCTCCTCTTCTCCAGGCTAAACAGCCCCAGTTCCCTCAGCTGTTCCTCATATGAGACATGCTCCAAATCCTTTGCTAGCTTGGTAGCCCGCCTCTGTACCCTCTCCAGCACCTCAGCGTCCTTCTTGTAGAGAGGGGCCCAAAACTGGACACAGTACTCGAAGTGCGGCCTCACCAAAGCCGAGTACAGGGGAATGGCCATGACCCTAGGGTTGCAAGCTGCTCTGTATCGCACTGGGTCCAAACCATTTCACCAGGGTACTTAGGAAACTGTTATGAATGTGCTGAACTTAACAGCCTCAGCAGGTACGTTTCAATACAACATGTACCCATGTGTGAGGGAAGGGCCACTGTTCTGCTTTTCCCACTCCAAACCACGTAGCTCTGTTGTTTAAACTGAAGAATTATTTACTGTGTGCATAGAGAAAGGTATTTCCATCTCTTTTGTTATTCATCAGCCATCAGAGGCTAGCCATGCTCAGTCTCTAACAGGTGATCAGGAAAGTCCCTGCAGCAAACTGTTCAGGGGAATGAAGCAGCATAACCCAGCTCTGTCCTTTCCTGACTTAGGATGACCTTTGAAGATTTCTGCAAATACTTCACGGACATCATCAAGTGCCGTCTCATCAACACATCCTACCTGAGCATCCACAAGACCTGGGAGGAGGCGGTACTACGCGGGGCGTGGACCAGAAACGATGACCCCTTGAAGAACCGCTGTGGAGGCTGTATCAACCATAAGGACACCTTTTTGCAGAACCCCCAAGTGAGTCATGGAGCAGAGGACCTTCTGGAGCCTTCACATGTTCTTCCAAGTGTTTAAATCTCATTCAGGGACCTAGAAGGCCAAAATGGCTATCAGACCTGTAGTAGATTAAATGCACTCATGACTATTCTCTGGCTGAGACCCCTGGCACAGCATGACCAGTATCCAGGCCAACTCTATTGAGTTTACCCCTCTAATCAGGCAGACTGCATCCAAGTGCCTGGTGTAGAGCATCTTGGCACAAGCAAAGAGCAAACTGTGCCACAGAGCAGCAGTGTTAGCTGGTGCCAGTCAAAAAAGGCCAAGAACCATTTCCAACAGTTTGGATGTCTGAATGATCAAATTCCAGTTCCTTTGCCCAAACCTTGGCACTGTTAAATTTACCAGGACGGGTGTAGTCTATAGGGCTATTTCCTTCAAGCTTGGCCTTCAGAAAAGGCCCTGCTCTGAAGCTCATCTCCTGGAAAAAACTCTTGTGTTCTGTTCTGCTCTGAACTGGGATCCTCAGTAACATGAGAGAAGTTCATGTGAGTCCTTCATCTAACAAGCAGATGAAAGATGGCCTGGTCCATTGCAGGAGTTGTCATCAAGGATGTGGGAGAGTTGTTTTCCTGCTTCCAGTTCTGTATTAGCCTTCATCTTAGGTCTCTGTGAACATCAGTTCCTCCTTCCATGCCTTACAGAAGAACTTGTGGCAGACTGCAGGGGGTGAAAGTCTCTGGTACGAGATTGCATCTAGATGCCTTGGATTCTGCCAAGAAATTCAAAGACTGGATTTCCCAGTCTTTTTCTAAGATGATCCAAAAATGTCTCTGGCTTGGCACGGTGGTGCCGGTTCCCAAGAGGAATGGGTATGGGCTCTCAATGCTGGTACTGAAGCCAGGCTGTCCCTGCAGTGAGGTGGGTGAGGAGGAGTTGAGGTTAACTCTACTGTGTCTCCACCCCTATCCATGCCCAGTGATCTTGTCCTTAGTAGAAGTCCTCCCTTACCTTCCTCCCTTTGCTTCTAGTATGTGTTTGATGTGAAGAAGGCAGAAGATGAAGTCCTGATCTCCATCCAGCAGAAGCCAAAAAGGACCAGTCGCAAAGAGGGCAAAGGAGAGAACTTGGCCATAGGCTTTGATATCCATAAGGTAGACTCTGGTTCCTACATGTTGTCCTGAATACCCCCATAAATTAGCTAGTGGTGGAGTGTTACATCAGTCCTGGATGACCACTGGTATTGTTCATTTAAGCATTATCTGGGTGCCTCTAGGGTGCCTTCAGCACAGCCTGCTCCCCTCCAGAGATGATGAGAGATTTCAGAGGTGAACAGGGACAGCATGGACAAGTTCTCCTTGCTAAAAGCAATGGTTACTCTGTTATCTCCAAATGCTGAAATATGTTAGACTGATCCTTATGCGTTGCTTGCTGGGCTCCTAGTGTCAAGGTGGGATGCAAGAGATGAGTTCCTGAGCCAACAGAGCTGGAAGAACCACATCCAAACTTGTTTTCCATCCAGCCCAGCTGGCACCATTTTGCTGGTTCTCTTATCTCCAGCTCTCCTGGCACTGTGTGGTCAGTCCTTGCAGTCTATCTCCCCAAGGTGGATACCAATACATTGTCAGCCAGTGCTGTCCTGCTGACCATCCTGCTGTGGTCTCTGCCCAGGTGGAGCTGAACAGGAACTACCGGATGCACACCCTGCAGCAGAAGGTGGCCAGCTCCATTTACATCAACTCCCGCAGCGTATTCCTGAGGACGGACCTAAAGGAAGGCCGCTACGTCATCATCCCCACCACTTTTGACCCTGGTCATGTAGGCGAATTCCTTCTCAGGATTTTCACAGATGTGCCTTCAGATTGCCGGTAAGGAGCAAGAGCAGGGATGGGGAGGAGTTGGCTATTTGGAGATAGTCCTGTGCTTTTGACATGGGGTTTTGCTGATTGGAATTGGTCATAGCCAGACACCTGGAGATGGCGTTTGGCTTCCTTTCAAGGATGGCCAAGAGACCGGGCATCTTTACAGGTCTCACCACGGACATGCAGAGAAGCTCCCACTCTGCTTCTAAGCATGGCATGGGAGAGCATCCCAAACATAGGTTGAGGAGATTGGAGTGGGGAGCAGAGTCTGACAGAGGACAGTGCATCGTCCTTCTGTCCTGCTGGAGCAAACTCTCTGGCCTGCCCATGGGGTAAGGCCTGGTACCTCTCAAAGGCCACGTGTTTTTCCCTGCAGAGAGCTGACACTGGATGAGCCACCTCACACCTGCTGGAGTGGGATGTGTGGTTACCCACAAGTGGTATCCCAGATCCATGTCCTCGCTGCAGCTGGGTTGAAGAATCAGGACTCCCAAGGAGGTACCGGTCTTCTCCTGCCTGTTTAGTCCTGGAGGAGTTGGGAGGTGCTTGTTTCAGTGGGAAAAGGTGGAGGTGGTTTCATGAGGTGGGAGGTTGCTGGGATTTGTTGTGTCCTCAGATTTTTTTTTCAGTGAACATGCCTGATTCAGACACCAGAGGAGGAGAAAGTCCATGGACAATCAAACTCACTTCTTGCTGTGGACATGACCTGGCAGCTGTTACATTCAGGCTATTGTTCAAGATCCTCTGGAGATCCACCCAAAACATCCCCAAAGCCATTGGCAGTGGTCCTGTAACAATCTGAGTTTTTCTCCTGAGTATGAGCAGCTCTAAAAGTCAGGAATCGCATTTAAAGGCTTCTTAGTAAGGACAGAGAAGCAACAGAACAGGCTGATGTGTTGGGGTAGCATTCACCACCAAAGGCTGGATAAATGTCTATCAGTAGAAGGTTGGTCAAATTTATTTCATTTTCTGTGGATTGGGAACCTCTCCCTCTATTTCCCTCTATTTCCTCTAAGCCTTGCTACACACTTGGCTCCTAGGAGCCCTCTGAGATGACCCGAGCCACCACCAGCACAGTGCACTGTGTATCTGCCTCCCTGGTCCTCTGAAGGTTCATTTTCATGGTCCTACCCTGCTATGATGCAATTTTGACATCCAACACTTCTCTTCCATGAAAGACAGCAGCAGCACCGTGCCTCAACATGTCCTGCAGCCATGCAGAATCTCACAGCAAGAGCCCCATGTTCAGTCCTCCTGGAGCATCTGGACCAAGAAATGCAGGGCTACTGATGACTTGTAATGGGAGATGGTTGAAGTAGGGGTGAAAGGTCTAGAGGTTGCGATTAGAGAAGCAAATGCCTTTCCGCCATGGGAACAGACCAGATCCTAGCCTTTCTCCGTGATTTCCTGAGTCAAAGACATGTGTTGAATGTGGCAAGGTTTAGTCAGGCACTTTCAAGCCAAATTTAAAGTACAAAAATTGAAAACTTAATGTTTAAAAAAAATCTAAATTAAAAACTTCATTAATTTTATTTTTCACCCAAGCATTATTGTCAGAGCTGCATATCACTAGAGCCCTGAAAGTAACGAGCAGGATCCTTCCTTAGGGCAAGGAATAGCCTAATTTGCTTATTTATCACATGCCACAAAGGGAGTCCTTCTATCCTGTCTAGTGTTTGCAGAGGGAATTTTACCTTAGGTAGGTTGTTTTTTTCTTGGGTTACTCACAACAGCTCAGTGTATCTGTAGCAACGCAGGGAAATCTGTAGCCAGAGGTCTCTGAACTGTTCACAGAAACAAGATTTATCTTTCCGTCAGACAAGGGTTCATGTGGATTCTGGAACCATAAAACATTTTTTCAGCAAGAGACCCTTGGGAACGGCTTATTTCCAGCTGTTCTCCAGCTGTTCAGCTCCCACCACCAACAGCCTGCCTGTTTGGTGCTTTCCAGTGCAATGGCATCTCTCAAATCTCCCAGTGCAGGCCTTTCACACTGCTTTGGAAATTGTGATTTACAGATAGGAATCTGGCTCCAGCTGATGGAATATGAAGATTTAATGGGACATCCCAAAAGACATGGCTAGTTTGGAAAAACAGCTGTGAAATCCAACAGCTGTGTCTCACCAGGGGAGCCAGGTCCTTGCAAGCAGAAAGCTAGCAAGGAGGTGGTCTAGCAATCACTGGCCCTCAGAAGGGGGTGGTTTGTTCCTCCTCATTTCCACATTTCCCTTGGACAAGAAAACTCATCCACCTTGTTTGTGTTTCCATCATAACCACTAAAGCTTATGGTAAGAAAATGCGTTCTGGCAGTTGAATTTCCATAGAAATAGCTAATTCTCTACTGAAATGCTCAAAACAAGCACTTGTTTCATAAGGGGAAAATATTCACTAGTGAGGGAGTCTTTCCCTCTGCTGGAAGGTCAGGTACTGTCCAGCTGTGGGCTGATAGTCTGTGAACTTGGTAACTTTACTCTCCATCTTTGTGGCCTGCTTGTTCCCAAGGACTGTCTTGTTCCAGCTGGGATATTGCAATAACTTTTCCACTTTATCCTCCACTTCCCACTCATTTCCCCTTGTTGCCTCTCAATCCCCAATTTTTCTTTTCCCCCTGCCTCTCACTACCACCAATGATTCTTCTTGATATTTCAGTCTTCTCCCTGAATTCTTGACCACAGCAAATACTCTTAAGAACCATCTTCACCTCTTTAAAAGCCTTTTAAATATATTTCCATCTTAAGGCTCCTCATTCACTGGTTGCTCACCAAAATTTCCCAGTGCCTAAACAGTCCCGGTTTTGGATCTCATAAATTAGCACATCTTGATGCTTAATTTTGGCCCAGCTTTGTGCCATCTCTCTTCACCTTGGCCACACGGCATTTTTCCTACCCCAACATTAGTCATTATACTGACAGCCCCTGCAGCATTTGAGTCTCACTAAGTCTAGGAGGAAGATGTGCCAGTGATTTCTGCATAGGGGTGAAAAGCACAGACCCTACTGAGGTAGCTACTTATCACCCTAAAGTAAAACCAAGGTTAGCCTCGATTGGGAGTATATGAGCTGCAGTGGGAACAGTGGGGCTTTGCAGCTTGAAGGCCCTTGACTTCTTGGTGTTTCCTTGTGTGAAAGAATCTCTGTGAGCCTGTTTCTCTTCACCATGGCTTTGTTTCTGCCTGCCTTCAGCAGAGCGAATCCTGAAAGGAGAGTTGAGCAGGGTGGTGCCTTCCACGAAAGACTTACCCCAAAGGTCAAGAGGATTTGGAGTGTTGAAGGAGTGTTTATGTAGAATATGGGGTCAAGGAAGAGGTGGCCATGTCATAGCAGTCCATCACCACCTGCTGCCCATGGACAATGTCACCTAACAGGAGTAAGCTTGAGCCTAACAGCTGAGCTTCATGGGTATCATCTGGGGTGTGATGAACTCTTTGGCAGATATCCATCTTCTCTGGTGGGCTACGAAGGGAAAGTGCGGCATGACACCCCTGTAAAAGTGCTTTGAGGAATTACAGGAGCTACAACAAAACAAAAATTCCCTTTTCTCCCCCCAGGAGCTGACCCTTATGTGATCATAAAGTGTGAAGGGCAAAAAGTTCGCTCTCCAGTGAAGAAGAACACGGTGTCTCCGGAATTTGATGTGAAAGGGCTTTTCTACCGCAAGAAGCCAGGACAACCCATCATTGTTCAGGTACCCAGCAGGCGAGCAGTGAACCGAGGGATGGAGACCCTCTCTCACTTGAACCCCCCCATCTGCCCTCTCCTCACACTATCCACAGCGGGTTTGTTCCCCAAGGCTGGGCGTCATCACTTCATGCAGCTCAAGCTCTCACCACAGTGGCTGAGCGGTGACATCTGGTCCTTCGTCCCTCTCACTTACAGAGCGAACCCCCCGCTCCTCCACCACCTCCATGGCTCCAGCTCAGAGCAGGTCCCCAATAACTCCTTCTCCTCTCCAGTGCATGAAGGTTGGCTGCATCCCTCAAGGAGCTGCCCTCATGTCTGTTTTGTTTCCCTAGATCTGGAACCACAACTTAATAAGCGACGAGTTCTTGGGCCAAGTGGTGCTCACGGGGGATCCCAGCGACCGGCAGTCAGTGCACACGCTGCATCTCCAGGACAAGGGGAACAGGAGATCAAATGATCTCTCTGGAACCATTGCTGTGAGGCTGCTCAGCAGTAACATCCTCACCAACGTCTAAGTACTCAAGGACTCTTCTTCTGGTGCCACATATGTGTATATAAACATGCACACATACTTACATACGTACATACATATACATATATATATATATACACACACACAGAGCCGACCTACCATCTGCAAAGTGTATATGAACTGTGCATGCATTCCACTCAAAGGAGCCAATCTTGTGTTTTCAATGTTAAAAAATGGTGCCTTTTTGGGGAACCGCAACAATCCTTCTGCTGGCGTCCTCTGCAGCCCCCATCTCTGCCGTGTGCCCCGCGGGATTGCTGCAGGCACGCTGTGTGTCCTGACAGCCAGAGCACGATGCCCTGATGCTGTTTGTTTACACGGGCTGGCACACACGTGCCACCATGCACACAGGTGGCCACCGCGGTCCCACCAGCTGCTTCAATGCATCTTCGATGTGTCTGCTTGGTTTTAGAGTAGTGTGCGTGGAGTCGTCTCCCATGAAACTGCCATTTAATCGCTTCTCTGTGGAGGCACCTCAGCAAAGGAGAAGTGGAAAAATAGATTGGGGCCTTTTAGGTGTTTTCTGGGTGTGGGTTTGCGTAATGCAAGCGAAAGGAAAACGCACCAAGGCAATCCCGAATCCACAGGGGAAACAAGACTAAGGGCTCCATCATTTTAGGGACAAGCTGTCTCCTCCTCAGTCTTGTTCCACGCAATGCAGCTCTGAAGATTACAAAGATGCTGACAGCCATGGTGGGACAACTGTTCTCTGGGGTCAAGTTTTTGAGTAGGTCTGGACTCAGCTCCTGCGTGTGCCTCTCGAACTGCCGTGGTGCCTGCTGTCTCCATGCCTTCATGCAGTCCCCATCCCAAGAGCTCACCCCAGTAGCTGGGGCGGGTTGTCTGCAGGGGCCATTCAGTGTTTAGATAAGAGGAGATCAGTTCCTCTGAAGGCCAAAGCGTCAGGTTCAAGGGATGGGGAGCTTTGCTCAATGGGCTCCATCTTTACTGCTGCATACAGTGCATCATTTCTCAGTGCCTCGCTTTCCCAAATTCTTTTGAAAAATAGTGCGATTTTAGCTTGTCCTAGAGGGCAGGAGAGGAGCACTGCTCCCAGTGGAGCCTGAAAATGCTTGGAAGTTTTAAATCATTCCAGTGTCCATCTCACACCTTTAATTTCCAGTCTCCTGCCCTGGAGGATGAGTTGCACAGTGCTAGAACCAGTCTCACAAGCACAACCGAAATGTGTCCTTGGGGCTGTGTCTAGGGCCATGCTCTGCTCCTGTTTGCCACGAAGACTGGGTTTATCTTCCTTATTCCACTGGGTGGCAGAATCCGGCTTCTTATAAACCATCCAAGATACAAACCCTTGTCTGGCCTTTCAGCAGCTGATCAGGGCAGGTTTCAAAGCATTTTTTTTTCTCCTGTCGTTTAGGTTGGGGGTTTTTTTATTCATGTGCCTTTAAAAATCGAGCAAGTTAAAGGATTTTTCTGTCAGATTTTCTAACAAGCAAATCTTTTGCAGTCACCTGCATGCAAGTGGAAATCAATAGGTATGATATAATCTTGGTAAATTTTGGCCTGAGCAGAGTCCTCTGCCTGCAAGGACAAGTGAACAGGAAAACCTTCTTTTTGCCACAGCACGTAGGGTTTCTGCTTGTCCTACTAAATGCCCATGTTTGTGCTGCAAGTCTGTATTTTATTTTATTTTTATTTGAGTCTCTAAAGATCTGCTAAGTCTGTAACGTGGTAACCTGTTCCCCAAAGTCACGCTAGCTGCCAGCTCAACTCTTGGTGCATCCAGAAGCATACGGTACAACTTCATCAACCTTTGCAGGCTGTTGTTCCCCTTTCTTCATCTTCAGAATTTACCTCCTGTGGGTTTTTGGCCAAAATGCTTATTTTCTTAGGTCTTGTTTTCCAGGACTTAGAGGCAAGCAGTGGCCCACGCAATGCTCTTTCCAGGCTGCCATTATTCCTGGCTTACACTGACCACCCTCCAACCCCCGGTGCCATCGCTGCGACCTAGTTTAGTTCAGCATTTTGCAGAATTGACTCAAATGCTCCTACTTTGGTAAAGTGACATTTTGAGCCCAAGGTCAAAACAAATCCTTGAATTTGGGCGGGCCAGTTCAGAGATAGTTTGATTTTATTCTGGTTTTGTTCATGGGGCTCGTCACTGGAAATAAACGTAAGCAGCTCTGTGAGGTCAGAATGCGTGATTTAGGTCTTAGGAGAAGATCTCACAGGCTCATGTTCAGAGTGGTATGTGAGAGGGGCTGGTGTGCATGTGAGTGATACGTGTGATGTCCAAAGATACCTCACTAGTAGGGAGAAGAGCTATGTAGCTATGTAGCTAAGGGAGAACATCATGGGAGCTTTGTACCATCATTGTCAGATGGGGGTAGCCAGCCTGCCTGCGTTAGCCTTGTGTTCTCAGGAAATCCGGTGACTGACAGCTTCAGGAAACGAGAGCCATTTGGCCAGGAGCGCCCTGACATGGGCCAAACTGCACCGTGATCCCCAAGGCGCCGAAGATTGCTGAGGAGCAGTGATGCCCTGGTACCCACGGGCAGCCTCCTTCCTTCCTGCAGCAAATCAAGCCATAAAGAGAGGAAAGGCAGCTTTTTAACATCTTCTTCTTAAAAAAAAAAAAAAAAAAAAAAAAATCACATTGTATCAGGACCAAAATGTCTTAATATCAGTAATACTTGTCCTTTTTCAAAAAATTTTGAAAAGTTGGAGCAGAAGCCTTCTTCGCCTTTTGTTTCCAATGGAATAACAAAAAATACCTTTGTTGCTTTCTTTCTTTTTTTCAGCTTGTTTGTAGAGCAGATGAGGGAGGGCCGTTGTTGAAATGCCAGTCCTAATGTTGATGCCTTTTCTCTTCGAATGAAGTAAACAGAAATATTCAGGGTTCTTTTGTCTGAGGGGAGGGCAGGTCTGATAAGCACTTTCCAGCCCCTCCCAGGTGGCACACGACATGTCTCGGATTTATTTTCCATTTCTTTTGTTAATCATTTCAATGGTTGCAAGTGGCCTGCCATGACACTCTGTGAAATCCATTTCTTTTTGACGTCTGCATGTTGAAACACGCTATGACTTGTCTTCATCTCCAAAGGCACTGACGTGTCACGCTGCACAAGATCAGAGAGTGGTCCAAACAAAGCCAACGTTGTACAGCTGTAAACCTCGTATAAATAAACTGTGTATATTTTATTCAGACTCACTGCCTTTAAACGGCTCTGTTCTTCCAGAATGCTTTTGATGGGCACAAGGTGGCTCTGCGGGGCCTTTTTAATTTACTTGATTCACTAAACTCCATTCAAATTATTTTCTCTGCGGACTTTGAGACGGAGGCAAGGCAATCTGCATGAAGGTTTCACGCAAGATTACACTCACATTCACTGGGAAAAGCCACAGAGGGGAAGGGTAACCTCCTCTGGCTGTAAAACCTTTGCATCCTATGCCTCAGAGTCACCACAATGCAAGGAACTTGTTTTTTTTGAGCCTCACCCCACTTGAAAAAATCTCTGCAGATTGAAAAGAAAAAAAAAAAGGCTTAATTATGGGTGAAGCAGTAGGAGGATGTGATTTTTTTGATAACTTTTCCTCAAAGAACAAACCTGCAGATTGCACATTGGGAGAATTTGAAATGTGAAAAGCCTGTCCCTGCCCATAGCAGAGTCCAGTCTTGCTGCTGTAACACATGGCCCCAAAGTGCTGGCCCTGGAACCTTGTTCCCGTCTCAGCTCCCAGCTCCCATCACCTGCTCGAGGTCTTTGTAGCATGGAGTAGCTGTGTCCTTCTGCAGCCTACCCTCAGGAGCCTGGAGCAGGCATCTGGAAAAAGCCTTTTTATTGTGGGGTGGGGGCACCTATCCCGATCCTCCTGCTCTTTGGGTCATCCCCTGGGAGATGTGGTGTCACCAAACCCTAGACAGAGAAAGGAGCATTCCACTGCTCTGCCTCCATCACTGAAACAGCTTGAAAGCACCATTCTTCAGAGGAGAGCCTCACAAACGTCTCAACCTCACAAACATCCTAATACCCTCCTGGAGGATGTCCTGAGCAGTGGACAAGGCTGAGCACCTATGAGGCTGTGCTACTTGTTGCTGGATATAGCACAAGAGCTCTAGTGTAGGTCGGGTGGCTTTACTGAGTCCTGCTTTGTGCACACTCAAAAAAAGGTCTATGCAAGCCTGGCTAAGCCACAAGTCATCCTCTAGGCGTGGAGGTCATGCTTCCCCTCTGGCACCCACATCTCAGTTTTGCTGGTGCTGGGGCAGTGGGGGTGAAAGTGGTTATTTTGCAGCCCTACCTGTCCCTGTGCTGGTGGTACACCTTGACATGTGGGCTGGCAACATGGGTAGGGACGCTGGAATTGGTGTGGGACCCTAGCACATCCATGTGGGGATGTGAGGAGCTTGTGCATGCTCGGAGACCAGCAGCAGGTAGTAGAGTGGTGCACAGCTCCCAGCAGGATCCAGCCCAGGCTCCCCAAGGGTCCTTCAGCATCTCCTTATCCCTCCAGCGCTGCCATCTGCCAGGGATTTCTGCTCACTAACGTTAAACAAACTAAACTGACACTTCAGAGTCTCCTTTCGACCTGCAAGAGCATCTTCATGGAGGAACAGACTTCCTACCATGGTTGCAAGATGAGGCTGGAATATTTCTTCTTGGTGTTGGGTCCCCTACAGCGCGCAGCTTCCCACCCTAACACCTGTATACAATCCCCTCCATATGGATACGAGCCTCCTGCTGCTCAAAAGGACCAGAGATTACTAGCAAGAAGGGCTACAGAGGTAGCAGGGCTTTTAGCAAGGGGATTGGTTCATTGCCTGCCCCTCAGAGATGCTCAGGTTCTACCACATCCTTGGCCAATGTCCCAGGTATTAAATACCCAGGGGTTAGCCTGTGACCTGCAGCTGTGAGAGTCCGTGCTGAGCAGTTGTCCAAAGGCTCCTCGTGCTCTTCAAATCCCACCTCCAAACCCAGTGGTGCAGGCAGAGGAGCATGTCCAGCCTGTGTCCCTGGCAGAGCCTCCCTCGCTGCCTTCCCACACAGCCATGGGACATGCTGGGCACAAAACAAGGCTGCCCGAGGCCGGACCCTTCCCAAGCGCATCGGATGTGGTCCAGAGCGAAGCCAATCCTGGGCACAGTTAATATCTGCCTTTGCAGCCACACAAACCATGTTGGCACCGTGACTAGGGCTTGAGTGAAACTGGGCATGGTCCCAGGTGGTCATAAATCATCTTTTTTGAGCTTAAAGTCAACTGAGTCTATTCATAGCTGGTTCCCATGAGGGGGTTGGGAAGCAGTGGGGAGTTTTAAAGGGCTGGGGAATGGACAGGGTGGCCATGACATGACTTCTCCCACATTTTGAGCAGAGTTCCTGGTGTGGTTTTGGAGGAAGGAGGCGCTCTCTTATTGCTCCTTACTTCTGCAGTATCACCATAAACCACAGCTGTCCCAGTCTCCAGGAGGGCTTCAGGCCCCCTTGTTCCAAAGTGGAGCTTAGAAACACCTTCTGTGACAACACTGCAAATAAAAAAGGCATGTTTTGTACCATTCACTAGCTAAAATGCCATGCTGTGTACCTAGGTAAGAAAACTCGGTTATGTTTCATAGCACAATCAAAAGCCAACCCCACCTTTCTCAGCAGGAGGGAGAAAAGACGCAGATTTGGCAGGGAGTCACCAGGTCATAGTTAAGTTTCTAGGTAAAACCTCCGCTCTGAGTTTCTTAGTCCTCAAGTGTTTTTCTCTCCCAGTTTTCACATTTACAAGCATGGGCTGGTGCATTCAAACCAGAATGCCTGTCAGCTCCTGGTCCCGTCCCCCAGAACCTCAATACGGTCCCTTGCACAGCCCATTGCGTGGGGCAAAGGGATCCTCCCAGCCATCCCTTTGCCCAAGAGAGCCCATCAGCCCTTCGCACAACGAGGACTTGCAGCTTAGCTCGTAGCAGAGCTCTTCGTGGCTACCACGGTCTGGGGTTAGACCCCGGGGATGCAGGAAGGAGCATCTTTGGGGTGTGGGGATGCTCGGGGAGCGCTGCGCTTGCGGCGTCCGCGGGTTGGAGGTATCACAGACAATCTCACACCCTCGCACACCCCCCCCCTCTCCACACACACCCCCCCTCCCCGTTCCCCAGGGGCTGGCTGTATCCCGGCTCCTCCCCCGCTAAGAGGCTCAGCGGCGGGCAGGGCAGGCGCTGCCCTCGCTCGGTGCCGGAGGCAGCGCGGCTCCGCGCCGGGCACCAGCGCCCCTTCCCCGGCTCCGGCCCCGGCCATGCCCCGCTAAGGTAAGGCGGAGGGGTGGGAGCGGGGGGCTGCCAGGCTGCACCCGGGGGGGGGGGACACACACATGGGACACCAGGCTGAGGGCTGGGGATGCTCTGGCTGAGGTGCGGTGGGTGCAATGGGGGGGGCGGGGGGGAGGCAGTGGGGTGCGACAAGGGTGCGGGGGGGGGGGGGGGGGGTTGGCAGTGAGGTGCGGTGGGGCGGGATGGAGCGGGGGTACCCCCCTGCGGGGTCTAGCATGGCAGCGAGAGCCTGCTCCAGCGCCTGGATCAAACCTGGGGAAGGGGCTGGGCTCGATGGGAGGAGGAGGAGGGGGAGACGACACGATGCAGACCTGCCAGAAAAGCCCAGCAGCCCCGAGCCAGCTCGGCTCCTGCAACAGGGATTAGCGCCTCGGTAATTTCTAGCTGCTGCTGCTTAATTTAGCTTGGGTCACCCAGCAGCGAGCTGGGGTGCGGGGTCGTTTCCCTCCCGTGCTGCGCTATGCACACACCCCCCCCCCTTTGCTCCACAGCCCTTTCGTATTCTGGGATACGTCTGGAAGCGCTTAGGGATGGGGAGAGGCTGTTGGGGAGATGCGCCTGCTGCACAAACCCGATGGTGGGGGGCACAAGATCCCAGGTGTGTGTGTGTGTCCCTCCACCCCCCAAGCCCGTCGGTCCCGGAACCACCCTCACCCTCTCCCTGCTGTGATCCGGCTCCAAAGGCACCACCCAGGCGGTTAAAGCACAACCTGCTCTTCAGAGAGCAGCAGGAGGAGAGTTCCCCCTGCTTGCAGCACAGCACGGCTTGTGTCCGGGTTGTGTTTTGGTGGTGTGTCCCCTGGGTCACGCCGGTGCTGGTAAGCAGTGCCCAGGACCTTCTCAGGCTGTTTAAATTATTAGGACCATCCCTGGGCAGGGACTGAGAGCCAGCGTGGGACAGGCACTTCCCACAAAGCAGTTTGCAATTTGCTGCCAGTTTTGGGAGTACAATATCAGGTGCCTGGGCTGTGCTGGATCAGCTGAGCACCGTACAAAAGAACAGTCTCAGGCTTTCCTAGGATAGTTAGAGTCATGATACCCTAACAAAGGTGGAACTGGCATCTTTTGGCGTCTCTGGCAAGACTAGGGTGTACGGTGGAGGACCTGTCTTGCAGGCAACATGGAGGGAGAGTTTGAAAGGCAACAGGCCAGCGGGTCTAAGATTGCCTAGTTGCCCCTGGCTGCTAAATCCCCCTGCAGAAGGAGCTGACAGGAGCTGGATGTGGTCTTCCCACAGCCCCAGGCTGTTGTGTTGGTTTAAAATCCTTTTTTCCATGGTCTAGGCAAAAGGATGTCCAAGAACCAGTCCCATGGGGTTAATAAGTGCTTTGCGCCAAGATGTCGAGTACATGGCTTGTGTTGCAAGCAGACTCCTCTCCCATCCTTCTCCACTATATGATACTACAGGTCTCTCTCTCTTCCCATGAGGGACTGCAATGTCCCAACAGTGGTGGTGTGAAGGTATGGGGTGGTTTTTGCAGCTTTGGACTGAGCTTTGCCAAACCTTTGCACCCTTGTGAGACTCTATGCAAGTCTCCCCCCCTGCCCTGTGTCTAAACCATCCCAGGGAAAGCAGAAGAGGGACAAACAAGGGCAAAACTGGGGCAGCACTTCCCTCCTGATGAGTGATGCTCAAATTGTTTTCACCCATGGCTTTGCAATCTCAGCTCTGCCCATTTCCATACATGTTCGTTTAAATTGCACTTGATGCTTATGTCATGGTGATGGGCTGGTGACAAACTACCTTTCTTTTCTGCCTGACCTTGTTGAAAGCTTTTTGCTTCTGCAAAACCAACAAGTAGGGCCAAAGTATCTTCGTGGGCTTTTTGGGGTGAGACTGGAGTACCTTCACGAAGTTACAGTATATCCCCACTGACACCAATATTTGTGAGATCTGAATCCAGCCCAGGGACGCACCTCCTTTCCAAGGCATTTCTAACTCATTTCCCCTCCTCAGAGCAGTCAATTCGTCTCGCTCACTACTAAGTTTCCGCGGACTGGGGACTGCTGTGCAGTGTTTCTGTCTTACGCTGGCTAACTTGTGACTTCGCAATCCTTGGGTTGCCATGGAAAGGATTATGCTGTGATTAATGAAGGCATTGTCAGCTTGTAGGTTTTTTTGAAAGCCTTTCCTGGAGCTGCAGAGAACAGCTTCCAAGCCTGACAGAAAGGGGCTGACGGGAGAGGCAGTTTCAGGCACTTAGTCCCAGGCATGTTTTTGGTTATCTGCACCAACACTGTACTGTCAGATAGCAGTTGCTGCCTCCACTCGCCTGCCAGATGAGATCTGCTGGTCCCTTTTGAAGAGAAATGGGGACTTTTATTGTTTGCTTGGGGCAGAGCCAGAAGTTTCTTGCTCCTGAAGCAGAGTGGGACAACTGTCACCGTAGCAAGGGGCTGGCAGGATGTAGAGGCAGCGTGTAAGGGAGCTTTGCATCATGAAATGCTCCTCTCTGCTAGGCAACGTGCAAGGAGAACCTGATATGGGACGACCCGGTGTGTTTGTGACTGTCTGGTCCCCCAGCCAAGCTGCTAGGTAGAGCCAGAAAGCTTCTCAGGACAGCACTGCCCCAGCAGTGTCCTTGCTTAGGGTGTCCATCTGTCCCCATTAGCACCCTCATACCCCCCTACACCCAGAGGTGTGCACAGAGCCCCTGCTCTGAGGAGCTGTTGCAGTCAGGATACCGGGAGACAGCAGAGTGCAGTTGTGTCCACTTCACAAGGGGAGTGCAATGTGTGGAAATGCAACGAAAAGCAGGCATTTGAAGTAGATTGAGTGCCAAATAAATATACGAAAGTTCAAAAACCAAGGGCAGAAATCTCTGGGGATCCCTTCATTTCTGGGCACCATTGTCTGAATCCTCCCCAGACCTGCCCAGCCTGAGCAGCTAGGTATCAACTCCCACCTCAGCCCAGCTGGGATCTGAATACAGAGTGGTTGATCCCGTTGGCCGTCTCAGAGCAATTGCAGAAAAGTATTGAGGTTTTCTTGGACCTCAGTCTTAGCCAGTTCCTTTCACAGCTTGTTGGTTCAGCTGCTGCCATCCCCTTTCCTGCATTTAACCTGGTGTAATAACCTAGTGTTTGCCTGGGGCGCAGATGACCTGAATACAGTTTCCACATGCATGAAAGGAGTTAAAACTTACACTTTAGGTTGATTATAGACTCACAGGTTGCCTTGGGTGGAGGTTTCTACCGCTGCACAAGCAGCCTGGCCTCCAACTTCAAGGTGTGTGGAGGAAGGAAGATTTGCAAGAGGTTATGCTGAGTCTTGGGAGAACTGAGCCTCTCCGAATGCTGGTCTTGTCCTCTGTTCCCGTCTGACACTGGGTTGTACGGTGGGAGCTGTGCTGGGAGGGAGACAAAGCCACTCACTGCAGCAGTTCCCGACTTTGGAAACACTAACATCAACCTGTGATCATCACAGAGCTGGAGAGGGGATGGGCACAACTTGAAGGCTGGCAAAAGAGGATAAACAGAAAATGGCAGGTAGCTACAGCGCCTGGATGAAGGCAGCTGGCAACAGCACCATATAAATGTAAAGGCTTTTAGGAATATTGTGGTTTAGTCTCATAGTGCTTGCAGGTTGCAGCTGTGAAATACCTTCCACCTGAGAGGGCTTAGCAAATGCTGAGCAAGACTCACCTGCCCAACACACTGAGGCATAGGGAAAAGGTGCTCTGAGCCCTACCTGGGCTGTGCTAGACTTGGGACCACGACCTACGTCTTGGGCTCAAGCCCTTGTGTTTCCCCAGGATATCTGTCATTGTCCAAAGAGCACATTTTACTCCTCTGTTGACTTATCTCATTTCAAGTAATCCAAAACAAAAAAGACAAAACAGATGTTAGGAGGGGAATGAAGAGTGAAACAGCATTGCACCTTTGCGAGTCCCTGGTGTGCCTGCAACTGGACTACAGTGTGCTGTTCTGGTCCCTCCATCCCGAAAAATGTGTAGGTCAACTGGTGAGGAATCAGGGAAAGGAAGGATAATATAATATAAAATAATATAAAAATTAGAGAGCAGCAATTAAAGCTAACAGAGAAGAGGTTCAAAACAAAAAAGAGTTCACACAACCTGGCATCTGTGGTACTTCTTACTGCAGGACCCTGTAGATCCTAAAAGTATTGAAGGGTTAAAAAGACAGACAAATTAGTTGATGAAAAGCCACTCAAAATCTAGAAAATATATATATATATATATAAAAAAGACAAAAGCTTCCCTTCTTTGGGTTTAGAAGTTCTTGAGCTACAAATTATTAGTGTCTGGGGGAGTATTATGGAGCAGTGCCACTAAATCTTCACCCCGGTTTTATACCGCTCCCTAGGCACCCTCTGTTGTCCAATTTCAGAGAAATACAATAGATGGGGAGCCCACAAGCTGGATGCAGTATGGGCTTTTTTCATGTAGAGCTCATTCTTCCACTCACCAAGACTTGTTCATGCCCTGAAATCCTCCTTGAGATAATTTTTCTGAGATATTTACCTCGCTGCACTTAGTTGACTTGGAGAAGTTAGGGTGTCAGCCTCATCGCTTTAGTAGCAGTGGCATGTATCGTGTGGGTCATGGAAAATAAAACCTGTTCTCTTCCTTTTCCATTGAAAATACTTTCATGACAGCCAACACAGAGAGAAGATTAATAGGTTTTCTTGCAGGTTCTGTATCAGATCTCTTGTAGGCCTTTAGGGAATTGCCACAAAGCTGGTGATCAGCTGGATCGCTGTTAGAAAGCCTGGGGTTTGCGGGGGTTTTCCTATGAATCCCAGTGCTGATCCATGCTGTTGTTAGGCCGAGGCTTGCTTCGCAAGTCAGCAAGACGGTTTTCCATGTGCCCAGTGTGTGTCGGTGTTGGGGAGTTTGGATTCATGCCGACAGGAGAGGCTGGGAGAAGAAAATGCTTTGCCTCCTGGTGGCACTGAGTTCCCAGTCTGGGCAAAGGTCTCGTGGTGCTCATGTGGGACCAAAGAGCTTCACAGTTACAGTGGGGCTGAAAGGGAAGGGGAGGAACACCCACAAACCATAACACTTCCCATCATCAGAGATAGGGTCCCCCTGCCCCGCTGAGGCTGTCGGGGTGACGTGCAAACCTCCTGCATTAGGACAGAGGGGTACAGCAAGTGCATGTCGCAGTGAGTTGGAAGGAGCCCTTCAAGCCTAGCTAGAGCGCATCAAACTTCTGCCACCTACGTCTGAGTGTTTTCCAGCATCAGCGGTGGTTGCCATTACCTTGTGCTGCCCCAGCTATTTCTGTCCTGCTTCCTCTCATCCCTCAGCTTTGCTGGCTCAGCGCCACCAAGGCCAGCAGATTTGCCCTGAGCTGAGATGAACTCCAGAAACCTCACACACACTGGGTTCGTCTCTCCTACAGCCTGCAGAAGGTGTCTATCTGGAGAAATAGAGAGGGTGGTTATTTCATCTGTGACCTCATGCAAGATGCATTCCTCAAGCCCTTTGAGAAGGTGCACACAGAGGGCTGTCAGGGCGAGCAAAACGATCCCAGTTTGCTCCTCAGCTCCTCTGTTCAGCTTCTTGGCTGCCTTTAATCCCGGTGGAATAACAGAGCCAGAATAACCCGGGCCTCTGTGGTGTGTCTTTGGAAGTAAAGCCCGGGAAAAGGTCAGGCATAGCTGGCTTTATGTGGGGGTTTTTATATGCTAGAGAGCTGCAAGGGTCCAGAGCGGTCTGTAGCACAGACATGAGAAAACATCGTATTGGGGGAATTACTGAGTCTCCATGAGCTCTCAACAGTGTTACCGATACACCTCCCAAACATGCCCCCATGCCAGGCTGGTGGTGCTATAGCATCCTTGATCCAAAAAAAGGGTGGACAAAACTCTCCAACAGTCCTTTAGGATTTCTTTTTGTTTCTGCAGGCTTTCAGAATCAACTATCTCTGAGCTCTTGGGGTGCTGAGAAACAGCCCTCCCAGAGATCAGGATCCACGGCAGGAACTATTAGACCTTTCATGTAATTCAGTAAAGCTTTACATGGAGACTTATAAACAATTAATGAGCAGGTCAGCCCAATCTGCTGTCATGCCAGGGAGGTCTCTCAGAGTGGGTATACTGCAAGGACACCATCCCTCTCATGTAAGAAATTGCTCCTCTCCAGCACAATATGGGGAAGCTTTGCCTGGTGAGGCCACCAGTGCTTGTGGGCGATGGAGCTGGTCCAATGTCCCACGAGGAGGAGAGTTTCTGAGAATGCAGCTGTGTTACTCCAGCAAGGCACTGAGATGCTGCTTCCTCCACTGCTAAATGTCATGCCCGCACCCAAAAGCAGGAGGAGGGAGACAAGAGACCACCCCGTGATCTTGGCCATATCACTGTGAGAGCCGCGTCAGCTTGGGATACCATGATGGGGCAAATCAGGATTGCTGTTCATTCGGGTTAGTTGTACCTGTATAGATTAGGATGGTGGGTAACAGGGTAAAAGCTGTTTGGGCAACCTTATTGCTCTTGGGAATAACCCTCTGCATCTTCCCCAGTGCTGTTAATATCTGGGGGTTTTGTGCACAGCAGACTACTGTTCAGTGTAGCAAAGCAGGTCCTGTCCTCCCAGCGCTGAGCTCAGCAGTCAGGGAAGATACTAAATTAAGAAGGGCTGGAACAAAATTCAAGCTTTTCAGGTGCCGCTGTGATATTGAACTCAGCCCAGGGAGTGAGACTCGTCTCCAGGAAGCACCCATTTTTCATGTGTAGCTGAGAGCAAATCACAAATAGCAACAGCCACCCCTTTCCTCAGAGGAGTATCTCAAAATAGTGCAAACAAGGATGGGAACAGAGCAGCTTGTTAAAACTGGAATAAATTAAGTAGCTGATTAAAGCTGACTTGCTCATCTAGTCTGATTTCCATAGGAGACAAGGCTTGTGTGGTCACACTACCTGTCTCTTTAGATGTGTCACCAAATCATGGTAGTGTGTTGACCAAGTTCACTCCAAATTTGACAGAGCTCTAGCAGGGAAACAAAATCCCTAGACACTTCATAAAAATACGCAGGCAAGCATGGGAGAAAACTAGCAGCTTGCAACATGATGCCAAATCCCATCGGCCACCAGAGCGCCCAGGTAGGGTGAGAAAGCTGTCCTGGATTCCCTACCCGCAGGAAAGGCTTCTTGGGGGGACTATGCCCTATTGACTGTAATAAAATCTTGTTGTTTAGAGTTTCATGGTTGTAAATAAGACTTTTGTTAGCTCTGCTGCTCGCAGAGGACTTCTGTCCTTGTTTTATAGACTCATAGAATCATTATTTCTGGCTCTGCTGTTCACCAGGTGGGAACTTGGCATGGAGCAAAGTCACATCACCTCCTGGAGCCTCCAGTTCTTTCATCCATCCAGGCTGCTTGGGGACATACTGACTTTTACCTTATGCCTGTGCAACAACTAGTATAGCATAAAATCACAGAATGGTTTGGGTTGGAAGGCACCTTAAAGACCATCCAGTCCAACCCCCTGCCATGGGCAGGGACACCTTCCACCAGACCAGGTTGCTCCGAGCCCCATCCAACCTGGCCTTGAGCACTGCCAGGGAGGGGGCAGCCACAGCTTCTCTGGGCAACCTGTGCCAGTGTCTCACCACCATCACGGGGAAGAATTTCTTCCTAACATCTGATCTAAATCTACCTTCTTACATGCACTTTAGTCTAATTCCGCTTTGGCAAAGATAAGCAAAAAAATAATCACGACTTCAGCTCAGCCAGATGATGCCCTTGAGACCGCGGAGCATCACATGTGCTGAAGCACACCTAGCAACTCGATATGCCACCGAAAAGTGAAGAGCAGTAGATGGAGCAGGAAACAGCCCCTGTGACTCAGTTTCCCCAGCTGGGAAATTAGTGTAACGTTTTGCATGTGCAGCCAATGAGTCAGGGAGCGTCGGTCCCCCTTTTGTCCAGGCTATTACAGGGGTGATGTCTCCCAACACGGCCTCACGCTGCCCTGAGGGATGTGATGATGATTGCACCAAAGGCACCCTGGAAGGGCAGAGCAGAGTCTCTACTTAATTTGTACAGTCCCTGTTCAAGCAAAACACCCTCTGGAGTCATCAGGAGTCTCAGCAGGACAAACCAAGGTTGGTATCTTCTGATTTGAACCCACTTAATCCTACTAGTTCCTGCATTTGGAGGCTGACCTCAGCCTCTCTGAAGGGCCATCCTGAATTTCTCCAGGACCCCGAGAGATAAGAGGATAGTGTCAGGGCTGGCGGAGGGAGGATTTCACTGAAAATCCCAGCAAAGGGGTTCCTGCTGAGAAAACGACCTTGCAGGATTATAACAGCTTGCAGAAGCCCTGCTCCAGCCCACACTAATAGCACTGAAAGGAAAGAGACCACAAAGCAGAGGCCAGACCATTACAGACCAGCAAGAGTAAAGGGTGAGACAGTCACTTATTAGGACCATTTAAGGACAGAGAAGAGCAGGGGAGCTACCTTTATTAAAGGCATTTTGATCTGAAGTCAATAGGCACCGACTTGGGTGTCTGCAAGAGGCACATCGCACCTTCCTGGTTCTCCTGCATGACCTTGGGGACAGTCACGTCCTCCCTCCATGCCTCAGTTTCCCTCTGTGTGAAATGAGGATAGCATCATCCCCTCCTCCATAAATAGGCTGGTATTCATGAGGGAATAACACAGCATAATACCTCGCTGGAGTGATTGCTAAAATAGTGGCTGTAGTAAAGACTCTCTTTAATGAACCTTTCTATAGCAAAAAAAGCAGCAGTGGGTTATGAATTAAATTATTGGACTGAAATTAGTCCAGTGTTCGGATCTTACCTCTGCCATACATTGTCTAGGTGGCGGCAGATCATCTAGAGACTGCTTTAAAAGGGAGCCCTTCATGGGACTTACAAAGACCTCAAGTACCTAAATCCATCTGAAACCACTTCAGGAACAAGCTCCAGTGTGCCATAGGACAAGCCACCTGACACCCCAGAAATTTTATTTTGGGGCCCTGGTCCCAGCCTGCAATGGGTGCAGTGCTCCTTCTCCTGCCCTACATCTCGGAGCAAGGCCTGTGGTCTTGTAGATTCATGAGACAGAAAGCTCGGAGGGCCAAGGAGATGATCCAGTCCAATCTCCTTCATAACACGGCCCAGTTGTTCCTAACTGGAGCCCGTAATAGAGGATTGGCCAGAGTGTGTATCTAGGGGAGATACATATATATGTCAATCATATATATATATATCTCATTCTATATAGGGTATTTATACACATCTTCCCTTGCATCTTCATGGACTTGTTCTCAGATTATAGATGCAGTCTTTGTAGCTACCTGAGCAACACAACCAAAGGATTAAACCTGAATCTGAGCTAAGGGCTAACGGCTGTGGTTCAGCTGCAGGGCTGGCAGAGCCTGGACGGCTGAGAAGAATGCTGCCTCCTGAGCCTGGCCCAAAACAGGACATGTCACACATGAGCCTGCTCCCAAATTCATGTGTTTGTTGTAAAACACATCAGCCTGAAGTCCACTACCATATCGGTGTGTATACCTTGCTCTGTCAATGGAAGGGGTTGAGCAGCTCATGAAGGAGCAGGTCCATGGTGACCCCGCCGACAATTGTTGGTCTGCTCAGCCCAGGCTAATTGGGGTTCCCAGAGCATGGGTGGGCAGGATCTGAGCTCTGATCTTGACACAGTGCTTTGCAGACAACCTAGTGTGCTCCAGACCAGCAAGGAGCCTTCCAGTACAGCCCAGCACTGTGCAGGACAGCCCTGCTCCAAGGAGGAGAGTCTTGAGAGCATGTTCATGTGCTAAATCACCCTCGACTTCAAATATAGGCTTTACTCCTAATTTGTTCCTGTCATGTGTAGGCCCTGGCGAGACTGGGAGTTCATCTGTGAATAAAGAAGAGTTAAAAACAGATTGCGAACAGTTTGGCCAATCTGCAAGTGCAGCATTTTGCAGAGATCGGCCTGCTAGGTCTGGATTATGCTGAAATTACACCTGACCTCCTTGCAAAAGGATACTTTATTTGATTAATTGTTGTGGCTGTTGAAAAACACTCAATCGCCGGTAGAGGCTGGTGCACAAAGGGAAATTGCCCTCCTTGGGAGGCTGTGCTGAGCACTCTGCGGTGAGCTGGGATCAAATGCCGCCATGGTCCATTGTTCTGCTCTGGCTATGTGAAAGCACAGAGAGGAAGAAAAGGTCAGGTCTTTTGTTCAGCTTCTCTACCTGCCGGGCTCTTCAGGGGAATTGAATGCAGGGAGAATCTATTGAACTTCCTGCTGGAGACTTAAAAATTGATGCCCATTTCCTGACTACTCTCAGATGAACAGAGGATGTGTATTGATTCTCCCTGCCTTTCCAGAGGAAGGAGTTTTCTGTGGTTTCTTGCTTTGATGTGTCCTTTTTGGCTGGGACTCATTCAGCTGAGGTGTCTCTCCCCGTGGCGCTGCTACCGAGACCCTTCAAATACAGGTTTGAAGGCCAAATGAGTCCTACAGAGTTAGCCAAGTGGTCTTTTGACATATTCCCAGCCACTCAGGGAGCACAGGGATGGGAGAAAGGAGGGGACATACGAATTAAACCAGTCACCTCAGGCTTCCTCTGTAGTTTATGGGCAGAAATAATGCTGACTTCCACAGATGGAGTGAATTGGTTCTTGGAAGAACCTGTTGGTCCCCATAGTCATGGAGGTGACCTTGGCTGACTTGATCAAATGCAGTGTCTGCGTATGAAGAGCAGTGTCTCACTTTGGGTGTCAGATGGGACTTGGAGAACAAAGAAAAGATCGAGAATCACAAAGGCATCTAAATGACAGCACTGTCACAGGGGAGGGGACAATGTGTGTCCATTTGGTGCAGAAAGCCACGGCAGAGAGATATACTAATGGAATCCCATTCCAGGATTTGCACGCTTCTATCTTACTGCAAGGTCCCCAGGCTCATGTGGATAAACACTGGTGGCAAATATTAGCTCCCAGCTCTCTTCTCATCTGTGCCCGTGGCCATGAGGAGGCAAGGAAAGGCTCAGGCATTGCTTCACACCATTCCTAGGGAGTAAGTGCCTCACAGGATGGGCTCTTGGCTTTGCAGAAGCTTTAACTTTTTGTCTTGAGCTCTGTTTAAAATCACATCCTGATGTCTGAAGTGTTTTGGGGTTAGCTTTGTTTCCTCTAATACTATGAGACACGTCCTATGAAGACGTAGTGTCAACTCAGAGTGTTGCACTCTTGCACCCTCGGGATAGCTAAACACACAGGCAGTGCCAGCCTCACTGGGGAATTGTCTATCTTGTCCTAATCTGAAATATGAAAGAGTTTGGGTAACTCTGTTAGGAGATTGGTACTGGCACGCAGAGGACCAAGCAAGCTCTGATATCCTGCAGCTGGAGCTGAGTCTCCATGGTCCTTTCACTGACCGGTGCGATGCTTTGCAAAGGCGAACAGGATGGCACAGCCTGGAGCTGTCATCGTGGGCTGTGATTAATGCCTGCAGCTCCTGGCGGAGGAAGGCACAGAGGATCGCATTCCTTTCACTTGCTGTCTTGTAAAACCCTTCACACCCAGCCTCACCACCTTGGCATTTCATGGAGTCCTGAAAACCATCACAGTTGGACTGAAGTCAGTTGTGTCCCAGACATTTCATACTGCTGAGGGTCTGGCCAGTGAGGGTTTTTTAGCTGGGTCAAAAGAAACATCAGTGTTTACATTTTCAGCTGACCCATAGGCAACCTGACCAATGAAGAGAGCTCAGGACATGGTTTAAGTGCTTTTTTTTTTTCAGGGAGAAGCCAGATTTTCAGATGCTTTCAGTGCTACCTGAGGTCTGTTGAAAATCAGGCCCTGATTTTGGGTGCTGAAGTCTTGGGCTGGAAACTCTACCTGCTGCACAACCCCTGACACCTCTCTGTCGCTCATGTTGAGTAGATTACACCTGATTTGTTGGTGGTTTCAGTTACGAGCATCATTTCCCTGGGTTTCAGTTGCACTTGCAGCATGACAGACTACAGTGTACATCAGAGCTGCTCTGTCTTCCTTGAGCTACTTGCACGAAAAACAACTTTGAATGTTCAGAAATGCAAAGTACCTGTGTATCTAATGCATCAAGACTGCTCCCACCCTGGGCTGATTTACTACAGTAAGTCACCTTGGTGCCTGCAGTCTTCTCTCCCTTTAGTTATTTGGCTAATTGATTAGCAGGTTGGCTGTGGTTTTTTGTTGGTTTTACTTCAAGTAGCTGAAATTTTCTCTTTGGAGATCCCAGGTCTGCAGGATGACTGGAACATCCCTTTTTGTAAAAAAAAAAAAAAAAAGCAACCAACAAACTACCAGGTCTTCCCTGGGAACAGCATCCGCCCACCAGAAAGAGAAGCCCCATCGGAGTACCCTCAGATCTAATTAGTATCTAATCCTGTGGTTCTTAATGCTGTAAGGCTGAATGCTGCAGAAATAGCTGGAGAAGAATCTGCATGTTCCCTAAAACAGCCCTGGCAGGCTGTTGTTCAGCTGCATGGTGTTGCATCCGTCACTAGACGCTGCGGAGCCTTTCTGAGGATCCAGGGCTTCATGATGGATCTTTACCTCCCACTGTCACCTATACCTGTACATGTCAGCTTGCAGCTCTTCTTGAATCTCTCTTTTCCCCTCAGTTGTTCAGGCAGCTAGACCCATGGCTGATGGGGACGTGATTCTTTACGCCAAAATTCACCTCTTGTTCAAAGCAGTTATTCCTCTGTCTCCTGATACCAGCATTCACTGGAAATCCAGTGGCTACTCAAGGTCTGACCCAAAGGCTGTAAGAAAGTATTTTCTTGACTTTCAGTGGACGTGGATCGGAGTTTTTCCAGGAAAACACGCCCTGTGCTGGTCACCTCCCAGGGCACGCGGAGCCTGCAGGCAGGCTGTGTCACGGATGCACGGGTCACATGAGAAATGGTAATTCTCATGTCTTCTGCAGCTTATTGCTGTTGTGACCTGCCTCGCTGAGGTGACAGCTTCCTCGCATTCCTCACATCACCTGTCAGCTCGACCTCAAGCTGATCCGTCTGTGCGGAGGCGGCAATTAAGACATAAACAAAGGAACTTTCTCAGCACGGTGGCAGGCAGCGTGCTGGCCAGGTGATGCTCGCCGTGTCCCCACATCTCCATCACAAGAGTCTCGTACTGTCTGCTCACTTGTAAAAACTTGGAGAGTGCCGTCCTGTGCGTAAAAAAAATCAGCAAATATTCTGGGTGAATTCCTGTTGCCGTTGCATTCAGGGCAATGTTGTTGCTTTTGATGGGAATGCATCTTTTTTCTGCATTAAAAGAGATGACTGGCAACAAACACAGAAGACTGAATTTTACTCTACATGCAATCTGCACTGGAGGAGTTAGAAATTATTATTTCTTCTTGCAAGGATGAAGATACTTGTGCCACGGGAAGGGAAGGTATAAGTGAATGGCCATTACCACAAATGTTTCAGTCCAAAGCTTAGACAGGGGGAATGGGGAAGATCCTGATGTTTTAGGCAACACCCCAGTAGCTAAAGCACTCATCTAGCAAGACTTAAAGTCTGGGCTTTCCTTCATGAAGTTGGGGGTCTAACTCAAGCTCCCCACCTCTCAGCAAGTCCTGGACAGCCAACCTTCACACGGGCTTTGAGGGCAAACCTGAGCAGATGGGAGTACTCATCTTTTGTGCAGAAAAGGAAGAGAAATGGACAGGGATATCCCAGGCAGCACTGGATGTCAGGAGATCAGAAGTATCTAAGATTCACTCATGATGGGCTCAGAAACCATAGCAGATGGTCTGAAATTCTTACTGTGAGAGCCTGAGTGTTCAGTTTGTTGAAAAGCAGAGTGAGAGCTGTTGGGAGTAGGCTGCAAGTGCCTTCACAGGCACTGAAGCTCCAACAAACCAATAGACATACCACAGAGAGGGCCCAGCATGATATGAAAGCAAGGGCACATGCCTCTTGGGAAGAGTTTCCCAGACACGGTGTATCATCCTGGCCTGCCTCTGCTCCATGCCCTGGTCACTGCTCCAAGCCAAGTGGTGCACGAGGGCATGAGGGAAGTGGAGGTGCAGTGGCGGGGCAAAACCTTGCCATGTGGGCCCGTCTGTGGGGTCTGTCATCGTTGGTAAGATAGGATTGGCTTTGGTCAGGAAGCTGCAGGCAAATACACATGAGGAGAAGATACTTAATTTTAAACACTAAGGATGATTTGACCTTTGGAGCTAATTACCTGGGGAAGTAGTGGATTGTCTCTGCTGAGAGGTCGCTTGTTGATGAAGCTAGCAGGGAAGACACTTATTAGCCAAGAAGATGGACGGCTGCTGTACTCAGACTAATTTCTTCTGACCCCAAAGCCCTGTTTCTGATTCGGGGCTCCAGAAAGAATGTAAAAATACAAACTGTCATAGCTTCCCAAGCATGACAACTTCCAGCAGGGCAAAGAATAGGAGGAGTGGTATGTAGAGACATTGCCATCACCTTCTGTGCTCGCTGTCATGCACATTCAATGGTCAGAGAGCCCAAAGATTGGGGGGGTTGTTAGTTTAACCTCATTCAAGACCCGTCGTTTTTCTTCCTGATCTGGATCCTGCTTTTGGTAAGGACAAAGCCTAGAGAAGACTGAGAGAGAATCTTATCAATCCTCATAAATACTTAAATGGTGGGTGTCAGGAGAATGGGTTCCGTCTTTTTTCAGAGGTGCCCAGTGACAGGACAAGAGGTAATGGGCGCAAACTTGAACATAGGATGTTCCATCTAAACATGAGGAGGAACTTCTTTACTCTGAGGGTGGCAGAGCACAGGAACAGGCTGCCCAGAGAGGTTGTGGAGTCTCCTTCTCTGGAGACATTCAAAACCCTCCTGGATGCGTTCCTGTGTGACCTGCTGTAGGCAGGAGGGTTGGACTAGATGATCTCCAGAGGTCCCTTCCAACCCCTGCCATTCTGTGATTCTGTAAAGGCGCTTGTCTCCAAAGGTGTAGGTCTGATCTTTTTTTTCCACCATTTCTCAGATGAACAGTAAAATACATTGAAAAATCTTTAATCCTTCTTAGATCCCTTGCTGGAGGGCAGGAGGTGAAAGCAGCAGTGTGAAGAGAGCATCGGTGTGTTAAATCTCTTTGCTCAGCTAAGGTGATACATTACGATTCTGCCAGTTGAGTGAAGTAGACTTAAAGCAAATGAACTTCTCTTGGGTTTTCACACAATTAAGTGCCCAGGGTGTTCTCCAACAGGCAGCTCTACACCAAGCTCATGCAGAGGGGGACAGGCTGTCATTGAATGTGAATGCACACACTCTGTAAATTAATTATTCATTTTCTTCACTGCATTTGCAGACAGGAAAATCGCGTGGGACATGGAAATTCAGGAAAAAGGAACAGAATTTACACTTAGAATGAAACAATTGATTTTCTCCTAACCAATGCTTAGTGAACATGTGCTCTGGAGGATTAGCACTGCAGAGCGATCCCCCAGGCAGTATGGCCAGTCATGTGGTTGGACTCCGGTCCTGAAGTGCCAACAAGGAGCGCAGAAATGCCAGTTAAACAGATTAGAGTAACAACCCCCTTCTTTGCAATTGCAGGATAATGGCTTCGTCCAGGTTCCTCAGAATTTCTTCCTCCAGAGTTGCTCTCTGTCAGGTTCTTCTTGCATTGGGATCTCTTCAGAACCAAGAAAGCCATGGCAGAGGTCGCATGGTGGAGACCTTCTACTGAAGCACTCCTTGGCTTCTGTTGACCACTGCTTGCAAGCAAGTGGCATGTATAGTTTCATGTCACACACCACTCTGCATCCAGAAGTAGTTTAAAGCCCCTTCAGACTCACCCTACTGCCTTCCCCAGATGATCTGTTCAGACGATGCTCAACTAATGATGCCCAGAAAGCTGCAAAATGAACCAAATTTATGAAAAAGACACTTTCCCAGAGGGGTGTCTTTGTGTTCTTGTTATGTGTGAGTGATTTGGGAGGGGAGCTGGGGACATTTTGTTTAGCCCAGCCCATTTTTCTTACCACAAGCAGCTGTAGAACTTCACACAGGGGATGAAGGTGGGTTTGAAGTGCCCTACACTCACCTGCCAGTGAGGGCTGGAGGGTCCAGATGGACATTTTGTTCCACCTGGGCTCCTGTGAATTAGCAGGCAGCTGGTCTCCCTGGTGCCCAGACAAGCCCAGTCCTTCTTGCTGATCAGTGTGGGAAGAACAGGGAAGGCAGTCTGCTGCTCCCCCTGCCCTTCCCTTTTGGGGTTTTCCCTGCTGAGCAAGCCATAGGGAAAGCTGGCTGCTCGCTGTGTACAACCTCCCTTGCAACAGCATCATGATGGGGCTTACAAAGCATTGGACAAGAGCAAGCCTGGTGGCTTGGGCTGAAGGCTAGACCTTCAGAAAATAAGATAAAAAAACCCAAATCAAACCACAGCAGAACCTGTGTACCAAAGTCCTGTTTAAAAGCAGACTGTGTTAGGTATGTAAATACTCTTCCAAACCTGGCACGACACCTATTCAGCATCACCACAGGCTGGGCTGAGCAGGATGCCCACGTACAGGGCAGTTTTTATGCTGGGAGCCAGGGTAACCATGGGACAGTGCTTTGCTTCATCAGCAGAAGGATAAGCGACTGAAGGAGCTGTTCTGAGACCTGAATCTGTGGCTCTAGCTCAGCCTGTGGGAAGAGATTCCCCAATGCATGGCTTTTGCAACACGGACACCCAATGGGGCAAGCTCATCTAGGCCATTTGGCTCATTAGCATGCAAATCAATAATGACTGGAGTACTTAGGAGCTGCCCTGTTGGGTGAGATCTCTGTTTTTCAGAGAGGGAAACTGAGGCAAGGAACTATAAGATGACTTGTCCATAGCAGATGTCCTTCAACCAAGGAACTCGAACTGCCACCCAACCCAGTGTTCAACACTGCCCCTATGATCGTCATGTTACACACCTGGGAAGAGCCTCTGGAGAACCTCACCGAGTGCCTGCTCTGAGCCGAGCCAAGATTTCACTGACTATTCCCAGTGGAGGAGACTCACCAGCATCCCTAGGCAGTCTGTCTCAGGGCTTGCTACTTGGCAGGGTTAGAAGGTATTTTCAAGCCATATGAATTAAGGAGAAGAAGAATAATTTAATGTGCTACAGAGAAGATTCAAACAGAGAATTAGGAAAATTGCCTCACAGCCTTTCAGATATTAAAGTGGGCACATGATTTTCCACCAACTGTCTAGAAAAAGCCAAATTAATTCACTAAATATGGTCTGTGGCCAAAATGTGTCTAGTGAGTATTTCCTAATGAACAGTGATGACTTGGCTGCTCTTAGGACACCAGTTTCTTTTCTGGGCAATGCAGAGGGATCAATGTAGAAGGTTTCAGCAGCTGGATGTTTTCATTACGGTGGTGAAGGCACTTAGATGGCAAACTCCTACAACTTTCAGTGGGGTAGTGTCCTGGTTTGGGCTAAATCAGAACTAATTCTGTTTTAGTGCTTTTAACTTTTCAGTTAAGTCTCCTCTAACTAACGGCATTTTCTGAAACAGCAGCCTGTTTTTCCAGACAGTGACTGCTCCCAGCAGTGCTAAGGCCTGGTGTTTATAGTTCGTACCAAGGAATGGGATGCAGAGAGGCCCTTGCTTATACTTGTTCTTATGGCGACCAAGGTCACTGCTAAATCTTGTACTCTGTGTTGGGGTGCCAGGAGTGAAAAGAATCGCACCTGCACGGAGGAGCGAACTGGACAGGTGACCCAAACCTGACCCACAGAGTGTTCCATCCCATAGACGTCATAATCAGTATAAAGCTGAGAGATCACGAGGGTCTTGGCCTCTCTTCGTCTCTTCCTCTCTTCTTCGATGGCCAACATCTGAGGAGGACTGATCCGTGCATCCCTGAATGCAGTGCCTGAGTCCAGCTCCTGTATCCCGTCCCTGTCTGCTGCCGAGTCCAGCCTGGGACTGCCCCAGTGCCAGACCTGCGGTGTGGTGGTGACTTATTGTCATCAGGGTGGAGGGAGTTGGGTTCGGTATTGGTTTTGTATATATTTGTACATACTGTATATATTTCATTATTTTCCTTATTCTTATTATTATCTTTTCTTTTATTGTTATTGTTCCATTAAAACTGTTTTAGTTTTCTTTTCCAAACCGTAAAGTCTCTCTCTCCCTTGTTCTCTCTCCTTTTCCCTTTTGGGAGGGGAGAGGGGTTAGTAGAGAGCGTCTGTCATTCGTTAGTGGCCGGCCCAGCCTCAAACCGTGACAGGTAGTTACCTTCCTTCAAATACATGGTCGGTAAGAATGTAGAGGTGGTGCAGGCAGTGTGATGAGGAAAAGGGGAATAGCTGGAAATGCTGTTGAGCCTTTGCAGTCCCTGCAGGAGGTAATAGAGATAAATCTTGCTTCTCTAACTAGGTTGGGAACATCAGTGTTTCCCACTGCAGCTGAGAAGCTACAGATTATTCAGCCAGCAGGATCAGCACCACAGACTTGCATTACTGAATGGGACGAGTGCAGCTGCTGCTGGTGGGGAAGAGAGATCACTCTGCTTGCTGTGAGGAAAGTGTGTTGGGACACTGGCCCAGGGCATTGTCACTCCTGTTTTTTGCAAGACTGAATTTGTCCCATGTTGTGTCTCTTTGGGACATCACACCTGGAGGTGGTTGAGGGGGCATGGAAAGACTTTACTATTCCCTCCTGGCCCCTCAAGAAATGTTCTCCTTTTAGTGGGGAAAGCACAAAAATAAAAATTATGGCTAAAACCTGAAACAAAATGTTTAGGTTTGTATGATGAGACTGGACTGCTTTGTCGCTGTGAAGGGAAATGTCCTATGTCCTGCAAGATCATCCTTCATCAGCCTTCACATCCCCAGTGTCTCATGGGAGCTGTGTCTCTTGGATAGTGTGCCCTTTTGCCTGCTTTTTAAGACATGAGTATTTTTACCACACTGGAAAGTGTTTCACATCATCAATGTAGCAATTACTGATTGCCGTGTAGTAAGGATGTCCTGGAGATTAAACGCTGCAGAAATTTGATTCTTTGAAAGCATGTTTCACTCATATACACCAAACCCATTTAATGCTGGGAGCACCATGAAGTGGCACCACACACCAGCCAGCACAAACCCAGGAGCAGCATGGGACTTTCCCATGCGAATCCCACAAACGTTCGATTTGCACAACAGGCAGGAGCTGTGTGGAGATGCTCAGTCCAATCCAGGTATTAGTTGCAGCTATGCTGGAGGGCTTGGTATTTTCTTTCCTCTCCTGAAAGCAGTTTTGAGAGAAAGATGATAAGCCATCTAGTCTTGTGGTCTGTAAGGACAGGGCTCCACTTCTACATGTGCTTTAATTCGCACCATGGGATCTGATGACACCTGTAGTAAATCAGTATCACCCTGTTTGCTAGGTTAATCCTTGGATAACTTTCTAGGACTCAGTTTACAAGATATTGCTTGCATAAGCAACCTGCAGTCCCAGTCTCATTCACCACGGAGCAGGCATTAATCTGGATGTATTAGAGGATTGTCTTTCACTGTCTGGAATTAATATTACAAAAGTGTTGGGCGTTTAAGTGCTCCTAGCCCTCTTCCACACCTAGGGGCTGCATCTGTCCCTTTAGGGCTGGGACAGTCCCTGAGCTCGGGTCTATGAGTCAGGATGTCAGTTCATTAATTGCTGATTTCTTTTGGTTTAGGTCCATTCCTGGTGATTGCTGATGTGTTTATATAGGAATCATGGTCATTCTACGACAGGTAAGTGAAGCATTCCTCTCTTCAGCGCTTCTACTTTTACTCCATCACCCCAAGCACTAATAAAAGTATTTTTTTGAGGGGGGAAAGGGTCAAATCAGGCTATTTTTATCCTATTCTATTTCCCTAAAAGGACTGTTACAAGATGCAGAGATACTCATTAACCTTAATCCTCGATTGGCTTAGAGGAAATCATTGCTCTGTGTGTGTGTAGTCCAGATTAACCTCGTGCAATGTTCCACTTCTATTTTCTCATCTGGGATGGCCCAGAAGCTGCACGTGAGTCCTGGATATGCAGGAGACTAAAACAGCTTACTGCCTGCCTTGAAGAATGATCTAGTCAGGAACAGATTTTCAGTTTCCAGGAACAGTGCCGCTCTGGCTCTGTAAAAATGAGGTCCTTCTGCACATTTAAAAAGAAATTGAATTGAAGAATCAAGTTGTATGGCAGGTCTCGTGTATATTCTGGAATAATTTAGGGCTTTGAATTGTAGCGTTTTCCCTGTGTCT
Source organism: Leptosomus discolor (assembly GCF_034619465.1). Lineage (NCBI taxonomy): Eukaryota > Metazoa > Chordata > Aves > Leptosomiformes > Leptosomidae > Leptosomus > Leptosomus discolor. Next base: position 3,777,099 of record NC_141391.1, read on the forward strand.
AGGCATAACGTGTCTCTCTCACTCTCAGCTTCTGGGTTGACTTATTGCCATGTCTCATCTGGGGAGGACTGACAGTACTGCCACATGTCCTGGGTTGGGGTTGCAGATTGAGACTCAAATATGTCAACGCAATCAAGCGTTGAGGTGATCGAGCAAATCTACCCAACAGTTTGGATTCAGCTCTGTGTCTGTCTCGGCAAATATGCTTTGGGCTGCAACTGGGCAGAAAACACTGGACCTTTGAAGCCGCATGCAAAGCCCACATGGTACCAGTTCATACCAGTGACGAGAATTGCTGAGGATAGCTTTGGGAGTGGAAGGAATGCCAAAGATCTCATGGAGCAACTGAAATGCTCTTTACAGTGTTGCCCTGACCTATCAGGAGCTGTGGCCCAACAAGAACAGGCTGCACTTTGGTAGGGGTGATCAGGAGCTCGGTCCTTCCTCCAAAAGACTCAGAAGCGTTGGCCCCATGTCGCAAACACTGACTGATGCGGTTGGCGATGCCAAGGAAAATGGGGTGGGAATTAAAATGAAGTAAGTTCATTTGCTAATTTGAAAGCTCAGAATAGCAGTTGTGACTCTAAGAAATATCCTATAACAACTCTGTCTAGGATGGTATAACTTCGGGCCGCCTGTAATGTCTCTCTGCTAGAGGTTACCCCTCTGTGGTTCAGCTACAAGTTCATAGTCTTCTGCATCGGTCTGAATTCAACATTTGCAGAGCTTTAATCAAACAGACCATCTTCCTAATTACCTAAAAACAAGGTGTCTTGTCTAGGCAGGAGCTTCTGAATTTCCTTCCCACCTGTCTTAGGGTAGGGTGGATCTCCTTTCCATGTCTCTCTCCCTTGTCTATCTCAGTCCTAAGCAAGGCTAGCTTAGGTGCTTGACTCTTAGGTGGACCCAGCTGTGAATGAAGAACTGTGGTGCAGGGACATCATTCTTTTCTTCTGTCACCTCTGCCATCACGAAAATAACTTACAGCAAAGAGGAGAAGTAGATGGTACATCATCAAGGCACTTTATGTCATCCATCTAGACACTAATTAGCCAGTTCCAGGGTCTAGTCTGGGATTTGGGTCCTTATTAAAACCTCAGGATGTGATTGGTCTGGCATGAAAATGGGGCTGAATTCTTGGGCTTTTACCTCTCGTTTCCGTAGTGTTACAGCAGAAAAGCCGGAGCAGAGCAGGAGTGATGCTGCCTTCATGTTAGCAGATGGGGGGTTATTTCTAAGATGTTACAATTGAAGGAAAAACATAGCAGTATTTCTGTACTGAAATCTGGATGCTGGAGAATAAACCTGGAGTCATTTGTGATTGATGTGTTTGTATTGCCCGAGTGTTCAAAGCCCATCGCCTCCAGGCAGGTACTACAAGAACCCTTAACAGCAAAGCCTTAACATGCAGTGTGCATGTTCAATCTCCTACAGGTTTTTTTACAGAAGATACTCAGTTGTTTTCCATACAAACATCTTTTAGTTCATAAGGACTGAGTGTTGAAAGTGTATAAGGAATCTCAAAGTGGACTCCCAGGATTTATCAACATTATTTGATACATTACTTTGGGATTAAATCTTCTAATTATTGAACAAGAAAAAGCCTAGGCCCCTAAAATAACCCACAGTTTTCAAAAAACTCTTCCATTTTTTGCTGTTCTCAATAGTTCTGAGACTAACTCTCCCTGTGGGTTCAGATGCTGAGCAGGTGCTGACAAATATCAGGGAAACAGGTTTGTGTAGAACTTGTTGCTTACTGCAAATGTCTCTCTGCAGCATGGATAAGGTGAGCAAGGACCCCTCCATAATGAAATAAGGTTCCCCAGTTGTTAGCAGATAGAGGCTCTTTCTGAGGTCACTTTATACCAGTTTACCCCACCTAAAGGTCCAGTCTGAGTTACACTTGAACCGCTTTGCTCTCTGTGGTCCAAAGAGCTGCTGCTTATGCTGGTGCTTAATTGCAAGTAACAGCATTATATGTATTTTGCATCCTTCAGTTTTGCTGTAAGATTTTAGAAACACATATATGAGTTTTCTTTTTCTTTTTCTTTTTTTTTTTTTTAAATTTCTGAGTGTGCACAACATACTTACGGTTCTCCCCTCCCACCCCTTTTCCCCTGAAAACTTTTGCCAACAAAATGAAACAGAATCCAAATCATCGCTCGGGATAGATCAGCGCAGCGCTTTTGGCCCCTACAGTTTGGTTTTCCTGTCCTTACCCAGACATAAACCCAGGAATTTTGAAGATGAGCCCGTGGCATTGCACCCCTTCCACTCTCCCATCGAAATAGTTCGTGGTAGGATCTCCCTTACAGGTTTGCTCTGGGCAGCTGAGCGCAGAGGGCAGTGCACGGCTCCAAGCAAGGAGAAAACACACAGAGCTCCCGCCCTGTGTCTTCCGCCCAGTAATTCAGAAGAAAAGCCAATATTGTTCCCCAGCAGGAGCCTGCAGGCAGCCAAACTTATCAGCTTTAGTCACTAGCAAATTACTTGTGGCAAGTCCATTTCCCTGCACAAAAAAAAGGGAAGATGGAAAAGCAGGGCTTCCCAAATTCCTGCCTTGGCAGCCTGACGAGTTCGTTTGGCTCCGCAGCACAGCAGCAGCTCGTTCCCACACGTTCTGTCTTTTATTTAAAGCAGAGATGGTTTTAGAGCCAGAATGGACACCAGATAGGTGTGGTGGCCCTGGCTGCAGATGACCACACAGACTAACGAGGGGCACACTGCTGGCCCATGGGGAGGGCTTCGCTGAGGCCGCTGCTGTCCTGGTGGCAAATAAATGTGTGCTGCTTGCCACATGGCTGTTTTTGCCAACTCCATCTTCTTGCTCATGTAGGCAACCCTCATATAACCTAATCTTAAACCCAGGGTTTCCCAGTGCTGCAAATTTCCAGCTGCTGGGCCAGACTGACAGAAATCAAAGCCACTTACCTGCTGGGGAGTAAAGCATGCTGGCAAAATTTAAGTATTTTGTGTAGGACCAAGCATCCCACAAAGCTCATACACTAAACTAGTCTTGGCAGAAGATTGTATCTGTATTGCTGTGGTCTCCTGACCATATCCCGTCCACATGAGGAGCATTGCTGCTGTGGTGGGTTTCTCCCAGTCTTAGTGGCCCCCCAATCTGCTCCTGAGGTTATAGGGAGAGAAGTAGAAACAGCAGTGAAAAGAAACAGCAGAGACCTGAGCTAAGCAGGTAAAGGAAACCAAATTAAGGTCCTGAGGGATGAAGCACTGTGGACACCTCATGCTATGAAACTGTCTTCACTTCCACACCAAAGCCAGGAAGGTGTCTCCAACTAGTCTGAAGCTTGGCAGGAGCCAAGGCTTGATCAGAGACTTCAGATCTGCTCTCCTGGCTTGACAGTGCTCCTGACGAAGTGACTTTTGGGGGCAATGCCAAAACCTCACAGTTTCTTTGTAGCCATCCGTTCTGCAAAGTCTGTACCACCTCTGGCATTTCTTTGAGCATAAAACCTGCATTACAGCTTTAAACCCCACGAAATGAGTCCTACATGAAAGAGACTGTCCTTGATATCTCCATATCTGTGTTTTCTGAAGGTATTTGTGGCTTCTGAAGGTATTTGTGGATTGAGAACTGGCTCAGAGGGTTGTGATCAATGATGCTGAGTCCAGCTGGAAGCCTGTAACTAGTGGTGTTCCCCAGGGGTCAGTACTAGATCCAGTCTTACTCAATGTATTCATCAGTGACCTGGATGAAGGGACAGAGCGTACCCTCAGCAATTTTGGTGATGATACAAAACTCAGAGGAGCAACTGACACACCAGAAGGCTGTGCTGCCATTCAGTGAGACCTGGACAGGCTGGAGAGCTGGGCAGAGAGGAACCTAATAAGGTTCAATAAAGGCAAGTGTAGGGTCCTGCACCTGGGGAGGAACAACCCCATGCACCAGCACAGGCTGGGGGTTGACCTGCTGGAGAGCAGCTCTGCAGAGAAGGACCTGGGAGTCATAGAAACATAGAATTATAGAATGGTTTGGGTTGGAAGAGACCTTGAAGATCATCTTGTCCAACCCCCCTGTCATGGGCAGGCACACCTCCCACCAGACCACGTTGCCCCCAGCCCCATCCAACCTGGCCTTGAGCACTGCCAGGGAGGGGACAACCACAGCTTCTCTGGGCAACCTGTGCCAGTGTCTCAGCATCCTCACTGTGAAGAACTTCTTCCTAATATCTGATGTAAATCTCCCCTCTTTCAGTTTGCAATCATTACCTCTCGTCCTGTCACCACACTCCCTGATCAAGAGTCCCTCCTCACCTCTCCTGCAGCCCCCTTTCAGCACTAGAAGCCGCTCTAAGGTCTCCCCGGAGCCTTCTCTTCTCCAGGCTGAACAACCCTGACTCTCTCAGCCTGTCCTCATAGGGGAGGTGCTCCAGCCTCATGGTTGTCTTTGTCCTTGTAGACAAGTGGACCATGAGCCAGCCATGTGCCCCTGTGGCCAAGAAGGCCAGTGGTATCCTAGGGTGTATTAAGTAGAGTGTGGCCAGCAGGTCAAGGGAGGTTCTCCTCCCCCTCTACTCTGCCCTGGTGAGGCCACATCTGCAGTGATGTGTCCAGCTCTGGGCCCCCCAGCTCAAGAGGGACAGGGAGCTACTGGAGAGAGTCCAGTGGAGGGCTGCTAAGATGACGAGGGGGCGGGAGCATCTCTCTTATGAGGAAAGGCTGAGGGACCTGGGGCTCTTTAGCCTGGAGAAGAGTGAGAGGGGACCTTATCAGCACTTATAAATATCTAAAGGGTGTTTGTCAAGAGGATGGGGCCAGGCTCTTCTCAGTGGTGCCCAGTGACAGGACAAGAGGCAACGGGCACAAACTGGAGCACAGGAAGTTCCGCCTGAGCATGAGGAAAAACTTCTTTACTCTGAGGGTAGCAGAGCACTGGAACAGGCTGCCCAGGGAGGCTGTGGAGTCTCCTTCCCTGGAGACATTCAAAACCCTCCTGGATGCAGTCCTGTGTGACCTGCTGTAGGTGAACCCGCTCTGGCAGGGGGTTGGACTAGATGAGCTCCAGAGGTCCCTTCCAACCCCTGCCATGCTGTGATTCTGTGATTCCTGTTCTTGTAGCATTGGCTTTTAGCTAAAATTGTCCCTTCCCCTTCTTGCTGTTTCTCAGGTGTTTGTGTAGAGAGCAATCACTTTCCTTCCTAGCCTTGGAATTGACCAATATCCTACAAACCTTTTTTTGTCCCCTTGTAAAACAAGATCTGCTCCCCTCTTGTGATGGTGACAGCCCTTTCTGCACCTGCTCCAGCTTAATTTCTTCTTGCTAAGACCAGAATTGCACATTGCACTGCAAGTGAAAGGAAATTGTGCAGTCCCTTAATGAGTAGGAATAGATTTTGTGACCAATGGCATTTACAGAGACTTGGTTTGATGCTCCAGGAGATGTTTTCCTTTGGTGGGAGTAAGAATAGCAGAGACCAGATTTTGAAATTTTTCAGTCCATTCACAGACATCTCCCAGCTGGGCTCTGTGAGCACTGCGTTTGCCTGGAGCTGACATACACTATTCTGGGTGTTATTGGATAATATGCATCCAGCTTTGCTAAGTGATTCATTGTGCTATATATTTTGTTAGCAAGGAGGAAGGGGTGGGGGAGAAAAGTGACTTTATTGTAGGTCTTCTCAGGGCTGATCTGTAATCATGTTATTATAAAAAGCAAAGTGTAAATCCTCTGTTTGGATTCTCTTTCGCCTAAACACTGAATAATTTAAGTCTTCTCCCATTTATGCCTTGTATCTGTCTGATCTATGAGTCTGAGGCTTCCCTGGATAGCTGTAACGCAGCAATGAAAAGTCCAGCACAAGCCAACCAAAGGGCACATTTGCATATAGATTGAAACATGAATCGTTGGGAGCCATTCATTAGTTGCAGTGCTCAAGACATTTGGCATTTTAACAGCTCTCTGCATCAAATCCTTTCCATCAAATTTATGGGACAATTAAAGTGCTGGGGTAGCTGTGTGCAGAAAATGAAGCTGCAGGCTAGGGAGATGTTCTTGCACTGCTATGGCTGTGGAATATAAATTGCATGATGTCAAGTAAAGGTGGAGCGAGCAATCTCAGCCCTGGTGTGGAGATACGCTGCCTCTTAGAGATCCTGTCTGAAACGTACTTGTTCCTGCTTTTTGATACCTTAGACAAGCCCCCAGGATCCGTCTTCCCCAAAGTGTATGCACTGGAACCTCAATCTGTTTGATGTCATGATAGAGAAGGCTTGAGTGAGAGTTATTATATGTGTGTGTGAGCTTAGTTTTGCTTTTTTAAGAGGCAGCAGCAAAATGCCCAGCCAATGGGACATTCATTTGAGGGTATAGGCAACTTCAAAAGACTCAATAACAAAATTTACCTTGAATTAATCTTGGGACCTTAGGTTTTCCCAGGGAAAAATCTATGTGCCCAGGGACAGCTCTTGCAGAGCAGCTCACATGTCTTGCTTGATGGTAAGAACACTTGTTCTCTGTGTCTGTCAGAGCCCTTAAAGATGCCATTTAACTTGCTGAGAGCTGACGTCTGGAGCAAGAAGAGAGAAATTCAGCCCCTCAAACTTCATCTTTCTCTTAAGCTTTCCAACTCATCATGGCCTCAAGTTGCTCCAGGGGAGGTTTAGGTTGGATATTGGGAAGAATTTCTTCACCAAAAGGGTTATCAAGTGCTGGAACAGGCTGCCCTCTTATGAGGAAAGGCTGAGGGACCTGGAGCTCTTTAGGGGCTCACCAACCCTGGAGATATTTAAAAGATACGTGGATGTGCTGCTTAGGGACATGGTTTAGTGGTGGACTTGGCAGTGCTGCGTTAACGGTTGGACTCGATGATCTTAAGGGTCCTTTCCAACTTAAATGATTCCATGATTCTATGTTTCTGTAACCTGAAGAAGTCTGGCAGTCTGTATATGCTTTCTGTAAATGAATCGTGAACCTCACATGGCCATTGTGCACCAGCTGGCGAAGCTGGGGGCTGCTCGCCCATCTGGCAACCCCTTTGCAGGAGTGAGGTTTGGGGAGGAAGGCCAGAAATCCTTCATTCCCACCCACTCCCATCCCACCCCACAACTTATCCTGCTGCTAGGAATCAACACAAGGGTTGATTTCCCTTGGTCCTCACTCCAGCCATTGAGCCTCTGATTACCGTGCATAACAGGGGGGAAGCACCTTCATCCCAGATGTACAAACAGAGCAGAGCAAAGAATCTCCCGTTCCATCCCATCCCCATTCCTGCCCACCTACCTCCCTCTATCTACCCTCCACTCCCTCCCAGATGTGTGATACAGCTGTTGGCTGGACCACGTTGTCCATAATTTCACCAAAATCGTATGACTTACAGGTATTTTAAAAAGCCTTGAACATAATTTATTATTTCTTACTTATTGCTGTTATTTTTACTCAGATTAGTTCTCAGATTGGATATAGGGACTGACAATTGGAAAGGTTTGGGTAAAAGATAGGCATTCAAGCCAACATAGCTGCTGTAAGAAATGTTTGTGGTATGACATCCTTAATGGAGTATGGGATCACGCTTTTCATTTGCTCCTTGTACGAATGACTGTGCAGCAGGCAGGCAGCTCTCCCTGTTTGAGGTGACCTTCCTCTTCACCAAATTCCTTTTGCAAAATTGGAAAACAGCAAGGCATTGAAAAGGAAGCCCTCAACATTTCATGGATTTGGGGCCCCAGGCGCATCTGTGGAATGACCCTGATGTGCGCTAGTGAAAGATTTGGCCCTTATGGTGTAAAATTAATTCCTTTTTCAAGCCACAGCATCATTTGCTAGCACAGAGTAGATTTGACAGCTGTTTTTCTGAAAAACCCTTAGCTCTGGCTTTCTGCAATCAGGTTCAAGAAGCTGCGTGCAGCTTCCGGGGCCCTGGGGAAGGAAAGCAAAAACAGACCAGGACAAATTGAAAAATGGCCTTTCTTTCTCAGGAAAAAGTTGAGCTGGGAGTACAGAGAATATCTGCTGAGATGTCATTACCTGGTCAATAAATAAAATAATTTTATTGGAACTAAAATCTGACTTTGAATACAGAATTCCAATGGGAATGTCAAAATGATACGCTCCACGTCAGTCTGTAGTCAAACACAAGTCTTTTCATTAAAAGCTTTGTTTATGTTTTTCCCTGTTGTATTTTAGGTTTTGGTGAAATGGCATTCTCTAAGGAAGATTTGCAGTGAGAATTTTGGAGGAATAAATCTATTTTTAGTTGTTTTGTCAATGTAACCAAAACAGAAGGAGGATTTTGATGTTTGCTAGAATACATACAAGGAGACTCTTCTGAAAAAAAATATCTATTTAAGAGCAGAGAAAATTCAATACTGTGAGTGAAATAGCCTGAGATATGCTGGTAAGCCAGCTGGCACTTTAGATACTCCTACTGGGGCTGTCCACAGTGGGAAAATGAGATGAGTGAGCATGGACTGGGACTTGGGAATTTGCATGCTGATGCTTTTGCATTTCCATTTTGTCACTCCTGGGTACATTTACAGATATTGCTCTAGTGGTGAGCAGTACTGACCAGCTGGCTCAGGGGTTGTGCATTAGACTGTTGCAATGTAAAGGAATTGCCTTTTCCCTGTTGACCACGTCTATGTGAATCTGAGTCCTGCAAACATGAGAAGGTGATACGGTGGATCAGCCCTCCTCTCCTCCCCAAATCACCCTTACTGCTATCTGCACAAGGGAGATGACATTGGCAGAGGAATGCAGCTGCTTTCTTGCACTGGGGAAAGGTCAGTCTTAAAAGTTTACAAAGATTTCATCCTCCATTAGGCAACTTTGTGAAAGGGGGAAACTTGACCAGCTATAGATTATGAGGACTTCTGTGCCTGAACAGAAATCATTATAAAATTCTGAACAGAGTTACACTGTGCTGAAGTTGGGAATATCTAAAATGACCATATTTGTTCAGACCCAGGTCTGTCCCATCTGGTATTCTGTATCCAAACTGACTGTTGGTAAACACTAAGGGACAAGTAAACGTAGAGTGTGATTTCCTCACAATATTTTCCTATCCTTCAGCTAATTTCCTGGCCTCCACCTATAAACTTTCAGCTCAGTGATTTCCCAAACCTGATGGGTTTTATTTGGTTAGTAGTCCCTAACACGGCTCCCTTCCAAGCCCTTGTCCAGCTTCCTTACTTCTCCAGGTGTCCTATCCACCTCCATTGCTTTTTCCTGGACCTAGACCCTCCTGACTTCGGTTGACGTCCCCTTATTTTTGGACTGGAAGAGAATTTCAAAGAAGTATCTCTACAGACTTGTCCACTCTGTCCGAGGCGTCCATGTGGGCCACTGGTGAAGATAGGATGCTACCCTAGATGGTCCTTTGGTGTGCCTTAACCTTGCCCACCTGTTTTCATTTGCCTTTCATTTGATAGTATTGCTCCCTCCCAACTCTTTCATGAAGAAGCAGATGCCTTCCATCCTTTCCTCAGAGTCACTTTAGCAGAACCCAGGAGGAAAAGAGGTTGGCTTATTTTGCATGCTGAAAAAGAAAGGGCTAAATGCTGCTTGTTTTTAAGATTGGGAAAAATGCCTATCTGGGACAGAGCCTCGCCAGTGATTTGCACACCACAACTCAGAAGCCAGTGTGAATGCAATATGAGCAATTTATGTGCATCTCTGACCACCCAGCCAGACGTTTTATTGCCAGCACCGTTGCTGGCAAATGACTCTTAAGGTCACACACTGCATTTTCATGATCTGCAAATCACTTTGTAAAGGCATTTTACTGCCCCTTAACCCCATAAAATTGCCAGATTCAGTGCAAGACAGACAGGCAGCCCTTTCCCATTAAGTAGATGCTCGAAGTTAAACAGCATTTGCATCCAGCAAAATGCAATGAAGGCATTAACCATATTTCCATGCTGATACTCTGTCAGCCCCTTCCTTACAGAAACATAGGCACAATCAATATATCTATGTGATAATACTCCTGCAGTCTCAAAATTAAAGTTATGTGGCAACGACTGAGTTTCTCAAAATGAGTATAAAATTGAAGAGCATTCTTCACATGAATTAATTTCTTTTTACATGATTTAGGTTTTCACATGAACACCAACCAGCCGCCGGTTGCTGGACCAGGATCTCTGCCATGCTAGGCACCTTGCAAACCCACAACAAAACCAAAAGTTTGATTCCAGCAGTAACATTTAATAAAACCCATTTGTAATGCAACCCTTTTCATTGTAAAGTGGATAAAATATGAGACAAAACCCCTTTGGAGGCCACATGCCCCTGTGCAGCATATGCAGAATGGACTGTCCATGTAATAAAATACCCATGAGGAAAATAAGAAGTACCAAGAATACAGGAATTAGTTGCTGTGCTAAAATCATGCAGAGCTTGTTTCTTTTGATTTTATTCTTCTAGCTACTGGAGTTCAAGATGTCCATGTGAAAGTCTAATCCCACTGACAATCTTATCAGCCACCATTCCTTCAGATTTTCATGCAAGAAACAGGTCCACCTTGCTTTTTCAAGCTGTGGCTATTGCTTTGTTTGCAATGGCTGGTAATTATTTGTGTGTGCATAAAGGACTGATGTTCAGGGTCTGGCTTCTGAGCTCTTTCTGAAAGCCATGTCTCTTCCATACATGCCCAACAATCTACAAACCACTAGCTCTAAAGCTATCCCAAGCTCACAGTTTGAAGGCATCCACAGTGCACATCTGTATGTGTCCTGATAGAACAAGGCAACTCTCTTGGCTGGGTCTGCCAACTACAACTGTGATTTGAACAGTGATGATCATTTCTCTCTCTATCATGTTGTGCCAACATAAAATCTCCACTCTTTCTCTGTCTGCAGCCTAGGTTAGGGTTTGTCTAGCTGGACTTGCTGACTGGTTCCTTCAGATTCTTAATTAACCTGGATGTCCTCTGGGGTCCTTACCTTCTTCCAGAGCCTTCTGGAATTTCACACCTTCTGCAGCCCAGCTGTGATGGTGTGAAATTTGGGGTTAAAATGCACACTCTGTCATTCCTCATCCTGCTTAGGGTACTATTAGCATGAAAGTTTAATTAAAACCCATGGAAAAAGCATCAGAAACAAGCTGCCTGATGCACTTGGTAGTTCCAGAGAGTTACAGCAGATGGGGCTGGTATTGTGCTGGTGGGAGCCCACGGCGCAGCTCTGTGGCTGGTCCACCTCCTCCCTCAGAGGGACCCACCACCAGCAGTTTGGGAAGTTTTCCAAACATGACAGGCAGAGGGCCTTGAAGAATCCAGGCAAGTGGCTGCAATTATCTGCCTGCTCTGGGTTTCCATTTCAAGGGTGGTCTTGCATGGAGCCAGCCCTGGAGTCTTCAAACCCATGAAGCAAGTAGTGAAATATGGATGGGTTTGCTGGGTTTTAACGAATATGAGTAGGACTGGTTTTGTTATGTTTCCTGATGACAAAAAGTCCAGGTGCTTTGTGTTCTTAAGATTTTTTTTGACATCTAGGAGTATCTTTTCTCCTTTTGGAAGGACGCTACTTGTATCACAGCATCTCTGCACCCTTGTGGCTGGTATCTAAGGAACAAAAACTAGTATTGATGTATTTTGGATTGCATCACAAGCATTGCCAGCACAACTTTTTAGTTTTCAGTTACGCTTTCTCTTGCCATTCATTCCTCTCAGAAGCTGGCTTTTCAAACACACCCCTGGAGTTGTCCACTTCTCCCTTAAGCAGTTGTATCACAAACTCCCTCAAGATGCTATTGACTGAGCTGCAAACTAACCTTCCTCTAGACCCTCTCACTCTCCTCAGTAACCAAGACAACCCTCAGTGGATAAGCAAAGGCAATGTGTGAAAAGGGCAGGGCTGCTCAGATCTGGCATGACAGTGAAGGAAAAACAGCATTACTCCCCTTTCACTCAATATTTCCAAAGATGAGATGCTATTTTAAGTGGTAGGGCTTTTCTAGACATATCAGTGCCATTTTGGCTAATGCAGACCCTTAGCACAGAGATGTTTCTGCTCGGAAAACTGCGTTTACATGAGTATAGATTACTACTATATGGGTAAAGATAAATTTTGCCTGGGATTAAGCACTTCTTTGCACTATGTCTACATTTCTGTTTATGCAGGAAGAGCTGTACGATATTCCCTCATCCATTTGGTACACAGGAACTAATTGCAGACTAGATTTCCGTGAGGTTGCTGAAAGGCAGGGAGGAGGGAAGAAGGAGCCTGAAGTAAAGAAATGAAGGAGAAAGGATCTTCCCAGAGCATGAAAAATGAAGCTGAAACTCTGAAAGAGAATTTGACAGGTTGCATATGAAAAGTGAAAGAGATTTTTGTCACAGATGGTGGAAAAAGCCTGGCTTTTTTTCCCCAGGAATAAAATCAGGTAAAACAATAGTACTCATGTGGTTGCTTTTAGGCTTTTTTGAACAGCTTTTCTGAGCCAGGATGAAAAACATCCCTTTCCATTTACATTTCTGTATATGATCTTTTCTTTTTTTTTTTTTTTTTTTTTTTTTTCCCTTCATCAGTACTGTGCATTGGAATTCAAAGTGTGTCCTTTTTGTGAATCATTGTGATCTTGAGAATGCTGTATGCCTCAGAGGTAGAAAAATGTTGGGTGGAAACACCCGATTACCTCCATCTGTTGCACAGTTCTGTGGCTCTTGTGCTCATCAGCTGGGACTCTTCTTTCATGAATCAAATCAAACAGCTCTCTGCCTTCACCCAGGGGAAGAAGCGCATCTGTGACAGAGGCAGAGCCTCCATCAGTGCTGGTGGGTGATGCCACAGCAGATAACTGCACAGGCAGCAGCTCTGCTCCCTCGGATGTGCAGCCAGCTGCATGTTCCTGCTGCTCCCCCTGCTCCTTCTTTGGGGCTTTGTTGATTGCCTGATGAGCCAGTTCAGGGGTTAAACCAACGAAATGCTTTGCAAAAAACACGTGAAAGTGTTCCTGCTGGGTTAACTCCCTGAGCTGGTTCACCATGGGATCAAATATAAAAAAAGTGATGGGAGCACACAGCTTAGATATATTGTCCCACCATAGGGGCCTGCTGGAACCAGCATCTTCCCAAATTGTGCTCAGAGAAGGAAACGGTATTTCCTTAATCCCAGCTTCCTAAAGCTCGACATGCAGAACGATGTGCGTTTAAAGGAAAACGTCCAAAATCTTTGCTTCTGGGTGGCTAAGGGAAAGCGGTTTCCATCATGCCTCCTATTGCAAACTAGGGAGCTCTTAGCCACACTCTCAGTTGTCTGGGGTGACTTGTTGGCAGATTTAGAGTGGATCTGAGAGCTCCCACTGTGGTACCAATGCAACCTCTCTAGTCCTGGGACCTGAAGGATTATATCTTCATCTAAGGGTACTAAATTACGTGCTCCCATCCTAAAGCGCCCCCCCCTGCTCTGGTTCTTCCTCGTTTTATTTTTCCCCTCTCTGCTTTTCCAGATTTGTACGTCTTACGATTGCTGTCGTCTTCCTTTGGATCTCTTCCGTTTGCATTTAGGACAGGACCCTGCCGTGGGGCTAAAAGGCTCAGTCTTAATTTCCTGTTCCACTTCTGCATCTTAGCAGATTTTTCAATCGCATCCCAAGCTTTTTTTTGTGTGAGACCTGATACGCAGTCCCCTGGCACGGCGTTTGGGTGGGTGACGCCTGGGGCCAGCCTAATCTGCTTGTAACGTCAATGGATTGCCGGATTCTCCGCTTCGCCCGCAACGGTAATGCTGTGGGAGTCATGGATTAAATCTTCTATCTCCCTGTTTGTCTGCATGCTTAAAACCCACTCCTGACCCGAGAGGTCCCAAACAGTCAACAACAAGCTCCTTGCCAAAACCCAGGGATGAGGTCAGACATCGCTGGGAGCTGAGCCTCATTGCACTAGGCTGGATTGCACCCCTGAAAACCTGATTAAATCAATCATTTTTGCTCACGGAGTCTTTGACTATCCCTCAGCACTGAATGGGAGAATGTTGGGATGGGTACCACGTTGGTGGGTTGTTTTTTCCCTCCTGTCAGTATTGAAGTTACAGGATGAGCGAGCGGTGCATTGATTATTGAATTATTTAACAATTCCTCTTGCATCTCTGCCTTTGCTTCAGAAAGCCTTTGTGTGTAGCATGCTACCTTGGCTGACAGCTCGTGCCTGACGTGCTATGAGAAATTGGGAAGAGAATCTTACTTATTTATGAAATAGGAGCATTATTAGGGTTACCAACTACCAGCATGTGCGTTTCTTGCACTATAGTTCATTGTTAAGTAGAAATTCAAGCTGTTTCTTTCTTTCCCACCTTTTCTTGATGCTGGTGGCAACAGCACAGCTAAAGAGGAGTGCAAGGAATAGAGATGAGCAGTCCTAATTCTCCCTTGGGTTGCACAGATGTGGATCCAGGAGAAGCTCCATTAAACTGAGCAGGGTACACCGATGTAATCAAGAGCTGAACTGAATCAGACAGGTGATATCTAGAGGTCATGGTACGTGTTTTTAGTAGAGCACCGGCATTATACTGCCCAAAGGATTCAGGTAGTTGTTGGAAATCTGCACTGGCATAATCTGCTGCAATGCACCAGTACATTTAGATTTCAGTCTGCTCTCCAAACAGCATTGAAATTTGGAGCTGGGGGAGTGCCTATGTTTGCACTTGTGTCTGGTGCTCTAAGGATTTTCAAGCAGTAAGGAAGTAAAGGACTCCGCCTGGAACTAGCTCTCTGGAGCCCTGGGTGTGTCATTGTGCTTGTTTCCAAAAAAAAAAAAAAAAAAAAAAAAAGCTTCATAAACAGGTTGGTTTACATCAGTTGTCAGTGGTATGGCCCACAGATCGCATTTGGCCCACATCAATTTGTTGCATCGATAGCCGTTCTGCAGGGTGTTGTCTTTCCTATTTTACAAAAGGAAGTTTAGTGCCGCAGGCAGTAGTTGGTGGAGCACAGCTGACCTGAGACCACAGACGGCCTCTGATAGCCAGTGATTTTCCATATCCTTCAGCAATTTACCTAAATATCAGCCCTTAGGACCTTTTAGCATCCACATTAGGGGTAGGAGACATCTTAGCTAGATTTGGACACCTGTACTGCAGATTTCTACCTCCAAAGTGTCCCCTTCACACAGGCCTTTAGGGCAGTATCATCTGACCTAGTTTAATCACCTGCTTTATGCAAGGGTGACCATAGAAGTGCCTCTTTCTTTGCCTTGAATGTAGACTAGACTAGACAAGAATATTTCAGTTGCAGGGGACCTACAATGATCGCCTAGCAAAGATCTGGATGTCTTGGTCAGAGATGGACACATGCACTGGGTTAATTGAGTTCCACCTGACCTGTTTCACTGAATAACTCAGCTTTCCAGTGACAGATGCAGAACAACCAGCTCAAGAACACCTCCTCGACTCTGGCAGTGTCTGATGCATTTTCTTCGGGTCTGAAAAACAGGCTGGGGCAAAGAAACCCAGCTTTCATTAAATCAGGTGGTTCACCTGCCGTGAGGGTACTTCCTGCAGGTGGCATTGTCCCTTTTTTCCAGCAGTGAGGTCCACACCAGCACTGTAGCACCTAATGGAAGCTCTCAGCAGCAGCATAAACCTGTTGCCTGGGTCACACCAGTTCCTCAGGATAAGCATTTGCCCCTTACTATGTGTATGCATAAAGTGTGTCACAGCAGGACCTTGATCTGTAGAGGTATAGTAAATTATCAGATCAGGGTCCAGCATGGCTCTTTGGGCTCATACTTCTGTATCTGCAGTGAAGAGTCTAATGTTACCCTGGGGAGCTGTAATCTAAACCGGATGGCATTGCTGACAGGCTGCCAGCCAGCTAAAGGTTTGTTTGCCTCCATCGTGTCCCTCCCCTTTTTGTCCCGAGTGTGTTTACTTGTTTCCCACATAAGGCATAGCATGTTCCCTTAGAAAAAGCAAGCTGATAGGAGGCTTCATGCTGTTGCTCTGCCCCTTGATGCATACAGAAGGGAGGCTGGTTTCCAAGCCGGTTCATCCCTTCAGAGGGATGGGATTTCCCGTATCCAGGAGCTGGCATGCTCCGGCCATTCAGACACACAGCGCTGCAAATGCCAAGTGCCTCTGGCTGACACACGTGACTGTCTAGCGAGCCCCCAGTAAACCTCCTGCTAGCAGAGGAGCAATGCAAAAAATATGCAATGGAAATGTGTGGAATTACAGGCGTTCAGCACCCCCAGGATCAGGGAAAAAATAAGCACACTCATGTAATAGGACTGCAGAGACTGGATTCAGTCCCCTGGGCTTCCATCTCTGCTTTGCTCCAAGGATAACCTAGGGCGAACCATTTCACTCCTCTGCTCCTTGCTTGCTCTTTAGTTTACTCTTTGGCAGCACACGGAGGTACACAGCCTCAGAAATACGGTACAGGGCGCAGCTGAGCAATGATGGTCATGTCTGCTCCAGTGCAAAGTCAGATAAGTACACCGGCTGCTCTTTCTCAGATCTGCTGCTCCCACACTGCTCCAGTTACCACGGTGTGGCGGTGAGGAGAGGTGTGCTGATGAGCAAACACCATCTGTAGGACCAGCTCTAATCCAAAGAGCCCATCTTATGGGTCCCTTTATATACATTTATTCAGTCCTTCCTTCTATGTGTATCCTTTCATTGATTATTAGCTTTGATTGCACATCTATCTTGTACTTTCTAGGGGAACAAAAATGCAGTAATTTACAGCACTGTGTGTTCAGGTCATGCTGGAGGTAGACATCTCCCATGAGATTGCTACGTGAGATCTATGTCTCCTTCTCCCTGCATTTCTGTTGCATCTCATGTACATTTTTGCTTGCTCCTTTGGTACACAACCATCTCATTAATCTCTCACTTGTCTTCTTATTCATGAGACTTGACTTCCTCCTTACTTCATCTGCGAGCTACAAGAATTAGACACCTTACTGTTTCAGGGCTTTGTAATATCACTTAAGCCTACAAAGTTATCTGCCCTCTGGGCAAGGATTGCCTCACTGTTGTGACTGCTGTTCACTGATGAGCAGAAGCAGCTCAGTATGAGTTTCATGTACCCATCATCTATGCTTATCCTTGGTGACTGTGTCCCATCAAGGGGACCTATAAAGCCTTCCTTCATCTAAAAAGCTTTCCACCAAGAATATGCCCTCTTTATCATGGACAAAACCCCGTGGAATCAAGGCATCGGTAGAGTTTTGCATTAAAATAGTGATAAATGAGATGACATGGAAAGCTTAGCAGCTGCAGCACTGTCTAGTCATGCATTGCTCTGGTCTATACAAATGATGCCAAATTAGAATCAAAATTTCCATGGGAGAGACTGGGGTCCAGCTAGAGTGGCCTTAAATTCTCTAAATGAGCAGAAAAGCCTTTCCTAGATGAAAATGAGAACTCTCAAGTGTAGGACAGGAAAAAGCAAATCTGAGGTGACTGTAAAATATCTCATGCTCTTCTGGTTGGGCCAGCAGTCCTGACCAGTCCTACAGGAACAGACCCCCCCCCTACATAGTAGGAGAGATTGCAGAAGTGGGTCCGTAGAGAAGCCAGGTCTAGAGTCAGTGCAACCTCGTTATCTCCGTGATCCTCATGTTCAGCACATTTTCATCCACAGCCCAAGTGCTCCTCTCACCTATAGGCGCAGAGGCCTTGCTGATCTGAACACCTTCCACTCAATTATTTAAAATTCAGTTGCTATGGATCTACTCAAGGCGATCAGTTTAAAGAAAATGCAGATGGCCTCTGGTTTTGAGTTCCCGCTGCGCTTTGGTTAATTTGGTATGTAAAGGTATTAGGTTAATTAAATGCCATGTGTTGCATGGGGACTGACTGCATTTGTGGATTAATAAGCACCCGAGTGTGTTCTGTGCTGAAAGTCCTCAAGCTGGCAGATGCTTATTTCACTAAGAAAGGAAGGTAATGGAGAGAAGTCACAAGGAAATGAAGAGGTTTCCTGTTAATCCTGCAGTTGCTTTTCCCAGAACGAGTGGTTGCAGCGTCCTTCAGGTCTCCGACCAAGTATCACCCCTTACTGGAGAGACTGGAAGAATTTAAGTGAAGAGAAGCAAAGTCGTTCAGTTTGCTTTGAGACTCCTGCAGCACCAGTTCTATCGAGCTGGCCAGCGGAGGGCCATGGCTTGTGCATGGAAATTTTTCTGCTAGGAGAAGATCTTTACCAAGAGCCATATTGTCAATCGGGACAGAGGGTGTCCTGCAAGCAGCAGGCATGGTCACTCTGGAGGTCTAAAGCAAACTGGCCACAGCTGCCTGGCATTCATGGTGGAATACATGTAGAAAGCAGAGAGAGGGACAAATACCACTGCAAGATTTTGAAGATGCTGAAGAGGAAGAAAGTTGTTTTCAGGCAACCATGCCCTGAGGTGGTGGAAGATCAGGAGAAAGACCAGGGCAAATGGACACTACTCCGCAACGTTAACCAGGCCCTGAAGCCCACAACAATTTTAGCGGTAAGATAGAGGGTCCCAAGCTCTGACCATGGATGGGACCTTACAGGCTACTTTGAAATTGGTCTTGCTGTTTGATGGGATCCTCATACTGCTTGTGCCAACTTCTCTCACCTTCCTCCTGAGTCTTCGTTCCCTCCCCCAAGCACTGTAAGTCCCGTGTGGTGCAGCTTTCTTGCTCTTTGCATTTGGAAGCTCCTCCTAAAGATCCTTTCTTTCCACGAATTGTGTTTCCTCCTCTTGTACCGATGTTTGATTGTCACTGCCCATAGCTTGTGGGCTCCTGAGGGTCTGCCCCAGAGCATTTGGAAGGACACTAGCACCCAGTAACTGTGTTGATGAGGAAGAGTTAGACCATGTTGATACTGCAAAGTGACTGGTGGTATTCTCACTTTTCCAGTACTCTGTCATGTGTGCTAGAAAGTAAACTGCATCAGCCCCGGCGTGAGGCGGGTTATGCAACTTATAACCCAGTTTGCCCAAGCTGGCAAATGCATGAATCACCTCGATTTGCCCTGAAATCCCCAATATATCTGCTGCTTTTGGGGCTGATCCGAAGGTGATTGCATCAGCGGAAGGAGTGTAACTGACTTCCATGGGTTTTATGTCAGATTGATTAAAGTCAGGGAAGGAAATAGGTCAGCATTCTTAATAAGTGATGTTATTTTTTAAACCCCCAGACCTTTCTGAGCTTACCAGCTTAGCCCATCCCATAAGACTTGCTTTTTTCACCAGTATTAAGAACTGCACTTCAATGTGTTTAGAAAGAGCATTTTGAGGGGATGAGCACTCTGTGTGTTAGGCAGGCAAAGCACAGGAGTTGTCTTAGTGGTAGTACAGTATCAATTTACCTGGAGGAGAGCAGACTGCCTCTTTATCTCAGCTGAGTGATAACAGAACATACAAAGCAGGCTGCTTTTACAGCTATTCAAAATTAGAGATTTAACCCCCCCCCCAGCATTACAATTCTTGTTTTTTTTGATCAAGAGCAATTTTTACACAGCTGCTGAGGTACCAGAAGAGCTTTCTGCTGAGCAGGGACTGAGCAACCTGGCTTTTCTCTTGCTGACACCTTGATCAAGTTACCCACCTTGTGCATGAATTCTCCCAGCTATGCAGGGAGGATAACAGTGCTGAACATTCTGAAATGCTTTGAGAGTCTTGGATCAAAGGAGCTAAGAAATAAATATTAATATAAATGGATTTATAATGTATCTGTGCATGACGTACTGCATTCATTAGTCAGTTTTTTTCCTCTTTAACTGAGTTAGGAGATGTGATGGTAAGGCAGTTAATGAGAAAAACATCTGAATATTGATTTTTTATGAGCTGGGTAAGGATACTTTTAACAGTGCTGTAGCACAACCCGCTGAAGAAATGCAAACCCTAACTAAGGGCTGTATCCTCAGCTCCATGCAAGCAGGATGACTGTTGATATCCTAGGTGAAACCTAGCAAGCAGCTGCCAAGGGTGGAATCTACCACAAAATGGCTGGGGACTCCTTGTGTGTTGTGTTTCTCCACATGTCAGTCCCTAGGTGTAGCCGTTTCTGTGGCACCCACAGGTTAGTGTCTCTCGGGAGTCCTGGTAAGCAGTGACTTGGATGGTGAAAGTTTCACCATGTTTTATATTGCTGGATGTCTCCAGTTCCCACCGCCCAGAGTGGAGCTGAAGGTTGTTCAGCGGCCCATCAGGTCAAACCAAATCTATAAATACTCTCCACAGAACTGGTCGATAGTGGATGCTCAGGAAATGGGTTATATCAGAGCGCATGCAAAGTGATCCCTCGGGTTTTTTTTTCACTTTCCCTTCTCCCAGCAGTTTTTCAGGACTTCAAAATGTAGATAACTGCTTTCGCATTGTGCTTAGTAGGTACAAGTGGAGCTGGCCCCCAGGAATGCGGCATTAGGTGGGGCTACAAGTTCACAACATGAACCTCAGGTGCATGAAAAAGTACATTTTCTTCCTTGATGCAAACAAGCCTGAACAGTAATTTAACGAGGTGGATCCCAATTTTAGCATTGAAAATAGGAGTGGGAAATAATTCTGCCTTGTTTCGTAGAGTGTGGGTCCTGCTTGATAGTTTGGTTTGGGGTTATTTTGGGTTTACCTTTGTACTGAGGGAAAGAGTTTCTTTTAAAGCCTGTTTGCATTTGAGTAATTTAATATCCCCAGAGCTGATGAGCAGATAGTCCCTGCCCAGCAGGACTGACAAGAGGTCTACAGGATCACCAGTGACATGGAGTGAGTGGATAGGGGTCAACTGCTCACTGTGTCTTCCAAAACAAAAACAAAGAGGTCTCAAATGAAGGAGGTGACACATTTGAAACACGCGAAAGGACATAGATAAAATCCACTGAGAAGTATTGAATGCAAACAGCCCACCTACAAGTTGCTGTAGCTGGGACATTTCCCAAAGAATTGTATACATATATATATATATATATATCCCTCTGGTATGTTCTTAACCCTTCTTTAGTCATCCCCTTTTCACCATTCTCCAAGGCAGGGGAATGTGTGTTTCATAGTGGTTATCTGCAAGGAAAATATGTGCCACAAGCTTCCAGACAAGGCTTTCCAGAGCTCAAAATCATCTCCTAAGCGTGACTTTCTAGGCTTGTACATTGCACAGAGGGAAACCTCTTCCTGGGTGGGTTTTTCTGGCTATATCACTGCTCTGTAATCTGTTTGCTGGATGCAGTCTGCAAACGACAACCTCTCATGAGCTCATGAAACAGAGAGATAGTGCAGTGGGTGTAGTTTATGCTGTATAGAGCATGCCCTGCTGCTCTTACCTTGCAAGGGGTTTCCTGAGCATCTATGAAAAAGGGATGGTTTGTGGTTTGCAACGGGAGTCACTTCACTTGTACAAACATCATTGGGTACAAAACATCAGCAACTTCTACCCCAAGGGATGCTGAAACTTCTGCACCCTGAGTGTTAACTATCCTCTCTTTGGTTCCAGGGGGATTATGTGTGGATGGACCTCAAAACTGGACGGGAATTTGATGTCCCCATTGGAGCGGTGGTTAAGCTGTGTGATTCGGGACAGATCCAGGTTGTGGATGATGAAGGCAATGTACGTACAAAGGGTTGTGATGACCCTTCTTCAGCTCTATGGCCTGGCTAGGCCAGGAGTCGCGCAGTCATGACTGACTTTATCAGACTTCTCGTACGTCCTCGGGAGTCAACTGTGACATAGTTTTCTATTCGTAAAGACAATGTTGTGTCCCTACTTTTGTGGTTGTACTGGGAGTGAAAGATTGAGAAGCTTCTTCAGTACAGTGATAATAGAAACCTCCAAAGTACATTTAGGTAGTGCTTTGAGCAAACCCACCTCGACCTGCTGTTCCTCTACTGTTATCCAGCCCTTCCTGATGTCCTGCCAATACAGGGTGTGCCCAAACCCTGGTTCTCCTTCAATTTCCCAACTCCAGTTCTGCGTAGTGGTGGCTGTTTTAGGGTAACATCTATATCACAAGCAGAGGGTGATCTGAGGAGATTGTCCGTCCTTTATAACTTTTTTTCCAGCCTGAGATAATTGTAAATGCTCTCATTCCCTTCAAGGATGATAGAAAGAGACTTGGTTCAGCGAGGTCCTTGTGTGCAATTTGTAGTGGCTTTTGAAGCCCTTTAGAAGTGATCAGCCTAAACAGCACTCTGCCAGTAAAAGTGTGATTTTGCCACCCCTGTGCATCCCTCTCTCTTTTTCTAAATAATCTTTTTTCTGCTCAACAGTATTTTGTGGCAGAGGGTTAACCCATGATGTGAAAATGTAGTTGTGTGAAGGGAAGAACAAATCTGCTATTTGTTAAAAACTCCCCTGATGTGCTGGATGTCCGTGCTGCCCTGGGTGATGCTCCTGCCAGGCTGGCTCATGTCTCATGTCTCTTGCTGCTACAGCAAAGCAAAAGATGTTTTCCGTCTTCTGCTACGAATCTTTCAAGTTAGTCATTGCATGCCCCAGGGATAGAAGCTGTAGGCTGTGTGCTAGTGCTCTCCCATGTATGTTCTTCCATTTGGTCCTTCTGTCTGGGATGGGATGTTTCTGTCCCTCATCCCAGTGGTATCTCATTTGACTTATCTTCTCTCTTACTAGGAGCACTGGATTTCACCACAGAACGCCAGCCACATCAAGCCCATGCACCCCACCTCCATCCATGGAGTGGAGGACATGATCCGCCTGGGGGACCTGAACGAGGCAGGAATCCTCAGGAACCTGCTGATCCGCTATCGGGAGCACCTCATCTATGTGAGTGTCCTCCCAACCTCCACCTCTTGCTCTGCACTGCTCTCCTTAGCTCTGGGGAACACACGTGGGGGAAACCCTGACTGAACTGAGCATCTGGGTTTCTACCTCCACCTGGACCCACGTGGTGGAGGGTTTCTGCACTGTAGAAGACATATTGCAGAGTTTATGGATGCCCCAGTGAAAGACGCCATGAGTTAGACAGTGAGCGAAGTCTGTGCTGCCTGGCTGTGTAGCCCCTGTAGAAGTTTTGGGGACATGCATTAAGTTTCTGCACACACAATAACCAGTTCAACCCAGGCCATGTGCATGCTGTAGTAATCCTGAAGCAAAAGCCTGTGGAAACTGCATGCTGGATGTGGCCCTTCTGCCTTCTCCCTCTGAATATTAACTCATCCAACCCAAGTGGGTGAAGACAGCAATTGCTGGAGGTGCAAGGGGTGGAGGAAGGATGAGGAGGTGCATGCATGAAATAACTGGCAACCATGAAGTGAGCAGCAACCATGAAGTTAGCAACAACCAGAACAGATCTAAAGTATCTCCCCTGTCTGTGTTTATGACTTCTTAGCTCTGGGTTGCCTGGGATCCTGACAGCTGATCTCTGGAGACAGCGGTGTCCTTCCGTAGGTCAGCTCAGCCATGTCATGCCCAGTGGATCCAGTGCAGCCTTGCTAACCAAACCAGACATCCAGAAATTGAAGGTTTTACAGGGAACCAGCCAGAACTGCATCTCTTTTCTGCAATAGCATTGCAAAGGCCACTTCCCCAGCAGGACAAGTGTCAGCATTCGAGTCTCTGTGCTGGTTTTATCAGTGTGCTATATGCTGTGCAGTCTGGTGCACAGTCTTGGGGCAGAAGTGTGGCGTGCATGTGTCTGTTTGCCACTAGTTAATGTACTCAAACAGCCTACGCAAATATGAAAAATTTGGCATTGCTCTCAAATCCTACAGTTTTCAGACACTCAGGTAGGTGCCTGCTGTGCCTTTGAAGTCCTTTTCAAAGTCACCCGGTAATCTAGTTTTTCAAAAGCTCCAGAAACTAGATTTTCCGTCCAGAGGGAATTGCAATACAGTCAGACTTCCCAGGCAGCATAAGCTAACAGACCATATCCAGGATTTTATCTATTGAGTCTGCTCGTTCTGCTTGATGTCCAGTGCATTTTGAAAGGATGGTTTTGGGCTAGAGCTGGGCAGTGATGGAGAACACACCATTCTGTTACATGGGCTGTTCATATAGTCAACATCTCTCTATGCCCAACTCTGGAAGGTATCTGTCTCTTCTCCAGAGGAAGGGGACATGGCTGCTGAAAAGGCACCCCTAAGTCCCCAAAGTTTGGGGGAGAATAGAGACGCCTAGATTCATCTCTCACACAGGCACCTTATTTGTTGTGCATGATCCCTAGTTCCCTTGTGTTATCAGTTTGGAGGAAAAGGCATGACCATAAAATTATTCACACATTAGATGAACTGAATTACTCCCTGGAGCTCTCTTCTGGGAGCCACAGATGTTTATGATGTTAAACTAGCAAAAGTTAGCAGGCCAAATTCATACTTGAGGTGATGTCTCCGTGTGCACTAAGCACCCGGGGCAAGCACCAGAGATATCAAAAAAGCCAACAGAGCCAAAACTGCCTTTCACCTATGCAAACATAGGTGCTTGTTGGATGAGCTGATTGCTTTAGAGTTGGATGGAGCTTGGGTATCGTAGAAGAGTTTATATTGGAAAGAAGGTTCAGGTTGAAGGTCTACAGTTCAACGTCCTCCAGCCCAGAGCATGCCATCTTCAAGGTTAGATGTGGTGCTCCTGTGGACAGCTAAATTCAAGCAACCTGAATGCCACCCAGGAAGTACAGATAGCCAATAATTTGTAGCTGATTGGCTCCTTCAGGGAACGTGTATTTATCCATGGAGCATTTCCTCTCTTTCTCCTGTTTGTGGGCACCCTGCAGTGGTACCAAGGGGATTCCCACAGCTCTCTTTTGCTCTCTGGGAAAGTTGGGATCATGTTGGATATTTTTTCAGTGGTGTCCATGTATGTCTCCCAGGATCCCTATGTAATCAGGCAAGCACCTGTTGCCTTACTAAGGCTTACTATGGCTTGGGGATGAGTGGCTGGAAAGCTGCCTGGTGGAAAAGGACCTGGGGGTGCTGGTCAACAGCCAGCTGAACATGAGCCAGCAGTGTGCCCAGGTGGCCAAGAAGGCCAACAGCATCCTGGCCTGTATCCGAAATAATGTGGCCAGCAGGAGTAGGGAGGTGATCGTGCCCCTGTACTCAGCACTGGTGAGTCAACACCTTGAGTACTGTGTCCAGTTTTGGGTGCCACAGTGTAGGAAAGACATTGAGGTCCTGGAGTGGGTCCAGAGAAGGATGACGAAGCTGGTGAGGGGTCTGGAAAATATGTCTTATGAGGAACGCCTGAGTGAACTGGGATTGTTTAGCCTGGAGGAGGCTGAGGAGAGACCTTATTGCTCTCTACAGCTACCTAAAAGGAAGTTGTAGTGAGGTTGGTGTTGGTCTCTTCTCCTAAGTAACTAATGACAGGAGAGGAGGTAATGCCCTCAAGCTGTGCCAGGGGAGATTTAGATTGGATATTAGGAAGACTTTCTTTACTGAAAGAGTGGCTCGACATTGGAACAGGCTGCCCAGGGAGGTGGAGGAGTCGCCATCCCTGGAGGTGTTCAAAAGACGTGTAGATGTGGTGCTTAGGGACATGGTTTAGTGGTGGGCTTGGTAGTGTCAGGATAATGGTTGGACCTGATGATCTTGAAGGTCTTTTCCAAACAAAATGATTCTACGATTCTAAGTGAACAGAGGTCCTCAGTTAAGATTCCATATGCGCAATAATAGATTGCCCGTGAATAAAACCAGCTCCTTCAGTAAAGCTCTGCCTCTGACCTCCCTCAGCAAGCTATTCACAGGCATCCAGGGAGATTACGAACACAAACGAGCACTGGGCACAGAGTTGTTTGGCAGCATCATACTAATAAGGGCTAATGCAAAGGGCAGCTGCTAACCTGGAGGTGAGTGCGGGTGGTGATTTGGGCTGGAGTGACTCAGTAACCACGTGGTTTCTCTGTGAGTTCTTTGGGTCCGATGGTGACAGTGCCATGTGTCCTACAGAGCTACTGCGTGCACAAGGGATGGCCACATCCCACAAAGGGATTTGCATCATAGAGGTTCCAGGTTGCTGTGCCTTGATTGCTCCTCACTACTAATGGCTTTGGAGAGCTAGCCCACAATCCTGGGTGCAACACAGCAATTAATGCAATCTCAAAATCAGAATGACACTCTCAAAATGACATAGAGTGCATAGCTTGATAGAGAGGCACGTAAACCACCTCTGTCTACACATGTGCTGTTGGAGACTCAGGAATCCAGCTTTGGATCTCACCTTCTGAGGGTGGTGGCACTAGGAGGAGTAGATCTGTGTCAAATGTGATAAATATTGATGGCAGTTTTGCAAAGCCAAGGTACTGTGTGGCTACCATGTGGGTAGGGGATACCCAGTCACATGAGGTGTTGGGTTTTTTTTCTATGGTATAATTTGCTCTGTCTTAAAGGTGGCGAAGCTCAGTGAGACTTTACCTTCACTGTTTGAAAGGATTTCTGAGCTTGTTGACTCAGAAAGGTTGACATTTCCAATTGGACTTCAGTCCCTCTTGTCTCCTCGTCTCCTCAGCTTTGTGGAGGGTGTAATTATGCTTTAATAAAACGTAATTTTCCTTTTTCTCCTCCTTCACATTTTACTCATAAGACAAACTGCGGCGGGAGGGTAAGTATGGCTCTTGGCACTGTCATTTGCAATCGCTGTCATGCCTTCCACTGGATCACTTGTTTCTGTTCACCATTGTGGCATTCTCATTTACTTTGCACCACCACTGCTGCTGCTTCACAAATGCACTGAGAGCATCATCCCCTTTGCTGCAGAGCCTGGCCCTCATGGTGAAGATGTAACACCTTTCCAGAGCTGCAAACTCCTAACCTGTGAATGTGGTTGAAGCTATAAAAGCGTCTCAGCCATCGAACGCCCTCAGCTTGAAGGTTAAATCTCTTTATCTGGAGATGAAAGCAATGCCTGCTGCTGGTCTCTAAGGGTTGCCAAAACGCAGTAATGTTTGGTAGAGCTTTAACCCCATAAAAATCCAGATGAAGTCAGCCATGGTGTTCTGGGTAGTGAGGGAAGCAGGCTCAGAAAGGATTTGTTTGGGGCTAATTAAAATGTAGGTCATGCAGGCAGTAATGAATTTGCACTGAGATGCGGTTCCTGTGGTCAGCTACTGCAGAGCCCCTGCCTATTGGTAAAGCTTTATTTTCTCGAGACAAGAGGGCTTTGCCTTCACCCAGCAACAGAAACCAAAGAGATAATATTTCCTTGGAGGGGCCCTTTGGCCCCTCATCAGCAAAGTGGACAAAGTTTTGCATTCAGTCAGCTGTGAGAACCGGGCAAATTGTGAGTATTTATCAACTAGGAGTGACCTACAAAAACAAGCAATACTACAAGAGTTCGTGCTGACAAAGTATTTTGTGGATCACAAGGGAAGGGTCAGTAAGAGCATTCAGAAAGCATTCCTGCAACTAATGGTTAACTCCTTTAAAAGTCACACTGGCTGCATTCAGGGCAGGGCAGATCAGTGTAACTGAGATGCAGAGACTTCAGAGATGTCTGCGAAGAGTCAGTCTTTTTGAAAAGAGGCTCTAAAATGTCCCTAAAATTAACCTGGTAATAAATTATGAAGAGTAAAACAGTCTTCCAAGTATCTCACCCAGGACTGGAAGGAGTCTTGGGGCTCCTTGGGGATCTTGGTGACATAATCCCATTCAGAAATTGAGCTCACTCCTTCTCAGAGCACTAAGCTTACCTCCTCTGTCCCTGTGGAAGGCTGCTCTGGGACTTATCTCCTCCCTTATTTCAATGCCACCTTTTAACATCCAGTCTACGTGATTTTGCAGCCAATTTCTACCCTTTAGATTGGTGACAACTTTGTTCTTGAGCTTAAAGAGCTTTTATCCTTTGCTGGCATGTACCCCTCTGTTATAGGGAAGGCTATCATATCCTTTCTCAGTTACCACTGTAAAGTCAGACCTCACCTGGGACTGAACAGAAACTTGTTCTCTGATGTTGGCCACGAGGCTAGAAAGTGATGAGTCTCTAAGGGCTTTCAGCAGGAAAGGACACAATTGCCACCTACTGGCTGCCTTTCAGGAAGCCTGAGCTGGTGGGAAGTGCTGCAAACGATTTGTCGTCTCACTGTACTCATGCTCTTTCCATCATGATTGAAGGATACTGGGCTTGATGGGAGAAACTCAACCTGGGGCTTGTGTCTCAGTCCCTTTCCAGTGCTCTCACCAGCAGTGGTAGTTACTTTGCTGCCTTCAGCAATGAGGAACAGCTCAGACTTGTTTTATTCATCAGCCATTTTGCAATATGCACAAAAAGAAGAGTAGCCAGCAGAGCACGGAGATATTTTCTTCTTGGTTCACAAGCATCTTTGCCTGTGCCACTTTGATGCTTTGTGCCAAAGGTTTATTGTTGGTTTTAGGCCATCCAGATAAAAACAGATAAGGATTATTTTTACATTGATTATTTTTTTTCCTGGAAAGAATATACGCAGCAGTGGGGGCACTTTCGCAGCTGGTCCCACCAGGAGAGAAAGGTGAGCAGGAGATTTGGCTCCTTTGAAGTCATGGAGTGAAAGCAGACGTCATCTCATGCCCCTTGGTTAGCCTGAGATGGAGCCCCATTGACTCGCTTGCTCTAGACACTAACTTTTAGGCAGCTGAAGTAGGGGAAGGAGATCCATATTCTTTGCCTTGAGCCTGGGATGTGGCCAAGCCTCCTAACCTCAGAGCTGCATCTGAGCAAGATGACAAAGGTCCTGAGTCCTTTTGTGAGAGGTATCAGAGAAATAGCTCCTGGAAAGGCAGAAATGAAAGAGCAAGACACTACAAAGGGGTTTGTTGCCCAAGGCCCAGGGCAGCTTTGCTCGTTTGAGTGCCACAGAGAGCATGGGATGGATCAAAGGCCATTTCCAAAATCTCAGAAATAGCTGAGAAGGGGTATGTCAGGACTTTGTGGGCCATGTCCATGTGCACAGGACTAGGTTTGAACTGCAGCATGGAGAGGTTTGGTTAGGCAGAGATGGTAGAAGAACCTATTGCAGAGGTAGGCTTAGCAGCTCTGTTGTGAATTTATAAAAACATGTTAGACAGACATCTGTCAGGAAGGGTTTGGATCCAGCTGGTCCTGCTTTGAGATATGGCAATTGTCTTCAGGTTTCTTTCATCTCTAGTTTCTCATAATTTGTGCAATGCAATAGTTATGTACGGATATGAACTGGCTCTGGCGATATTTTTGCAAATATGAGCTTGACTTGAAACTCTGAATCTTAACTGAGGAGCATCCAAAATACGAATTAAGGCTTGAATCCATGCTGTGCATGAGCAGGGCTGAGTATGAGCTGATTTAGATAGTTTGAGACCTTTGTTCCAATTTTGCTCCAGGCTCTACCCTGCAAGCATCTTTGACTTGAACATCATCTTTCATCCAGCTTTTGAAAAGCCTTGATTTTTCTGGCCTCCACACTCCATTCAAGCTGTGAAAGCCTCTCAGCTCCATCTCATTGTCCCCATAAACCTTCATGTGCTTCTCCTCCAGACATACACTGGTTCAATACTGGTGGCAGTAAACCCCTACCAGCTCCTACCCATCTACTCACCCGAGCAGATACGCCTGTACACCAACAAAAAGATTGGTGAGATGCCACCACACATCTTCGCAATTGCTGACAACTGCTACTTCAACATGCAGCGCAACAACAAAGACCAGTGCTGTATCATAAGGTGAGTTGGTGAGTTTCCAAATGGGTCATATCTGGAAAATGGATGCTGATCAGATAAAAATCAGAAATTTGAATGACCTATTAGATCTCCCATCCGCATATTCCCAGTGCAGAGCTGATCTCTGTTTGCAGTTACTGTTCCTACTAAAGATGCTTTATCAATCCTTTTGTACTTACCCTACAACCCAGTAGATCTCATATTCATCTTTAACCTCCCCTTGTAAATTTAAACTCGGTACTCCTAGATATCAAAGATGCAAAGATCTATACATTCTGCACAATGAAGGGCCAAGGACAAGCTTGATCAGCGGACCTGTGGTTATTCACACTGCTGAACTAGTGTCTCCCTGGCATGGCTCTGCTCTGGACTGATCAACCTTGGGCACCAAGAAATGTCTGGTCGCAGTTATGGGTATAGTTCCCTCCAGTGTCTGTCCCAAATGCTGGTATGAACCAGATTTGGTTCCCTCAGCCCTCCAACACTATCCCATCAAGTTTTGAACCCTCAGACAGCCTTTGTGCTTTCAGGGCACCACCTCTCTCCAAGGCATGCCTACCCTAAGCTTCATTACATAAAAACATAACTCTGGAGCATGCTGTGCACAGTATTTCAGATACATGGGACTGAAAAGGCCATGTAGTAGGGCCCGTAGTAGTTTTGCAGGGCTAAAAAAGCATCATATGGGGCCCAGAGGAAAGTCAAGGCCGGGCATGATGCAGTGTGCCAGTGGCCAGCCAACCCTGAGAAGTGAAGCAATTCAGCCGTGAGCCCAGGGCTGGCTCCTGAACACCAGGAAGGTCCATTTCAATCACTTATATTGGCTACCCTGTACATCAGACAGGCCACAGACTCACATCAAGGCATTTCTGCCCAGCCCTTCCTCTTGCACCATTGCAAGGCAACAGAAGTTATCTTTCAGTGGGGAGAAAGCTTCGAGGAGTAACTCTTGCTTCCTGCCCCGTGATCTTCTCCTCTCCTACCTGCCCCTTAGTAGGACAAGCCTAGGAGATCTGTGAAAATGCCTGCCAATACAAGACAGTCTGCGTTCTAGTGCAGTTTGGCAGCTCAAACTGGTGATGAAGATGCCCCATGGGACCAGCTAGCCCCTGGACCACAGGCTTATGGTCTGATGATCGTACGTGGAAAAGCACTGTCTGAAAATGCTTCATGACCTTCATAGTGCTGATCGAATAATGGTATTTGCTGGAGAGGTCAAAACCCAAGCAAACAGCTTGGGCCAAATGGACTGTAAAGTAAATCTGGATCTTGGCTGGAAGCTGCCTGGTACTGTGTCCTGCCACCAGTCCTTGGGATGCTGGAAACCCATCCTTAGTGGCCTCATCCTGCCTGTGCTAACAGAAGAGGCACAGAGACAGCAGTCCGTTTAGAGACAGAGAGAGGGACATGGACAGGGATGCAGCAGGGCTCTCACTGACCTCAATTCCTATTGTTTTTGCAGCGGTGAATCTGGAGCAGGGAAGACAGAAAGCACAAAACTGATTCTGCAGTTCCTGGCGGCGATCAGCGGCCAGCACTCCTGGATTGAGCAACAGGTCCTGGAGGCAAATCCCATTTTAGAAGGTGAGGCCTCAGATAATGAAGGCTTTTTTTTTTTTTTTCCAGGAAAAAAAAAAAAAAATCAGAGCCAGAAAACACTTAATATGCCCGTATGTAAGTCACTCTTGTATTTTGGGTTTCAAAAAGTGAAAAATTAAAAAAAAAAACCCAAAAAACCACAACAAAAGCAATGATGTAAACATTTGTTAAACTGCCTATTCAGTTTCTTTCCATCTGAATTTACTTTTCACAAGACGAATATTCTCTGATTTGGGGTCTCAAATGTTCCATTAGTATTTTTGACAACTACTGTTGAAAGCAAAATATTTCAGCTGATCGGGAAAGTTTTTAAATTTTTTATTCACTTAAAATTGAAAAATGTGTTTTTTCCACTTAAATCAGTACTTTTTTCCCAAAAATTTCAAAACATAAACCTGAATTTTACGTAATTCGCTGTGTAGCCTGGGATTTCAAAAATGCTGATCATGAATACACAAAGCTCTTCTGAACAATCTCATTATAATTGTATGCAGAGCATGAATATCCTGTAAATAATGCATTCAACTAGTTAATTTTTTTGTTTTATTTGACCATAACTGCAAAAATCCTATTCCTATTCTTCACTGGTTCAGCAGAACATGAGATCAGTTTGACCAGAGCTTCACAGATTACACACCTTATGCCTGCGATACACAATAGCAAACCCCACCTTTTCCTTCCAAGATCAGTGAACGGCAGCAGAATGCAGAAAAAGAAACAAAGGCAGTTCAAGAAAGAACCAGATAACGAGAACTGGCTCGTGGCCTTAATAGGTTCATTGGCAAGCTGTTACTGTTATCAGCCCCGCTGTTTTAATTGGATTTCTGTGAATTAAATAGGTGATCGGTGATCGGACCCTCTGGCCCCAACATGATGCCAAATGGACCTTTTACACTTAGGTGGAAATATAGCATTTTCCAGAAAAATAACATTATTTTTCCTCCCCTGCTGCTCACAGAGAGCAGTGTTCTGCTTGGTAAGCAGCCCCCTAGGAATCAGGGGAAACGTGAATATCCTAACTGTTTTCCATGCCTAATGTTAGCAGAGCAGACAAGAAAGTCACCGGCTGAGCTGTTCTTCTCTGTGCTCTGTTGGAGCTTCCTTCAGCTCTGGCATGAAGAGGCAACGAGGCTCTCAGGGCACTGCAGTGCTGCCTGACCACTGGCGTTGTAGAGCATTACGGTGCACGGCATGAACACAGCGTGGTTTTGAACTGCCAGAATTGAGGGGAAGAGGAGCTCTGTATTACAAATGCATCTCCACCACCTGCCAGCAATCCTGGAGCATAAATTCCAGGGCATGTTGGCCAGGGTGCTCATGGCAGCAGTCCACACCCACACAGCGGATGGACATGAGTACCTTTCTCTGCACACAGTCTGTTTGCAATGAGAAGTCTCCCTCTGGAGGTTGGCTTAGTCCCTCTGTATTTCCCTAAAGGATGAGCTCTTTCCTTTCCCTCTCAGTCACCAAATCACTCACCGGCAGCTCTGTCATTTCCCGCACGGCGTTACCTCGAACACTGCAGCATCCTCCTGCCAGTCTTGCTCAACCCTTTTGTATTTCATCACCTGCTGCCAAAATCCTGCTGTCCTGGTCCCTTCTTCCTGGATAAGGTCACCCCATTCCCACGCTTCCTTCTCTGTGCTCCTGTCTTTATTTCCAAGGACATCCTTGGAAATATATCCTGTGGTATATCCTGTTTCCCAGAATCACAGAACGGTTTGAGTTGGAAGGGACCTTACAGACCATCCAGTCCAACTCCCCTGCCACGGGCAGGGACACCTTCCACCAGACCAGGTTGCTCCCAGCCCCATCCAACCTGGCCTTGAGCACTGCCAGGGAGGGGACAGCCACAGCTTCCCTGGGCAACCTGTGCCAGTGCCTCACCACCCTCATGATAAAGAATTTCTCCTAATATCTCATCGAAATCTCCCCTCTTTCAGTATGTAACCATTACCTCTTGTGCTATCGCTACATGCCCTTGTAAAAAGTCCCTCCCCATTTTCCTGCAGGCCCCTTTCAGCACTGGAAGGCCACTATAAGGTCTCCCTGGAGCCTTCTCTTCCCCAGGCTGAACAACCTTGACTCTCTCAGCCTGTCCTCACAGGGGAGGTGTCCCCTCACTGAGATGATACTGAGCTAGCCAAACTTAAAGGAAAGACTCCGGGGCTGATTTTACCCTCTCAGCCACCCTCTTTTGAGTATTTTTTTTGCCCATGAGACCAGAGCCATGATCCTTCCTGCATGAGGTCCATGCTAACCCACTGCAATTCTTCCCCACAGCTTTCGGGAATGCAAAGACCATCCGTAATGACAACTCCAGCCGATTTGGGAAGTACATCGACATCCACTTCAATAAAAGGGGAGCCATTGAGGGGGCAAAGATTGAGCAGTACCTGCTGGAGAAGTCCCGGGTCTGCAGGCAGGTAAGGTGATACATCTGCAAAGCGTGGGAGTTGGCACTCAGTCAGTTGACATTTGCAGTGTTGTTCTCACAGAGCTGACGCTTGCTCTTCTACTGCAGGCCCAGGACGAGAGGAATTACCATGTGTTTTACTGCATGCTGAGAGGAATGACGCTGGAGCAGAAGAAGAAGCTGGGTCTTGGCAAAGCCACGGACTACAACTACCTTGCGATGGTGAGAGCGCAGCGAAGCAGAGGTTTGGTGGGGTGATGGTAAGAGCTTCTTAGCAAGGGAGAGAGAAGAGGGAGGTGGCTTCCTTCACAGCCCAAGAGCTGCTTTGCTGGTTATGACCTTCCTGAGTCTTAGCCACAGAGTTTGTGGGACTTCTTTGTCCAACCACCGCAAGCCTCACAGTCTTAGTGCAAACCCTGTGTGTAGACCAGGTTATTTCCACTCCTCCTGCAGAGCAGAACATATACTTGGATGGTTTTGGTGTTTGGTGCCCAGGCCACTGGTCTGGAAATAACCAGGGTATCAGATACAACCTGATGCTCTTGTAGTAGCAATGGATGAGCAGACATGCATGGCTGGATGGAGAATTCTCAGCAGCACGTGGTACTGAGCTGTCTCTACTCCACGTGTCTGACAAAGCCAGCAATATCCAGCCCCACTCCCTATATACCAGTGTTGCAATCCAGAGGAGCTGGTAGAAGCAGGTGCAATTAAGGCTGGCCCATCGTCAGCAGGGCTGGGACCCAGCTTTCTACCTGGATTGGTGAGAGCCTCCAGAAGGTTTCCTTCTCTCTCTGTATCCCCACCTCAGTGTGCTTTTTCTCCTCTGCTGATTGCAGCGAGACACAGGGTAGCTGGGGACAGCAGGGTATGTGCTGGTCACAAAGCTGAGCACCGAATCATAGTTAACACCAAAGGGCAGAGCCAGATCCACAGGTTCAACATCAGCTTTTGCTTATTCAACCCTTAAAGAAAATGTCTGCTGATTCAGAGGGAAGTCCTGAATAGCTTAGGATCACACCACTCCACGCCAGACACTTTCTGCTTCACCCCAAGCCCTGTGCGACCTCTTTGCCTCCCCAGGGTAACTGCACAACCTGCGATGGCAGAGATGATAGCAAGGAGTACGCCAACATCCGCTCTGCAATGAAGGTCCTAATGTTCACCGACACGGAGAACTGGGAGATCTCCAAGCTGCTGGCTGCCATCCTGCACATGGGGAACCTGCAGTACGAAGGTAAAAGGACGAAATACAGGGACACGGTCCAGTGCATTTTTACTCCTTATTCTGCACGGTGAGAGGGAGGCAAGCTTAGGGATGGAGGGCTGTATCCAGACCACCTGTCATGGTGCCATGCCAGGCACTCAGGTGGTTATTGCGGCGTGTAAGGACAAGAAAGGAGGAATAAGTCCACTGCTCACTCTGCAGAGCTGCCAGACTCTAGTGTGCTCAGTGACATCCGCCTTTCCCGAATTTAGGGAGGTTGAATGCAGCCACAGACCATCCAGCAGACTCAGGTTTTGCGAGGAGAGAGTAATGGAGTGTTTGACAAGTGCCTGTGTGACTGGATATGCCTTTGTAAAAGTACCAAACCGTCCTGCTGTCAGAAATGACACAGTGATTTAAAAGCCTCTTTGGAAGACAGAAGCCTAAAGCAATTACATGCTAGAAAGGTTTTTACCCCATCAGTCATTTAAGGTGGCTGGCAGAGCAGAGTACAAATCCTTTGCAGCCAGCAGCAGGACTCCAGCAGCTGCATGAACTTTTCTCTTCCTTCTGATGGGCAGATATTTCCTGGCCATCACATGGAGGCCGTGGAGAATGACCCTTTCCTTGACCCCCATCCAGCTTCTGCAGAGCCACATCCCTCGCTGACGGCTTTCCCTCTGCTTTTCTTCCCCCAGCTCGGACCTATGACAACCTGGATGCCTGCGAGGTTGTTCAGTCAGCGTCACTAATCACTGCAGCATCGTTGCTGGAGGTCAGTGGCTCTGCAGTGCTGCTGTCCCCTTTCTGGCTTGTTCCCATATTCCCAGTATTATGTCAAAGCTTCATCTGAGCCAGGCTTTCCTTGCACCACCAGCTCTAGGAGGCTGGAGAGGCCTGGGTAAGCCGTACTTTGTCCTGCAGTGGCAGCATGAAGGTAGATGTCTCCATCTCAGCTGGGTATCCAAGCTCCCCTCCATACCAGTGGAGAGAAACAGACACTTTGGTGGCATGTCATCCTAAAAAGGATGCCCAAAATAGCTCAGTCCCTAAAATAGAGTGTTTCCCTCATTGATGTAAAGAGAGTTCATTACAGTAGCTGAGACAGAGATGTGACTTATGTGTGCATCTAAAGTGAGGTGAGATGACCCTCACCCAAACTGCCCATGCAGTAGCTGGAGCATTCTTCCTTGGTATCCCCAGCAGGTAACAGGGCTCCCCTGGGGACACCATCTCATCACCGTAGGCACCACTGGTCTCAGAGAGTGACCCACAGCTGTCTGCAGGCTGTTCTCGTGTACTTTAGGGGGCGGAGATTTCCCTGACTTGATCTCAGAAGTATGAAAGGGGGTCAAGGGAATGCAAAGCTACATTCACGCTGGTCGGATACAGCTTTGCAGGCTTTGCTTTTTCATCTTCTCTCCCCACGCCTCATTAACGTCTCACACTAAGTCACAAGAACACTTTCCATAGTAAAACACCGTATAAAAGTGTTAATTACTCTCTCTGAAAATGCCTGTGACATCATTTGAGTTATTTGCCCTGTACAGCTCAGAAAAAGTCACTTACCTCCAGCAATGGGGGGCTGTGCTCTTCCTCTGGCCATGCATGTTCAGGTCAGTAGCCCAGGCCACTGTAAGGACACCTTGTGTTACAAAGTCAGCAGCTGTGTTTGGTGCTGTCTTTGCCAGGTTGAGCCTCAGGACGTGATGAACTGCCTTACCAGCCGGACTATAATCACCAGGGGCGAGACTGTCTCCACCCCTCTCAGCATGGAACAAGCGCTGGATGTGAGGGATGCTTTTGTAAAGGTAAGTCTTAGAACATTCCCTTCTGCTCCTGTTGATAAGCTGAAGAAATCTGGCACTTTTGAGACCAGAGCGTCCACTGCACAGGAAAAGTGTTGCGCTTGGTGCCTGTGTGAGCTCAGATCAGCAGATGGCCTCGAAACTGTGTTCTCATTGGGATGACAGAATGGAGATGGAAGGAGTCTAGATAGCCTAATCTTCAAGGGATTTACAATCTGGACTTGACACAGTCTATACTCAAAAGGTAACCTATAGAAGGAGCTAGCATTCTGAAATGACTTCACCTCAGCTTCAGGAAAACATCCCAGCTTGAGTCCCAGGATTAAATCCTCAGCTGCTGTAAATCAGAGCAGCTCTGTCCACACCTGTAACACCCACACCTGAATTTCAGGATTTGGGTGTGTCTGCAGCAGTAAATAAAGCTGAATGTCACAGCAATAGGGATGGAGCAGTTTGGCGGTCATCAGAGCACTTAGAGCATCACCTGAGGCTTTGGGGTGACGACGGCTGATGGGGTGCATGTGCATCACTGCTGTGGTGTTTGCAGCCCCACGTAAGGTTGCAAAACAAGCATCAGTGGCATGCTTTGGCTAGCTTGGGCCCCCCATTCTATCTGGGGGGAACTGGTAGGATCAAGCTAGCTGGTTTGATACCTAACTAGTCTGCAAATCCAGACAGTGACTTCTGTAGAGGCAGTGGGCCTTTGAATCAGGCTCCTCTCCTGGTAGCACTGCTCTAGCTTATACAAAAGAAAGGAATAACACCGTGAAACATGGAGTTCTGGAATTCCTGAAGCAGCAGTAGCTGCTTCATTAAATCAGCAGACTGTTCAGCCACTGCTGTTACATTTAAGTGAGCACCTTGTTCAGGCAAAATATCCTTGGCTTGTCTAGCAGCGTAATATGGCTGATCTGTAGAGAGAGATGTTTAGAAGCCCAGGAAAGGATTATCTGGCTTTACAGCAAGACCACAGATACAAAATTTAGGACTATCCAAATTTGGGATTTTGCTTTTGC
This sequence comes from Leptosomus discolor, assembly GCF_034619465.1. NCBI lineage: Eukaryota > Metazoa > Chordata > Aves > Leptosomiformes > Leptosomidae > Leptosomus > Leptosomus discolor. The sequence goes on from NC_141391.1 coordinate 3,814,628, forward strand.
TTGTGTTTTATCTAGGCTTTCAGGTCTGTTTTCCTTGATCTACATAACTGCTCTTGAACATTTAAGCCATGCCAAGGGTCTGGGATGAGCGTTGGTAAGCAGGGACTGTCCAGTTGCTGTCCACGCTTTAGGAGAGCCTGTGCCATCACGAGTGAAGTGGTGACGCAGACTAGCAGGGCGAACTGCTAACCTGTCTCAGTGACCTCCATCTTTGTGATATTGCAGGGAATTTACGGGCGGCTTTTCGTGTGGATCGTGGAGAAGATCAACGCTGCAATTTACAGACCTCCTTCCCAGGAACTCAAAAGTATCAGGAGATCCATTGGCCTCCTTGACATCTTTGGCTTTGAGAACTTCACTGTGAACAGGTATGGAGCCTGCAAAAGAAGAACCAGGTCTTAACCCTCCTTCATCCCCCAAGCTCAAGGTCTTGCAGTCCTTTCACCTCTCCTGAGGTGATCAGGACTGGGCTGGGCCAATCCTTTTTCTATGTGAGAGATTACCAGAGCTAGTCACTAGCAGGCAACATATTTCCTAAACTGATTGGTTTAGGCTACACACACATAACAGCTATAGCACTGTTTTGGGGGAGAAAATCTGATTATCTGAACTGATAAGGAGATTCTCAGCCAACAGCAGCCTTACTGAGTGGTTGATGTGGTCTGAGAGTATTGCTTAAAGCATGGAGAGAGATGGAGAAAGACAGACCATGGTGGATCTGAAGCGGCCTTTCTTTGTCCTTCCCTCCACAGTTTTGAGCAGCTTTGCATTAACTTTGCAAATGAAAACCTGCAGCAGTTCTTCGTGCGCCATGTCTTCAAACTAGAGCAGGAGGAGTACAACCTGGAGAACATCAACTGGCAGCACATTGAGTTCACTGATAACCAGGATGCCTTGGACATGATTGCCATCAAGCCCATGAACATCATCTCCCTCATTGATGAGGAGAGCAAGTTCCCCAAGGTGTGTTTTGGGCTCACCCCTGCTGCCAATGACTCTCCTGTTTTTACGCCCTTTGCACTTGCATGCTGGCACCTTGTGAGAGGTCTGATCAGCCCCAAACATACATTCACCAGTGGGTTGCCTAGTCACAGTTTTTATTGCTCTGTCACACTTTCTTCTGTGAGTACCACAACCATGCTTAAAATAAGTTAGTATTTCTGATGGAAGAATATGCCTGCAAGAGGCTCAAGAAGAGGCTATGGAAAGGTTTAAGAGAAAATAATGTTAAACATACTCCCTTTGGAGCACTATCTTGAATACAGCACAACATACCAGTGATATTTAATCAATTTCTTTAATTGCTGCACTTGAGAAATCCTCTCCAACACATCTCAAAACAAATACATGTTGTCACCCAAGACAAAAAAAAAGGCGTTATTGATCAGAAAATTATTTTGACGGGACAAACCCTGGTTAAATGTCAAATCTTTTTCTGCATACACAGGGTACAGATGCCACCATGTTACACAAGCTGAACTCCCAGCACAAGCTTAACACCAACTACATTCCTCCGAAGAATAACTATGAAACACAGTTTGGCATTAACCACTTTGCTGGAATCGTTTACTATGAAACAAAAGGTATGGGGCAGCTCCTGGGTGGGAGGGGGTGCTTGGGGAAGGTGAGCAGAGCAGGATGGTAGCCCATAGCGGTGTCAATGTACTCCTTTTCTGGCTGCAATGACTTGACCCTTCAGCAGTGCCCGTGAGCTGCGGAGTTTGGTGCTATTTCATTTGCTTGTGCCCATGAGAGAATTGCAGCGCTTTGCATCACATGAATCTTTGACCCAGTCTCCAGATGCGCCTCTGTCTTCCTTCTCTTGGCCCCCCTTTCTCTGCCCATTCATTACCCCCATTACTTCCCCAAGAGCAGACAGTAGTCCAGCAACCCAGAGGCTGCTTGCAGGGCACACGCTGGCCTTGTTGCACTGTGTCACCTATCTATGTGTTGTCCCATTATTCCTCTAGGTTTCTTGGAGAAAAACAGGGACACGCTGCATGGAGACATCATTCAGCTGGTGCATTCCTCAAAAAACAAATTCATCAAGCAGATCTTCCAAGCAGACGTGGCGATGGTAATGCAGGCGGGGGAAGACCTTTATTCATGGGGGATGTTCCTGGAAGGGGCAGAAGATTTGCCAAGAGTCATATTGCTCTGATTCTATTTGGGGTGTTTCAGACCTGTTAGTGTGAGCCAACCATCAGAAAGTGTTAATGCACTGTCAGGGGTTACCTCCACACTCACGCCCCCAGTTTGCTGCATTCAGTTCGTCAAGTATTTTTTTCGTGCTTTGATTGCTCCTCTCCTAATTGTGTAGGGATGGGAACAATAAGGTTTGTGATTGTAGAAATCTGAGAGAGAAAGAGCTAGCCCCTCCAACTCAGCAGTCCAGATCTGTGTATAATAGAGTAACAAGTGAAAATCAAATCCTTGTAGAGCAGAGCAGAACGAAGGACAATCCGTCTGGCCCTTAAGCACTGCGGGAGAACTGGGAGGGACCAGCCAACAGTCATGTTTTACTGTTAGGACAGCAGCAAGAGGGGACAGCAGTTATTAAAGCTGAACTTTAAAGCTCCCCTTTCCACATCCCAGTCGTCCAGAAGGGTATGTGCTTACTCTGTGCTCAGTGCAGGGGAAGACCACGTGCGCTGAAGCTTTGGGGAAAGGCACACTTATTGCTTTAACTCTTCCCACCGCTTTCAATTATTTATTACTAGGATACTAGCTTAAATGCTGAGATTAGTAACTATTTCACCATTAATAACACATATATATGATGTTTTCTTGCGTAAGTTGAACATCTACGTCTCCCTACTAAGACATCATCAGCCCTGCTCCCAAAATGAAAGTAGAAAGTCTTTCAAAAGATCAGCCTTGCAGAACCTGAAAATCTACACAGATCGGTCACTATGGCCAAATCCCAAGTCTCCCTAGGCAAAGCCATGGGACTGCATAGGGTGTGGGGATGACATTTTCCAAAGCAACCAAGTTTTTTAGCAGTCCGGATCCTGTTTCCAAATGCCAGCCAGTGCCACTGATGGCCCAAGGGACTTAGGGACTTTCAGGAGTGCCAAACAAATACAGGTGCTGAATTCCTTTGCCTACTAAGGGAAACAAATGTTTAAATTCCCAAGAAATTTCTTTAACTAGGCTACAGACACGTTTGCAAGCCTGTTCACAACCTTCAGTCACTCAGTTTTGCTCCTGAATAAATAATCAGTATCCTTTCAACTTCATTAGGAACAAGATAATATTTATCAGCCCCAATTAAGCCTCCTATTGGCATGACACTCCCGGTGGGTTGAGAGCTATCCCCAGATGTGGATACTCCCGCTGAACTAGGCGCTAACTCCCTTAGCATCAGTGCTGCCATTTACTTTGCTTTTTATTGCTCGCTGCTTTTTATTTTCAGTGCAAGCTTTGTAGTTCACCCTGGAAACGATGTCTTGCTTGTTTGAGCAGAGCAGAGGTGCACTCTGGGGAATCGAGAGGGAGCTCTCAGGTTTACACAGTCACGCAGACTTCTTCACGGAGGCAACTACCAAGCCTCTTTGAAAGAACCTGGAAGTATGACTTCAAAACTGAGATTTTTCACCTGGGCATTGTCCAGGACCTTAGAACTGAGACCTTTTAAAGCATCAGAGCACTTTTTTTGAAATAAAACTTTTCTTTTATAGTTCCATTAAACATCTTCAGAATCTGCTCTGAGTGGTGGGCCCTGTGCTTTGATACTTTAATGATCTTTGCTTTTCTTTTTTCAATGAGAGATTTGTATCCTGACTGGCACGGAACTGGAAGAGGAGCAAAGATTATGTACCAGCTCCCCTAATCGGGCACAACATAAGTGTGAACTGGGAAAGCACAAATGCCCTAAACAGTACGCAAACAAAACTGCTCAGACAAGCAGGATCCAACATGGGGCTGAGATGATTTTGCCATTGCTTTCCACCGAAATTCAATAATCTTTGCAACCCCTTTCTTAAAACACATTGCCCAAAAGAAGGAGCGGGTGAGCACGGGTCATGGGAATTGACTGCATACAGCAAAGAGCTGGGGCAAAGGCACCCCTTGGAAGTGTGCGTGCCTTCCCCAAGCATCAGTGAGACAATCCATGGAGAAACTTTCCAGAGACACTCAGGCCAGGTCAACCAAATCTAACATCTTCCTTTAAAAAGAGGCAAGTGGCTACTCTGCTAAGGGCTAGATCAAATAATGTGGCATTTTGCTCAACAGCTTCCAACCTTTGGTTCTCAGGAGCTTATTGATGAGTTTGTAGGATTTTGTGTGTCAGTGAAAAGCACACCCATATCTGCTTTACATTCAGTCTTTCAAACAAGATCCTTATATGCCAGAAACCTGAGGAAGCCACAGTTCAGAGAAGTTTGAAAACTCATCACGAGTGTATATTTGAATATTGTAGTAACTGTTTGGTCCCTGAAAGGCATGATATTTGTGCCAATGAAACCTGCGTGGTGAACTGGGTATTACTGGAGCACACGGGGCTGTGAAGCCTGATTTACGCAGGCCCATCACGGAGGAGGTCTATCTGCACGTGTTTGCTGAATTGGAACATTGCTTTGAGCGGTGCCAGGTGAAATGATGAATTCAGTGGGAACCGTACACCGTTTCTCTGAGGAATGAGCCAGTATGGTCTGACAGCACTGGTTGCTTAAGGAACAGGTAGAAGGAGCAGCGGAGGATGGAAACCAGTGAAGGGAAAAACGAATAGGAAATTTGGAGGCTTTCCCCTTGGCAAAAACTTCAATTCTATAGAAAATATATGATTTGTTGGATTGAAATTAGGGAGGAAGGGAGGGATTTCTTTAGAATTTTTGTGAAAATTTAGTTTTTCCCTGGCATCTTCCCAACCACTGTGTATTGAGAGCACTCGTCACAGAAGAGCAGTTACGTGTGAGGGAGAGGAGTGGGGATGGCTGAAACTGTATGGATAATAAGTGAGGTTAAAAGATGGAGAAGGGCTATTTTCAAGAGGCAAGAGCTGGACAGTGACAGTTCCCTCAGCTTCAAGGATGTGAACATGCAGACGAAGGGGAAAAGCCAGGAGGGGGATAGACAAAAATCTAAGAATCAATGCATTTTGTTTGTGAGATATTTTAACAGCTGGACCTCCAAGACTAACAATGTCAGGCTTCCATTTCGGTTATTCCTTCTTTTCACTATTTTCTCTTCTCTGTCTCTGTGTTTTTTTTTCACCTGCGCTTCGTGTAGTTTCTCTGTGGCTATGCATCCAGCACATTTGGCCAGTCACCCACACCCACGCCAAAGGTAAACTGAATACATGAGTTCCTCTGTTGCATATTCACCTCTCCTTGGCAAGGACTGTGATTTGCTCTTGTCAGTTAATTCCTCTTCCTGCACTAACCATAGAGGATCCATTTCAAGTGACCAATGTGATGGAGAGCATTTTTACAGCTTGTTGAATAGATACAGGTGTATGACTGTGTCATTTATTTCTCGGACTCAGCTCAGAAAAGCTTTGCCTTGATGGGAATTCGGTTTGGATAAAATCAGAACCAGCCAGAGCCAAAGTTTTGCAGATTTTTTTCTGATTTTTGGATCGTTTTAATTAACTTCAGATGGATCATCTGTGGGATTTGGCTGTTTATAATGGTGCCACCAGTGGCTTCTGTGGGACATTATTCCTCCATACAACTGCAAATCTGGCCCTGATTTGCCTTTTCGGGGCAGGAAGCTGGCAGTTCATGTGTGAAGAGGGACTCCTGGATTGCATTTCTGGATTGCTTGGAAAGGCCATCAGTCTTGTGGGGGGTTAGTTCTTGTTCAGGGGAGAGCTCAAAGCCAGACCTTCGAAGACACAGTTAATGTTGAACTTCAAATGATCACCAAAACAAGCTCTTGGAACCTTTTTCAGGTCTTTTCTGTTGCATCTCATCTCCTGACTGATTCTGATGGTTTCCCAGACCTTTCTTGCTAGATATTTGGCCATAGGGTAGCATACTGTGTGCTAAAGGTTTTGTGATGTCAGTTTTGTGACTCTGCTCACATTTCCATGACAATCTTTCAATAGCCAGAGGATTATGATGGAGATAGACCTGACTCAAAATTCAGATCCTTGCATGGGGCTGAATTTCAACCCTTCTTACCTCTGCAGTGTCTCAGATGTTTGGACTTGGAATTCCAATGATGGGGATCTGACCCAAAATGACCCAAAGCTATTCATTCCAGAGCTGGACTCCTTCCCCTCTGTATCATGACTGCAAACTCTTTGGATTGCACATCTCATTGGGCCCTGCTCTAGAGTTGTAGCAATGCCACACACCAAAAAATACTCATTCCTGAGTGAGGATATGGTGGGATTAAGTCCAGGAGAGAGTTGTTGTGCAAAATCTATCAGAAATGCTCAGGCCACTCCTCTGAAGGCAACAACAGGGAATACAGGGAAATGGGAGACATGACACTGTTTTCTGTTATCAGAGTTCTTATAATATAGTTTCGTGTTCTGTAGATTTTCTAATGAATAATAATTGATTGTATTTGTTAGGCAGTGAGGTAAGGGTGGAAGAGCCAAGCCAAAAAAGATTTTCCAGATGTATCAACATCAGTACGTTTTATAAAATGGGCGCGTAGTTCAAAACAGTGATGCTTGGCTCTGTCATGTAGCCCATGTCAACTCTGCATCTAAAGCACTTTCCAGACTGCACAGCCTTTAGGAGAGAGGCTGTCTTTTCACTATATGTCACTGCAGAACCTGCTGTGAGGGGGCCTCAACTTTGAGTGGTCACCTGAGGCCACCCCAGCGAGATTTCATGTACCAAAATAATGAAAAAAAAGCATAATTTTTCTCAGACTTCAGAAAAAAGGCTGATAAACAGCATGTCATGTTGGCCTAGTTTAGTGACCTGCTTATCCTAAAGAGATGGGAGGATGGTCCTTTGTCCAGAACCTTTTCTCAAAGTGTTGCTGGTGGTACGTGCTTCTCTCTCATTTGCTAACTCACCTCAAGTAATTAATCTTTCTGCATTTCCACTGAAGCAGGTCACCATCTCCCCTGCAGACCTAGTGTGGGCATGGCCATCCTGGTGCACCATGCAACCTTCTCCTTGAAGTGGGAGGAGGAGAATGTGCAGAGGGATAGCAGGAGTAACTCCCACCATTTCTGGCTCAGTGACTTTTCTCCTTGTACTTGGTTTTCTCTTTGCTTCTGTTTACTTAGTTTGAATGTTACCAAGAAAAAAACCTGGTGATTGCCCTGGCTGTAACTCTGGGTCTGTATTAAGACCATCCTACTTAACCTAACTTTGTGTCCACCTTAACCCACTGAACCCACAGGGTGCAGATAGGATGAACCAGTTATTGCTTTCTCAGCCCTGGACACATGATAAGTACCTAAAGGTGTCCAAGACACCAAAGGAAGGAGTCTGAATAGGTTCCTAGAGATTTTACAGCTTCACAGAGGTGCTGGGAAATAGCCTAATGCTCCAGCTGTGCCACCGGGGATCTCAGACACCCTGTGCTGGGGGAATGTCCTCGTGTGTCGTGCTGATGATATTCTGCCTTGACTTTTGTCTTTATATTACTGCAAACAGCCACACATGTGTCTGTGCTTCTAAAGTTCAGGCTGGTTTGAGATGGCAGAAAGAAGTAGCATTGAAGCATGTCTGAATGTCATGCTGGTCTGCACATCTTTCTGAACTTCTCTTCTGAGATGGTACTTCTCTCTCTAAATCATGTAATTCTTTGATTTTTCTTATTCTTTTTCTTCTGCCTTTTTTTTCCCTTTGAGGCTGAGCATGGGCTGAGCGATTACTCAGTGCCCCAGTCTGGACTACAGCACCTGTGAATCACGCTCATCCTTCCCCATGACACACCCCAGGTCACATCCTCCTGTGTGCTAGACTCTGTGTGGACACCAGTGAAGAGATAGTCTGTGTCCCAAAGACGCTACAGTCTCAGAGTCTGGAAGCTAAGACATGTCTGGCCAGGAGAAAAGATGAATGTGTTCAGCTCTTTCTGCTTCAGGCTATGGGGACTGGGTCTGTTTTAGGCTAAAAAACGCTCCTCCTCTGCAGTAAAACCTGTATTTTCAGTGCCTTGCTAGACTGTGTTGGCAGGCTGCTCCATTCAATTTTTTGGATCTGTTTTGTTGGAACAAGGGAAGAGATGTGATTCTGCCGACACTGGGGTTGAGGTGAGGTGGGAGGAACCACGATGACTCCAGTGGTGTCACCCTGTCCCTGCAGGAGGAGGCTGATGCAAAGCACTCCCCCTGAGGTTTTGTTGTGTAGCTGAGCCTGGTTCATGCCCCTGTGGCTGGTGCCCACCACTGAGACGAGTCTGTGCACAAATGCCAGGCCCAGGAAGCATGTGAATGGATGGGATGGTGTAGTCTTGACAGGTGGAGCCCAGACCCTGACAATTTGGATAGGAAGACAAGCTGCTTTCTGGCCACTGTCTCTTCCCTCCAGCCCCTCCCAGCAAAAAGCTCTCAGGTGTAAGGATGGAGATAGCACCACTGCTTTTCACCAGAGCTGGATGTGTGCAAGGAAGAAATGCAATGCACCAGCAACCTAGAGAGGCAGGTCTTGCTGTCTGAGAGCAAACCACTAGTGCATTCCCTTGTAGACCCTTGTACAAAGTCTTGCACCCTTACTACTTGTACTTGCACACCTTACTTACACACAAGCGTGCAAGTAAGGTCTTGCACACCTTACTACCACAGCTCAAAAAATGACCTCTCCCAGCCAAGCCCAAATTGACAAACCTGGCTAACATGGAAGTTGCTTCCAACTTCCAGCCCTGCTCCTGCATCTGTTGCCACCCCTGTGGCTTTCACAATTCACAGAGGTGACCCCATTGCACATAGTTAGCAACGTGGTAAGAAAACATTAATCAAAGCTTTACAAACCAGGATTCTTGCTGAAACAGCCTATTCCTCATCAAATGTGTGACAGAATGTGAGCACCGGACTCTACAGTGCTCTGCAGGAGCAGCTGCATCCATAAATTACTCTAGATTTGTTAACAGTTTGTCCTTCGGGGAAGGATTTTACTGGGAGAGATCATGGTGACCCCCCATGCTCTTCTTGACAAGCAGGCCAGGTTTTTCTGGTGTGTGCATGAGCTGGGTTTTCTCTTATTGAAATTCCACGATGACTTTGTGTTTGTGTTGACTGGATTTGTCTCAACATCATACGCAACCTGAGCTGTGCATATTCCCTGCCCATGGCAAGGGGTTTGGACTAGATGATATTTGTAGTCACTTCCAACCTAAGCTGTTCTGTCATTCTATGAAATTCCTCCGTTTTGGGGGGGTGGGAATGTTATCTAACAGGTTATTAGTGCTATACAATGAAGTGCACATAAAGATCTTAGCAAAAGTAGAAATAAAAATCACCACCTTAAGAAATATAGCAGCAAGGCCAAGGGCTTTGTGACTCCATGTATGGCTTGAACACCTGCAAAAAAAGAGAATGTTTGGAGAGAAAATGCATTAAAATCCTGCTGGAATCCTCCCTTTGGAAAATCCCTGGCCATTAGATCATGTCACTACTCATGTCACACTTTGCCCTATTTTTTATTCTAAGGGAGTTACGTCCTGGTGCCCAACTTTTCCTCCAGCCCCTCAGCAGTACCTGTTGCCCCACAAAGGCTCCCTGAACAGCAAACCCTACGAGACAGCAGCACCACTATGACTGATATCTAATGAGCTCAGGTAGAAGCGACTGACATACACAATGAGCTAGGGGCTTCATTTAGTTTGAAGGTGGTTTAACAAGGTTCTCCCAGGGCAGGAGAAGGGGCTATTAAGGGAAATATCTCCATTCTGCTTTAGAAACACTTACCCCCAAATGGAGATTGGATTGTTAATTTAGCCAATTAGATTTTTAATTTTACCAAGGGAGCTAAACCAAGCAAAATACTCAAAATCGTCCTGATTCACCCTAAATACCCACCTCATTCAGCCTAGTTAATATTCTTTTCCAAACACAACTCTAATCTTCCCTGTAGTACAGGCTGAGGAAGCTTACCAGAACTTTATCAGAAGTTTCTGGAGATGTTGCAGAGTCACCCTGAAGCAAAAGTGCCCCTGGCTTGTTTTTCACACTACATGGGTCTCTGATCCTACCCCCCAGGGAGCAGGAGGGGCTTAGCCTGACACAAGGAACTACAACAGAGGGGTTGTCATGACCATGTTGCAATGCATGGGGAGAGGGAACCCCAAGCCATTCCCAAGGAGCATCCCTGGGCAGACGCATCACCCCAAGCTGCAATACAAAGATTTTTGATGGCCCAGAAGGGGCTGTTTGCTCTCATGGGCAGATCTTACTTGTGGCTCTGCATAAGGCAGATGGGATTACCGGTCACACAGAGAGGTTTGAGCAGGAGAAATTAAATTATGGCACTTTTCCTCGCTTGGTAGAGGCGTATGGAGCAGATATTTCCAGAGTCTGGACATTGCAAGCTCTCCGGCTGTGCCCTGCCCCTCTCCTGCCGCAACGCTCAACCATCTCTGGCCCTGCTCCCTCCACCGGCCCCGGCTGTCACAGGAGGTTCCCAGGGACGCAGCCAGAGGGGAAAGGCTCTGTTATCATTTCATTTCCTGAGCCCGTTCTGCTGCGGTTTTGCAGGGAGCAGAGACGAGGAAGCGCTCACCGACGCTCAGCAGCCAGTTCAAGCGGTCCCTGGAGCTGTTGATGAGGACTCTCAGCGTGTGCCAGCCCTTTTTTGTCCGCTGCATCAAGCCCAATGAGTACAAGAAGCCCATGGTAAGTCCTGCTTTTCTCTCCTGGTTGCTTTTCGTACAGGACTGCCCGCAGGGTCACTCTGCCCTGGGGTAATGGCAAAATTCCTTCGGGCATCAGTGGAGTCAGGATTGACGCTGGGTGCTTAGAAAACCAACCCGCAGCCTGTTCTGCAAGCAAGGGAGTCACCAAAGTGTTGGCAAAATCAGGTACTTGCTTTGCAATCCAACAGCACCCCAAAACTTTTTGCAGGGGGGAGCTCCTGCCCCTGCCTTTCCTCCCAGGATGACCTCGAGGAATTCACGCCGCAGCCCTTTCCCCTATAGGAAATGCCTCTGAATTTCCATAGTGGGTAGGTGCCTCCCTACCAGAGACTTAGGCTGAGCTGTAGGGCCCTGGGTTTAGTCCTATGGCAGCGTTCAATGTTTCCTAAAAGTGATTCCCTTTCCCATGGTTGTTTTCTACAAAATCTTTGCTCCCAAGGGATATCACTCGGTTTCACCCCTGTTTGATCCTTTCAGCTGCTGGTATTTCACACCAATGGCAAAAGCACTATTCCAAAAGCAGAGAAAAAAAAAAATAAAGAGGCAAGGTAGCACAGAGGAAAGGTGAGAGGAATTATTTTGGTTTGATTCCCAGAGAGTTGCTTCAAAAGGAACAAACAAAAGGGAAGGAGATGGCTGTAAATCCCCCTGGCCACAAACTGCTCACAGAGGCGACTCCGAGTTTTGCAGCAAAAGGTAGAGAATAAAGTCGGTGCTGAACTCCCCAGTCCCACTGTCAGCTCCTTGCAGGACTGGACCCTGGTGCTGTCATCAATCACTGTCAGCTGCTCACCACTCTTAATTGTGATACTGCTTGGGGAGGAAGAGCTTTATTTAATAATCATTTCAGCTACTTGAATCGTTTTGCCCATGCCTTTGCACTTCAGTAGCAGTTAATCTACCCAGAGCTGGAGCTTTATATAAAGTCAGTATCTGCTAGCAAAGCTCAACTGAGTGAAAAAAAACTATAAAATACTGAATTTTAGAGCTGTTATGTACAAGCAGTGTTTGGTTGAAACTTACTTTTTGCTGTTCAGCGAACCTAATGTGATGCAGGGTGAAAGGTTTGGCGGCTCTCTCAAAGCAGTTTACTATGCCCTTATCCTGGTCTTGGTGAGCATAAAAAGGCATGTCAGTGGAATGCTTTGGGTTAATATTTGATGATATGTCTGATCTGAGATTATCATCTAAGCTGAGATCAAAACAAGACCTTTTTTAAGAACATGGGTGAAGTTGACGAATAGATGTGCATCCTGAACTGATGTTAATAAATTATTCACAACACCCTGACTTTGAGCTGCTTTTATACTTGGATGTCTGGGATTCGATCTGACATTTTGCGTCCTGCATAGGAAGTCTGTATTTCATCAGCTCTTGCAAGTACTAAGCCAGAAGTCTTTGTCCAACCCATTTATCTACAAAACTTTCAGTTGAATTTAAAAACAGCTACAAGTTTGAAAGAATCTGACAATGAGAAATTCATCTCCCCGTTGAAATAATGAGTGGATGAGCTAACACTGAATCACAGACTGTAGTGCTGTATGATATGAAATGTGATTTCTTGCTAAATTAATTTTTGGGTTTGGTTTAATAATACAAAGGAAAAAAAATATCCCAGATAATGGTACACAGAGCTGTGCAGGGTGACTGAAAAAGAGAACATTTTCTGGGAGTTCATTTTCTGTCCCTGGCTTTGAAGGAAAGTGTACTGATAGTGATAGGAAACAGGATAGTGGGAAGTGAAAGGTCAGTGGAAAGCCATGACTTTTTGTTAATGTTATTTTAAAACTTTTGCTTCCTTCTAAAATGTGCTTTGGGGTGTGGGGGGGAGAAGTTGTTTGCATCAGGGTGCTGGCTGGAATTCTCTGGGTCTGTACGTTGTCCCATGCTGCTGTTTCTGAGCATTGCTCTGTTGTTCTGGTTAGTCCAAGAGAAACGGATGGGATGAATGAGGTAACAAACCACGCAAAGAAAGCCAAAACTGTCTCCAGCAGTCTGAGCCTCATCAGGCCCTGATGCCAGGAGAGCATAGTTGCCCATATATGCAATGAACTAGCCCTACAAACATTGGAGGGTTAATGGCAAGCCCACAACCCCTCATATACCATTCTGCTTCGTGACACACGGGGGGACAGAGGAACCCACACCTTTTTCCTCTGCACCTTTCTTGTCCCCCGTACCCATTTTAGATAGGGATGGCTTGAGACCAAATCTGGATGATTCCACTTTCTACCTTTTCCTTGCTCATCTGTTGTCTTCTCCTGGGGTCAGGATCCATCTCACTTCACTCCAGCCTTTTCATGGTTAAGCGGCTGCTAGGAGATAGTCAAAAATCTCCCTCCAGTGATGGGGAGATGGGTGCATCCATAGGGCAGATCCTCCTATCCCAGGAGACACATCTGAGATACAGGGATACCTGAGGTTCAGGCACGTACCTATCTCTCCTCACTCACTTCAGGGAGAGCCTAGGTGACTTTCATAGCTGTACGTGCACGTTTTAGACAGCTGAAGGGAAGGCAGATGAATAACACCCTGGTGTAACTCTTTGGTCCAGGCTGGGATTTACTGTCCCGACTTTCTGCCAGCACCACACCACGTCTGTCTTTATTTTACACTTGGGTTGAACGCTTTTTGAATGCTCCCAGCAGACAACATCAGGCTGCAAGAGGGTGCTCTCAGGGGCTCCAGGATCCTTCTTAATGCACTAAAGTGTGGCAGGGATTTTCCTGAGACTCCCTTTGCTTCAGCAGATCTGCCCATCTAGCAGCACCACTCATTATCCACCCTGAGGCCCCCGAAGCAAGGGAGAGCAGCCAGGTTCATTAGCAAACATCTGCAATGACTGGGTTACCTACGTCTGCTGTCTGGCCTTCAAACTGTCCATTGCTTGCCAGAAGCAGCCACAAATGCTGGTCTTTTCCCTAAAACCTTCAGCTGGTCTCAGTTCTGACCTGTTAATTGTAAGCTCCTCAGATGTCCTCCTGGGTAGAGGGTGGTTTGATGGTAACAGGTTTATCTCAGGGCCTCAGCATCGCCAAGGCTGCATTCTTCCTTTGTCTTCAGGTTGTTACCTACCCTCACATCAACTAGTGTAGTCACCCTAAGTCTTTTGAGTGTCTGAGCCTTTGCTGATGTGGTCCTCTGCTTCCTCTGATTGCAAAATGGTACTGCCCTGCCCGTACAGGAGTGCTGTGATCATGCCGTAAAGCTCAGAGCAGCAGTTGGAAGTTAATGACCACGAGTGGTCATTGTAAGGGCGACTGCATGGTTTGACCCTTGTAGATGCATCATCGCTGACTGTTTTCCCAAGGTGATGTTCACCATTGCATTGTGTTCTCCAGTTCTTCTCTCAGTCCTTTGTGCAATAGGTAGGACACATCCAGCCTTGCAAGCGGGAGTTAAAGAAATGGAGTGAGTCATAGGATCAGGCCCATGACAGCCAACAGTCCTACGGCCTTGGGTCCACCAAGTGAAGGATTTAGGTGGACGCCTGACTTGCTCGCCCTGCATATCTTCAGAGTCTCCACTCTTTTATGGCCAATGCAGGCCAAGATGTGCAATCAAAACACGGTGTCTTGTAACATCCCCAGCTGTTTGACCGGGAGCTGTGCGTCCGTCAGCTGAGGTACTCAGGGATGATGGAGACCATCCGGATCCGCCGAGCCGGCTACCCCATCCGCTACACGTTTGTGGAGTTCGTGGACCGGTACCGGGTGCTCATGCCAGGGGTGAAGCCAGCATACAAGCAGGTGAGCATCTTCTTCCATAGGTAACAATTGCTCTCTGTTGGGGTCTCCAGAGATATTTATGGGGTGTCCATCCTCTCCAAGAGCAATTATGCAACATTCGATCCCCAGATGTTACAGTGGTGCTCCGGGCTTTCCAAGTGAAGGAAAAATGGTTATGAGGCTGGCAGGGACAGGTAGTCATATTCAGCCTGGCCCTCTCACTCACCTTAAATATGGTGATGGTAAAGCCTTGGGAATCTCATTAGCAGACAACTACTGGAACTGGGACCAGAAAAGGTCCCTGCTGGGCTTGGGAGGAGCGATGGATGAGGCTGGTCCTGGTGAATCCCACTCCCTGTCCTACCAGGGTGACCTGCGTGGGACATGCCAGCGCATTGCTGAAGCAGTGCTCGGGAAGGATGATGACTGGCAGATCGGCAAGACAAAGATATTCCTGAAAGTAGGTGGTTCTCCACATCCCCTCTGCCCTCTGGGACCCTTGCCTGTAAAGGGGTCTCCTACCATTTCCAATCCATCACAAGACTCGACCCTTTCCCGTGGTCTTTGGGCTGGGGTGACAGTGGGTAGGACCTGGGCCAAGACGGGATATTTGGGGCTCATTTAGGAAGCAGTTGGCTGGAGGAAGTCCTAACACTGCCAGCACCGACGCATGCACATATCCATACAGACACAGAAATAGTCACATACAGCACACGGCCTCTTACCTTCTGGGCTGAGCCACTCAACCTCATCTCCTACCTTCACCCGAAAAGCATAGCAGCAGGAGGGATGTCCATGCAGAGCCCTGCAGAGAGAGGGACCGAGAGCACAACAGGCTTCCTTTGCTTTCAGCATGTCCTTGCACAACCCAAGACATGGCTACAGCCTCCATTTCTGCATCAGTCCAGCTGACACAGAGCAGCCCAACGTTGCAGGTCCCCTGCAGCCCCGCTTACTCTCATCTCCTTACAAACACATCCTTGTGTTGCTCTGGGAAGATGAGGCAGAGGTGGCCAGGAACCAGGCTGGAAGCAAAAGCTTCTCTTGAGCAAAAATCTCAGCAGTAAACTCTGACCGCTTATGTCTAAATTCACCCCCAACCTTATCGCCAGCACCAACACCCCCATCTCTTCCCTAGAAGCTGTTCCCACTAGCCGCTCTTTCCAGAGCCTGTTATCAAGATCTCGCAGCTGTCAGGGCAGGAAATGGAGAAACTGGGAGGCCTCGAGGGGCCACGTGAGGTCAAGCAAAGCAGGAAACATGTGGAGCTGCCTCTGCTGCACCCAGCATGGCAGGGGTCAGCATGCTGAAACCAGGAAAGAAAGCAGAGTTGCAAACAGTGTGGGAGGAATCAATAGAAAGCTTGGACTGGTGCATCTGGATGCCTCAGGGCAAAGAAATTCAGTTTTTTGGGGAGCTGTTTTGTCCTTAGGGTACGGAGGCATTGTAGCCTTGACTAGAGGGAGTGATGGGACTCAGGCAGCCCGGAGTTTGTTCTCAAACTGCTTCAGTGCTCTCAGGAACTGCTTCCATGGCTGACAGCACTAGCAGGGAGCTCTGCATTGAAGGGCAACGTAATTTGGTTGTTTTCAGACTATAAACGATTGCATACGCAGCTTCTGGATGCTCTGGTTCATCTGGGAATGAAGGCAGTAGATCACTAGGGTTTATGTTAGGATTTCCCCGGTGAGTAAGTAGGGTGATACTTGGGATGTAAAATAACCCAAGAGTTTATTTTGGACATCTCTGGGGAAAGGCCTCTTACCACCCCTCCTGCCACATGCCAGGCAGATGGAAAGCTTGAGATATGGGTGCTGTGTCACTTCGTTCCACAGGACCACCACGACATGCTGCTGGAGATCGAGAGAGACAAGGCCATCACGGACAAAGTCATCCTCATCCAGAAGGTGGTCCGTGGGTTTAAAGACAGGTAGGTGTGAGCCCTACTGCCAAGTGGGAGGTAGGCTATGTGGGATGCTTCACCCAGCAAGCACCTCCTGGGGGATGCGCTGTTCTCTCAGTGCCCATCTGACCTGCCGTGCCTGCAGCTGGGGAGAGGGGAACACCAATGTGTTTGCACTCAAGTGCAGAAAGTATTGGAGGAAAACAGTAGAGGAAACAAGAGGAAAACTGTGTTATCTGCCTCAAGCATGGACAGAACAGGACCTTCTGTCACCATTCAGTGCTGTCGTCAGGGGAGATGATGTTTGCTCTGACAATGCAGCAGTGAGACTCAGCTTGCTGAAGGCAACACTAAGCCTCCAGTCTATGGGGATCCTCACAAGACTGCAATGGGACCACTAGGTCATCCACTGTGACTAATGTTGCTCTCCCCAAAGCCCAAGGGGTTCAGGACCCTTCCCTTTGCAACCCAGTTGCCAGACTCAGGAGGAGGGCAGGTAGCCCATGGGGAGTTCATGGCACAGTTGTGAAAGAAGAGGGGGAGCCACAGCCAAGGACAAGCTTCACCTCATGGAGGAGGGACAATTCCTGGGACTTTGTGCTATTTGACTGTCCAAGCCGTGGCTATATCTGAGGTTGAGCCTTAGGCCTTGCAGAAAGGGCACATGCTAAACACTCTGCAATCTTTCCCACAGTAATCCTAGCAAGACTCCCAAGCCCTTCCAACATAATTCTCTCCAAGGTGTCTACAGGTAGAGTCAGTCCAGGCTAAGAAGGATGGGAGGAACAGATGGGAGCAGCAGGGTGGTGTTGTTGAAGTTCACCCTTGATCATTGGAGTGAGATTGAATCCATTCTCAGGTGCTAGGATTGAAGTGGGGAGAGCAGGCAGGGAAGAGATTTCAGATGGGAAAGGAGGGTGCAGGGCGGGAGGAAGGAGAGGACCATTCTCAGTTCCACTCATTCCCATAACCTGGCAGGATCTGCTTGCAGAGACCTGTCAAGAGAGAGGCCCTACAGATGTTTTTATGAAAGCAAAGAAAGCTGATGGAGGAGACTTTTTCAGGCCAAAAATGCAGTGTTTACTCCACCTGGCTGCTCAGTTTCAAATCCCTAAAGAATGAGGCCCAGGAAATGGTGATAACTTGCGGCCAAACTGCAGAGGCAAGTGATTGAAATGCCTTTGCAGGTCCAATTTCCTGAAAGTGAGAAATTCAGTCCTGATGATTCAGAGGTACTGGCGTGGACATAACTGCAGGAAGAACTACGGTGCTGTAAGTACAGGGGTGCTTCCTCACACCTCTGCCTTCCTACCTCTTTCATCTGGGACATACATAAGAGTTCCCTGGCTCAAAATGCCCCACTGAGTGTAGAAGGGGGTGGGGTTGACTTTTATCAGTTGAGGTGATGAATGAAGGTTTGCTCTTGCTGCTTTGCCTTCTCATTGAAGAGAGCACCTGACCACCTTCTAGCTGTCATTGTCCCTGTGAGTTAGATGTCCATTGCACCAACTGGTCACTTGGGGTTTTAAAAGTCTTCCGATAGTTTCCAGGTGACTGAAAACTCAAGAGCAGTTTTCTCTGAAAAAAACAGACTCCATACCCAGATGGGACTGTATCTGGGTGTCTCCCAAATATAGTCCATGGCCGCCTTCTCTCCCTGGCCCAGCTGGCTCTGACTCATCACTGTGTCATTTGGGAAGTGTGTTGGGATCTAAAGTGTCTCAATGTCATTTTCCAAGCCTTCAACTTGATAGGAATAGCCACTTCCAGGCTGGTCAGTGTGCTGCCTCCTGCCTTGAAACAGCATCTTGTCTTTCAGGCAGGAGGTCTACAGATGCTGGACCGCCATGGGAGCAACTCTCATGACTTGTGGCTACCTTAAGATTACCAGCCAGACATCCTGAGGCCTCTCAAGGGCAGATACTCTGTAGGACTCAGTGGGGAAGAAACTGCCTTTGTCCTTCCTGGGCTTTGAACCAGTACAGCAGCCAGAGGGCTTAATTTCTCCCCCCTTTTGGAGAACCTCCCTCCTGAAGGCTTGTCCTGGTGGGGGCTGATTTCAGTGGCTCTTATTTACAGCCATGCAAGAAGGAGATTAGTGACGGAAGATTAGCGATGGAAATCTGCTTATGGTGGGTGAGCCCCTGGGTGGTGGGGTGGTTTCATCCTGCTCCCTTTTGCAGATGCGGATCGGCTTCCTGAGACTGCAGGCCCTCTACCGATCCCGCAAGCTCCACAAGCAGTACCACATGGCTCGCCGGCGGATCATCGAGTTTCAGGCACGATGCCGGGGCTACCTGGTCCGTAGGGCTTTCCGCCACCGCCTCTGGGCTGTCCTCACCGTCCAGGCATACGCCCGGGGCATGATCGCCCGAAGGCTGTATAAGCGCCTCCGGGGAGAAGTAAGTACCATGGAGGAGAGGTCGGTTGTGAGAAACACAGGTAGGGAGAGGTGAAATAAATGTGCTTCTGCATCACGTGCTCATGGGATCGGCTTTTAAAGAGCAAAAAGAATTTAGAAAATAAGTAGATGCCTATTCAGAAGGGCTCTTGTGTTTATTCCCCCAGTACCACCGACGCCTGGAAGCAGAGAAACTTCGGCTGGCGGAAGAGGAACGACTCCGAAAGGAGATGAGTGCCAAGAAAGCTAAAGAGGAAGCAGAAAAGAAGCACCAAGTACGCAGGGATTGATCTTTTTCTGGGGCTTCGTCTCTCTTTTCCAAGGACTGGTTTTGCTTCTTTGAGGGGGAATGCCAAAAATATCTAAGGGATTTCTGCCCTGCTTGAGTGGTTTGTATTTAATTCACTAAAGTACTCTGTGCTCCAACTAGTTTGAAGCTGCTCCAGAATTTCTGATCTGCTGCACAGGAATGCCAGCGATTACAGTTATTATTCACTTGCTTTTATTGTATAAAGGCTGCAGGGGGAACTGGGACACTGTGTGTTTGTGTGCACATACATGGTTGCTGTATAAAAGCAAAACTTGAGGTCAGTGAGAATCTCTGTGCATGGACCAGACCCTCTAAACAGGCTCTAAGGAAGAAGCAAATGCTATTGCTTTGTCCTTCTGCAGTTAGGAAACAGGCAGGGACATGTCACTGGTTTGCTCCAAGTCACAATGCTGGTATAACACCTCGAGCACCAGGCAGTCTGCCTTTCTAAAGCCAGGCCCTGCACAATTTAGTGCCAGCTCTTTGGAAGGAGCAGTTCAGTCATTGTACTTGTCCTCCTGCAGGTACGCCTGGCCCAGCTGGCACGGGAAGATGCAGAGAGAGAAGTAAAGGAGAAGGAGGAAGCACGTCGGAAGAAAGAGCTCTTAGAAAAAATGGAGAAAGCTCGCAACGAGCCCGTGAACGACTCAGAAATGGTGGACAAAATGTTCGGATTTCTGGGGACAACCTCCTCCTTGCCTGGCCAGGAAGGACAGGCACCCAATGGCTTTGAGGTACTCAAGACATACATGACCCTAGCTATCACATGAAAGACTTTAGCAACATATTAATGAATCAGGGGGGAGTATGGCAATACAAAAGTGGGTCTCTGAAGGCTTCCCTCAAGACCAGGGTCTTCCGTGTGGCCCTAGAGGGTTACCATGCTGTGGCTGGGGACAGGCAGACATTCTGCAGGCTTTCTCTGGGGCTGCCAGATGAAGGAGAGCAGTATCACTAAAAAATCGTTGAGGACCTGTGGCCTTTGAGATCTTTTCCTTTGTGGTTCGTCACGGCTCACGGCATTTAGCTCTTGGACACCCCTTCCCCATGCTAGGAGTGGGGCTGTGCTTGTTGCTTCTCCTACTGCTCTGGGGACATTCCTGGGCACAGGCATGTCCTTCAGGACTTGGGCTTTACATGGGCTGCAGAGGTATATTTAATGATTTTCGCTCCAGCTGGCTTTTCCTTTTGGGATAGAGGTCAGACAGACAGAAAACTTGGGCCCAAAAGGAAAAGGTAGTTCAGTATCCAAAGCCGTGCTGAATGCCTGACGTGCCCTTCCCCACCAGGATCTTGAGCAAGCCCAGAAGGAGCTGGAGGAAGAGGACCTGGATGCAGCATTGCCTCTCCCTGAGGAAGAGGAGGAAGATCTCTCGGAGTACAAATTTGCCAAGTTTGCCGCCACGTATTTCCAGGGCACGACGACACACACCTACATCCGCCGACCTCTCAAGCAGCCTCTCTTGTACCACGAAGATGAAGGAGACCAGTTGGTGAGGCAGGGGCTAAAAAACCTCGAGCAGGGCGGGGTGGGTTGGAGCAAGCCTGGAGAACCCTTCAGCCAAAGGGCACCAGCAGTTTCCCTTTGGGATACTCGTGTGCTCGTGGCTCAGTGGAGAGCATAGCCCTCATCTGCTGCACGTGTGACAGTAGACATTGTCCCACCAGCATGCTTTGAGCACTGACAAGACAACGAGCATTAAAGGGATGTAGCATTGGAAGGCTGAGTCCATCTCTGTACTTTGATATTTGTGCTAAGACAATTAATGAAGTTCTGGGCTCAGGGCATGGATGATGAAAATTGTTGAGCGAGTACGGCTTGTAAAGCTGCTACTTGGCAGCTGGAAAAGTTGCTTCTTACCTTGTTGTACACACCAGTGCAGAGCTAGCAGAGAAGAAACACTTGTCCTGTATCCAGCAGTACAAGAGCACAACTGTATTGAAACTGCATGGCTGTAATGAACATTACATTAGCCACGAACTTGCCTTCACTGTGGTTCTCCTTCCCCTCTGCGGTGGGTTGGGAGCTGCCAGTCACTGCCTGTCTATAAGACTGGCATCTCCTAGCCAAGAAGCAAACCCCTTGTAGGGTGCACAAACGCACTCATGATGGCGTGAACACAGAGCATGAATTTGTGGTCCCAACCACCAGCCTGCCTGGCTTGCTCAGATGGGATGTACGCTACAGGCAGGACTGTTCTGTGTGACGCAGGAAAGTGTTTTATCTCCTGCAGCTGTACAGAGAGACCACAGTGGGGACCTTGGTGAATCCAGCATGGCTTGACCACCCCCTCCACTGCCCCGGTGTGAGCTAATGGAGTTAATCTTTCCTTTCAAATAGGCAGCACTTGCTGTATGGATCACTATCCTCCGTTTCATGGGAGACCTCCCTGAGCCGAAGTATCATACAGCCATGAGTGACGGTGGCGAGAAGATACCAGTAATGACAAAAATCTATGAGACTCTTGGGAAGAAAACCTATAAGAAAGAACTGCAGGCTCTGCAGGGAGAAGGAGAGGTAACTGCTGCGGCTGTAAAAGAGACGCTGTTGTTAGGTGTTGGATATTGAAATGTGTTGGAAAGAAACAACTTGTGGGGTTTGCTGCAGGCAATCGGTTTGTCGAATTAATATGCAATTGTGCTACAAAGGGAGAATTACCCGTGTGTCAGGTATTGATCCTGTCCCTTCTTCACAAGGATAACAGTGTCCTCAAGCAGTACAGTAAGGGAAGTGCCACGATATCTCTCACGGGGCTTTGATCTCTCTCTTCTACCCCATAGGGCAGAAATACATAGGGGGAATGCAATGTCCTTTGTCATCAGTCTCTCGTTTGGGGATTTCTTTTCGATCTGCCCTGGGCCAGAAAAGACTAAATTAAAACTGTGTACTTAATCTTGGAGCAGGATGTAAAGCGTTACCAGGAGATTAAGCTGTGGAAATAAAAAAAAACCCTAATAATCTCTATTGCATCCTCAGTGCATTCTGGGATATCACTGGCGGACTTCATCTTAGGACCCTTCCCAGATAAGACATTGCTCTGGATAAATCACTGTCCATAGCTCTGATATGCTTTCATCTTTGGCAATTACTTTGTTCAATAGTACAAGATATTACCTGGTTTGGGCATTTTCTAGATAGCACTGTTGCATTTTCAAGAAGTATTTTGTAGTATCATCTGGACAAGGCCCTGCAGCATTTGCAGGTGTAAATTAACAAATCTCCTAGTTTTTAGAGATAGTGGTATCGTTCAGCACTTTCAGTGAATTACCTAAGAAGGAGAGTAGCATCATCTGGATTGTAATTCTGTAAAAAAATATACACCAAGAATCACCTTTCATTCCTTCTACCCATCATTTCTTGCTTGTTTGTTACAAAAAGGTGTGTTTTGGCCAACTGAGACATCAGGTAGCACAGAAGAGAAGGGAAATTTAAGCTGTCATTTTTCTCTGTGGTTACATCTGCTGTGCAGAGTGCACACCAATGCAGGGAGACATGTGAGCTGACCCTGAGCATGATGATATGCAAATCCAAGTACAAACTTGACTTTATGATGGGTATAAACCATCACAGCTGCAGGACTCAAAGTGTTGATCCGGTGTAAAATCACAGTCTTTTCAAAGTTTTTTAAATAGGGAAAGGTTAACTAAGTCAAAAAGTGAAGTGATTATCCATGCCAGCTGACATAAGTTTGTTATAAAAGTAGAAAGCCAGCAGTAACTTGATGATATGTAGTCAGTGCCTGGGTCTGTCCTACCTTTATTCTTCTAGGAAATCGGATAGAGCACAGAGCTGGTTAACAGTGGTGAAACCACAATGGGTAACTACCTGTCCATGAATCCCTGGCTAGATGACTTCCAGCTCACAAACCTGCTGGCTTATCTCAGAGAGTGGTCTTGCTCATCTCATTTGCAATGTAGGAACAAGCCTCAATGGCATACAGCAGAACTGAGAGGCTGACTAGGAATCAGCCTTGTATTCAACATTACTTTTTTCAGATGTCCCCAATATGTAATTTTGGCCTGAGGGAGGCTCATTGATTAGAAAGTATCTACAAAATTCAGAGCCAGACCTGGGTTATCGGGAGGCACAGGAATATGAGTCCACACTTCTGATTCCCACGAGCCTCTGAAATATCTCACTCCCTGCCTGGGATTAATGGTCTTTTGCAGGAGCCCGGGGGAGGCAGGGAGCGCGTGTTCACGGAAGGGCTCTGTGTCTCACCACATTGCATCCACGCCTTTTGCTTTGCAGAGTACTCATATTGATGGGCACAAGAAGAACAGTGTGCGGCACAAACTGGTCTCCTTAACACTCAAGAAGAAATCCAAACTGACGGAGGAGGTGAGAGGAGACGCTTGGCCGCCTGGCAGCACAAGTGCCGTTGGATTGTCTGCAGCCCTCTCTGACTCTCTTCTGCTTTTCCCTAGACAACATAGAACCAGCCCTCCTCTGGGTTTGGCGCTACCTGTCTCTCTGCCTGAAAGATTTAAGGAGTGTTTAAGGGGAAAGGTTGGCTTCCCGTGTCTCCTTGAGTCATTCTGCACCTCGCGCCGGCCTCCCCTCGGCTCCCGTTCTCCATCCATCCAGCACCTTCCCTCCCCTCTTTCACAGCCCTCCATCCAGCTGTCGATACCTCTCACCACTCTGTGATGGTCTGAATGTTATCCCTGCTTTTAGCTTCCTGCCCTCCACCATGGCGTAGGTAGCAGAGGTGCAGTGTCCAAATGCGCTCACCCATCCCTGCTACTCTCCAGTGCCAGAGGCAAAAGTCCCCATGGGAGCAGTTACCCCACACTGAGAGCTTTTGAAAATCTCATCTCAAAAGACTGAGGAGCAATATTTTTTTTTTTGGGGGGGGGGGGGGGGGGGGGGGGCGGTGTGCAGGATGAAAGGAATGCAAAGACATGGATTTGGTCTTCTTTTACACACTGCCATGGCCACTTCCAGAGCAGGCACCATCTCACCTGGCTATAGCTGCTTGAGAGCACAAAGATTGCTCTCTGAGATAGTCACCCTCCTTCCATTTAGGGTCAGTGGGGAGAAATAGGACCCAATCCAGCCTACCCTAATGTGGCTCTGAATGCACTCTAGAAATGGCTGTCTTTCTCCAGTGGCTCTAAATGGAGACTGGGTTCACTAGCTGAGACAGAGAGCTGGTAGGTGGACGAATGTTCTCACAAACTGCGCCATGCTTATGTGCTTTTGGCTGCATCATTAGCATGGGGAGTGGGTCCATTTTGTCAGTGTTTCAGTGACTGTCTTAATATGACTGAGTTAAAAGGACAGGTCCTCCTTGACAATAAACTGGGGTTATTCCAAAGATCCTTGGTTATTCCAAAGATCCTCTCCCAGCTGCAGGACCAGCTCAGAGCTGGGATGGAAGGGTGACATTGTAGAAACCCTGAGCAAAGACCGAGCAGGTGGGAGTATGACTAGACAGGACCATTTTCAGCTTCACCCGTGTGTGATTAAAGCCAACAAAATCGTCCCATTGCTGTTAAAGTGCTAGATTCAAGGAGTTCTGGACCCCCTCCTGGCTGGTGGAGGAGTCCTCCTGGAGCAGTACCACAC
The DNA here is from genome assembly GCF_034619465.1 of Leptosomus discolor. Lineage (NCBI taxonomy): Eukaryota > Metazoa > Chordata > Aves > Leptosomiformes > Leptosomidae > Leptosomus > Leptosomus discolor. The sequence continues at coordinate 3,839,312 of NC_141391.1, forward strand.
ATTTGGGATGGGTGGGGGGTGGGACACATAGTAACTGTCTGTACTAAAAGAGAGCAATGTGTCTGGTTAACAGGTGACAAAGAGGCTTCATGATGGTGAGTCCACGCTCCAGGGTAATAGCATGCTCGAAGACCGACCCACCTCCAACCTGGAGAAGCTCCATTTCATTATTGGTAATGGCATCCTCAGGCCAGCCTTAAGGTTAGAAATCAAGACAAAGGCATAAACATGCCATTCTTTTCATTCCTGCTTCCTTGAGCTTTTCTTGTCCAAATGATTTTGCTACTGTGTGCAGATTTACAAAGCTCTCATCATATAATTTTTCTGGTTGTGTTGTTTAATATGGGCTGGGATGGATCATGCTCCTCACTGTCCCTATCAGACCTGATTGAAAGACCACACAGAGGGACTCAAACACTTCTGAAAGTGCTAGTGGCTACTGGATTAGGTTTTTTAACGCTTACTCTTGCTGTTCATTATCCTTTGTTTTCTATTTGACCATTTACATCTCTTTTGTTTTTAATAGTATACAAATGAAAGATCAAACTTATTCCAGTTGCTAAATCAAGCATTCAAAAATTGGGAAGTGCCAAATTAAGGCCAACTGCACATCTTTAGTTTATCCCATTCATCTGTGTGTGTGTTATAATACAATCCTTGTATATGTAGTCTCACACTCTTTTCACTCACATCTATCTGCTCACTCCAGGAACAGGATGAGCATCCTCATCTGATGACTAGATTCTCTAATTTTCATTTTATCCTCCCAGTTCACCATGAAATCCTTAGCCTTACTTTTCTGCATAAAGTCTGCTCTGAAGGCAGACCTGGTAATGGTGTCCCATGGGCTGTCCCATGGGGTTTGTCAGGGTAACAGGTTGGCTAACATGTTTGTTGTCTCCCATGTAGATGAGGAAGTACTGTTATCCCTCATTTTGCATGTAGAGAACTAAGGGTCAAGTCAAAAATGGACATTAAATCCCAAATTGAGATACCTGTCAATGTACATGCCTGTTTGGACTTTGCTTGAGCTGGACAAACCTTGACCTCCACTAGAGCTGATATAGTTCCTAACACTTCCAGAAAGCAAATTCAGGTATCTCAAGAGGAACAGCCTGCCAATGAAGACTTCCAGCTGAAGGCCCTCTATGAAAGTTAGTTTAGAAGACTCTTTTGGTGTTACAAGGAAATCTTTGTAAGAAGCCAGGATAGACTCCGTCATCCAGAGGTGACATTGAGCTTCCTTGAACCTTGAGACATCCTTTTATTTCGCCCCTTCTCTAAGCAGTGTCAGTCAGCTCTGGAAAATCTCAGCTGAAACACAGGGAAGACTTAGTGGACATTACAGGACTGGTGATGGATGGCATTTTAGAGCCACTGCAATGACCAGGGTGACCATCGTTAGGGCACCTCGTTAACTCTAATGCTTTTTTCATGCCTCTTGCAGGGATGAAATCTATTGTCAAATCTGCAAGCAGCTGACCCAGAACCCATCCAAAAGCAGCCACGCCAGGGGTTGGATCCTGATGTCCCTCTGTGTAGGATGTTTTGCTCCTTCTGAGAAGTTTGTGAAGGTAAATTGTAGATGATATTTGTCTCATGAATTAGCTGCCAATACATTTTCTTTTCCATCCATGGGACCAGCTTTTCTCTTAGGTTTCATGGTAGAGGGAATTCTGGTCTTTATCTTTACCAGGAATGAAAATGACATAAAGTTCCTGAGAAAAATGTGCATGATCCCAAACTCAATGTCTAAAGTGGATCAGATGAGTCACTTCTGAGAAGTGGCTTTCTCTTTCCTGTGGCTCTAAAGGGACTGTAGATAATCAGTTCAGATGATGCCTCCTGCACTGTAGATGTGTGAAGATGTGATTAAGTGGCAACTGGCACTTAAAGTTGATTGTGGGAGGCTGCAAGTGGAATTTGCACACCCAGAATAGCCCACATTTCTGCACTATTTCTCAAACATAAAGGTCTACGCATTCATTCAAACATCTGCTGGCTTTGGCAGTATGACCTCAGGCAAGTACTCTAACCAAACTGGCAAGGAATAGTACTACACAGCTAATTACAAATATAACTTAATATAAAAAATGGTGCATAGAAAAGGAAGGGCTTAATTTACCTGGAAGTATGTTTGCACAGTTGCTCTCTGTATGCTACAATTTGCCCCACCACGTGTCATACTGAAAATGTCCAACTCTAAACAGCCACGTGAGAGATGACCTGTTATGTGTTTTCAGAAGCAGTGTGGATCAGCAGGACTAAAGTCAGTGGGAGATGCTAAGTGGCTTACACTTTTGAAAATCAGGTTGTTCTTAAGTATTTTCTTTTCTTCTAGGCAAAGTTTTGTTGCCTAGATTTGAACAGTCCACCTTCCAAATGCGTTGCGCATCTACAGTCTGACTAACACCCACTGGACTGCTCAAGTTAATCCCGTGCCTAAGAGTTGGCTTGTTCAGGGCGAAGGGTTCAGCACTGTGTCTTTGCTTTGCCATGATACAAAACTCCTTTGTCCCTCTCAGACCTTTGAATGTTGGAGCCTGGACCTGCTCCCAAGCCTGCTGGAGATAAAGATGTTCCATTAATTTCCATAGATATCAGACCAGGTACTGGGTTTTCAGCACTGAAAGAGCTGAAGCCAAGAACAGAAATCTCTCATTCATCCCCAGGCCTTGTCAGTATGAAATCTAATAAAGCAGATAAATCACTGGCAAAGTGGCAGAAAATTAAATTATGTCTGGAAATGAGATCTGAGAAAGTGTGCCACAGGAGGTTGTGTGGGTTTAAATCTTTAACAGCGGAAGATTATTTTAGGTGAGTGAAGCACTTTTCAGAAATAATTTATGGGTAGCTCTGGAGATTCAGACATAAAATCATAGAATAGTTTGAATTGGAAGGGACATCTGAAGGTCATCTCGTCCCACCTCCCTGCAGTGAGCAAGGGATATCTCCAACTAGATCAGGTTGCTCAGAGCCCCTTCCAACCTGACCCTGAAGGTTTCCAGGAATGGGGCTTCTACCACCTCTCTGGGCAGCCTGTGCCAGTGTTTCACATGTACCTCTGTCTGAAGTTATGGTCCATGCTGAAATATTCCCAAGTATTCCCAACAGCTTCGGAGAAGGTTTATACTAATTCTGCCCTTACTCATCACCCTTTTGCACCTTGGGCTGTTGGAGATGATAGGCAGCCTGTGGTGACTGAAGCCCCTTGAGTATGAGTGCAGACAACACTTGCAGCAACCCTTACCTTTCAAGGCCCCAGTATTGCAAAGCGCAACACATAGGCAGTGACTTGGGCAACGTCTCAGAGCTCCTCTGAAACCACTGTAGTTATCCATGGGAACGTCATTGACACCTTCCAGATGGAAATGTTATGTTTTGAGATAAAGCAGTCTCATGATGAAAAGTTAACTGCCCCCAAACCACATACATTCCCATCTAGATTCATTTTTTTACTTTGTGAAAGGCAGACAAATGTTCAAAGTTTGTTGAAGTTCAGGGAACTCTTCTGTTTCAAAGCTACATTAACGCAGGCCTCTTACTCCAGTCTGTTCTGGGTGGAGAGACAAACTCCACGTCAGTGCCAGACCTTACTCACAGACTCTTAATCTAGTAGTACCATGTTTTCCAGAGTTAGTTGTCAGCTGAAATCTGATTTACTATGAGCTCACTGACTACTGCTTTAACCATGCAACAACTACCATTGAATGTGTGATAGCCACACGTTGGCTATCAGCCAGTTAGCTAGATGACATTTTGTTAACCTCACGTCTTTTTCAACTGATGCCCTAACTACTCATTTAGCAGTAATCACCCACCATTTTAATAGAAGGAAAAGCATATAAGGGTAAATAGCTCTTAGCATTTCTTTCCTATACTCTTCCGTGCAGTGAGTGTTGTATCAGACTCCTGGTTTCTGTTCTCCTGAAACCTCTAGGTTCTAACTATCATAGCAGTAATATCATGGAAAAAAGATGAGGAATTTCAGGAAACTGTTGTGCCTGGAAGTTGTTCAACAGACTTCAAAAGTATCAGTTAGAACTGAACATTTTGAGAAGGATTTAGCCGATCATGAGGCAGTCTTTGATATGTTTTCTTGCTCCCAAATACGAAGGTCATGTTTTGGATCTCATTAGACACCTTTATCGCATCACATGCTAAACATGGGTCAAGACACACTAGCACTACTGTTCTTTGTACTTTTCTTTCAACTAAGAATGGACTTTGGTGTGAAGGTTCAGTCACAAGGAAGGAGAAATATAAAAAATATGTAACTTCATAGTTCATTAGTAAAAGCATAATTAAAGCTCACTTCTACAGAGCGTCAGCGGCTGGCAATCATTTGCAACAGCTCCCATCCATATAACCTCGTTGTATTACCTAGTAATACAGTAGATAGTATTTCAGAGTATCTCTTTAAGTTATGATTGGCAGAGATATCTGTCTCTCCGCCTATGTTATTTATGGACTGACAGTGTTATAGAGCAGTCTGTGTTACTCAAGGAACAGCTATGCGTTACCATTCCGAGAACTCATTATCTATCTATAAAGTCTCTCTGAAAAACATGATTTACAGAACTATTAGTCTTAGCTACCTTTTTGGTCAAGATATTTATGTAATATTTTTAAGTGTATTATCATTCATATTGTGGAAGTCACTGGATTTAATTTTCTCTACAATAATGCGGTTGTATTTTTAACATACAGTGAAGTGCTTCAAATTTTGGTTTAGGATCTTCTAAAATGCAATTTAAAATCTGACTAAAGTAACATCTGTTTAACGTAATAGTGAAAGCTCTTTTGTACTGGCAGCTAAGAGTTCTGAGTGGCATTTGCTTACAAATCCCCTGGGTCACATGTCTTTTTCATTCACTCCCGTCTTTTTGGTCAACTCTCAATAACATTTTATAGTACAACTTTGAAATACAGAGATGGAAATCAGTGGCAGCAATAGCAGGGTCAGAAACCTGCTGCACTGGCATCAATCAAAGGTCTGTCTAGGCTGGTACCTTATCTCCACCGAGGCCAGAAATGCACAGTATGAGAACAAAGCAAGGGTGCAGACTGTCATACTCTCTCTCAACTTCCAGCAATGTGATGTAGGAACATCCTGAGCCTAGGCATTATCACTGCTGTTAGTCCCAGGAGGGTTTTTTCCAATAAAACATTGCTTTTTAACCTTTGCCGATGCTTGGCCTCTAGACCTGATGGTCTAAACAACCTGTTCCCTGCTGCCAACAGTATTTAAGGAACTTTATCAATGGAGGCCCCCCGGGTTATGCTCCCTACTGCGAAGAGAGGCTGAGGCGGACATTTGCCAACGGGACAAGGACGCAGCCACCCAGCTGGCTGGAGCTGCAGGTACGAGCCCCTCCATCCCCTCCCCAGGCAGCTGGGGCTCAGGGTTTAAACCTTTCACTGTCAGAGGAACCCCATCTCTGATAGGACAGAAAGTAGGGTGAAAAAGTGCCTGTTTCTCTCAAGAATTTTCAGGTATTTCCAAGACACCGCTTTCCCCATGCATCCTGGCTTTGCTCCAGAGCATGTTGAAGATAATCCCTTTGGCTACACCAATACTTGTAAATTAAATGTGCTCGGGAGCGCTCTCGGGCATTGATGCCAGCTGGCACAAAGCAAGCCCACATGTATGCTGGGAAACTGCCTTCCAGATGAAGGTGGCTGCAGGCAAACTGCCTACTGAGAATGGTCCCTGGGACATGTTCAGGGACAGCCATAGCTGCAACAGGCACAGTTTGCGCAATAATTGCTCATTTTCTATGCTGGTTTACTAGCATTGACAGCTGTGCTCCAGTGCCCAGGAGCATTCCCAGGCATTGTTGGATTTACTTGTTTAGGCACTTTGATGACTGAATGTATTAAATGAAAAACCTGGGACTTCCAAGTGCTTCCAGGGGCTGATTGTACATTATCCTGTTGAGAAGTATGTTATGGTAATACTGAAAAGCAGCCAGTCAGTGGGATCAGGAATTAGAAAATGGAGACCACAGTTGGGTGGAAGAGTCTGGAGGTAAAGAGTCTCAACGGGATTGATATAGACCTGCCTTTACAAAGCTTGACTTTAATCCATTAGGCAACCAAGTCCAAGAAACCGATCATGCTGCCTGTCACATTTATGGATGGGACAACGAAAACGCTGTTGACTGACTCTGCAACAACTGCTAAAGAGCTCTGTAATTCTTTGGCCGACAAAATCAGCCTGAAGGACCGATTTGGCTTCTCACTTTACATTGCACTTTTTGACAAGGTATATCTTAAGTTATGTTCCTGACTAGCTCTATGAAAGAAGAGAGAGGTTCTCCTTGCCAGAAGGCAGAAGGACCCTGTGCTCTGAGCAAATGGCCAGCCTTGAGGTCAGGAAGGAACATCTCTACAGCGCAATGATTTTCACAATAAGAGTAGTCAAATGCTGGAGCAGAGTTGTAGAGACACTATGAAATCTCTCTCCTTGAAGATATTCAGAATTTAAGAGAAGGCACAAAGCAACCCGATCAAATATGGACCTGCTCTGGCCTGTGGGCTGGACTAGAAACCTCCAGCAATGCCTTTTCACCTATATCATTCTGTGATGCTACGCACTTACTCTCAGTCAAGCTACTTCAAGGTTAATTTCCACTAAAACAAACAACCTGGATTTTTATGCAAGCGAGCAACTACACTTAATTGGAAAGCTAATGGTTGAAATTAAGGTTCCAAAATGAGCTAGAATTCGAACTGCCATACCTGCATTGGCATTTAAACCACTTTGTTAAACCTAAAAACCATACCTTTTTTAGAAATTCCACAAAAATAAAGGTAAGCGTAAATGAGACAACATCAGGTGAGAAAACAGCTGCAAGCCAATGAAACAGAATTATTCCTACAGCTGCTGTGTAAGAGGATGAAGTATATTCTCACCTCCAGATGTGGAGACCTCTGCCTATGGGTGGAGGGGCAAATGGTTTATACTCCATCTTCTTGGTCTTTTTTGAGGAGACATTCATCCAGGGATGTTCACTCTGAGGAGACATAGTGCTTTAGGGCCTCATGCCAGACCACAGTGAGAAGACTGAGGTGATAAATCTTCTGTAAGCAGAAAGGCTTTTTATTCTGGGTTTGTCTGATGCTTAGCACAGTTGGATCCAAGTCCACGACTTTGAAACAGGGTATTTTGAAGCCCAGTGTGAATAAACAATAACGGGACCGTTGGCTTTGCTCATTCATGTTGATGCTCTCCTTTCATTCTGGATGGGAAACTGGGGCTCAAAGCAAAATGGCTCACCCAGCTGTGCTGTAGACCTGTGCAATCTTGGCTGGCTAGTAGAAACAGAGAGTTTGATTTATTTTGATTATAAAGGAAGTCTAGATGAGTGACTCAGGGATAGATATACCTACCTAGAAAGGTCAGCATTTAGTTGGGTGAATGCCACATTTCCCTCTGCCCTGACTAGGTGTCCTCGCTGGGGAGCGGCAACGACCATGTGATGGATGCTGTGTCTCAGTGCGAGCAGTACGCCAAAGAGCAGGGAGCGCAGGAGCGCAATGCGCCGTGGCGGCTCTTCTTCAGGAAGGAGATCTTCACTCCTTGGCACAACCCGAGTGAGGACAATGTGGCCACCAATCTCATTTACCAGCAGATCGTGCGAGGGGTGAAGTTTGGGGAGTACCGGTGTGACAAGGTAGGTGACCTCAGCAGCTACTGATCTGGTCCAACGTTTGTCTTCAGTGTGGTGAAACAGGTTTCACCAAAGGGGATGAGAAATACTCCTCCCTGAACATCTGTTAGCTTGGGGATTATGGTATTCACTTAGGAAACAGTAGCTACAGGAACCAGGTCCTCTTGGCTGGGGATAAACCAGATGTTCCCACGTGCTGCATGAGCACTGACTCCTGGTGAATTTTGGACAGGAGAGTGAATGGCCACTTCATCCATCACCTTCAGTTTGGAAGGCCATAGGTAGTCTGTAACCAGACCACCAGATCAGGAGTACACACCAGGATCCTGCTAATGGTGAATCCTGCTAAGTCTTAGAGATGAGAGATGGTTTTCAGGATACCCAGACCTCTGCCATGCAATACAAATCCAGTAATGCTGCCATATGCTGAAAGGACATTGGCAGCAGAAACCTACGCCTCTCGAGTCTGTGGGAGCTTACAGAATTATTCCAGTGTCACTGAAAGTAGCACCTCAAGAAACATCAAAATCTCTGACAATGTCCATCCCTTTTTTGTGTGTGTGTTTCCTTGTGTTTAAAATCATCCAGGTGTCAAACTGAAGATATCTCTCTTCCCCAACATCTAAACATTCTCCTGTGGTCCAGTAGAGCCCAGTCACCTTGGGAACTAAGTCATCTTTTGCCATCTATATTGCATCAACTGCAGCATTTTTATCCTTTTTTGTTTTTTAAAGTCCTGCCATTTCTTCCTCCCCTTCTCTTGCTCCCAGTCTCCTTGTGCTATTACCATCTCAGTAGCTCTTTTATTTCACCCCAAAATGCTTGAAATGTAGCTGCACCAAATCACATTTTACAGTTCTGCATTATGCACAGATGCTTCCATGGCTGGGTTTCTCAAGTATTAAGAAATAATGGATGCATGTAGTTTTCAATCATTAAACTCTGTCTATCATAGCAAAATCACCCACTGCTGACTGCAAGCACCAGAAGCAGACTGATCTGCAAGGAAAGACTGGGACAAAGATGTTCGCACACCATACAGGGTTGCATGGTGCTGATCACTGAACATGTTAAGGCTTAATCACAGCTTTTAGTGGTCAATCTCCCGAACTTTGGATGTGCAAAAAGCATTGGTGAAGTTCTGCTGAAAGTAAGCATCCCCACACCGTTCTGAAGCAGCAGTACATCTAGTCTCCACGAAGAGCTCCTTGAGTGATGAGGATGGATGTTGAGGTGATGGCCTGGTAACAGCATTAACTTGGCTTGTTTGGCTCCCACAGGAAGAAGATCTGGCAGAACTGGCTTCCCAGCAGTACTACGTGGACTATGGGTCAGAGATGGTGCTGGAAAGGCTGCTAAATCTAATTCCATCCTACATCCCAGACAGAGAGATCACAACTTCAAAAACAGTGGAAAAATGGGCTCAGCTCATTATAGCTGCACACAAAAAGGTGGGGACAATAGATCACCTGGCAAGCACCAAGGCACCTTCAGTAGCTTTGTGTGCCTTTTAAACATATGTCAGGCATCATAGCTCAGCTCTTAGCCTGGCCCGAAGGTAAATCAAAGGGAAAGGGCAGGTTTTGTACTAGCCTTATTCAGCTTTACCACTCATTTTGAGGCAAGATCTGACAGAATCGTAGAATCATTCAGGTTGGAAAAGACCTTTGAGATCATCGGGTCCAATCGTCAACCCTACTCTACCAAGGACACCCCTAAACCATATCTCCAAGCACCACATCTAAATGATCTTTAAACACATTAAGGGACAGTGACTCCACCACCTCCCTGGGCAACCTATTCCAACTACTGACAGGCCTTTCAGTGAAAAAAATTTTTCCTAATGTCGAGCCTAAAGACAAGAAGAAGACAGATTCACTGTGAGAAGCTGGGGTCTCATTCCTGTTACACAGGATTGTGGTGTTATTGGTTGTAATACAGTGCCAGTTCATGTCTCCAGGCAATGTCAAGACCTTATTGTGCCACGAATTGTGTAAAACCTCCCTGACATCCATCAGAATGTGTGTGACACCCTCCCACAGCGACACCTTCCATAACTCATTACTCATAACTCATGACCAGTCATGAGGGTTGGTCATCAAGACATGAGAACTGGCATTCATTTAACAGCAGGAGCCAGCTTCAGATTAAGACCCCTAAAATGTAAGCATCTCCATGTGTGTTAGGAGTCTCACCTCACATTACTGTCAATGGAGAACCATGGATGCAATTCAGTTGGATCTTGCAGGTCCTCCGTCAGCCTGTCAGCTACATCCAGAAGGGTCAGGTATCTGAGGGTGTCCTAAATAGAGCTAGATGTTTGTGCTTAAGTGCTATTGAGTGTCTGTTTCCAGCTGAAGGACGGACAAGCTGAAAAGTAGGCACCTACCTTAGGGAAACCTAAAGTTAGCTGAGATGAATCCCACCCAGACTGGTCACTCTAGACGTTTTCCGAGCCTTCTCAAAGTTAAATTATTCCCTGAAGTGGGAACCAAAGGCCAGGACTTTGTTCGAACTATTACTTGTTCCTGTAGGACTTCGTTTGTTCCTTAGCCACATTGAGACCTTGTTTAATATTAGTTCCAAGATCTTCAGGTGACATGAATCGGTTTTGTTTGCTCTCTTCCTGACTATAACTAAGTTTGTGTTTCATGTTGGTTGTGGTTTGCTTTGTAGGGAATTTATACTCAGAAGAGGGCAGACCCAAAAAAAGTCAAGGAAGAGGTAGTGGATTTTGCACGTTTCAAGTGGCCTTTGCTGTTTTCTCGGTTTTACGAAGCCTTCAAATTCTCAGGTGAGTCAGTAGAGCACATCCCCAGAGCACAGGATGCTCCAAAGCAAAAGGAAGGAGAGATAGGGACTTCACAGACAAGAAGACTTAATGGACCATCTAACTGGTCTTTTTCAGATACGTTTTTTTTTTTGGTCCATCTTGATTAGCAATGGGTCAAGCTATGAGTCTGCCACTATTTCTCTTACTAAAGTAACATTGAGGGTTTTGATCATTGCATCCTCGTTTGAAATGCACCCATTTTCTATATCCTAAGACCCTTCATGAACTGAATGTGTGTTTTGTCTTCACTCTAGGGCCAAGCCTGCCTAAAAATGATGTGATTGTAGCTGTCAACTGGACAGGGGTGTACTTTGTGGATGAACAGGAGCAGGTTCTCTTAGAGCTCTCTTTTCCAGAGATCACAGCTGTGTCAAGCAGCAGGTAAGGAGGAACAGACTTAGCCGGTAATCTCACCATAAACCAGTCTTCTTCTAGGCTTTGCCTCTTGATGCCATTATGTTTCTTGTTTATGTCTCCTTCAAAAATGTATCCCAGAGGGGGAAAGCTGCAAGGGCAGAGTTTCACCTTGGCCACCATTAAAGGCGATGAATACACTTTCACCTCCAACAATGCAGAGGATATCCGGGACCTGGTGGTGACCTTCCTTGAAGGACTAAGGAAAAGATCCAAGTATGTGGTCACTCTCCAAGACAACCCAAACCCTGGTAAGTAAATGGCCCAGCCCAGCGGTAAACATATATATAGATTAATTACTCCCAAGAGATTTGGAAGAAAAAAAAATCAAACTAATGGTTGTTTTCCTTGCAGTAGGAGAAGAATCTGGATTCCTCAGCTTCCTGAAAGGAGATCTCATAGTTCTGGACCAGGACACAGGAGAACATGTGATGAACTCAGGGTGGGCTAACGGGTTCAATGAACGGACCAAGCAGAGAGGGGATTTCCCAACTGATTCCGTCTATGTCTTGCCTACAGTCACCATGCCTCCACTAGAGATCGTGGTAAGCTGTCTTACAGAATGGCACAATTTAATACAAAGCCCAAGGAGGTCAAAGCTGGCCAGTCTCTCCCTGATGATAAGGTGGAAACCAAAGTGGCTGAGAGAGGTGACAAGTTGTCCAAGGCAGAAGTGATCTCAGCCTTTCTTCCATTCTTGTCACTTTGAACATCACAAGCTTGTGACTTGGAATATCCATGAATCATGCTAAATCCCTCCAGCTGGCCAGACTACCTGAAAGTGCATTTGGGGTTGGAGGGAACCCCTGCATTCACGTACAGAGCTGCAGGATCCAAAGCACCTTATCTTCATTCCATGCTATGGAAACATCTGTTATTCTTTGTATTAATGACTGAGAATGGCACAGAGAAATGACAATTGCACAGTTCTCACTGACTATTAACTGGAATTAGTGGGTTATCATTATTCACCCACTGGTCTTTTCATTTTGTATCTGCTTCCTCTCTCTGAATACATCAGAAAGTTATGATGCCAAATATACTGGGTGACAGAGACCTTTTCATCCCACAGGCACTGGTCACGATGACCCCTGACCAACGACAAGATGTTATCAGAACCTCCCAGCTGGCAATTTCAGACAGTGAAGAGAGAGTAAAGCCCTACACCTTGGAGGAATTTTCCTATGATTATTTTAGGTGATTTTTTAAAACCATCCTCAAAAGTTATAGGAATAGGAATTCATCTCCAGGCAGCTTGGGAATCAGGAAATTTTTGGCTACTGGAGAAGACTCTGAATATCTCCTTGTATGTCTTTGTACAACTGCAACCTCCAGTTAAGGTCACGGCATTTGAGCTGTAGATTTTCCACAGGCAAGGTTTTATGAAGGGTTTCTTCAGACTGGCTCAGCACAGGTGTAACTGTGAAATTTAGTATTATGGGGGAGGCAGTGCTTAGTGGTCTGATATTCCTTTCCTATGAGCCCATACACAGCCTCAGACCATATAGGCAGCAGTTGAATTAGGTGCAGGCATTTTCATCTCGGTGCTGAAGATTCAAACATGCACCACTGTTGAATGCAGCTGACCAGACTGATCCGAAAACTCTCACTCCTGTTCAGATAGGCCAGCCAGATCCTCTGGGATGTCTTCAACCTGGTAGGCCTGTTCTGCTAGGCAATATTCTTTCACCATCCATTGCCATCATCCTTCCCCTTGTGGTTAGAAGCTTTCTGGGTTAGGGAAGGTTGTTTTGGTGTCAGTACTTGGGCAGGGTCCTTAAGAGACTTTTCTGAGCCCTAGGAAAGTACAAAGGGTTGTCTTGGGGTAGAACTAGAGCTGGATACTTTTGGTAATCCCATTTGGTGTAAGAGTTCCTTAGCCAGGTGCTGTGAGCAACCTTCCCAAGTGAAACATTGGCCACAAGCTGTCCCTTTCATGCCTATAACCTCTGCACCTTTCCTCTTGCCTTATCTTTGCCACTAGGCCACCCCCTAAGCACACCCTCAGCCGGGTCATGATCACCAAGAGCCGCGGGAAGGACAAACTGTGGTGTTATACCCGTGAGCCCATCAAACAGCCGTTGCTGAAGAAGATCCTGGGCAGCGAGGAGCTGTCCCAAGAAGCCTGCATGGCCTTCATTGATATCCTTCCACTGTCTGGGGGGGCCCTTGGGCAACTGGTCTGGTAGGCAAAAGGCTGAGCAGGCTCTGTAGGGCCCCAAGCAAAGCTCGTGGAAAAGTTTGTGGTCCCTCTTAAGGGCTTTGGGACCATATCACAGGCTCAGAAATGGGTCTGATCCCAAAATCTGTACTCAAGCACCCTTGAGATCTGAGGGGTGTCTACTTCTTAATAAGTGAGGGCCACAGAACAAGTTCTTGGGTCCTGCTGGTCCACACTGCCTAGCGGTTAACTCGAGGGCTCTGTTCTGGTTTGCTTCAGCTGTGTCTCTCCAAAATGCATCTGCTGTGGAAGGCTGTAGCTTTAATCACTGTGGATGCAAATCAGCCCACATGGCCTCAGGGACAGGGCTGGTGCCTGAACACCCCTTGCTTGTCAGAATGTACACAGCATGGAAGAGATGAGTTGAGTGCAAACGTAGATCTAGTCTGTTGAAGTACCCTTTAATTTTTAGTGGGGCTTTGCTCTAGGATCCAAACTTCATGGTTTGAACAGTTCTGTTGGTGTAAGCCTGTTACTGATTAATATTACACTATTGCTGCTACCACTGGTTTCCTCTTACTAGCGAATAACAACAGGAGGAGGAATTAAAAGAAATGGAGGGGGAAAAAAAAAAAAAAAAGAGAACATTTGCAATTTTATCCTTTTCCTCTTGCTGTGTCATAGATGTCCAGTCAGCAAACTGTGGCCTGTTCTCACGCAAAATAGTTGTAACAGGGCACACAATGTTGAAGGTTGCCGTTTGGTTTATATTACTGCAGCTCCACTGGTGTCTGACATTAGGTGAAAATTTGGTCTTTTACAGTGGTACCTGTATGAGTGATCAGGTAACACAGGTTCATACGCAGCTTTCTTAGGTCTACATATCCTGACCCCAAAACAATTCTTTCTACCTGAGATGATGTATGATAAAGGGAAAGAGCTTAGGAGACCTCCTAAAGCAATTTAAAGCCTTTACCATACACTGTGCCCCCTCCACCAAATTGCAGCCACTTCTGTAGTAATGTGTAGGATGTCTTTAATCACATCATCAACAGAAAGGCTTTCCCAAACATCCTGGTTAGCTGATCCTTCACTCCCACCTCCCACCAGTGCTGAAATATATGGGTGACTACCCATCCAAAAGGACACGCTCAGTTAATGAGCTGACAGACCAAATATTTGAAGGTGCCTTGAAAGCTGAACCCCTGAAGGATGAAATCTACTGCCAGACCCTCAAGCAGCTCACAGACAACCACATCAAGTAAGAGTTGTTCATTCCTCTTGGCCCAAATGCACTGACCTGTGTTGGGCAAAGCAGATCTGAAGTGTCCGTGCTGTGAGTGGGTTTTTTCCTCCTGGGTCTCTCCTTGTGTAGGTACAGTGAAGAGAAAGGTTGGGAGCTGTTGTGGTTGTGTACAGGCCTTTTCCCTCCAAGTAACATCCTCCTGCCCCATGTCCAGAGGTTCCTGCAGTCCCGGAAACATCACCCCTTGGCAGCAGATTGCATCCAGAGACTCCAGAAAGCCCTGAGGTATGGCACCAAAATACCTCCTAGTCCTGACTGTGCCACAGTATCCAAATAAGCATGAGAAAATATGAGTAGGAGTTATTTTGGTGGCTGGGGGGACACTGAAATCTCACAGCCTCTCTCTGTGTTCAACCAAGTTGAAAAAAAGGGGCACTGGGTGAAGGATATCGCTGATATACTGTGTGTGCAAAAACAGAGATGAATTAAGTTGACTTTGTCCAGATCCACTTTAAGTCGCCTACAATCTAAGCAAATACACATTCCCCATTACATTTTTTCTTTCTTCTTCTTTTAGGAGGGAAAAACTTTAATATTAAGAAAGTAGTTGAATTTACTCAAAGTATTTTATGTATTAAAATGGAAGATTTAAACAAAGGATTCTTGTTTTGATGCTGTGGCATTTGCTATCTCCCGTTTTGCAGGAATGGATCCAGGAAGTACCCGCCCCATCTGGTAGAAGTGGAAGCCATTCAACACAAAACCACCCAAATTTTCCACAAGGTTTATTTCCCTGATGACACTGATGAGGTAAACAGGGAAGAAGGAAATTCTTCTCTTCTGTCAGGACGGGTGTCAATTTTCTTATTAAAATCTCAGAAGAGGCTAATATTAGTTCTGATTCAGAAAAACTCAGCCTTTCCAGAAGACTTTGGACCCATCCTTATCTATCCTGACCAGCTCAGGGGTTTGATTTACTGCAATTCCCCTTTTTCAAGATGTGAGTTATTCGCTGGCATTTACTGGATGCTTTATAGTATAACTCCAACAAGAGGGAACTCGGGTGGGTTCATATCCATCCATTCTCTCAGGACAAGCCTTGACTGTCAGTTATTTGCATCCTATACCAACAGATACTGTCTGCCCAGCTGTACCCAGCAGGGTACCATGATGGGTCTCCCTAGGGACTGGGCAGGGAGCTGGCTCTGGCAGCATTGGCCAGTAAGCAACTGAAATTATTCCTTCAGACCTGATATGACACAGAAATCGTGATACATGCACTCAGGAACCTCTCATTAAGCACTTTACACACTAATAAGGCAGCTAGTTATACTGATGCCCGAGCAGATATGCGTGCCCTTGCAGATACTGCTGTCTCATGCTGCTGATAAGTCTTCCTGTGAGGCTCGCATCTCTCTCTCCCCTCATGCCCTTGGGCACAAATAAATTCCTGTATTTCCAAGTGGGTTTATGTGTAAAGCAGTGCACACCCATGGAAGGAAAAGGATGATTCCTCTCCAGCACCTGTGTGTGCCCTTGTTTATCTGCAATGGAGAGTTCAGAGAACTACTGGGATTTCTCATCAATTCCAGTATTTCTTTCTACATGACCAGCAATAAGCATGACACTCCTTTAAACACCTGCATCTGTGTGAGAGCCAGTATAAGCAGATAGTGCGGGACTTCTGCACTTGGATGGGTTTGCTGTGATCCTTTCGGCCATGGCAGTCTCCCAGGTGGGCTGGCAGAGTAGCATCATTCCAGTACAACATGCACCTGCACTGAAGAGCTGCTGAACACCAGCAGCACTGAGCTCCAGGCAGGTCTCTTGCAGGATGTGGAACATGGGTCCTGGTGGTTTGGTGGTCCAGGCTAACACAGCCATGCATGTGGTGGTCAGAAGCTTGAATTCCTTAAATTGCTACAAACTGAATCTCTTTAAGCGGGCAGAGCAAAACTGAGGCGATGTAAATGCTGAGCACAGCTCAAAAGGCAAAATTGGGACTGGGACCTGTATGCAGGTGGGACAGTCCTTTAGATATCCCATCCACACATAAATCAGGAGTCATCTGCCCTCTCTCCAGCTATCAAGAAGTCAGGCATTTGGTCTAAGCCAGGCATCTGACCTCATCATCATCAGTGGAGAGACAGTCGGGACAAACAGCCTGGAGGTATCACACTCTCTCTCTCTACCCACCCTAGACAAATAGCTCTGACACCTAACTTAGATCAGAAAAATCTATTGCATTGCCTGAGGAGCCCTGGATAAGCCAGCACAGGATATAGATAGAACACTACACACAGCAGTATAGCAGTAGCACGGCTGAGATTCTGCAAACATCCCTTCCCATGCCCAGAGCCACAATCCACAATGTCACTGATTGCATTGGTGGTGGACACCTAAATCCCTCTGTGCATCTGAGCCTAGAGTTCTTCAGAGAGCATAAAGTGGAAATTTGATGGTTAGACCTGATGATCTTAGAGGTCTTTTCCAACCTTAATGATTCTATGATTCTATAATAAACCCCAAGGTAGCAGTGGTGAAGATCTTCCTTTCTTTGTAGGCATTTGAGGTGGAGTCCAGCACAAAAGCCAAGGATTTCTGTCAGAATATCTCCAACAGGCTGCTCCTAAAGTCCTCTGAGGGCTTCAGCCTCTTCGTGAAAATCTCAGACAAGGTGAGTGACCCCCCTAGAGGCTGGGGGAGCCCTGAGGTACTCGGGGTGATGCACCAGCCAGTGGGTACACATTGGTGGAGCCAGAGCTATTTGCACCCTTGCAAGTGAGATGCATTTCTCTGCCAGCAGCGTGGTGCTTCTAAGATCCAACCTGCTACAGGTGAGATTTGCAGTCCCACAGCCCTCAGTTACAGCAAAGGGCTTAAAACACAGGCGGGCAAAGCTAGAAAGGGCTAAGTAAGAAAAACGCGCAGCTTAGAGCTGCCTCAGGCAACTGTGAGAAATCTATGGAGATAGTCATAATGACGGGAAATTAATTGCTCTAGTGAAACAGGAAGCTGCAATAAGGAGTAATAGATGAAATTAGAGACAGACCCTGCAGCAAGGTGCTGGCAATGGCCTTTCTCCCGTCAGCAGTCTGTAACACATTAGTGCAATTGGGACAAAGCAGTGAGCAACAACTACAGGAGATGGGGCAATGGCCAGTCCTGCCTGTGGCCTCTTGCCACTTGCTCAGCCTGTGTAACCCTGTGCTGTCTCCCCCAGGTCATCAGTGTGCCCGAGGGAGATTTCTTCTTTGACTTTGTAAGACACCTGACGGACTGGATAAAGAAAGCAAGACCGGCAAAAGATGGTAACAGTGACTTTTCTCCATCGTGGGTCACTCAGAGCCCTCCAGAGCCCTCCACCCCTTTCGAACAAGATTGACTGCAGAGTCTGACGTGTCTGTTGGGCCACACTACTGTGTGTGTGCTGTCTGCACCAGCCCTGGGGACATTACCTGGGAGATGATCTTCCCAGGAGCAGCAAGATCTCTGTGCCAGGGCTAGACCTGACCCTACGAGGAGCACCTGCTGGCAGGCAGCTCTCCAGGGCCTGCCTGTGGGAAGGTTTCAGTGGTGGGATTCATCTCACCTCACTTCCCACATCTGCAGTGGAGCTGGCTGCAGCTCTGCTGAATATACCAGTGGCTGCCAGATACAGGTGCCTCCACGGTGCAATTCCTCTGTCCTGCATTAGGCATGAGTACTGTCATTGAAGTACAGTCATGCAAATGAATCCAGGCACTCTTTCCATTTTATTAAAGCTTTGCAAGGGAAAGATACGGTTTTCTCTGCAAAGTCAGAGCCCGTTTGGCCTTGCAAGTGCCCCTGTCTCTGCAGGTTGTGGGCACCACTGGCTTGCTTGCAGGGACACCAGTTGCTAGCTGGCACTCACAGCATTGCTCTTACATACCTGCTCCCTGCTTCCCCTACACAGGTATAGTGCCTTCCCTCACCTACCAAGTGTTCTTCATGAAAAAGCTGTGGACCAACACAACACCTGGAAAGGACTCAATGGCAGACTCAATCTTCCACTATTACCAGGTACTCCGGGAGCCTGCAATAGCAGTGGAGACTTGGGAGGAGTTAGGAATGAGTTACAAAGACCGTAGATGGATGAAGTCTTGCATTAAATAGGAAGAACTCTTGCCTTAGAGCACTACAAAGAGCAATGTTGAGTTGCATGGCAAGGAGCAGACTTCATATACTTTGGGGTAACCAGCTCAGCTGGAATTTGGGCCAGCTGCTCTTGGTTAGGTAGCCAGAAACAGGAGAGATCGTGTCCTGCTGGCAGCCTCAGCAAGGAGGCTGAATTCAGAAGCATCCTGAGGGTTTTCAGCCACCTCCATTCATAGAGATGAGCTGTGATGGTCCCAGCAGTTACAGTTCTTCTGCTCTTGTTTCTTCTGGGGTGGAAAAGATGCCTTCGTGTCCCAAAATGCTCTCACACACACAGACACTCCCTTTGTTCTTCCTGGGTAAAGTGGTTATCCAAATATGACTGTATCCCTTAATGCTTGAGTTAGTCACCTGACATATTTTCAGACACTTTTGGTAATGAGGAAATAGATTTTTAAAATTGAAAAAAAAAAAAAAAAAGCAGAAAACCCATTCAATTCCAAGTGGCCAGTACTAGGGGTGGATTTCCTGAGATGAGGGAGTGTGAGCAAGACTGTAGGTTCACACACCGGGCAGCTAACATCAGGACCTCCCTGTTCCAAATAACAGGAGTCTGGTTTAGAGCAAAGAGTCTTTAAACATCTAGTGTGGTCTCAGCTGAGCAGCTGCCTCTACACCACACTCAACACGACTGCTATGAGTGTTCCCAGGGCACAGCCTCTTAACCAGGGGCTGTATACCTCCACAAACTCCATTTAACATCTGAGGGTGAAGGTCCATGGTCATCCCCTCTGTACCTGAATCATTCTTTCCTCCGTGCAGGAGTTACCAAAGTACCTGCGCGGCTACCACAAGTGCACACGGGAAGAGGTCCTGCAGCTGGCGGCTCTCATCTACCGGGTGAAGTTTGAGGATGACAAGTCCTATTTCCCCAGCATCCCCAAGCTCCTGAAGGAGCTGGTGCCTCAGGACCTTGTCCGGCAGCTCTCTCCAGATGACTGGAAAAGGGTAAAACAGCAGCTTGAGTCATATGCCAGGCTGGGGGAAGCCCAGTCTCTCAGGTGATTTGTCTGCCGTTCAGCGTTGAAGTGGGGCTGCCAGACTGAGTGACCTATGGTCCCTCTTGAGCCTTAACAGAGCTGTAGCCTCCCCAACATCACCAAGAGGAGGAACTGTACATGTGTGAAGGCGTGCTTGCCTTACAGTGGGTTTTCTTTGTGCTGCATGTGGCTGTGGCTGTAGTGGTGGATGCAACGCCATACGGACACATGCTGGGAGACAGTCTCATGTAAAAGTCTGTTGTTTAAGGCAGACTACTGAGCAGAGGGGTAATTCTCCCTGCTTTACACAGGGAGAGCTGTGGCACCAGGTACAGACAGATCCAGAGCCATAAAATAACATAGGTGTCTCACTGCCAAGAAATAGCCTTATAAGCCCTTTCTGTTTCCTGGGACTTGAACATGTGACTAACCAGCGAGCTATCAGCTTCTCTGGGTTGAAGGTCTCTCAGTCTCCTCTGCTGCATCAATTGGAGGATCAAAACTTATAATCCCTTTAATGGAGTCACCAGCACAGCTCATCTAAGATAGAAGGACCTGCCTTGGTTCCAAGCCCTGCTCCAGTGACCAGTGAGCACTTTTGTGAACTGTTCATTGGAGCAGAGACTAGAGCCAACCATCTTTGTGGGACTGATGCTCCTTCCCTGCAAATATCCCTGGTGCTAGGTAGTACAAACCCTCCAGCTCTGTTGTGTTCTCTGTTTCAGTCCATCGTGGCATACTACAATAAGCACGCGGGCAAAACAAGAGAAGAAGCCAAGCTTGCCTTCCTAAAGATTATCTTCAAGTGGCCTACGTTTGGATCAGCATTCTTTGAAGTGAAGGTACCTGCCCTGTTTGGGAGTTCTCTGGCAGCTTTTAGCCAAGGTCAGGAGCCCTGTATCACATAGGGCTTCCAGGTATGCAGGGTTGTCCCAGTGTCTGGACCAGACTGAGATGACCCTGATGAAGCAGAGAAATAGCATGAGACTCTCCATCAGTAAAGGACTGATACACTCATTTATTTCTGCCCTGCCTCTTTGCACAGACAGAGGCATTGTAGAGCTTTGGGTCTATACTCGTAGCTGTGCTGCTGAAGAGCCAAGAGCCATTCTCTGTTTTGCTGAGGCCAAGGGGAACATATGGTTTTCCAAGGGACGTGTCTGCACCCACTGCAAACCAAACCCAGACTTCCATCAAAGACAGTAGAGGCCAGTAATCATGAAGTCTGTCCAAGTACTCTGGACACGTTATTGGAACTCCCTCTTCTCAATAACCACGCAGTGAGCCTGGGCTGGAAACAAGTTGCTGAGGTTACTCATCAGTTCCTTGAACTTGGGCACTCCATTGTCTGTTATGGCCATCTTAGGTGGTATAAAGGATCTGAATATATCGTATGATTTTTCCACCAAAAGTGACTTAGTAGCCAAGAAATCTGTGGCAGGGCCAGGAGCTGAGCCCCCATTCCCTGTGCTGTATCTTATCAATTGAACAAATTGCAGGTCCTCATGGCACATGGCTGGGAGAAGGGTTTACCAGCAGGAACAGAACTGAATGTAAAGATCAGAAGCGGATAGAGCAGTTCACAACAGCAGGCATAAGGAGGAGCAGAATACCAAACAGAGACTGGAAGGGTAGAGGAGATGTCTGGGGTTTGCCAGCCTGTCCCAGCTCTTTCTTGCCAATGGCAAGATGGCTTCATTTTTGGGAGGCCACCAAAGGGAGCAAGGAACTTAATGCTGGTTATCGTGCATTTAAGAGATCTGTACTTAACTGGACAGACCTGACTATTGCTGATACCTTAATGAGCTCTATGTTTATCTTTAAAGGATAAACTGGATAGCAGTTAATGGGCCACCAAATGCCGGCAGGAGAAGACAGGGAGAGAATAAATAGGAAGGGGTCTGATTTTACATGACACATCCCCTAACCAGTTCATTCCATTTCCAACAGCAAACCACAGAGCCAAATTATCCAGAAATCCTTCTAATTGCCATCAATAAGCACGGAGTCAGCCTCATTGATCCCAAAACCAAGGTAAGAAAAACTGAGGTCTTCACCAGATGCTCCTGAGCCCACTTCCCAATGCCTCACAGAGGTAATATAAAAGAGTGTGTTGTTCAGAGGAGTTCTTATTAAGCCTAGTTCGAAAGGCTGCATAGCCAGAAAAGTTTCTGGAGGCAGAAATTCACTGTTACACAGAGCCAGCCCAGCCTTTTCCAACAGGAGGTGGATTGGGAGCATCACCTGTTAGAGCCCTGTAACTGGAGCCTTCCTTAATCCTTTCACAAACATTAGGACAGGAGCTGGAGTAAATAAGCTCCTACTAATTACTTTCACCAGCCACATGGTCATTCTAGCATGGCAGTCCTTGCAAGCACTGGAGCATCCAGAGTCTTGCATCTCACTGACATTCCCATGAGGCCATAGTACAGTCTCATCGCAGTGCACATCCTTGGTCTGCTTTGATGGAAAGTGAACGAGGACTTGAGATCTCCCTGCAGCCCTCCATGAAAGTTGAGGCTCTTGCATGTTGAGTGTCAGTCTTGTGTTCCCACCAGGATATTCTCATCACTCACCCCTTCACCAAGATCTCCAACTGGAGCAGTGGCAACACATACTTCCATATAACCATTGGCAACCTGGTGAGAGGAAGCAAGCTGCTCTGCGAGACCTCCCTGGTAAGGAACATTAAAGATTATTGGGCACAGTTAGACCAAATCCTGACTTTGGCAGGCAAAATTAAATGCTTCCAGTAAATTACATCTCAGGAATTATCTGGGCTGAAAGTGGTCTCTTAGAAGAGCCCTCGATGTGGTTTTTTTTTCTTCTGGGTATCGTATTGCTCTGCTCAATGGAGCAGGGGTCTCACTTGGTCCACCACCCAACTTACAAGCAAGCCTGAGGTGCTTGGGATGTTGCCATCTCAGAAGCATGGGGCACTGCTCCTTGTCACTGGACTGAAAAGCACATTAAAGCTGATGTGGGCTCAGGGGTACTCTTGAGCCCTTTTTCCAAGGCCCTTTGCCCAGCTTGTCCCTAGTAACAGTCACAGCAACAAACCTTCTCCTAGACTATCTTAAACCCAAAGCATGAAGGATAAAAAAAATCCTTCTGCATTAATTGTTATTAATCTGAGGCATTCAGTACTCTGTTGGCCATTTGAAAATCCAGGTCCCATCCAAAGCTTCCTATGTCCCTAGCCTCAGCATCCTGGGATGGTGAGTTCCCTCATCTCAACACTGCAAATTATTTTTAGACTGTGTTTCTTGTGGTGGTGTCATTTCACCCAAGAAAAATGGTGGAACAGGTCAAAATGTACCTGAAAACTTGAAAGTCGACAATTTGTAACCAGTGTGTTCAGGAGGCATGAGCCAGAGGCTGTAAACTTTGCTCTAAAGGTACGTGACATCTCTTTCCTTCTCAGGGGTACAAGATGGATGATCTTTTGACCTCGTACATCAGCCAGATGCTAACAGCCATGAGCAAACAGAGGAGTGCAAAGGGTAGCAAGTGAACTGCAAGAAGCCACTGGCAAGTGGCCATGGGACTAATTCACCAGCTGAGGCCTGTGGGATACCCGTGCAGCTGGGGGAGAACCTTTGCCTCCCAGATGTGGAAGATGAGCCGAACACCATCAGGAAGTTCACTGGACTCTGACCTTGAGGGCTCAAATCCCACCTCCCCTTCCAGCGAAGACGACTATCTCTGACCTCCCGTTCTCCTTCCCCACCCTGCACCCTGACTCCATCTTACACCTCAAAGATTTCCAGGGGACACCACTGCTCTGACAGTGACTGAGCAAAGACACTCCGGCAGGAGGTTTGCCTGAACCCAATGGTTGGCATCGCAAAGTCTCTTGGAAGAGGATTTGTGTGTGTGTGTGTGTGTGTGTGTGCATGTGGCTTGGTTTGGTTTGTTTTGTTTTTTTCTTAAGTAAGAGAGAGCTATCAGGATGCTAATAGCTTTTTGGTGAGGTTACGTGTATTTCAGGTTTGAAGAGGAATAACAGAGCCCTGACCCATGCTGGAAAGATGTCCAGTGAACACTGCAGATCTTGGGTTTTGACATTACAAAAGAATACGTTGTGTTCTTAAGAAGGATAGAAAGAAAAAACAGGCTGGGAGGAGCACATTTTAACTAGGAATCAGAATAAACAAACTACTGATCGAACAGGCTAGAGTACTAAAGTGCTGTCTGTGCAATGCTGGAAATATTTAAAGAACAAATTTTAAACTTTTGTTTCTTCTTCTATTTATTTTTAAAAATATTAAAAAGGAAAAAAAAAAAAACCCTGCATTTCATGCTGGTATTTGGACATTGACTTGGGGCTGAGGGCAACTTGCAGGACAATCCCTTGCCCAGGGATTCCCCCAGAGCCATGATTGCCAGAAGCAGAGTAAGGCACATCTTTCCCAACTTACGGGCTCAGCTGGAAGGGAAGATCGGAAGACATCTCCTTTTGCTCCCAGTGCCCAGATAAATTTATGCTGGGAGGATCTTTACTGCAAGCTTCAGTATGGAGGTAGTGGGTTTGAAGTCCCCATGCTTGGAAGACTGAGGCCAAACCTGTGTTGAGCTATAGTTCAAATATGGACTTGGCCATCAGAGTTGGAAACAGCTAATGATTTTACTGGGGTTTTGTGTTTGTTGCTGTATAAAGCAGCTCTTTACAAGCTCTAGCTGGACCTGAACCACTCACAGCGAGGGCAGGCCCTTGATTTTGGTGGGATTTTCTCCATTTTTGGTTGGCTGTACTAATCTTCTGGGTGATTGTCCTGTCTTCCACCCAATGCCACGCGGTGAGGACCAGCCTGCTTTGGAGCAGAGATGGGGCCTGCCAGCAGAGAGAAGGCTGAAGCCGTGTTGTGTCTGGGGATGTGCAGGGGAAGGACCCTGAGGCGCTTTTCCAAAATCCAGGCTTCAAAGGAGCATGTGCCTGGGTGTGGGGTATCACAACGGGTGACAACTATCCACCAAGATCTGGTGCTGGCATCACCAACACTGAATGGATCTCAGCAGAAGAGGGAGACCTCTCTTGGTCCTGTGCATTGGGCTGAGTTTTGCTGCTTTCATAAAAGTCCATATCATAGGGTGTCGTGTGTTGTTCCATCAAGCTCAGCTGGGCTCAGTCCTCCAACACCATGGCGTGCCAGGCAGAGTCAGCAGCACTGCCTACCAGACCTCAAGGACCGTGACATCCAACTGGGATGCAGCAGTGACTTTGGACCTCGGTTGCTCCACCAAAGCGAATGAGATGCTGCACAGAGACATCCACCAGCCAAACAGGGCTGTTAGGAGATCCCCGTCCTCCATCATCCCCCTACCCAAGGCACTCTGGTGATGGGAGCATGGTTACATCAGCCAAGGCTACATTGGGAGCCAAGCTGCCTTCTCATCATCCATCTCTGATGCTTCTCTCCCATCTCCATCTACCATGATGAGCTGTTCCAGGGATCCCACCTGTCCTTAGACATGTGCCCATCATCCTTACCACCACGAATGCTTTTTGTGAGTCTGCCGCCATCCCTGCCTCCCACAGCACACTCAGTAGACAATGCAGCACAGCAATGTTTTCCAGCACTGTCCTGGGCCAGCTTTCCCCTGCCACCATCCTCCTCCCTCCACTTACAGTTCTGTTGGCCTCCCATGCACCCCACCGTTTTGGGGGGTGCCGGGACTCTGTGTGCGTGTGCCTGTCTGTCATATGTATTAGCGTCTGTTGGCCTCTTTGTATTCACACCAAGTGATGTAACATGAAAAAGATACGTCCAAGTGAAATACTCCAATTAAAAAGCATCAAGTGGCTTGTGGGAGGCTGTTCTGCGCTGTGCAGTTGTGGTGGTGTCTCCATGGGGAAGGGTGGGCTCAGGGATCCCAGCTCCTCACTGGGGACAAGACTTCTCCTTGCAGAGTGGGACTCCTGATGAGAGTATCCAGCACTGGGGAGCAAATCATCAGTGTGCCCAGACTGGAAATTAAGTGAAATCTTTTCTTTTAGGGTAAAAAGACACTGGAGCCCAGGGAGTCTCCATTGTTCATCCTCTAAGACATGGGCCGGTTCTTCCACAAAGGCCAGTTTTGAGCTGAATCACTGGGTGTAGGAAGTACTGGGTGAAAAGTTTGTGTGTGAGAGTCAGACTACCAGCCACGTGCTTAATGGCATTGCCCGACCCTCTTAGCTGTGAAACAACAAAAATAGTAGCTGAGATGTGACAAGCCGTAAGGCGTTGCAGGAGACCACAGGTCTAATTGGTCAGGCTCTGCCTGGACAAGGCTGCTGAGGATGAGGAAGGTGAGTACGGGGAGATACCACTGCATAATGGCCAAGCAGCACCTCGATACGTAGATGAAGGCGCATTGAAGTGGCTTTTCCTAATACATAACAAAAGCAGCGGTTGGGGTACCACCGCCAAGCCCCTCACCTGCACACCAGGGGACAGGCTGAGGACCCCATAGTGCACACCACCGCTCAACCCACACGCCCTCCATCTCCTATTTTTGCTGCTCACATACCTCCCTGCAAGTGGCACCCACAAGAGATCACGACCCAACTATGGATGTGGGGCACGGGGAGGGGGTTTAACACCATCAGAAGCATCCTCTCTCCATGCTTCATAGATCTGGAGCTGCTCTACACAAATCCACCAACTCTTTAGCCCTTTTCCAAAGGAAGGTGCTGCCTTTTTGCATTTCTAGCCTCCAAAATACTCCAAAACTGCAATTTGGAAAGGTTTGAGTGCTTCTCAGCACAACTAACTCTGAAACCTAATGCTTCCTTGTCACAGTTCACTTGTGGTAGCTTTATTTAGCAAAAATACCTGCATGAGGCTCATGTATGAGAAAATGTGTATAGCCTGATTCAGGTAAAAACTACTAGTTTCTTCCCCTTTCCCAGTTTGCCAAAATAAGAAAAAAACAGGATAGGAGAGCTAAAATGTATTTAAAACAGCACTTGCAATTTACAAAAAATGTGTTCTTATTATCCGTTCAAGTAGAAATTTATGGCTTAAACCTGGGAGATGCTCACATCTCCCTTGCAGAGCAGGGCATAGACCCCCTCCTCACTGTGTGCCAGCAGCCACTGGGAGAATTAAACATCTGAATAAAGCCCAGGGTGCGGCGCAGGTATACAGACCTTCCTGAGGGAAAAGCAAACAGGTCACTTGGTGGGACTGATTCACACGCAGCTCAATCCTTCTGAAGAAAAGTGGTGTGCTCCTGGTGATAGTCCCAGTAGCTACATGGCCAAGGCACCAAAAAGTTCTTCAGTACCTATGGGAAGATAATGCCTTCACCCAAAGGCAAGAGGAAGAGACTGTCCTGTTAGGGTCTATGGCAGGGCAAGAGTGGGGAAAAGGAAAACCTAAGCTGCCCCTGCCTGTGTTAGAGAAAGATATGGACTCTAGTGACCCAGCCAGAAGCACTTGGCCATCATGGTAGGGCTAGCGTGCTCTCAGGGATGGAGGAGACCTGTGAGGAGGGACGGAGGGAGGCTGATCTGGCAGGAGAAAAGTGGACAGCTGAGAAGAAGGGGACTGAAGGGTGCTCAGATGTTTGCAGCATGTGTAAAACACAGCTGTGGAAACAGAGGGCTTACACACAGCAGGAGGGATTACGGGATGCTTGCCCTATGGGATGCCAACGGTCTCAGAGGTAAATGGTGTCTCCCATGGGGTTGCTGCATGTCACGGTGCACAGCTTCTTCATGGCTGCAACTCCATCTGTGCTCCCCTACACCCCGGGGATCCCTGCCAGGCACAGGATTGTGAGAAAGACTGTAGGAGAGGAAGCTCCCATCTCCAGCAGAGTCACAGAGGCAAACAG
This sequence comes from Leptosomus discolor, assembly GCF_034619465.1. Lineage (NCBI taxonomy): Eukaryota > Metazoa > Chordata > Aves > Leptosomiformes > Leptosomidae > Leptosomus > Leptosomus discolor. The sequence continues at coordinate 3,866,625 of NC_141391.1, forward strand.
CTCCTCCTCACCGGCTGGGTCTGACCCCCCCCCCCCCCCCAGCTGGCCTCCTTGGCAGGTTGGTGTTCACACTGCAGGAAGGGGCAGCAGGGGAGGGTCTGCTCTCCAGTCGTCATTAAGATGGCAGGTCCATGTCCTCTCCTTGCCCGTGTCAGGCCATGACAGCAGGCATGTCGCTGAGCTCTGGAAAAGGGGACACACAGTCAGCTACCGAAACGTCTACAGTTGTTTTGCTGGCTGTCGTGAGCAAACAGAACGTGACTGACAATGCGTGCAGCCCAGATTGGGTCATTTTGTCTGGATGATACCACCATAGGTGCAGAAACCTGATGCATGGGAGGGTCCCCAGACAATCTCACCTTGCCTTGCAAAAACCCAAGAGTGTTTGGTGCTTCTGGGCTCTCTTTTCACAGCATCACAGAATAACGCATATCGGAGAGGACGTTTGGAGGCCTCTGCTGCTCAAAGCAGGGCCGATTAGATTTGGCTGCTCAGCGCTTTGAACACCTCTGAGGGTGGATATTCTCCACCTGTATGGGTCCCTGTTCAAGTATCTGACCATCCTCATGAGGATTTTTTCCTCTTTGTATGTAGTCACAACTTCCAAGGTTGTAGCTTGTGCTGTTGTCACTGCACATCCAAGAAACCTCTGGTTCCATCTTCTCTACACCCTCCCATTAGATGGTTGCAGACAGTGATAAGATGCCCCTTGACATTCTTTCCCACTGTGCAAACCCATATCTCAAATGTCCCATCTTCCATCTTAGTGGCCCTGCTGAGATCGCTCCCATTTGTCACGATCTGCTTGGTACTGGTGAGCCTGAACTGGATCCAGTGACTAGATGTGGCCTCACCAGTGCTGAGCAGAGGGGAGAAATTACTGCCACCTGCATCTTAGACTGAGACAACCCAGGATGCAGCCATCCTTCACCACAGCATGGGAACCCATCACCAACCCATCCATCAGGCCCCCCGTGCCCCCATGGAGACGGCCCTGAGCAGGATGCAGCTTCCAGATATCCTTGCCCTGCTCACCTGTCCTGAACTTGTTGTAGGTGCCACTCTCCAGCATCGGGCCATCGTCATGGGCACAGCAGGAGAAACTCCGCTCTCGCCACCTGCATGGGACAAAGCACCTGGGTCAAGCCACCACTTGCTGTGGTTCCCCTCACAGGTCCCTGGTGCCCTGGACACCTTTTTTTCTACTTCGTCAGGGAAGGAACTGCGCTGGTATGTTGGGACTTGCTCAGGTCCTTACCAAGAAGGGACTCCAGTGCATGACTGATGTCTAAGCATCCACGCTTCAGGTGTGCAATAGCTCTCTGAAGGCAACTTTGTGACTAAGCCCTGCTTTCTAAGAAATATTTAAGAACTCAAAATCCCCAGAAATGTTTGCAGCCGCTGGTTTCTAAGCAGCCAGGGAAATCAAAAAATTGTGGTGTGTTCATAAACCTGACAAACAAGACCACACAGGGCTCGCGGGTGCTGCTGCTGACCCTTAAATCCCAGCAGGGCTGGGAAAGCCCGTGCTGCAACGCCAGCCAAGAAGAGGTTGTTATTTGGCTGGATCAGAGCATCTGCAGGGCCCTGGGAAATGCACACACAACATGAACATGAGCCTGGAGAAGACAGGCACGAGAAGGTCTGATGGTGGTGCTGATGCATTGCAGGGGTGGTTGTGAACCACCCCATTGCAGGGTGAGAGGGGAAGGAAGGGAAGGAGCCGCTTTGCCTTGGGAAAGGAAAAGCCTGGATGCCCAGAAAACATGACTGTACAGCTGCTAGTTAGTCACCTGGCTGTACTGCTGCCAATTAATTTCTCCAATATCCCAGAGCAAAATTGGACCTGCCACCCTTTCCCATGCCAAAGCAAGTCATGGTTACAAGCAATCCAGACTCCTCACCCAGGAGGTTCCTGAACTTTCCCCTTGCTGTCACCTGCAGCCTCGTTGTGCTGCCAGCACCCCTACGGAAAAACACTTGGGCTGTCTGGTCTGGTCCTTCCACCCATCCACAGCAGCCAGCACCTCCTGCTTTCCTTGGCCACCACTGGGGTAAGAGGACAGGCAAGTTCCTCATCCAACGGTGTCAGAGCAGAGCATCCAGCAGCCCAACCCAACCTGCTGGAGTGAGCCTGTCCCATGAATCCCAGACTTCCCAGTTATTAAACAGAGGTAATGCCTTTGACAGCGTGGGAGGAAACAAAATGTGGTGTCTGTGACACACTCAGACATTTTCATCTTGGAGGATGGATTTCTTCAGTGGCTCTGGCATATGCAAATGGAGAGACACAGGGGGCTCAAATATTAACACTGAGAGCTTTCCTCCGAAGTCAATCCAGTGCAACAGTGTCTAAACAGTAATAATAGAAAAAACAGTTCCTTTCTCAGCCCATCAATTTTGATACTGGTTTATATTGCTGCTGTAAATCCACCAGGTCTCCGCTGAATCCTGAGGGTAGACTGTGCCTGAGCTGCCAAAATGGAAAGGGAAAGTGAGAGCGAGAAGGAGAAGCAGAAAGGTTTTTTCTTTCTTCTAGTTCCTGAAGGGAAAGGTAATGTTCTCAAGAGTAGTTTTAACCCTTCAGATCACCTGAAAGCATCCCTCCTTCCCTCCGCCTGGCACAAAAGATCAGGCTAGGATGGCCATTAGCAACTTGGTAGTTACCAGTGCAGAGCAAAGATGAGTGAGATGAGGAGCACAGAGGTCAGATCTGTCAGGATCCACATGATGTTGTACTGCTGCGGAGTCTGGAAGAGAACAACAGAGGATGTGTGAACCATCAAGGACCCTGAGATATACAAAAAAAGTTGAGTTGCTCAAGCTCTTTCTTGCTGCTCAAATATGGCTATTTAGCCACCTGGTTTGCATGTGCAGTAACATCCCTTGATCTGGGGAATAAAGAGTTAATGTAGCATAGCTTAGTAGAAAGTAGAAATTAGCTAGCTAGACCTAGCACAAGATAAGGGAGCAGAAGCAGCCTTGAAATGTTTGAGACAGTAGGATCAGTTTGGATGAGAAAGGACTTTGCCTTTGTGAAACAATCATCAGGTTCAGACTGGTTCTTCGGTTTGGAGTTAAACCAGTCCGGGATTCTATACCAAAGGTGAGAAGTACACCATGAAGAAGACGATGAGCCTTCCTCCGAAAGCCCCCAAAGGATGACCGCCAGATGACAGCACGCATGCGCCAAGAGGAGGAAACATATTATAATAATTTCTGAGAAACAATTATAACATCCCCACCTATTCTCTGAACTAATTGTACTAACTCATAAATATGCATGTTTTGATGTAATAAATAGAGTTTTGGAATGTGACCCGGTGTGCAAGCTAGGAGGAGCGATCTCCCTTGCAGCCAGCACTGTAATAACCATACCCGCTTTACAATTCTCTGAGTCATAGAGTTTGTTTCCGTGCTTCATTTTGGTGACCCAGATGGGACCTTCTCTGCCTGGCTGCGGGACCTGCTGAGGACAGGACTCCTCCGGGCGTCCCCGAGATTTTCTCGGGAGGACTCCCCCTCTCATCCAACTCTCTGTGAGTTATAAAGTTTGTTTCCACACTTCACCCTCAGGTGTTTAAAGCATTTGGTGGCATTTCGAAGTGGCCAGGTCTGTCGTGTGGCCAAGAAGATTGTACCACATCACAGTGAATATAACAGGGATTTGTACAGGCAGGCCCTGTAGTTGTCTTTGCTTCCCTCCAACATGAGCATCAACTGGTGGCACCTCATTTTCTCTGGCAAAATTATTCTTTAGTGAACACCACAGAGGGTTTGGATGGCTTCTGCTTTAAGGCTAAGAGCTTTTGAAGATTCATCTTTAGATTGGACCTCCACCCACCCTCAGAATGGATGGAAACACTGCAGCTGTCTGGATGGGAGCACTGTAAAATCTACCTCGAGAGTGTGAAGCCAGTTATTCAAAGTAGTAACCTTTTGGCTGCAGGGATTCTGGTGGGACCAGTGCCCCAGGTGTTTCTTAGCCCTACAGGTTGTCCAAGGCAAAACAGGGAACAGACAAATTGTGTGAAAAAAATTCCTCCCAGCAAGGAAGGGTTATTTCTATAGTTGTTTCCCTCAGGCTTGTGGAACAAAACCAAGTTTGAGAAGGGCAGTGGGAAGCCCTGGGAAACGTGGTACTTCTGACATCAACAAAGTGCTTCAAACGCTTAGAAATGGAAATCCTCATGCATCAACTTGTGCCCTCAAATGCCCTTCCTTTCTGCCCACACAAGTCTCAATATGACTTCTTTTCCCTCATCTCAAGGCCTAAGTTGCAGATTCTAACAAGCAGGGTACTTCTACCTGAGCCAAGAGAAAAGAGGAGAAGGGTATGGTGATATCTGGAGTGGCTCAGAGGTTCCAGGTAAACCACATTTCAACTCAAGTCCGTTTCATGCAAAGGACCCTTTATCCATGAATGAACTGACCCATGGTCTCCAAAGGTAACCATGAACATCCCAACCCTACTTCCTACCCCTGGGAGGGGGAGGATTTTTGCTTACCATGAGGAAGAGGGGCTGGTTGAGATTCTTCAGTGTGTGGACAGCATTGGTGGTCACAGAGTGTGCCCCAGAGCACCACGCCAGGGAGAAAAGCCATGGCTCATTGACCACATAGAGGTTGGTGGTGATGTTTGCCTCAGCGTATTTCCTTTAAAAGATGAAAGCCTTTGTTAAGCAAGGAGGTTAGTACTTCCTTTGGGCTGAAGCAAGGAGATACAGCAATAATCTGTATGAAAGTCTTGCTTTAGGACCTAGATAAGGAATAGAAAGGAAATCCAACCAGCCAATAACTGATCGTTCACAATTGGTTAATACAGAATAGCTGATCTATTGGAAGCAAATGCGATTGAAACGTCCAAAAATTCAAAACTGCTTACCCTTCTGCCATATGAATCAATGTAATGCTGTGTTTGTAATTGCAGAATCACAGAATGGTTTGGGTTGGAAGCGACCTTAAAGACCATCTAGTCCAACTCCAGTGCCATGGGCAGGGACACCTTCCACCAGACCAGGTTGCTCCCAGCCCCATCCAGCCTGGCCTTGAGCCCTGCCAGGGAGGGGGCAGCCACAGCTTCTCTGGGCAACCTGTGCCAGGGTCTCACCACCCCCACACGAAATAATTTCTTCCTAACACCTAATCTCAAACTTCCCTCTTTCAGTTTAAAACCATTACCTCTCGTCCTATCACTACATTCCCTGACAAAGAGTCCCTCCCCACCTTTCCTGCAGCCCCCTTTCAGCACTGGAAGCCGCTCTAAGGTCTCCCTGGCCCCTTCTCTTCTCCAGGCTGAACAACCCCAGCTCTCTCAGCCTGTCCTCACAGGGGAGCTGCTCCAGCCCCCTGAGCATCTTCATGATCCTCCTCCGGACCCACTTGAGCAGGTCCGTGTCTTTCTTGTGCTGAGGACTCCAGAGCTGGACACAGCACTGCAGGGGGGTCTCACCAGAGCAGAGGGGGAGAATCGCCTCCCTCGACCCGCTGGCCACACTGCTTGTGATGCAGCCCAGATGTGATTGGTTTTCTGGGCTGCAAGTGCACGTTGCTGGCTCATACTCAGTTTTTCATCCACCAGCACCCCCAAGTCCTTCTGCACAGGCCTGCTGTAATCTCCCAATAACGTGTTCAAAACCACCTCGAAGCTGGCTAGTCATGTTTGTTATGTTTGCTCCATCAACTCATCATTTTTCAAGTTCTTGTAAGTTATTGAAACTTAACATGAAGTAAGACCATACTCTGTATAATGGTAAATGAATATATCATGAATACCAGCATTTGTAAATCTACCCAGAATCTATCCAGGATTTAGCCAAATGGATCAATCTAGGATTTTACATCCTACAAAAATTATTGCTGAGAAAACATAAACATTACTCTCATCCAAAGGATTAAACTTTGTCTTTCCATCTTTTTAAAAAAAAAATTAGATGTCAAAGTTTTTGTGCAATAGAAAAAAAAAAATCTATTTACAAAAGGAGAGCTGGACAGGTAAGACAGTCTTTTCTTTTCTCTTCTTTTCTTTTCTTTTCTTTTCTCTTCTTTTCTTTTCTTTTCTTTTCTTTTCTTTTCTTTTCTTTTCTTTTCTTTTCTTTTCTTTTCTTTTCTTTTCTTTTCTTTTCTTTTCTTTTCTTTTCTTTTCTTTTCTTTTCTTTTCTTTTTTCTTTTCTTTTCTTTTCTTTTCTTTTCTTTTCTTTTCTTTTCTTTTCTTTTCTTTTCTTTTCTTTTCTTTTCTTTTCTTTTTCTTTTCTTTTCTTTTCTTTTCTTTTCTTTTCTTTTCTTTTCTTTTCTTCTCTTTTCTTTTCTTCTCTTTTCTTTTCTTTTCTTTTCTTTTCTTTTCTTTTCTTTTCTTTTCTTTTCTTTTCTTTTCTTTTCTTTTCTTTTTTTTTATTTTCTTTTTTCATATGAGAGAACCATTTTGGAAACACCTCCAATGAATATGGAGCCTTACATTGGAGAAATGGCATATTCAGTGTGTCACAAGCAACAGGGTACTGGTAGTAACAGAGACAAGAAATGAAGCCTCTGAAACACCACCTACAAGAGGGTGATGGTCTCTCATCACAGCATTATGCCCTGACACTGATGTTTGTGGAAGACCCACAAGAGTTTAATAGTTGCACCATGATTTGGTGTTGGTGGGACTGAGGATGGCAGAATAGACAGACAAGAAATCAGGAGATAGCTGTGTTATTCTACCCAGAAGATCCTCAGATCCTGGTCAAGTAAATACAGTCTTGGGGCAGGGAGGGTGTAATTACATATACCACCTCTTGGACACACACAGGGTCAACAGTAGGAGTGAACTACAGTCCTTCACTCCCAAAATGCAACAGGGATGACCACTTGATCTAAAGGAGCTCTTCCAAAAATGTTACAGATCCTGGAGCTGGTCACTGGAGGGAGACATTGCCACACACATGAGGCAAACATAGTCCAGATGCAACCCACCGACTGTACTTGGGGCTGAAACTGCAACCTACCGGATATCTTCGCTGGACATTTCAGTGTACGCCAGATTGAGTTTGACAATATTGTCCATCAGTAGGTCTTCAACTGGAGCCTTGCTGCCCATTGTCTGCTGAAACCCAGGAGCAACAGATTGAACAAAGGACCTCATGTCATTCTCCAGCCATAGGACCTGCAGGCAACAAGAGGACCAGTGAATTCACAGCATACTTACTAATATGCCCTGCCCTTCACACAAACCCAGTAAAGATAATATCTCTAGGGGCTTAATGAGGCCTGTCAATTGGCATGTTTCTTTCAGTGATCAAAGAACATTTGGATGCAGGGTTAAAACTTGCAGGTCACTTTCATCAGGAGATAAGTATTCACTGAAATCAGTGAGCGTGTTTCACACAGCCCGACAAAAGATGCGGTGTTTGAAATGAATGAAAAGACAGCTTTGGTTCATGGGAAAGGCAACAGAAAATATTCTGTTCTCCCATTCTCCCAGCCTAGGAGAAGAGATCTTCAGCATACACTGATCCGCCTAACTCCCTAGACATCGATGGGTACATAACCTGATCCACGTGAGTTTAGCATTCATCCATTGCCAGGGGAAGGAGGAAGAAAACAACTCCATGTTTTTTAATTTAAGCCAGGAGTTTCTATGCAATATGTAAAATAAGCACGGGTGGCAGGGAGTAGGCTGCCAATTATTACAACGATGAAAGGATGCCCTTTGGGGGATAAGGCATCAGCTGGTATATACACTGGCTTATTTCCCTGTGCTGCTGCAGGCTTACACCATTTTGTAACTGCTGGGGAACCAATAGTAGGAATATACCCTAAATGATGCCTCTTAAAACAAGTGAAAAGCAAGGGAACGGACTTTATGCAGGTGAAATCGTGCAGGGTATGATCCCAAAGTCCCAATTCGGAGAGCAAGGAAAAGGGATATGGAGGAGTAAGGCCACCCTACCAGATGGGGTCTAATTCCTGACTCGTTGAGGATGACTTCCAGGGTTCTGTTGATCCACGAGTTCCTGTAAGGATGTTTCTCTGGAGGGCGGTAGAGATCAAATATCACAACTTTATTCTGACTGTCTGCGAGGCGCAAGAAATTACTTAGCTTGTAAATTGACTGATTCATTGCCTGGTTTTGATCTGCCCTTGACAGTGAGCCCATGCATGAAAACGGTTTGTCCTAGAAATAAACAGATATAAAAACGGAAATCAATCAGGCGGTCGCCCCTGGGAGTCAGCTGCATGCAAAAAAAGCCCATATCTCTAAAAGGGAAAAAGTTTGACATCAGCCCTCAGCAGCTGAGGATATGTTATTTTGCTTAGCTCTTCTAAGGGGAAATCAACCCAGGCTGTGACGACACTGCTTCTGGGATCTAAACTGCACAGTTCACAGCTAGCTGTGCTGTGCTTCTCTGTCCCACCATGTTAGCTGTCGCTATTATACACAGCACCTTACACAAGTAGCTCTTGTCCTCTTCCCCCAGACCATGTGTTCTGCTGCTGCCATGATAAGGAGCCACAACAACACCCACCAGCTAATCGTGACAGGTCTCCTAAGCCTAAAGGCCAACTGGATAAAGCAAGGAGACTCCAACTGAAGGATTTCTACTGACGTCTTTCAGTTTTGGCTCAACCAGTAGTTCCTCTCCTAACATTCAAGCTACTAAGTAGTAGCCAGCTGGTGTCTCTTCTACATCCAGTTGATGATAGTCCTTTATGGTGCTTACCTTTAGGAACCATGTTCCAGCATTCAATTCCTGCAGGTTATCCCAGGAGAATAATGCGGCATTTTGAGCAGTGTCATTGGGGTAGACCTCCTTGATGTTAGTTGTCCTCCTCAAGGTGCTGTCATGCATGAGGAAAGGAATCCCATCATAGCTGTTGGAAAGCAACAATTCAGGTCACATGGAGCACGGGTTCATTCATGGCACGAGCAGACTCATGACAGGTCAGAAGAATATGTGGACCACCACGAATGCAACAGTATGGCCTCCCTCAGTGCAGAGGGTGGGATAGGGAGGAAGGCTGAGGCTCAAGACACCAGGTTATTTCAAGCTTAAATACTGCTGGGTGACCTTGGAGAAGTCATCCCTGTCTGTGCCTCGGTTTCCTCAGGGGCAAAGTGGAGATGGTGGCATTTATGCCTGGCAGCCACTGCAAAAATGGATGGTAACTTACAGTTGAAATCTCTTATTTGCCGACACCAAAGTGTTTCTGTGGGTTTTAGAGAACTGAATTCTAAACGGACAGTGATGGAAAGGCAAAATTTTCTCTCATAGAAAGGTCTACATTAGTAGAACACCTAAGCATTCGTAGTTTTCCCATTCAGTGCCTGGAAACTGCTCATCCTGCACAACATGTTGGCAGTTTATGGCAATGAGTCCCAAAAACAAAGGCAATTAAAGATCTAATAATTAGGTCAATGCTGTCACAAGTCCGAACACAATTTTCTGTTCATTTATAGGCCTGATACAACCCTCACTGTGGCCTGGAAGTCAGACCAGGGCAGGCACTGTTGTTAAATCAATAGCTACAGCTTATTGACTTGCCTAAGAGCAACCATGCCCTACAGCCCCTGTCATCACATTCCAACTGAGGGACCCAGCCATCAGAAAACCTAATTGCCTGGAGTTGCACATCACCAAAGCTAACTCTTAGAAGAAGAAGCGTATATTCTGTGAGATGCAATGTTTTCCCCTTACCTAATGGTGACATCTGTTTCAAGACCATCCCCACCATGTTCAATTGTCTTCTGAAATGACATTTCTGTGTTTTCTGGTGCGAGCTGAAAAAAGAAAGCGCATGAGCAGGTCATTTCGAACACACTCTGGAGGACTCCATAAGTACTTTCTGTACCTCTGGTTTTTGTTAAGGGAACATCATTACCTTATTAAATTCTACTGTTTGTTTTCCTCCACTTTAGCCACCAAACCCATCTCTTCCCTCAGGAACAGTGTTATCAAACCCATGCAGTTTGGTATGCAGTTCCAAATGGAAATGCCTCCCCTTTCACCCTCCACAGATTTCACGGAAAAAAAACAGATGATGATGAAGGCAGCAAGGCACAAGATGAAGAAATGATGTAAAATACCTTCTGCAGACCTACCATTGGTGCTCCACGGTGTCCAATGAGGGCTGGCTTTGGTCCAAGTGTCCCCATCTCTCTGATGCAAGGAGAGTACATCCCCAGAGGTATCAAGAAAAGAAAGAGAAGGATAGCCAGGTATGGACCAACAATTATCACCTGAACAACTGAAAGAATTTGAAGGAGGAAGGCTAGAGTTAATCCATGTGGTAACATATGGACTGCCTTGTGGCATGACTAACAATACAGCCCTCCAGCTAAGTAGCTGTTGGGCTTCATCCCATCCCTTTTTCCATCCCTTCTTCCCCTAATTTTCACCTCGTCTCCAAACAACACAACCCAGGAAAACAAACTGGTCAAAGCAAGGACGTGGGCTGTCTAAGTCAGGTCCGCAGGTTTTGTGCTTTAATTACATAGAATCATAGAATCATTAGGTTGGAAGAGACCTCTGAGATCATCAAGTCCAACCGTTGACCTAATACCACCACACCCACTAAACCATGTCCCGAAGCGCCACATGTACATGTCTTTTGAACACCTCCAGAGGTGGTGACTCCATCACTTCCCCGGGCAGCCTGTTCCAATATTTGACCACTCTTTCAGTAAAGAAATTTTTCCTAATGTCCAACCTAAACCTCCCCCAGTGCAGCTTAAGGCCATTTCCTCTTATCCTATCACTTGTTACTTGGGAGAAGAGACCAACCCCCACTCCACTACAACCTCCTTTCAGGTAGTTGTAGAGCACGATAAGGTCTCCCCTCAGCCTCCTCTTCTCCAGGCTAAACAGTTCCCTCAGCCACTCCTCATCAGACCTGTTCTCCAGACCCTCCACCAGCTTCGTTGCCCTTCTCTGGACACGCTCCAGCACCTCAATGTCCTTCTTGCAGTAAGGGGCCCAAAACTGCACACAGGATTTGAGGTGCAGCCTCACCAGTGCCAAGTACAGGGACATGATCACCTCCCTACATCTCACTATGCCTTACAGCAAGACATGGTCTTAATTTCTTTTTATTTGGAAGTGGTGCAATGAAATATCCCCCATCTGTAGAAAAACAGTCCTCAACAGAAGGATGCTAATTTTTTCCTTACTCAGATAAGAGCAAGCAACATTTGGAAGTTTCATTCACAGTGAAGAAGAGGAGGAACCTTCCTCCTTCAACTATGTTACTTTCTCTTAAGGTGAATACTTCCCTGGTTCATTCAGATTGATGTCAGTGACCTTCTGTGTGTGATCTACAGAATCCTACAGACTCTGACTGCACAGATATTGCATCTCAGAAACTTGCCAACTCATTACCTACAGTCTTCTCTGGAGCCTGTTGACCATTGTGCAAGAGCCCCAGTGAGCCTTCACCTCAGGGAACAAAACAATTTAGGTGAGAAATGAGCACCTATGCACCATCTCTTTCTCAAATGGGTGCCACCACCCTTCTGCACATTGTGCCTATGGCTCTGAAGGAACTTGGGCTTACACCAAGCTGATGTATTGAGCCAAGAGTCCATTAGGCATGGTGGACTGTAATGTCTAAGGTCCCAGAATATTCCACCCTCAACCTCTCCAGATGTAGTTCAAAAAGAAAAATCCTGAGCAGAAAAAAAATGCTTTCACCAGTCCATTCTGTCTGTGATCTTTATTAGAATTCAACATCTGCAGGTAGGTGTCAGGTTGCTAATTTTGGCTATATGGAGAGACTAGGCCAGGGAAAAACAGCCAGTCCCAGAGCCACGCTCTTCTGTAGTGGTTCCCGGTGTCTGGCCTTGTCCTTACGCTACTTGGTCACACTTCTCGGAGATGGACAGGGACTTCCCATGCAATAACATTAGGAACTGATCAAAAAGTTCTTTCCTCTATCTCAGCTGGCTTCTCCTGAGATGCACTAGTCTGAAGTGGATTGACTGGACTGGGGATCCCTTCTGAGACGGCGAAGCTGAGTATAGCAAAAGTCAGCCAAGAGATCTGCCACTGGCTGCTTTCTCCCACAGAAGGCTGGACAAATTTCCATGCATGACTCAGAACATGGGTACTTCTGCTAATCTCCTCCCTCTCAAGGCAGGTCACTGCCTTGGTATAGGCCAAAACTGCAAGGGAACACACTAACCAGTAACGCAACTGGACAGCCAGAGGACAGCGCCCAGCTCAAGTCCCAGCCCTGCTAATTTCCCTGGGATACACAGAATTTAAAAGTCTTCTCCAGCTGAAGTGCAGGTGTGGGAGGAAAGGGCTCCTGCATGCCTGTTTTCCCACACTTATACATGCCTATGTCATATAGGGACAGGAAGCAGAGCTACTGTACCTTTCTTATCTGCTCTGATGGCATGAAGAGCCACGGGCCAGGACAGGAGGACCATGATGGTTATTGCCCCTATGTGGAGATAGGGAGCTGTGATCTGGTAAGGAGAGAAAAAGGTTTGTAGTCAAAGGATGAACCGTGGAGACAGATGGAAATAAACCCCAGCACGGCTACAGCCTTCCACCTGGACGGGCTCCTGCTGCAATACCAGCAGTTCAACCTCTCTCCCACACCGGTGTTGGATCCACCCCCATCCAGGCCAGGCTGAGGAGTGCTCCTCACTGCACTACAAAGCTCTCCTTTCTCCTCAGTCAGCTGAAGGGGACACGGCTGTCTTCATCCATGAGGACATGATTGCCATGACTGCCATGCCATAATCTGTGAGGCTCTTCCAGGGAGCAGTCAGTTTAATCCAATCTAACCCAATCCAATCTCATCCAGGTAATAGTAATCTCCATACCACACTGCAGCTAAATCATTAAATTGATGTCAACAAACCTGACTGACAAAGTGTACTATTTACACCTGTATGCAACTAACTATTGTGGTATAAGAGAAATAGCATATGTGGTATTTGATCACGGACTTTACTAGGCTCATATAAACCATGCAGTACCTAATTTCACATATTATGAATACATTCCAGAAAAATAATTCATTTTCATTTATTTCAAAGCATTTAAATCACTTGCATTAGGGCTAATTGCATTGTTTCTCTTTTTTTCTTTTCTTTTAACTCAATGTGTAGATGTTTTTCTTGATTTACTGACAAAAACCAATATACTCATTTCATGCTTGTGATGTATTAGGTAATACCTATTGCTGGACAGATATAGTAATTGGATTTGATTTCTTTTGTCCTAAAGATCAAACAGAAGATCAGAAGCTAAGGACCACTTCTGTGCTTATCATGAATGCTTGATCAGAGCTGGAAATCAAGCAGAACCAGTTTGTCGTACACTGAATGGATGTTGGTACGACACACTTTTCATAAAACTAGGCAAATCTGTCAAAGAAACCAGTCCATCATTTTCTCATGCTCAGCAGAGCGCTGTGGTTTCTGTTCCAGCTAAAAAGGAGAGTTAAGGTATGTGCTAGGAAAAAAAGCTATCCAGATTCAAGCCTTCCTTATTGCTTAGTCCATGCCCGATTCTCTAAGCTGGAAGGGTTGAAGAAAGCAGCAGTCATTGAGAAATGTTACTGCATGTGATACTCTCAGCCCTGGACACTTGATACCAACATCTTTCAATCAGAAGCAGGATTCAGTTGCGTAAACAAAGGATGACATCTGAGGTGTCCAGGATATTTGAGGTAGCTTTGCAGGGCAGATGGACATGGCACAGGATCTACAAGAGATTCATGTCCTTTGGGAACAGCAGCGGGGCACCACGTAAAGCACCTCAAAGGGCATGAACACCTGAAATAAACAGCACTTCTGGGGAACCCAAAGGCCCTTGTGTCTCCTTCTCCTCATCCACCTTCTCTGCAGTCTGTAAGGGAGAGGAGAAGCTGATGGTTTCTCACTACCTTTGCCAGTGCATAGCCCAACAGTTACCAAACTCTGTAGCACAGGAATGTGCAATTAACCACACCCTACAAACACCACATCTGTGATTCCTCTTCCAGTCCATATGCAGTCCTATCCCCACATTCACAAGCAGTAAGCCACATGGCGGAGAGGTGATAGGCCCAAATAACATCTGCAAAGCAGCTCTGTAGTCAAAGGCTACATACTTTTTCCTTCCCAATACAAGGGGGGACCTGGACACTAAACAGCAATGGACAGTTCTTGCCTCCATCTTCAAATCTGGTGAGAGTTGAGGAGGCCAGCAGACCATGCACTCTGACCCCTTGCATCCAGCATGTTGTCCCACCCGACACCAGCATTGCCCATCTGCTCCACAAAAATTCATCGCTGTCCTGCCCTCAGGAGATGAAACTCTTCTGAGTCACGGAAGACTGAAGTTGTGCTAATGCTAAAGCTGCTGAACTGGCAGGAGCTGATCAGGGAGAAAGTTCTTGCTCCAGCAACCCTAGCAGCCAAAGGGGTCTGATTTACCTCCCCTGGGCACCCGTAAATTAACAGTATACCTACAACACTTTTGCCAAAAAAAAAAAGAAAAAAAAATTATGTCACTTCCCAGGCTGAGACATGTTACATCAGATAGCTTGAAACTCAACCTCAGGTCTTGGCTTCCTTTCCCCAAACAGGAAAAGTTAAGTCATAATAAGTTTACTCAAAACTATGTGCCCTCCCAGGAAAGACCATGTGAAAAACACCCACCACACAGAATATTTTCAACCAATCACCACAAAATACTTCTATAAACATGTTGTTCTTTCAAACAGACCTCCCAGTCCCTCTTACCTGGAATGACAGGCGGACAGTTTTCCATTGATCTCCCCAGAGTACCGATAATATGAAGAGGGCTGTGATAGAGAAGCCCAGAACAAGAAAAGTCCCAATCTGGGGAGATAAAGAAGACATCAGCTTCAGCATTTCTGCACAGGGTGTGCCATCCATTTGACTCACAGGCTTGTTTAAGCAGCTTGGACTTGATAAATTTAGGATGTGTGAGCTTGACTATGCCAGTTCAGAGACAGAGAGATCCAGTTAAGACTGGATCCAGTTAAGCCCAGAGAGATCTGGGCTAAGACCAGACCAACAGTGCTATTGATTGGCTTTTCTCTATGGCAAGACTGATCTTAAGAGTTGGGTACCCAACTAAATCAGCCCTCAGGGCTCCCTCTATAACCACTGGAGAAAGAGAGGAATTTTCAGAAGTGATCCATTCCCACTTGCTTTATGATGGAAGATGCCTCTCTCTCCCTCTGCTGATGTAGATGGAGCCTAGATGGCCAGTTTACATCAAATCCCTAACCTGCAGGTGGCTAAATTCAGAAGTGATGAATTCCCCCCAAAAGAGGCAGCAACACAGCTTCCTTATGCTATGCGCTGCTTTGCAACAGGCTTCAGCAACAGCAAACACTCTCATAATTAAGAGATGAGAGCTCACTTTTTAACCAAAAAAGTGAGGAGGTAGCTCAGTCTATTCTTTGGCTTCTTGCTCAGTTTGGTATCAGCACAGTGGTGATGGCAGGCTCTTCTTGATGCATCATCTGTCTGCTGAGAGCTAAGTGCAAGTAGAAATTGGACCAAGGCCCTAATCATTCTTCAGGGGGATCCTACAGATCCACACCTTAATAACCTAATTATTATCCCTAATCTCTTCCACCCAAGGATGCAGTTTCAATTTTTTTTACAAATTTTTCTACATCTTTTTAGTTCTTCTGGAAGGCAATTTTCAATAGTAAAGATGACTGTGGTTCCATTACTTAAATGAAGAAACAAGATCCAGCTATTCCCTCCCACTGCAAGATTTGCAATCACATTACATTCTCCCCTAAACTACATGGCTAGAGGCTCATTTTTTAAAGCCTCACATAGCCTCACTTCCTTACTTAAGGAAGGTGATTCTAATGCATCATTTTGCACTAACAACTTTCTCAGGATTTTTTTCTGTATCTTCAAAACTCCAGGTGGCATTTCCCAAACCGCCCAAAGACCAAAAGGCATAAGGCACTAGGATGCCTTGGAAAAGCCAGCTTTCTCTTCTGCAGAGATATCAGCCACTTTTTTTCACTGCTGCTGGATTCTGCTACAGAAAATCATGCTGTGCTTCTCATGAAAACTTTCCTATTGTCTTCATGATACCACATGTAGACGTGTTAAATATAGACATCTTCACCTGAATGAGTCACTGCAGGCTCCTTTTAGAGTCAGTGGGGAATAAAAGTACTTTAAGCGTGATTCATCTCATCTTAATTTAGATGTCTATGACCAGCTGGATGAATTGCATCCTCAGAGGATTCATTTCCCTCCACTGACTGCGAAGGGAGTTTAGGTGATCAGCTCAGGTGGAGATATAACTCTTATGGGTATTTAAAGTCTTCTAAGATTAACCTCTTCCTTCTCTCCCATAATCTAAGATGTATTTCGTGCAGAGAAACACTACAGACTTGATTGAGTTAAAGCATGGATTAGAGTTACCAGAAAGCCGTGACTCTCCCCACCTTGTGACTCCAGTGTAGGTACAGCTGCTGACCTTCTGCAAGCAAACACATCGCTAGGACCTGGGAAATCAAGAAGAGATTGTTTGCATGCTGGTAGAAGATGACGAAGTATGTTCAGTGAGGTACTACCAGAATTATTTTTGCATTGGAAAGTCACTTTACATTAGGTCTTCCTGGAAAATGTCAAAGCTGTTAGTAGGACAGGTGTATGGAGATGATTACTGCTACAGGAAAAATGCTTCAGAAATGGCCAAGCACGTATCAAGGCTGCCCTGCAGGATCAAAGCCTGGGTAATAGATAATTGGGCACTTTGGGGTACACACTTTCAATGACTTTTCTTTGTAGAGTACAAGGTCTGAAAAGGGAATGATGGCCAGGGTCAACTGCTATGGTATGAATACAGCACTAACCTTGCCTATTTTCTGTGCATTTGTGATTAGAGGTATATCAACCACGGGAGAGAGGCAAGGGAATAAAAAATGCCTCCAAAACACCACAAAAATACAGAGCAGATAGCAAAGGAGACAATGCTTTCACAGTAATCGCAGGAAATGCAGGAGACGGGCACATCTCAGAACAGGGAAAACCGCCTTGGAGATTAAAGGACTCTAGGTTTCAGCGGCTGGCATGTTCCTTCTCTCCGATGGCAAGTTGGAGCCCTTGCGGAGGGTTCCTGTGAGGCATGGAAGGAACAGAGCAGGGGAAAACCCGAGAAGTCTTGAACACCAAGAAGCAAAGGATAAGAAATGCCAGTCCACAGCTTTGATGGAGAGTTTCTTCGAGTTGTCCCAGACCTAAGCAGCTAATGAACTGGGTGATGAACTTCACCAGAAGTATCTTGCTGCTGTGAAAAGGCACAGGTCTATGCTCAGCAATCTGAGTGCCTGAGGCAAGCTTCCCAACTAGAGTAAGGGACAATTTGCAGACCAGTATCACCAGATACCAGGGTTTAGAGAAAACTATCTGTTAGTAGACATCAGTGCTCCACTGAGAAGGATCATTTATGCTGCAGGTCCCTCTAGACTGTAGCACAGTGGGATTGTGTCAAAACAGGACACATAGATTTAGGGGAAGAGCTCTTCTCTCCCAAAACACAGCTACAAAGGATGTAAGCTGTTTCCCATCCAGCTACAAACACACTCTCTTTCCAGGATCATGCTGATATGAAGCAAGATATAAGCTCAGCAGAAAATACAGATCGGCTTTCAAGTGCTTCTTGACATGTTAGCCTCCTTTAATCGAATCCTACACCCAGTGCATGATGATTAACCATGGGAGCAGTTCAGAGAGAATTGAATTACTGACGAAGATCTTAAGCCAGCTCCATTTAAACAAGCTAGTTCAGAAAAAGGAAGAAAAAAGACACTTTGTCCCTTTTCTGCAAGCAATGTTATACAAAGACCTGGTCCTTGCCTAAGCTGCCGCCAAACACTTATTTCACAGGCTTAACCAGACTCTCCCCTGCTACTGCAGTATAATGTTTGTATGAATGATGCATCACATCTGGGAATGCCATGGGAGGGTGAGCTCAGTTTTATGGATGAAAACAACATATCAGATTACAAGAATAACCACCAGGTTTCATCCTGGATGAAGAAGGAACTTTTGCAGTTGCATGGCTGATCACTGTAGAACACATCTCGAGGGACCAGCGAGCTGATGTGATGTGGACACACATCTATCCTCTGTGTGCTCTGGCACAGTCAGCTTGAGTTCTCTTTGCTTTCTGTGCACCCCTGAAACTTAACATCTCGAGCCACAATCACCTAGCTTCATCCTGCTCCTCAAAAACTGCCTCAGGATCTGCCGAGCATGCTCTTCCATGGTGAGCAACTGCCTTTAGCGAAGTCCCACAGGCTTGCACCTAGAGCAGGACTTCCTCAGACAAAGGGACGACCAGTCCAGCAGGTCTGGCTCCTCCAGGCTGCTGCCGTACATCTCTTGGGATCGTCTAATATAAGTACACAGACATGTTGGTTTAGGTGACCAGTATGTTTCTGACTGATACCGCTGAGGCTGGGGCCAAGGTCTCACTTGCCAGCCCCATCATCTCCCTCAGTCTTACAGCCTCCAACATTTGCATTCTTCTCTTCTTTAGTATGAGGTGTGGAAGTGTCTCCTTTCTGCCATCTACTTGCGAAGTGGTAATTAAGGGATGCTTCCCAGCGGCAAGAAAGACGGATTCGTGGCAAGGAGGATTGCACCTCTTTCTCCCTCTTTCGGAGTGGGTGCACTGACCACAAGATTGTGCTGCAAAAGGGCGGACAATAGACGGTTAACCCTACTCTGCTTCAGCATGGGAATGACCTTGTACTTATTTCAATACCGCTGGTGAAGCTTAGGCCAGCTCTGAACCTACCACCAGAAGGACATGGAGGCAGGCATTGAGACACCTGAAACATCTGCTCACTTAGGTGTTCACAACAGAATTCAGGTCTTTACATCTGCTTTCTGGCAAAAATGCAGCAACTCAGAACTTTTCTGGTACCCTAGTCTCTTAGGGATGGAGGTTTGAGATCACCTTTCGGACTTCAGTGCCAATCTAGTATTTTGAATTCTCTCTTAGCCTACAAAGGGAGAGGCCACAACACATCTGAACCTCTTTACTTTGTACAGTCACAAGTCACCTCCCTAAAACCCTTAGAACAAACACAGTTGAACTGCAGGGAGGAGAATACTATTGATGTTTGAAAGACTGAACAAGAAGAGTATTTTCTTCTCCACTGAGCAAGAACGGTCCTGCAATTACACTCCTCGGCTTAACCTTTTAGCTCTAACGGGGATGAGAAAATTGTCTTGGGGAGCGATAACATTTGAATTAATTGAAACTGATTGTCTGAAAAAATTACAGTGATACATGCAGATGAAGATCGTCTTTGCACAGACAAAAAGTGCTTTTTTGTGCAGCATTTTGTTCAGCCGCTGGTGGCCAGTGGGCAGAAGAGTGTTTTCTTCAGTGGTTCACAATAAGGTCATGGAAGCAGGCTTGCAGGCTCCAGCTGGGTGCCACCATTAAGGAAGAGGGTATGGTGCTCACAAACAAAACCAGACCAGCCACTGGTTGCTATACAAACTTTCTGCTCCAACAAGGGCATCAGGGTGCTTGTTTTTCTGATGTGATGGGCTGCTGATGAAAAAAGTCACAAGGAAATGTGGGTGACGGGCTCCATTCCTTCCTGCAACACGTGCAGGGATAGCCTCCACCCAACATTGTTCAAACAGAACATGGGATATAATTCGCCGTGGGGGCAACCTATTTGGCCATCAGTTGTCTGAAATGCGTTAGAGTGATCCAGCGATCGTACAGCAGCCCCACTAATAGATTTATTTAGATGTGGAAGGGCTGAGTTGCACTTACTAGCCTGTGAGGCTACTAGTGTTTGCTGGGTGGTGAAAGGCCAGGCATTGAGACAGGGAAGCTCTGCAAACAGCAATGGAGGGGTGATTCCTGCTAAAGTCCTTCTCTGAAAGGATCCCTGCTGGCATGAGCATTGCTGAGCCACAGTTGTCATCACAAGACCCTGCATGCTGGCGTGTGACTGTTGTGTGACCCCGCATGTTTGGAGATTGTGGGAGCATGAATGGTGGCAGTGATTACTTTCCTCACGCTTCTTTCCTTCAAGACCTAATCCTCTTTAGGTAACAGCTCTGACAGCGTGGGGTCTCATGCCCCCCAGCACCCACTCCTAACGTAGATGCCTGCAGCAATCTTGCCAAACGAGACGTGATGACATGCAGGGCAAGTGCCCTTAGAAATACCCAACGGCTTTGGGTGGGTCACTTAACAACTTCATGAAAGCAAGGAGCAAATGGACCCTCACGGCAGGGGCTGTCCCCAGAGCAGAGGAACCACTGAAGTGTTTCTCTTGTAGGACCTGTACGATAGCATCCAGATTACTTGTATTCTTTCAGGTTTATCCATGCTCACCCTCCTGAGGAGGGCAAATGTTGTTAACCTCATTAGACAGAACTGAGCTGCTGAAGGGAGGAGGAGGAGGATGTGTCTACACAATGAAGAGTGGGACTAAGACTGAACTGAACCATGTAGGACACCAATTTCCATCTTCCTTTCTGCCAATTTCCATCACCTGCCCTGGTAGGCAGCTTGTGGTCACCACATTCATGCTGTCAAAGATATTAAACCCCTCTAAGAAAGTCTACTGCTTGGACACCGGCTGATGTTTGGATCCAGACAGAGCATGACCAAGCTGACACACGAGCCCCAGGGTTCTTCAGGCTCCTCAAGCCCAGGAAATCCTGTAAAGCCCATTTCTAGCATGTACTATGATGGGTTAGTCTGATCCTGAGGTTGACTCCAGTCTGCTGAGGTACGTTCTCAGAGGTATCCATGTCATATGACATCTCTGGCAAAGCTCTGGCTTGCCCAAAGTAGCATTATAACCACCAAATCACCCACACTACTCCATGGCCACTGGGAAAGTGAGGTAGGCTGCCCTGAATAATAGATGTTGAGCCCTAGAGCCATCAGGGTGTCACAAAATCCTTGTAATTAAATATTGTCATTTGTCCTACTCAAAGCACAGACAGTCCACAGCTTTCATGATGCTATTGATCACTGTGGGCATGGCCAAGCAGCTGTCCTATTTATCACTTTGGGTTTTTTGTTGCTAGCTCTAGAATAAAATCATTATTTATTTGTACTTCAGCAGCGACAAAGGACCCCAGAAACCTATTGTGTTAGGCACTGCATGAACAAAGCAAAAAGAGTTTCCTGCCATGAGGAATTTACAGACCGACTATATGATAACACATCAGGCGATGGATAAGAACCGCAGGAATTGATGTTAAAATCTCATTGTCTTGGTCACAGAGGTGAGACAAAGCCATAACCTCACCCTCAGCACCTGGAATTTCAAAATGAATGTTGGAACAGCCATGAAACTGAACGTGGACTCCAGTCCTGAAGTTAAAGTGATGCCTTAACCTATAGTTCTGGATGCTGAAGGTGGAAACACAGATGCAGGTCTGTCTTTATCTGGGGGTTCCCTATGAGGGAAAGGACAAAGAAAAAGGATGAGTAGGCAGAAAATTTAGGAAACACTTGCTTTTGGTATGTTTCCAGCAACCAAAGCAGACAGCAGATCCAAAGTCTAGAGAAAATTTCACAGGATTTGGAAAAATGAAGATTTCAGGAACATTGCCTCTTTGGGCATAAACTTCAGCAGCATTTTGTGATCAAGTCTGTAGTCTCTACCTGGAGAGAAACCCTCCAGCAAGGTAAAGTGAGTCAAGGCAGCTCCAGTGATAATGTTCCCTTTCTAATGATCCTTTTTATTCAGGATTAGAGTAATGACTCAGCTTTGATGACGTATCAGCACCACTGCATGACTCAGAGCCCCATACTTCCCTGCTGTCAAAGCAACAATCTTTAGCTTCCTCTAAATCTAAATCCAGCTGCTGCTGGCTCAGCTTTCCTTGGGTTCAAGGAAAGACTGGTGTAACGGGTTTGCGTGGCAAGGTTTTGGTAAGGGGGGAGTTACAGGGGTGGCTTCTGTGAGAAGCTGCTAGAAGTTTCCCCTATGTCAAACACAGCCAACGCCAGACAGCTTTAAGACGGACCCACCGCTGGCCAAGGCCGAACCCAACAGCGACGGTGGTTTCGCCTCTGTGACAACTTGTTTAAGAAAGGAAAAAAAGTTATTGAGCAGCAGGAATTGCAGCGAGGGAGAGGAGTGAGAATATGGGAGGGAAACATCCTGCAGACACCCAGGTCAGTGCAGAAGGAGGGGCAGGAGGTGCTGCAGGCGCCGGAGCAGCAATTCCCCTGCGGCCTGTGGGGAAGACCACGGTGAGGCAGGCTGTGCCCCTGCAGCCCGTGGGCGGTGGAGCAGATGACTGCCTACACCCCGTGGAGGGCCCCCACGCCGGAGTAGGTGGGTGCCTGAAGGAAGCTGTGACCCCATGGGAAGCCTGCACCGGAGCAGGCTCCTGGCAGGACCTGTGGCCCGTGGGGAGAGAGAAGCCCCCGCTGGAGCAGGTTTGCTGCTGGTGACCCCATGAGGGGGCTCACGCTGGAGCAGTCAGTTCCTGAAGGACGGCACCCCATGGAGGAGACCCACGGTAGAGCAGTTCATGGAGAACTGAATCTGTGGGAAGACTCATGCTGGAGAAGTCATGGAGGACTTTCTCCCGTGAGGGGGACCCCATATTGGAGCAGGGGAAGCGTGTGAGGAGTCCTCCCCCTGAGGAGGAAGGAGTGGCAGAAAACAAGAGAGTGATGAACTGACCCCAACCTCCATTCCCTGTCCCCCTACACCACTCAGGGGGAGGAGGGAGGTAAATTGGGAATAAAGTTAAGCTCAAGAAAGAAGGGAGGGGTGGGGGGAAGTTGTTTTAAGATTTGATATTAGTTCTCATTACTCCTCTCTCAGTTGACTGGTAATAAATTGCATTTTTTCTCCCCAGTCGAGTCTGTTATGCCCGTGACTGTAACTGCTGTGATCTCCCTGTCCTTATCTCAACTCATGAACCTGTCATCATAATTTTCTCTCCCCTGTCCAGCTGAGGAGGGGAGTGACAGAGCTGCTTTGGTGGGCACCTGGCATCCAGCCAGGATCAAACCCACCACAATGGGACACATTCATCAAAGGGAAGTAATCGAGAGAAATCACAGAAACTACACCTGGCTCAGAGACTCCCAAGCTGAAATTGGTTATCCGCGGGTGGACTTGAGGAGAAAGTACCATAGACACTCATGGTGTTCCCAATCTTCCCCAGCTACCCACTGTCTAAGGATCATATGTGGGGCTAGGCTGAGCTTTGATCTGACACATGAAAGGCATCCCTATGCTTACTTTTTAGGACTACAAATCATGGTCAGCTTACAAGGAGCATTACTTACCAATAACAGTGTGATGTACATGAACAAGATTGCAGCCACAATCAGGAGAACAAGAGACCAGAGAAACCAGAAGCCCAGGTTCCCATAGTTATACCTAAAAAGCAATAGAATATTATAATAGCATTGGTGTTTAGCCCATGGACTGGAGGGGAACAACAGCCGTGTCCCTTGAAATTTTGACATTTTCAGAGCAATGGAACAAAGAGGGAAGGAGGAATAACCTGCCCTGCAACACGTGAAAGTGGTTAAGAGCCTCCATCCCCAAATCCATGATGGCCTTAACTGCCAGACTAATACCCCTATGTGCTGGGGTGGTAAAAAAACGGACCAAACTGATGGCCTTGCTCCAGAGAGCTCCCAGTCTGACTGTAAGGTGCTGCAGACAAGGCAGCCTGGGGAAACTGTAAGATGACATGACTCAGGCCAACAGCCCCCCTTGTCTGCATGCAGTTGTGCAGGGCACCGCAGCAAAAAAGAGATATGAACGGGGTTTTGAAGCAGAAAACACCAGAAAGCTCGAGTTGCTGCAGAGGGGTTGCCCAAGGAAAGGGAGACGGAAGCTTTACTTTTTACCCAAAGGCTCAATAAGGATGAATGACATTATTACACCTTTCCTCCCCGTAATATTTGAGCTGTTTTAATTCGATTTTAGGGGCCAGATTTGCGTAACTGTTGCCTACACACTGCAGAAGGAAAGGATTTGCATGAATCCCTGCTGGTTATTTCTTACTTTCAAGCCTGGGAACTTGCAATTCTCTTTCAGTGAGATAGCTGGTGCAATGCCTCTGATGCCAGCCCTGTTCTTCAGATGGAATGGAGGGGAGGAAAAAGACTCAGAGAAGGAAAGGGAAGAGCTATTTAGTCCTTTGCACTCACAATTTTTATGATGATGATTCTCCCCTCTCTCCCAAATTAGCACTTACACGTAAAAACCGTAGCCAAGAAAAGGGCAGAGCCTCAGCACCTCTGAAGTCACTGGTCATTCAATTTGGATGCTGAAACCAAGAGTTTAAGGAACCAAATCTCTGGCTTATAGCTAAAGTGCCCTGCTGCAGCACAGCCTCTAGGGAGGGCGCTCATCTCTTCCCAGCCACCCTGGAGACCTGCCTGAGGAGCGGGAGAGGAGGAAAAGATGGTACATACCAGTCAAAGTTGTTGTAGTCATTTTTCGCTTCCCCCCACATGTACAGAAAGACCAGAGAAAAGCAGAACGCTCCAACAAGCAATGGGAAAAACACGCATTCCCGCTGGAAAGGGAGAGGAAGGACAAGTGGTCAGAGCCTTGTCTACACCAAAGCAATCAGAGCAAATGGCATATATCTTCAGGCCATCCCTAAAACATGTGGCTTGGTGTTGGACCTCCTGAAGTACATATGTCCTCAAAAGTGTACTCTGTAGTATTTATTTACAGGAAAAATCAACCTCATGACTTCACAAATGAACAGGATTTTAACCACCTTACTTGAGAGGGAATTACACTACGCAGCAGCCCTCTTTGCAATTCTTACTGCACACCCATCCCGAATTTTACATGTTTAATTTGATCCTATGGCTTTGGGATGTTTCACTGGCTGGGAGGGTTTGGTGCAAGGTCCTTTCCTGCCACCACACATCTGTTAGCTGCGCCATGGCATGGACAAACTGAGCTTGCCACAGAACCAGAGCAACACATCAAACACTTAGAGCAAAATCCAACAGCCCAACAGATCTCAGTGGGCTCCAAACGATGTTGGGCAGGGATGCCTCTGGCCTACAACACCAACCACTTATCAGCTGACCTGTCCCTACACAGAAATCAATGTTTCTGCTGATTTTGAACTGATTTACCGTCTTGCAGCAGCACTTCCCAGGCTCGGTCCTTCTGCGCTGGTACCGCTTCCACCGGCAGCTGTAGAAACCGGCCAGGCAGGAGATGAAGGGCTGATGCTCGTACCTCTGTAGCAGGCGCCGACGTACCACCTTCAGCTTCCCAAACTTGAGCCTCTTGAGGCTGGTGGAACTCGCCTCCATCTGAGTGGCTTTATCTCATCTTCCTCCTGAAACAAGACCACAAGTTTTACAGGGAGACTGTAATCCTCCTTTCTTCTTGGGTAAGCTTTTCTTATCAGAAAAAAAAAAAAAAAAGAGAGGAAGTTTTCTCAAGAGGATGCTGTAACTAGCAGGAAAGGGTGCTGGGGACACCCCACCTGATTTTATACACCTAAGTGAGATGTCTGACAGAAAAGCTGGTCATTG
This sequence comes from Leptosomus discolor, assembly GCF_034619465.1. Taxonomy (NCBI): domain Eukaryota; kingdom Metazoa; phylum Chordata; class Aves; order Leptosomiformes; family Leptosomidae; genus Leptosomus; species Leptosomus discolor. The sequence continues at coordinate 3,892,148 of NC_141391.1, forward strand.
CAAGTCCCCTCAGCAGTCAGTGGCGCTCCTGGTTGTAATTTAGGTGCTCTGGATCACCTCTGAGGGAACCTCGGCCTCCTTTTGACTATATATGGAGCTCTGGAAAATGAAATCACTAACTTAAGCCCTCCATGCAGATTCCCACATTATGTCAGATGAACCTGAGCCCAGGCTTAGCCATGGGAGTTAATTCGATATCACTGTGACCTGCCTGCAACTTGCTACCAGTTTAACTAGTTCATGTAGGAAAGGGACTAAAACTCTCCAGGTAAACATCTCTCTTATCCTGGCAAAACTACAGCACTGCAGAGACTGATTCATTAAGAAAAAAAAATCATTTTCTGATCGAAATAGCTTTACCTGGCACAGTTTTTCAAGGGTAGAAAGAGTAGCTGTAAAGATGCACACACGGGAGATCTCTTCATAATCAAGAATTTAAACAAAGAACTTGGTGGTAAATGGCCACCGATGTAGTTAACAGCAAAGCAAACAGCACAGCGGTTTGTACCAGCAAAGAGCAGTTCACCAGCAGGGCACTATCAAGACCGCAAGGAAAGATTTAGGGAAAAAAAAGCCTTGTGTGGGCATACAAAGAAGGATCATTATCCAGCACTTCTTTTGAGCACAGCGATAGCCAGAGATGGTTTTCTGTTGCATTAAAAAGTGCCATCGTACCCTTGAGTCCACACCAACCACGTTCAAATTCAGATGTGTCTGCTGCAGAGTCCCGTCTTCGGACTCCAGTTCCCCAATGTATCTGATGTAATAATAGTTATTTAGTTATTTAAGAACAAGAATGAACAGTTTGCTGCACCATACACACGGATGAAATGTACACCTAAAGTGTTTGCAAATAACTCAGAGCCCAGTGTGTCTGCAGAAATCTGTGGATAAATCCTTGCAAACTGACCCTTCCAGAAAAAAAACGATCGATTTGCAGAAAGCACAAATAGATATATAAGACACAAGTTAAAACTGAAGTGATGTGTCCCTGGTACCCTTTCCAAAAGTCCTCACCTATTGGCAGCTGCGGTGCAAGGAGAGAGGATGGAAATGAAACAAAAGGGGTTTCAGTTTGGACCACTACTAATCGAGCCATGCCCTGAATGCCTTCCTGAGACAAGGCGTGTCTGCCCATCCAGGACAGCCACAGGGAATCAGACACTTTTGGATATAACGGGGTCACGCCATCCCTACAGGCTCACTAGTATTGGATCTGGGCACCAGTAGATCACCCCATAGTGAAAAATTGATGCCAGTCTCATGTGGCAAGATAGTGATCCTTGAATTACCCAGCGCACAGAGAAGGGGCGCGGGTGTTGTGCCACCGGCAAGTGGTGCAGACGACAGCTGATCCTGCTGTCTTCATCGCCTGGCCTCAAGTGCACCTGGCATAAACCCAGCCATTACCAAGTTACCCCAGCCACATCTTTTGAATATATTTGAACCTTCAGAGCTCTTACCAGAAAAGTGCCATGGGGTTGCAGTATTTGCTGCCTCCTACGAGGATCCCTAAACCATGAGCTCCCCTATCACCAATCCACAGCATCCATTCTTATCCAGCCCTTCTCCTTCAGCAACAGGAATTCAGGACACTGGACCAAACCCATCAGTTTTGCTGTCAGTGGGTCATGAGGTTTATTACTCACACTCCTGGTGTAGGCATGAGGCTCACACATCAATAGGTACCTACGAGCACACAGGATCTGACAGGAAAACAGAGATTATAGAGACCTCAAAACACTGTCCACTCCATCTGGCTGGCTACAACAGCATGTCAGGTGTTAAATCTAGGGGTTAGTCAACGCCTCATAAAAATTGCCAGTGATGGAGATCCCACCAGATCTCAAGACAGGCTAATCCAGTCCTAACTAGCCTTACTATTAAAAGTTGGGGTTTTTTCCCCAATGTCTAGTCTCCTGTAGTACAGTTTAAGCCCATTACTTCATGCCCTGTTCACCGTGGATCTAGAGAACAGCTTAAACTTTTCCTCTGTTACGTATTTCATGTACTTACATTTGGATGTCTCCCCTTAAGCCTTCACTAGCCTGAACAACTCCAGCTATTCTAGTCTTTCGTGGTAGTCCATGTTTTCTCCCCCTCAAGCATATTCTTGTATGGAGTCCACAGTCACCTGCTATTTGGGGTTTTCCTTGCATTTCCCACGTTTTTTGGCACATGGTAGCCATAACAGGACACGGTGAACAACCCACAGCCCCTCTAGGGCAGACCTGTTCACCCACAGCACAGGCTACTCAACACTTGCAGCGTCCAGTTTCTCCCATGTATCAAACACATCATCTGGCCTCGGTGATCTGAACGCTTAAATAATTCACACTGGACTCACCCTCGAGGGCAAGGGAAAGACGTTTTCAGCTTTATGCACCAGAGCACTTAAGAACAGCTCGGCAACTAAGAATTTAGTGAGCTCCTGCCTTAGTCTTCCCACACAAGTCACCTCTCCAAGCCCAGGGGTTGTTGGGGAAGGGACCCTTCATTGCAGGGGAGGCTGAGGAGGAAGAAAGGAACACAGCCTCCTTGACACAACCACCTCCACCAGCCCCTGGCCCTCCCAAAAACATCAGGCTGGCCAAAGATGAGCAAAAGCCTTCACGTCTCACACTACCTGAATCCCCATTGACCGTGTTGCCCAAGATGTTTAGGGTATCTCAGCAATAAGAACTTTGTAAAACATTTCATATCAAGAAACAAAGAGCATAACCTGTCCCCTGCCTTGGGCTCTGGCTTCTGCTGGTGCAGCATCCATCCACTCCTCTTCCTTGCCCTGCCTCTTCTCTTTCTCTGCCCAGAGACCTTGTCCCTCCTCTCCCAGGCCCCAACAGACAGAACTGCCTCACACAGCTGCTCCTCTGGAGCCTGCAAAGGGCCAAAGCATGCCACGAAGGCAATAAAATTAGACTGAGTTTTCGTCTTGAACACAGATGTTTTGAGACAGATCTCCGCTCAAGTAAGTGGAGGTGTATCATCCTACACAAGACGATCTGGCCTGCTAAGGAGACACGTAGTTCCCACAGTCCCATTGCTCTTAGCCAGCTCAGTGATGCTAGACTTAAATTACAAAGTATTGTTACTTCAGGAGCATTTCTGGAGCTTGGAGTCTTGAAGGCTGTTGCCACCAGGAGGAGAAGGTACGGTTGGGGTACGGGAGCTCTTTGATGCAATGCAGTGTCTGAACGTACAGGGGACCGTAAAGCAGAAAGAAGTCACTATCAACACAGTGCAACCCCTTTCCTTTTTCTTTGGGATGCCAGACCAGGGCTAGGTATCCACCATAGGCTTGGACCTCAGAGCCCTCAATGCTCAAAGGGGGACACCCTGTCCAAGAGCTGACCCCAAAGTCCTCAGGGCATGGTGGCACCCAGCCCTTGCCAAGCCTTAGGAAATGGCAAGTAGATGGCTTAATTTTAGGCATCTGAGTTCACAAATTCTGCACCCAGGAAAGCAATTCTTTGGAGCTGTTCATAAGAAGGAGCCCATCACTCCCATCCTTTACCAGCACCTGCTCTTTCTCTCCGACATGAACTGACTAGGGAATGACAGCTACTGTCGTTGAAGTCCTCCTCTGCTCAAAAGAGAAACGGCTATGCACAAAAGACCTCGCAGTCACCTGCCAGACCCATTCAGAAGTACAACCAGAGACTGACAGAGACTAGAGACCAGGGAAGCCAATAAACCCGTTACACCCAATCTACTAGGATCAGCAAGTTCTCATCCAAAGCAGAAATCACTCTGCCAAGCCCCAGATCATGACTTGATCCAAGGCTGCTCCTGCTCCTTCTCGGCATACAGGTCTTACCTAGCAAATGGGAGAATTTGAGCAACTCTGCCCCACAGCTGTAGGGGACTGCTGGGTCTCTGCTGAGGAGCGAAGCACAGGACATGCTTGAGGCACTAGACAAAAGGCAATGCTTGTGTGTAGATGCAAAGGAAAGAGTCGACAGGTATCAAGAAGACCAGGGATGACTCACCAAATATTTGGGCTTCTTCACCCTGAAGGCAGTGACTCCTAAGAGCTCATCTCCCTCTGAAGCTTTGCAAGGTGCAAGTATCTGCAACTCATTCACTCTGTGCTGTTGCTGGTATCAGCAAACACTCAATTGGCAACTCCAGGAGAAGTCCAGGAGAAACCCCTCTTAGGGGTGACAAGTCCCATGTGAGGATGAGGAAGATAAACGCAAGGACAGCCAGAAAGGTCTTTCTCAGCTCAAAATGTGCTCAGAGCTCCAGGCACTTCTTTCTTCTCTTTATGTGCATCGTTCCACACAAGCATCACTCCTTCCCTTTTACCTCTACATCTTCTCCCTGGTTCCTGCCCTCAGGTGCACTTGCATGTGCTCAGTTGAATTTAATGCAAGCTCCCTCCTTACACCTCAGCCACCCTTCCTTTCTCCATGACCCTCCATCCCACGGTTTCATCCTTGCTCACGGATTACCAGCCTGCTGTTACAGCTGTGACGGGGCATTCAGAAGCCATGACAACATCTCTCCCAAGGTCTGGCTGAACCTGCAATGCCTCAGGCCACATATAAAACATTGAAACTTTTGAATTCACAAGCATCTGATCCTAAGAGAGGAAATACCTCAACATCTGGAGCCAGTAACCACCTAAGGGGCAAAAAACACCGTGACACATGGCAAATACAAAAGCAAAAGCCAGGAGGTCTGCGTTAGGATTTGGAGCAGTTCAGTCATTGCCAGGACATAGCAAGAGGCCTTGCAGTGCTTGCCTCTAGATTTGAAGCACAGTGCTCCTGAAATTTAGAGGTCGTCCGCAATCCCTGCCCATCTCCACCAGGTAAAGGTAAATGGATAGAGGAGGGAAACAGCAAACTTGAATCCATTCACTGGGAAAGCCACAGGAGCAAAGAGCAAGCAGGAAAATATACGTCAGTAGGAGAGCAAAGTTTAGGACTCCTTAACAAATGAGCCATGAAAGCGGTAACATATGTTTTTCAGCTCCATAAACCCAAGAGACCTCAAGTCCTTCCCTTGCAAACAGAGACTTTGTTTGCTCTCAGATAAGAGTCCCCGTAATTGCAGGCAGTTGGACAGGGCTGCTCATTTCTCACTGCTTGATACAGAGTGAGGAAAAGCATGAGAAATAGCCCGGGGGGATGATGGAGGAAGGAGCAGAGAGAAAAAGAAGGAAACACGATCAGCCACACAGCCTGAACCCAGAAGGTACTGCAAGGGGATCTTGCTTGAGACACCAGTGCACAAGCAAGGAGAAAAAGCCCTCGTCTTTTTTGGTGCTGTAGAGCTGTGCCATTCATCTTTCAAGCGGTAAACAGGTACAGCAGCCAAATTTGACAAAGCCCTACAGGTTTTTCCTTGGGCCTGTGAAGTATTTCTTTCCCCTGCATCTACCCAGCTTTCTCCAATGCAATATCCTACAACACGTGGGCAGGTGGGTGCCGGGCTTTTTCCGGATGTTGCAAACATACTTTCCAGTCCACTGCAACAAGAAAGCTGGAAAAAAATTACATGGGTACCAAGAGCCATGTGAGGGACATGGAGACGGTCATTTCTCAGCACCTGAGTATGGCCAGCTTGCTCTGAGCATCTTGATGGTGCAGGAAAGCAGGAGACAGGACCGATGCTCACTTTGCCCATACCACCATTTCCAAGGGATTTGAAGAGAAAGGGAACACCATTCTAGGGGAGGGAGGTACCTTGAGCCTGAGCTGAACCTTCCCAGCACCTGCAACTCCCTTGCGTGGGGACTCCTGGTGCCATCCCACCATTCTGTGGTACCACTTCCTGCTCTTCCACCTGGGAGTCTTCCACAGCATCACGCCAACAGAAGCAAAGGAGTAAAATCAACTACCTGGCAAGCCGTTGGTTGATCACCATCACCATGAGCTGCACACAGACCTTGCCACCAGCCAGAAAAGCTCAGCAAAGAGCATCTCTTAAACCTGCATTTGTGCCCACGGCTCTGGATCACAGCCTAGGATCCCTTTTATTTTACCATTGTCTGCTTTCCATTTCTTTTCAGGGAATTAATGAGGTTTAACACAGGAAAGGAAAAAAAAGGATCAAATAAAATAAAGCTAGTCATAATCTCCTTATGATATGGAATATACTCATATCCTTTCCTTTCCCTGGCAGATGATAATTATAATTTATCACTAAGACTTTCAACAGTTTCTTTATAAGACTTAATTATAGCTTACTTCTGTGTGGGATCCCAGGGAGAATGTGCAGCTCAAGACAAATGCGTGCAAAGTACATTTCATTAATTGATCATCTGTCGGCTTTGAGGTGCCACTAGCGCAAAGCAACAATAGGGCTTAACACAAGAAATAATGAATGAACGGGGAAACAGAAGGGGCTAACAAGGAATAACTGCTCCTGCGACTGCAGGGACAATATTTATCCGTTCCATTTCTTGCAGTACACCTCCAACACGCAACGGCTGCGGTTTTCAAAGCTATGTGGAGGTTTCCACCAGGGTTAATGCCCCGTATTTTGTAACATTCCATCCACACTTTGAACACACACAAATAAGCAAATGCATTTCTACCAACTTAACCTACAAATGCAGCCGAAATTCTGCATCTATTGGGATTGCACAGGGGCTTGTCCCCATCACACGGGACTCTTTGCGCTACAGCCTGAAGGTAAGACACCCAGCAGGAGCTGTGCTGGAAATAGTTGGCACAATCCCCTCAGTTTTGAGTCCCGGTGTCTGCTGAGACCAGGATTCATCTGTGGCCACATGCAAATACTTTAAGGGAAGATCTTCTGAGGCAACCAATCAATTTTGTAGGGTTGATTTGACAAGCCCTTGAGGAACCTCCCAGTTGCTGGGGCTGAGGGGTATGGGTTTGGTAACACTGCTGCTGGCCCCAGACTCCTACATATAGCCCTGCATGGTGAAGCAAGCCTCACTCCGAGGTGGGATTGATTCATCCTAAAACCAAAGCAGACATTGGCCATGAGAATTTAGGGATTTAGGGTAGAAAAGGAACCTTAATCCCTGTCTTTATTCCAGAGCGACCATCATAGGAAATAAAGCTTCAAAGTTGCACCCCATTTTTACACAGATCACTTTTTCCACTTCCCCACCCTGCCCCCAAAATTGTTCAGTGTCTCTCTACTCCTTCAAGATACCTCTCTCAACAGCTTCTCATGTTTGGAGCGTGTTTGTCCCCAATGTCCGGTTGCCGGAGATGACTCATTATCCACAACCACTTGCAGAAGCTGTATTTAATCATGATCATTGTCGTTAGAAATTAGAGCTGTTTTTCTTCATCTTCAAAGCACTTTGTGGGCTACATTAACAAATGTGTGCCCAGGAAATTATGGCCAAGCCCCAGAGCATTTACAAGGGATTTTATACAAACGCTTTCAGCTTCGTGTGGAAACAGGCAAGGGGAAAGCGCTGTGTTGTAACAGGGTCTGTCTCATGGTGCTACAATGGATTTTCCCTCTCCTCTGCTAGGAGCAAAATTAGTGTTTTGAATAAAGCTGATAAATAGCAGCTTAAAAAAAAAAAAAAAAAAAAAAAAAAAGGAAAAGAAAAAGAAGGCAGTGGAGAAAGACCTTTCACAAATGCCACGTCTTTGGCTGGACTCGAGCATCAATTATTATTACTCTGAAACCTCCTGAAAGGGCTAGGTGGTTTTGGTTCTGCAGAGGTTTGCACACCACCAGCATCCCTCCATTGCAAAGAGCAAAAGTGTGGGTCTGGCACAGATGGGGACGACTTCGGCTAGAGAAACCTTCCTGTGAGGGGGAATGGCAGGTTATTCCCAGCACGGCTGTTCAGTGGGGTCTGGGTTTAAATTCTTTTTGACTGAGAGTTTCGTCCTACAGATGTCCACCCCACCTACCTTCTAGAGAGGGCCCCCCAGCCCACGCTGCTTTTCTTCTGGAAGGTGTCGTCCACCCCAACCCTCCTTGTAGAATGTTGCACCTCCCCCTCTTCCTTCTAGCAAGTCCCAACAGCCCCAACTGTCCTTCTATTCACATGGCGCCAGGTATGAGGAAACTCTGATCCAAGTGTTCCTGGATCCATGGGCACTTCCCCAGCATCGCAGAAATGAGCACGATGCACAGGTAGTTTTGGCCCTGTTGTTGCCAGACCCATCAGCACAGCCTTCCCTCTGGTTTTGACCCTGTCTCCTTCATATAGCTGATGTATATAACCCATAAGCTTGGGTTATAGCCCCACTTTGCTCAGTCTTGAGTTATCTGTCTATAAAGACAGCCAGCCCTTTGGGGAAGCTAGCATCCTTCCTCTGGGCAGTACAGGTGGGCAGAGGCAGAAATTAGCCCCAAAAGGGATCAGGAACGGTGACCTTCCAGCTGTGACCACATGGAGACCTTCCACCACCCAGTCAGATGTTGGTCCCAGCTGGCAGCAGCAAGATGTCCATGTCTAGGTGTCATTTTGTTCACCCCAAGAGGGAATTGGGAATTGGGAGCATCAGTAAGCTCCTATCTCCTGATCAAGCCTGAAAATGGAGACTCAACATGAAAAAATTGGGGTGAAATGTTGCTCCCCACACTTCAGCGTGGTCAAGAGGAGAAGGGAAGAATTTTTCTCCTCGCCATGCTCGTGGCCACGCAATATCACCAGCAGCAACACATGCAGCCGTGCTCAGCTCAGCCCTGTGCCCAGGCTTTGCCCCTGGGTGGCCCACGGCTGTCTAAGAAGTTGCTCTCCCACCATTGAAAAGCCACCATGGGGAGGCAAAAAGTGCTTCTACAGCTCAAAGGCTGCCTGGGGGGGAAGGAAGGAGGAGGAGGGGGAATAAATCCCTTAAAAAAAAAAAAAAAAGAGAGCTCAGAAAGGGGGGAAATATTTCTTTGAAGATAAATCCTACTTTGTGCAATTCAGCATGCCCTGGCTTGGGTCCCCTCTCAGCTCCTGTGAATGCCTAAGCGGCTTTTTTGTGCCCTGCTGTTGAGGGGAGACGAGGAGCTTGGGACGCAGTGTGGGGGACCCTCTCTGGCCCCACAGCCCCACCAAAGGGCAGCGCAGCACTGTGAGCATCGTCTCCCAGGGAAGACTTTGTCCGTCAGCCAAAAGAGGGGAAGAAAAGAGGTTTGCAGATCGCATACCTCTGCCCGGCAGCTCTGCAGAGCGCTATTCAGCCAGGACAAAGGACGGGGGCCCTAGACGGCCACCACGCCGAAACCCCCAGCGCTGGCCCTCCCCCAAGCTGCGGGTGTTAAAGTTCAGCCCTTGGAGGAAAACACCCCTGCAAGGAGGGGAGGAAAAGGGAAGAAAGGATGGTTTCCGTGCCGCCAGCCAGAGGTTTCTCTGTTTAGTTCTGTACAGCATCCAAATGCATCAGGGCTGGCCCATTTTTGCACCATAAGAATGTGGGTTTGCTGTTCTCAGAGGAAAATCCTTTCTAGCTAATTAAACACAACCATAATTCTGCATAAGCCATCTCAGGAAACTTTTGAACCCACTTCAACGTGAAAGCATAGTCTGACACCCAAGATCCATGCTCAGATCCCCTGACCTAACGCCAACCGACTGACGTGGCAGAGCAGTCACCCAGAGCCTCAGTTTCCCAACTTAGGGTTGCACCAACAGCACAAGAAGAGCAGCAGACGAGGAACGCACAGCTCGTTCGATTTTCGTTCATCTGCTGGTGTGAGCCATGGAGTCTGCTTAGCAAGGCAGGAAGATCATTGCAGACAACTCATAGGCAGAACCTTGATGGACCTCCTCAGGACCCAGGACATCCAGTACAGTCAGCTCTGCTGGATCAGCACTCACATCCCAACAGCCTGGAGGGAGTAATTTATTTAGTTACAGGGCTTGAGGTGGGTAGTTTTGTTCCTCCCTTGGTCTTCCTAGAAGAGCAGTTGGACTCATCTCCTCTGTGTTTGAGTGGTCACCCTGAGCTCCCCGCACAGCCAGCGATGAGAAATGGGAACACCTCAGCTTATTCAAGGGCAGATGTCTAAATCGGTCAGATGAATCATCCCACACATGCCCAGAGTATCAGGGCACAAACCCAGCCCAAGATGAAGGGGCATTCATCACTCAAACCCAGCAAGCTCAGTTCAGCCCTGTACGCTTCCAGCTCACCTCCAAGGAACTTCTGCATCCCGGGGTTCACAAGCTGCCTTGGTATAGGCACCAAAGCCCATGGCTACCTGGAAGATGTCCCCATAGAAAAGCTCAGATCAGGCAGACTTCAGCTAATAGGATGATGAAAGCATTTCCCAGGATCAGGGAGAGCCAGGCACTGCCAAGCACGTGATGGACCTTGCCCTCCTCAGGTTTTCCCTGCTCGGTTTAGCTTCTCCAGTGCTGGGAGCCAGCCCTGGATGTCTGTGCCCGGGTCAAGGCATGAGGGCTCTGCAGTTACAGCTGGAAGCGACAAATACGCATCAGCTCGGTGCCAGGAGCCAGCAGGTGAGCCTCTGATGTCCCATACAGGCTCTCCTGACACCAGCCCTGGTGGCATTTCCAGATGACAACGTTTTTTGGATCTTTGTTAAAGCCCTTCTCATCTACAGCTCGTGTTTCACTTCCTTCCAGCCCAACAAGCACCTCTTTCCAAAAAGTGGTTTCTGCCAGGTGCATCTCATGCCCAGCTCTGCAGAGACAGGAGTGGACAGGGCTACTTGTTGTCACCCAGCCAGCAGCGCGGACAGGCCAAGGCCACCACTGCCAGGGGGTTGTCTCCCCCTTGGCTGTGGGTCTACCCTTGTACACAGGGCAGCCACAGAAATTCTCCAGGGGGGGGTTATATAAAGCAGTCATGGGGACCACAGATGGTCCCATGGGTAGGACCACATGTAAGACACCAGCAGGCTTATTGAGGGCAGTAGTTCCCAACCCTATAGTGCCTCATTCTCACAGAAGAGCCCAAAAAATCATCCCCCAAAACAGCACACACCATGAATTGCAGGGAAATATAGGACAGACACAACTTGGTAGCAGGTTGCCAACTGGCAGCAGGGAGGGAAGGAAGAGGTTGCAGTGGTAAAGCACTAAGATGGGGACTGGATAATCTGGGGGATGGAGAAGGTGAAGGGGTTGGTGTCATCCAGCTGCATTTCTTGCAAGAACTGGGGTTTGCTCAACCAAAAATTCTTAAAAGCTTTGCAGGGAAAGAGAACACTTAAGAGAGATCCACCATGACCCCACAGAACCTTTCTGACTGCTTTAAGGCAAGAAACAATTAAAGCAATCTCAGGCCAAAGGTTAATCAGTAGAAAGTACTTCTTAAGAAATAAGTGGTCTTTTAAAAAGCAATAGCTCTTGCCAGTTTCCCCCCTTTTCTAAAGCGCCCTTTATTTCTCCAGCTCTGGAGAACTTCCAAAATAAGTTCCATGATCAAAAGCAGCTGCTGAAAGGACCAGACTGAATCAGTGGCAGCAGCCAGGGCCGTGGCAGCAGGGAGGACCGGACCCATAGTTCTTACAGAGGCTCAGTGCTGTACAAGTATCTCAGGGACTGAAAACCTTCCAGGGGGTTTCCAGCCCCATTAGAGCAGATGGAGGCTGGAGAAACAATGAATTGGTCACAGTTGCATTGGAGAACAGAGGAAATTAAGTGGGAAAGTGAGGAAGGGACTGACTCCAAAGCATTTCCACACAAGCAGTGAGACTGCAGCCTGAGTGTGCAGGTATGCAGGGATGCTTCAAGCTGCTCTCGTGCTCTGCCCTGCTTGCAGGTAGGTTCTTCCTCCTTCTTGCACCTAACAGTGGAGTTGACATCAAAACTGGCCCCATGGGCAGCAGCCACAACCTCATTTCCTCTGGGCTGGGAGCATGGAGAGTCCATCCTGACCCTGAGTGCAGGTCCTCATCATGCTTAACACAGCTTCTTCCCTGGGGACACCACAAAGACTTGTAAGGCAGACAATGACAGGAGAATAGGACCAGTATGAGACCAGGACACGGCATGTTCAACCTGTTCAACGCTCTAAAGCTTCGCTCTTTCTTATTCCCTCCTTTTTCCTGGAGAGGACAAGAAACAGAGCAGATGCCAATGTCCTGCTGGTGGGGAAAGTCACAGGGAACACGAGCCAAGGCCACCTTCTCTTTACGGGGATCTTATAAAATGCCAACCACTCAGCCACCAAAAAGCAGCCAGCCATGGGTCTTCCTTGAATGCTCCTGGGAGAGCGGTGTCCAGCACATGAAGAACAGGATGAGGACAAGATGCTGAAGAGATGAGCACCTGCAGACAGCCTGATCCGCTCCCTTACACAAGGTGGCAACAGCTGAAGTAGAAGTTGCAATGTGGAGTCAAGCCCGTGCTGCCCTCAGGGCTCATCCTGCCATGAAGGCATGGTCCAGGGTGCATCACAGGTTGTGTCTCCAAGATGGACTATCCACACCACTCTTCCAGTAAGATCTGGAGCCCAAAGGATCTTTCCAAATTTGTATCCTATCTGCTTTTCTAAAAAAAACAGCCCAAGACCTTCATTTATGGCACACCACAGAGGTCTCTGGGGCAGTCCTACCAGCCAAACCATAGGTGGTCGCTCCAAGATGAGGTACAGACCTCCTCTTTCAAAACATCCCAAGATGTGGAGTTAGGTTTGGATCGAAGCCAGGCTATTGCTGCACGCCTGCACAGTGTTGCAGTCTGCAGGGAGCAATAATCACAGAGCCCCCTCCAGCCTGGCCCCCTACACAAAGCCACCGAGGTGCGACTTTGCCACTGGGCAGGATCTGCTCCATGCTGTGAGGAGGCAGGAGCACACGTCTCAGCTGATGAGTGGTAACTTCTGAGGCCATTTGCACGCAAGAAATGTTTGCCTGCAGGAGGGCCAACGGGCTCTCACACAGCAAGGAAATTAAGTGCACATTGTCAAAGGGCCACAAATTTAAAAAAAAAAAATGCTTTCTTTGAAATTTTGGCTGATATTTTATCACACTAAACACCACTGTATGGTGAACAACCCGTGCAGACGCACTTTGTAAGTCGCAGGTGGTCTCACAACAAGCGACCACTACCAAATTTAAAGAACAAACTGGATTTTCATCTCCAGAAATTGCATATAAAGCTCAAAAGACACCATGCGGTCACCTCCTCAGTCCAATGTAGTGGCACAAGAAAGTCACAGGACCGGTCATGAAACCCAGCTTTGTATTTCTCTATGAAGATTTCAAATTGCCCTGGAACTCTTGCACACCTTTTAAACATTTCGATAGCAAGGTTGGAAAGGAAGAGACAGCTTTGGCCCCCTTCACATTCAGAACATTTTTTAAATTAAAATCCAGATGGTCCCATGGTAAGTTATGCTCTTTTATTTTGTTTGTTAAAGGCAGCTGTAGGAAATTATTTCCCTTCTCTCTTGCCCTTCCACCTGGTATCAGGTGCTGGAGGATAAGTCTTGAGAGACATTATACTGTGAGATCAGGATTTCCAAAGAAAGGGTAGAAGTGACAAGGAGGTGATGTACAGCACGGGCTGGGCTTCCAGCCAATCAAAGTTTACAATATCCAGCCCAAAGTTGGCCTGGTGCTGGTCCCCAGGTTCATATCAGCTAAGCACCTGACCCTGAATTAAAATTCCCTCTTTCCTAGAAGTGCAAATTCCCCCGTTTCACTGCTAATTATGATTATGCCTACCAATAATGTGGAAGTATCCGAACAACCACAGCAGGCTAAAGCCAGGGCCAAATCCTGCTTCAGCTACGAACCGAGCTGCTCTCCAAAGAGTTGCCCACCAAAACTCCCAGTGTGATGCGCAGCGGCAGGGCAAACGTTGGACCAGAAGGTTGTTTCCAGCCTTTCCAACCAGGTCCTGATTATTTACAGCTGTTCCCAGATGTTACCCTTTCACGGGCTGCTTGCTCCCGAGTCGACCTCCCCGTTCACACGCTAGGCGAGCTCAGGGGAAGAAAGAGAGAGGCTCCTTTCTCCCTTTTACTATGGAAACAGCCCTTTATCCAAAGCATTGCAAAGGCTCGGCCACTGTTTCCCCTCTCACCACCGCCCCGGCTCCAGAGACCCCACCAGCCACCCACCGACCGCTCACGTCTCACCCCAGCTCCCGTTTCTCCCCTCAACAGGTCACAGCCAACTCATCCCGCACAGACCCCGAGAGCGAAGCCGGACGGCTGAGCACCTTCTCCTTCCCAACCAGCCATCAGAACCCCCCACCCCCGTGCTCACAAATCACCCCCTTTGCCTCCCTTTTGTTACCGGTTCTCCCCATTCTCTGGCTCTTCAGGCTTTGTTTCTCACTACAATCCAGGCGGGAACCGGGTCAACCGCCTGCTGTCGCATCCCAACCAACATGCTCAAAAGTCCGAAGGGAAAAAACGGAAAAGTCAAAGAAATCCACCTCCACCCCACCCCCCCCAGTGCTAAGTTTTAGGGCAGGCAAGAAAGAGCAGGCAGAGAAGCATTTCACTGAGCAGGAGCCTCTTTAGGAGTTAGGAGAGAGGAGGTGACTTACCTCGCCGGGACACACATGGAGGGGTTGTTTTTCTTCCTTTCTGCCGCACTTGAGTTGCTGTGTCCTTCGCTTGTGACACTCCGGGACCCGAGTGGTGACACTGCTGTGTGACACCCAGTATTAGAGAGGCTGCTGGAGTTGTCCCTCCCACGGTAGGAGGGGCCATACAGGGCTTAATAAATTCAGTCCCCAAGGCTGGAAAAATTTAAATCTCATCATGGGACACACGCAGCTGCTCACCGCATGGCTCTGGAGACGACGGGCACTTGCGGGTGAACTTGAGTTTGATTCATCCTTCACCCACCCAGAACAGGAGAGGTTTGTATTCAAATCCTGCCTTGGCAGGAAGAGGTGTTCGCAGGATGGGGTCCGAGGAAACATCCCAAAGGAGATTTGGGCAAGAAGTGTCATCGCTGACACTCAGAATTAAAACTCCCGAACCTCCTCTGTGAAAATGTTTCTCACGTCTGTAAGCCCGGGCAGGAATTCGCTGCACCAGATTTCTGAGCAACGCTGGATGCAAAACCTGCTTATTTTACTTATTTTTCACACGGTTTTGGGCTTTAATATCTAAATCCTATTAAAACCATAACTTCCTTTGGAGGGGGAGATGGGGCAGGTCAGCACAACAAAAGCAGTTTGAGCAGTTGTATTTCGTAACCTCCAAGGGACCCTGGACTTTCAGAGGCAAAATCCACCATAAAGTTTCTCGGGCTAGGAGGATGCACAACCTCGCACACCTCCTCCTGCTCCTCCTCCTCTTGGCTGCATGAGAGGCTAAAGAAACATTCCCTCCAGCCCCAGAGAGGTCTCTGAAACGCTGCTGGTGCAGTTTTTTCCTCCCTGTGGTCTCTCATTTTGTGATTTTTCTTGTTGGATGAAAAGACGGATCAGAGGGTCCCTAAACAGCAAGATCAGTAAACTGCCCTTGCAAAGAGAGAGAGAAGAACAGAGCAGGAATGCCTGCCCAGCAGTTTTTGGGCAGCTGACGCTACAGAGAGGAACTTTTAACTAGAAGGTGAGATACAGAGATGACAGCCTGGTTCACTCTGAAACCTAACGATGAGCAGAAGGCATACAAGAGTTCCACTTCAAAAGCAGTATTGCTAATCCTGCATCCTAAAATAGCATCATCTCCCTTTGGGATTGGAATATTAAGTAAAGGAGGGAACTGCAAGATATGAAGGTAGAAGCAGCTGGTTTTATCGCTGATCATCTTCCAGCTCAGCTGGCTGGAGTAGAGCGGCATGGGATGATGCGTGAGCCTCTAGAAGTATTGCTTGCTTTATGGTCTGATTCCTGGAAACCTGATAAATAGGCAGGAGAGGGTGAGATTAAGAAGGCCGATAGCACTGATGAGACGTAGGAAGCAGCAACAGCAGCTTTTCCAGGTGCTTTGCAGTTTTAATCTCCCGAGTTTCATCCATTGGATTTTTCTCCTTGTGGCTGTGTGGAGCCCAGCTTCATCACGCAAGGTCCTGAAGGTTCATGCCCAGGGGAAGTATGGCACGGGGGTGGTCCAGCAGGTTTGAGGTTAAAACACAACCATAGCCCCACCTCCTAACAAGCGAAGAAACCCCCAAATATCCCTGCTCTCCGCCCGAAAATAACACCGTGGTTTTGCTTTCTCCTGGGTATACAGATGCAAAGCCCTCAGTGCTGTGGTTTGCTCTGCAAACACCTGGCAAAGGACTCGCCAGCCAGGCAGAGGCTGCTCTGACTTCAGTATTTTCAGCTCAGGGTTCACCAGCTTATCTCAAGCGCAAAATCCTCGCCCGGTGTCCCAGTCAGTGTCCTAGCCCTGATGGCAACTGGCAATGAAAGCAAGTGAGGATCTGCTGGAGCCCTGCCACCAGCGAGCCCAGCCTTGACGTTTATGAGCCCATAAAGAAAATGCCTGCAAGGGACTGGTGCCGTACAAACCTGCCCCGAGGATATCAGCAGGGCAGCTCAGCCTTGAACCCCAGTGAGTTTTGTCTCTGTGTCAGGAGAAGATAAAACCAGGGGGGAAATGGCACAAACAGGAGCAGGGACGGTCTCCCTGCCCAGCTGCTGGCCATGACGTGGAGTATTTTGTTGGGAAATACAAATGTTCACATCCCCCCACCCCCTGTCCTACCCCATTTGGGACATTTGCCCTCTTGCAATGCCCTGCCTCGGCAGCACGAAGGGGCTGGGGGGTGTGTGTCCCCTCCTCGGGCTGGGCTTGGGTGTCCCCACCACCGCCATATGGTTGCACAACGAGCTGCTGTGGAGCCTTGACAGCAGGTGACTCATGCAAGTAACGACATCCCCGTGAGATTAATTACAGAAACGGCACCATTTATGGTGTTGGCATTTCCAGGAAGGATATGGGAGGTAGGAGGGGAGAAGGAAGAGGTGACCCAGACTGATCCAAACTTCAGCCCTCACTCTCCTTCGGGATGGCAGGGAGTGGTATCCCACCGAAAAGGACAAGCATCAGTCGGTGGAGGCACAGAGGATGGGCTCGGGGGGGGAGAAAGGGCCCATCATAAGAGAGCAGAGATGCTGCCAGACCTGCGACACGTGACATGTCCAGGTACAAAGGTGCTGACAGCCAGCTTCACACTGAGCCACGGGGGACGAGGCTGCAGTGGGGTCTCTCTCCCCATCTCCCAGCCTGAACCATTTGACACACAGCTCGGACATCAAAAGCCAGGGGGAGCATCAGGCCCCCAAGCCTTGGTGTGGGGAAACTCAGGGCAAAGCGGAGGCACCGTGCAAATGGGGAGCAGCAGCTTTTGCGCGGTGCTGGCAAGCCTCCAGGGAAGCCAGGTCCCAACGGCTCCTGTGTCCTGGGATGTCTCCTTCATCATCATTTATCAGGCTGCTTGGATTGATCAGAGCTATTTTTAAGCCCATTTGCTCCCAAGAAATGCGCTGTCCCATCCCGAGTGATGGCAGTGGCTGTGAATAACGGTGCAAAACCGATCAGGCAGTTTATTCTGGAGCGTGCAACCCACCAGGTGTAAAACTTACCCCAAGTGTCAGAATTTAAACTCAAAAAATGAATTCAGGCAGGCAAAATTGCCAGGCAATTTGTCCTGAGTCCTGGGGCTCTGCGAGGGACTCTGAGCATCGCTACTGAGTAAGACGCATCCCTCGGGCGAGCAGCAAGGAGGGACCACATGGATTCACCGTGCCAGCCCAGCCGTGGGGAACTGGCCACCCCAGCACAAATACAAGCCATGTGATGTGGATGGAGGGCGGCCGTGGGAGCTTTCACATTGCCCTTCAAAGCAGCCGGCAGCGACAAACTCTCTGCCTCTCACAGCCATTGCTGCAGCAACTCTGCTGCTTGCTCTGCCACGGCGGGGCTGGATGCTGCTGACGCCACGGACCAGCTGATATGGCGTTGTATAAAGAGGGGGAGAGATGGTCCTCACGCTTCTTCTTCCATATTTTATGGCCATCCTTTATGAAATGCCATCATTTTGCTCCTTCCTGGCAGAAACCAGCGGGTTGCAATGCACCTGGGAGGATGCAACTTGAGTTACCCCGAAGGACCAAGGGAGTCTCGGTGGGGAAAAGCAGATGCAAGGACCAGTGAGGAAGAAGATGGTCCAACAAACCATCCCTTGGCCGAATGCTCCTGCGCCCAAGCAACGTAACACAGCAAAGGGCATGGGGGGGATCATGCTGGATGTCAGGAGCGAAGCACGTCAGGGATTTGTTTCACGAGTGCCTGGGCAGCTGCTCTGTGCTGCCTCTTCCTGCCTTATGCTCCTTGTTGGTGGGTGCATCTGGAGGACCACCTTAGGCCCTTCCCTGATGGTTCCCCCCCAGGCGAACATCCCCTTCTCAGCAGGGATGTCGCAGCAAGGTCCCCCCCTTCCCCAGGATCACCACACAGGTCGCCCTACAGGGAACCATGCAGCGTGTGATGCTCCTGAGCCGCGGTAAGTTTTGTGAGGGCTCAGATTTGATGCTCCATTTTGGGTCAGCAAATGTGTTTCCCAGCATTCGGGCTCTTAAATCCATGCTGCACCCCACGCTTTCCAGTCTGGGCCATGATGCTCGTGCTGCAGCGTTGTCACCATGGAGCCACTTGGGTGACACTCTGACTGAGCCCAGAGACCTCACCAGGTCCTTCTCACCCTTCGCATGGTTGGGTGGGCCAGGCAAGCAGAGCCAGGCTGGCCAGAGGGAGCCACCATCGCAGGCGGTGGCATTGCCTAAAGCTCTTGCACCTGCCTGGGAGCACCCAGCCCACCCTTCCCAGTGCAAGAGGAAAGCTGCACTGGACGGTGCCTGGTGTGGGGACAACCACCATCTCTCTCTCTGGACCAAACATTGCCACTGATCTCGTGCTGGTCCTCCCTGGGCTGGGACGTGCCTGCCAGCTTCTTCATTGTGGCAAAGGAAATGGGACAACCTCCAGCACGCTTGGGTTGGGTCGTTCCCAAAGCCTGTTGTGCTCCAGATTGCCTACAAAATGCAAAGATCTTGGGCGAGAGGTGGGATTAGAGCCTGACGTGTTTAGGATGTGGGAAAGAGAAGAAAGTGGTGGATGCTTCCCACCTAGGGGTTCATCATTCATGCAGCCATGAGCTTGGGGAATAAAAAGGAGGGGTGGGGCTGGAGCAGGGGGGCGGTTTGCCCCCCAGCTTACCGCCCTTCTGAGCCAGTCCAGCCTCCAGGAGCAGCCTTTGAGCATTTCAGCTCTCCACCAGTGAGAGAACAGAGGGCTGTTATCTGCCCACTGTCCTTCAGGGCACAATCCAGGCACGCTTGAGCCCTGGACACCATTACAGCTGCATGCGTGGCCAGCAGGACCCTGGCCTTGACTGCCTGAAAGAGCCACTAGCCCCAAATTTATGCAGGTTAGTGGTTTTGGAGCACAAGGTGTCAGATGAAGGATGGGTCCCGGTTCACTTCGCCCACGGCTGCATTCGGGGGGGAGCTCAGCAGTGCCTCACAGCCTCTCTCAACCCTACCAGCTGTCATGGCACAGCGGTGACATGCCCCTTCTCCCTCGTCTGGCTTAACCAGTGCATCAACGCAGACCTGGCCCACCAGAAAGCCCCACCAGACCCAGGGGAAGCTTAGGGGTGTCTGCAAACACCCACCCTATTGACGTACCCAGAGGACCCAGCATGAGTGATCTGTGCTGTGACAGGAGCAGAGGGCCTGTCCTTGATGGCCTGGGAGGGACACGTTTTCCTTAGGAGGCTGCTGCAACACACGAGCATAAATAATAACTTAAAAACGAGACAAGAGAAAAGTTGGAGATGGGGTGATCGCAGGGCAACGGACCTACTGGGACACCAGATCTTGTGTCATGACCATCTCCTTATCCCTGCTGGAGCGTGCTTGGCTGCCTTCAGCATGCAGCCGCCAAAAGAAACATAACAAGCTTCTTTTTTACATTGCTCATGGAAACTGAGCAACGTAAAACAAATCCCCAGTTCAGCTGCCAGGAGAGGGCATTACAGCCCCAGGAACGGGGAAGGACCTGCCAGGAAAGCCCGGCAAGCTCCCTGCTGACCGTGTTCAAGCTACAGATCCTCCCAAAAGATGAGCTTGGGAACCAAAACTCGGAAGTCTTCTGGGTGCTGCCAAAAATGAGGGACCCAGCCAAAGCATCATCTGCATGGGGTGCTGCAGTTCTCCCGGTGACAAGGAACACTCTTCTCTGTTGTACCTACCAGCATATTGTTGCTCCTACCTCTAATTCCCGTAGTTCATTCACAAATAAACTAATATACTGCAGTTGCACACAGAATAACGGTTCCCACTAGGATTTAGCTGCCAGTTCCTGTCTGGCTCAGACTTGAAGCTCTCCCCATCTTTCCTCCCCTGCTTCCCCTCCATAGATCAGCTGGTCTAACACAAGGCATCACCCCTTCCCGTAAACCTTACCCCTAGAGTCACACAGGAGCTAAGAGGACAAGGCACTAAATCGAAGAATGAAGAAGGAAAACTTTAAAGGTCTGAGGGAGGTGCCACAGAAAAAGCAATAATTGCACCTACAGCCTCAGAACACCCCTCTGAGAGCATAACACGGAGGTTTCCCTTCTGTGCAGATGGAAGAAAACAAGGCATTGGGAATAGAGGACCAGAGTTGGGATGTATTTTGCAGCCAGGACATCTTGAAGAGGATTGTTGCAGAAGCTCTCCTTTGCTATGGGACTGCCTTCCCACACAAAACCAAGTGGGTCCTTCCTTTTCTCTGTCTGAAAGGTGCCACCACAACCTGCTGCACACAAGTGAGAAGCTGGGGAGAGTACTGCTGAACATCATATTCTGTTGTTTTGGATCTCAGAAATGTGCCCACGACAGACAAGCACCGAGGTCTGAAAGGATGACCTGTGCGTGGGCCAACTTCATTAGGGGCTTCCTAAGCGGAGATGTTTTGAGACCTCAGTTTTGTAGAGATGTTTAGTTAAACACTGAAATCTTCAGAATTATGTATCGGACTCCAAAATGGATTCAGCTATCAAAAATACATTCAATAATGATTCATTTTCCATTTGGTTTATGAATTCACCTTTGAGAAATGCTTCCTAGGGCTCTGAAGACCCTTCAAATGAGTTATACTTCACTGAAATCAACATCAACCATTCCTTAAAGCCTTGAAATCATTCATTGTCCAACATTTCCCACCCACAGCAACTGCTGGGCAATTCAACTGAGTTCATCTCCAGGGGAGAAGCCTCCAAGACAGAAAGTTCCCCCAGAAATCATGGGAAATGGTAGCTACTTCGAAATAGACTCTGCATCCTCTACGGGGCAGGAGGTAGAGCCACCAAACACCAATCCAGTAGCATTTTTAGAGGCACTTTCAGGGGTACGTTACCCAGAGCATAAGTTTGCCTGGTACCCTGCTTTGTGAAGCTTCAGAGGAGGAGGAGGTGGTGGTGGCCCAGTTAGATTTCCTTTCTCTAACGGGACAAGGACATCCAACAGAGGATGCAACTACAACACAGCAACCATCCACAATCCCCATGTGGGCTGCAATGTTCCTCTTGCTCAAGTGACAGGACCCCTAATTTTCACAAAAACCAGAGAAATGGGTCATTGTCTTTCCTGAAAAAGAGCTGTTGGGAAGCAGTCATCAGCTAGAGCATCTGTTCTGGGCAGAGGGGATTTTATGAGGTAGCATCAACTGCTTTATTCTAGCTGGTTATGTGAAGTCCCCATGCAAGGTGTTCCCTTGTCTTCCAGCGCCCTCTCTAAAATCTGGCTCAGCACCCAGCTGACTTGTGAGAGCCTGGCAGAGCTTTCCACTGCCTCTCACCCCCATTTGCCACAGAGGCTGAGCTCAGAAAGTCCTCTCAGCACTGGGTTGGGTTTCTCAGACTTCAGAGTAAAACATCCAGGTCAGATGTTTTACCAGCAGGAGATGAACCGCAGAAGGAGCGTTGTGGAAGCACAGGCATCCTCCCCAAATCATGATGTTCCTGCTCCCCGCTGCAATGAGGTGCTTGAGCAAACAAGTACGTAGGACGATCAACTCCTGCTCTTGTCATCAGCCTCATCCTACTGACCCCACAAGAAAGAGTGATGCTGGGGAAGGTGGTTGTAGGTACCTATCCCAAACCCTCCCCTGATTTCTTCCTCTGCACGAGGAGCCTCAGTCACCAGGCTCTACTTGGGGAGAAAACAAGCACCCAGGAGGAAAAAATCTCCCTCACCAGCTGCTTCCTCCTCTTTCTCCTCAAGCCGTGATCTAGATCCTGCTTCCAGACTAATGTTTGTTGGAGCATTAACTACATCTGAACGGTAAAAATAACACTTGCCGCAACGACTTTTATCGTAGTTACTTTGCTCAATCAAATAAGATCTGATTAATCTAAGACAGATCAGAGAAACACAACCCCTCCTTTAAGCTTCTACTGCCACTGAAAGGGTCATTGAAACAGCAAGTGAAGCAGAACCAAGTAATTCATTCAGGTTTTATTTAAGGTTTCAGCTTTATTTTTAAAATGGCTGAGCTGACCCCGCACATTAAACAAGCCCGGCACTACAGGAGAGTTATGCCCAGGCCGTACGAAGAGAAACACATCATCTAGCTGATTTTAAAACAGCAACCTGTATTTCCAGGTGGGACACAGCACAAAGACATCTGCCAACAGATGAAAGCTGCAGTCAGGAATCAGTAGGTGCAGAGCAGAAAGGCTTCTCTACGAACGCGAGACCAAAGCCCGGTGGCTGCTGACATGATCCCAAAGCAGTGCTGGTCGCAAGAAGACGCTGTACCGATGCTGCAAGGCGACAGGGAACGAGCTGCTTGTCATCCACAGAAGCCTGCGTTAAATCTGCTTCTGCTGTTTCACATCCCCGTGAAACCTGGCCTCTCTCTTCAGTTCCTTGGCACATCAAGGCCATCTCCTCCGTTCTAGCTCCCACTTTCCCTTTTCAGCTGAATTCTGTTGTTTTTTGCGAACCTCCTGGATTAGCTCCAGCTCTCTTAGCACGGCTGTGACTCAAAGCCATATTGCTGCTCCAGTCTTCACTTCCAGCACCTTTTCCTTTCCCAGGCTCTTTTTTGCTCTCCTCCTTCAGAGATGTTGCTGCCTCGAGATGCAGCTGTGGCACTCCCTGAATTTCTTCAGCAATTGTGTAATTAAAGTTCTAACCTTTGCTTCCTCCTACCCCAGCACTCCATGGACCAACTCCAGCTTCTTCTGTAGCTCTTCCCACCA
Source organism: Leptosomus discolor (assembly GCF_034619465.1). Taxonomy (NCBI): domain Eukaryota; kingdom Metazoa; phylum Chordata; class Aves; order Leptosomiformes; family Leptosomidae; genus Leptosomus; species Leptosomus discolor. The sequence continues at coordinate 3,915,233 of NC_141391.1, forward strand.
CTTCTCTGCAGGCATCCATTCTGGCAGCGAGTTTCTGCCCCGCTCCCATCTGTATCGCAGTTTCGTTACTGTTGGCTATTCCCTGTCAAAGTTGGCAGCTGCTTCTCTAAGATCCCATCTTTGACATTGTGAGCTGTCATTAGCCACAAACAACGAGATCCTAGAGCGTTAATCATCCATACACCTGACCCACTTGGGCTTACGACCCCAAAATACATCTACAGGCTCTCTATCACTACTGAAATAAGAAGCCGTTAAAAAGTCTCATTATTTTATGGTGGGAAGATGCATGGAGAATCAGATTTCACCTTTAACAATTTTAGCACCGAAGATGTCATCATCCACTGCACAAATGGATTATGCAAGCTCTTAATTAAGCATGAGGTTCAAACAAATATTATTCTTGGACTTTGGTCTGGACCAATTTCACTGTCAGCTACGGGTGGTAGGCTTTAAGGAAGCAAGTACCTGCTTAGAGGCCATTGCAATCTGTTCTTGCACAGTACTTTGCTGAAATGTGCCCTACTTACACCAACCTGCAGCATTTTGAGAGACAGATGGATTAGGATTCTAACAGATCTCGGCTAAGAAGCGACAGCCTTTTACACACCTCACAGTTCTGACCAGGCAACATTTTTGGCACTTTTTCAAAACCAGGCCCCCTGAAAAGGGGCATCGAGTTGGAAATAAAACACTGTGGCAACCCCAGTAGTGGCTTTTGTGTCGGTGTGGTGTTTACCCCCTCCCAAGCCTCTTCTCAAGCCCTAACCAGATCGTTTAAGTCAAGTAAGTGTCTCCATGGAAACCTCCTTTCTCAAGGAGCCTCCTTGCTGCCGAAAACCGTGCACCCCTTTTATTCCCAAGGGGAACACAGACCGGCAGGAGCAAAACGCCTGTCTAGGGAAGAGCCTGTAATGACTCATCAGCCAGATTTATGTCCTTTAAAACCATGTCCATTCAATCCAGACATTTTAGGGACGGTTAAAGGTGGGCTATCACCGCTGCAACTAACTAGCAAGTTCTGCCAGCCCCTCCATCCCTGCCCTGGCTCTTCCCTCTCAGCACCACAAACTTGCCTTCTTCAAGGCACGTGGGGTTTGTGTACCCCTCTCACAGACAACTCTTGGCCCTGGTGAACTCCAAATCAATCGTTAATTTAAAGAAAACCTAGAGCTGAAGTAATGCAAATCGATGCCACTTCTTTAAATATAGGAAGTGTCTTGTCAGAGCTACTAGTTGCTTCTTAAATAGGACAGTCTTCTGTGTTTTGGAAGAGAAGAAATGAGTTTTAGCCTCTCCCTCCACCAAGCCCTTTGTAAGTTGTCGCATATCATTTCTGGCACAGGATTGCTTGAGATCCCTCAAAACAGAAGCCACAATTGAATATTTTATGTTCTAATATAGAAGAGAGACTTTAATATTAACAGGCAAATAAATAATTAAGGGCTGTCATTAAAATCGGTTTCAACTCAGGCGAATCAGTTCATAGAGTATGTAAAAAAAAAAAACAAAGCCATCCAAGAAGTTTTCTAGTTGGAGTCGCTTTCAAATCACAGCAGGGCCAAGATGTTCTCAGAAAAATAAACCCCAGAGGTTAATTTTTAAGCCGGAGAGTGGCTATTTAAGAGCCCTCTGTAGACAGGAAGGTGCTGTAAAGGGCTATGTGAAAGCTAACACGGGTGCTGACACCAGGCGATGCACAGATGAAGAGAGGGCGGAAGGAAGGATGTACTTCGGCACAACAACAAAATAGTCCCGTTCTCCTAAGCTTAAAGCAGTTACAAATTTTTTTCAAGATTTCCTGAGAACATAGAAACGTGACATGCCTGTTGTTAACTTGGAACTAGGTCCAGGCACACCATAGCGGTCACCTCCTTTTCCCACCCATCGTGGGTGGGGACAAGAAAGCCTGGGACAATATGACACACGTCTATGGTCATAGTCTTGCAGCTTCCCAGGGGAGAAGGAAAGGCTTTTGGCAACCCCTCTCTCCAGCAGCTAACAGGAACCAGTCAGGACCAATTCAAAGTGGAAGTCCATGACACAGAAGAACATCACCAGCGTAAGAGGAGGACTAAACATTCATGTCGATTCATTTCCAATATGCAACAGAGAATCCAGAAGAGCGACTTAAACACATACAAATAATCTTTTCTGCCTTCTTTGGGGAAATTTAGCAGAAATCTTGCTTCATAAAAACAACCTCACATGTGTGCTCACAGATAGGGCCTATCTGCACTAAGGGTCTCATCTCAATGGGATGCAGAGGACGGAGCAGGGAAGGGAGTTAAAGAGAAGGCAGGGACATCAAACACATTTGTGGATCGGATTTAATCCTGTGCTGTCAAAAAAAAGTAAATTGCCAAATCTGTAAAACCAGGGCCGTTTGAGATTCTAGATCAAGTGAAATCTAGCCCCTAATTCCTTTCTTCCCACTTACGCCATCTTGAGTCTTCCAGAGAAAACAGAAATGAAGTCTTTCCCAAAGGAAATTATTCAAGGGTAGTGGCCTTCCATTTCACAATCTCCACCTAAGCTCCAAGCAGAGGAGATCATCAATCAGTCATACCCTTCTCCAGGCTGGCAGCTTTACTGTTTTGCCCAAGGAATTCATCCTTGGATACAAGCTTTGTGAGGGGAAACTCTTAATATTAGAGGGAGATGAAATATATATCCACAAAGGGAGAGAGGCTGCAGGTTTTGGCAACAGACTTCAGCCTCGTGTCAAACATTGACCACCCTGGAGCACAAAGGGTGGGAGAAAGCAACACAGAAGCCAGAGACCCCACAAGCTCTATCTACACCCAGTAAAACTAGTGTAAGGGCTGTCACGTGTTGTGGAGCAAAGAGGAAAAATATATTTGAATTAAAGCCCAGGTGCAGGGAAGAAAGGGCTGAGCCAGCAGCAGGTCTCAGCAAGAAGCAGAAATGAGTTTCTGTGCAACACAAGTGCTTTGGAGAGAAATGAGAGGTTACTCCAGCATGGGTTTAAGCTCACTGCACAAATGACCAAAGCAGTACACAGCCAGCAGCTCCCCCAGTTATAATACAGATTGGGGTTACAGCATTGGTGGGTAAGGGAAGAGCAACCAACATCATCTACCTGGACTTGTGCAGAGCATTCAAGACTGCCCCGCACGACATCCTTGTCTCTAAACTGGAGAGACATGGATTTGATGGATGGACCACTCTGTGGATCAGGAATTGGCTGGAAGGTTGCACTCAATAAGTCACAGTCAACAGCTCGACGTCTGAGCGGAGACCAGTGACAAGTGGTGCTCCTCGGAGGTCGGTACTGGGACCGGTGCTGTTTAACGTCTTTGTTGGCAACATGGACAGTGGCATCGAGTGCCCCCTCAGCAAGTTTGCCGATGACACCAAGCTGTGTGGTGAGGTTGACACGCTGGAGGGAAGGGAGGCCATCCAGAGAGACCTGGGCAGGCTGGAGAGCTGGGCCCAGGCCAACCTCATGGAGTTCAACAAGGCCAAGTGCAAGGTCCTGCACGCGGGTCGAGGCAATTCCAAGCACAGACACAGGCTGGGTGATAGAGCAGCCCTGCAGAGAAGGACTTTGGGATACTGGTGGATAACTGGATGAATGCGAGCCAGCAACGCGCGCTCGCAGCCCAGAAGGCGAGTCACATCTGGGCTGCACCCAGAGCAGCGTGGCCAGCAGGTCAAGCGAGGGGATTCTGCCCCTCTGCTCTGGTGAGACCCCACCTGCAGTGCTGCGTCCAGCTCTGGGGTCCTCAGCACAAGAAAGACACGGACCTGCTCAAGCGGGGCCAGAGGAGGCCACGAAGATGCTCAGGGGCTGGAGCAGCTCCCTGTGAGGACAGGCTGAGAGAGTTGGGGGTGTTCAGCCTGGAGAAGAGAAGGCTCCGGGGAGACCTTAGAGCGGCTTCCAGTGCTGAAAGGAGCTGCAGGAGAGGTGGGGAGGGACTCTTGATCAGGGAGTGTAGTGATAGCACAAGGGGTAGGGGTTTCAAACTAAAAAGGGGGAAGATTTAGATTAGATATGAGGAAGCAATTCTTTGCTGTGAGTGTGGTGAGACACTGGCACAGGTTGCCCAGAGCAGCTGTGGCTGCCCCCTCCCTGGCAGTGCTCAAGGCCAGGTTGGATGGGGCTGGGAACAACCTGGTCTGGTGAAAGGTGTCCCTGCCCATGGCAGGGGGTTGGACTGGATGGTCTTTAAGGTCTCTTCCAACCCAAACCATTCTGTGATCTTTTTATCAATTTTCTCTGTGTAAAGTTACTTCCTTGAGAGCCACTTGTTAGCCCAAAGGACTGCAGAAGAAGGGTAAGAGACAAGCTTGTATTACTTTCTCCAACACATTCAAGCACCTGGTGATGATATGAACAATAAAGCCATCCGACAGACTCATCTGGTGACAGTGAATTCTCCAATCCTGCCTCAGCCCCCATTTAAGAAAAGCAGCAGTCATTTTATTAAAAATCAGTATACAGTTAAACATAAGCCCAGTGTTTACAACCCATCCCTCTAGTAGTTCCAGGTTTCCTGTTGTTTTACAGACTATTAGCAACCAAAGGAAGTGGTAGCATAAAGAACCCACTATCATTTCAAAAAATGAACGTCCCCATGCCTCCTAGAAGAAAGCAGCATCCCTGATCAGTTGGTTTTCCATTGCCCTTGCTGTAAGAAACAAGAGTTTTCAACATCATTTTGCAGGCACATCTTATCTTCATAAGAGTAATTGCTCCGTTTGCTTTATCATACAGGGCAAGGGTCTCTAAGAAGCCTCACAGCGCTGATGAAATAACCCTAAAAGAGCTCTTCGACGATTTTTCCTGTGATTTACCTTCTAGAACATCAGAAATGTTTGAGATTTGTCTAACTAGTTAAGCTGAAACCGAAGGAGGAGGGGGAGACCCCGATTCACACAATCTGGCAAAAAGATGATCCACGAATTGAGTTCTCCAAGGGCTGCAGGAAGCACACAGAAGCTTTCTCCACGCTCCCTCAAAGCATCCAGCAGTACTGTAGGAGGGATGCGGATTCACGCCCTCGTTCCCCTTTCAGTTGTTACAGCTGTTCCCATTTCTGCTGCCGGCTTCCTCCCCTCCTCAAGTCATCCAAAGCACAGAGCAGCCTCCGCGGTGTCATAGCAGCTTGGCAGAAGCAGGAGAAGTCCAGCCAGCAAAAAGATTTAATTTATTAAGAGAAACACGGTCTAAGGGTCCACATTATTTTTAAAAATAAAACACAGTAAGAAATATGAAAACAAACTGGCTTTGCTACGTGTAGGTCAGGTTCAGACATTCTCAGAAAGATCTTCTCCACCACACAAAACATTCTTCCCCTCTCACCCCCATCACGAGGATGGACAGACAGTTTGCTGTGTAAGATCAGCAGCGTCCCCCGCCGCGTGCCCTTCCACGTTCAGTGAACACCACCTCTGCCACCCTTTGGGGCAGATCAAGGTTTTAAGAACACTCCCGAGAAGAAGGAGCAGAAGGGGAGAGGGGCAGGTAATTCAGTCTCCAAAACGAACATCTGAAAGTCTTGACACAACTGTGTTGACACCACCACTTTAATGGTTGTTCTTGGCTGCCTCTTTAGCTGCAATAATCAGAGGAGTGAGACTAGATAGAGGCTTTGCAATTTTGAGGAACTGGTGCTGGGAAGAAGAAGAAGAAAGAAAAAAGGTTACATTTTTCAGGACATGCTCCAGAAGTCTGATGGCTACTCAAAATACTGGCGCCTAGACCCATATGAATTCTAGCAACCTACTCTAATCTCTGAACAGGTGAAACCAAAAGGTCTGTTACCACCACAAACTTTTGGGGCTTGCCTGAAGGGATGAACAGATTTGCACCCGACACATGGTAAATTCTCCCATGTTTGTACATGTTCAAGACCAAGCAAAACTCAGCGAATTTCCCCGGGGAATTATAAAGTCTTGCAAAATCGATAGGGAAATTCTGCGTTGAAGGAACACGTCCTAAAAACAACCTGTGCGGTTCAAACGCAAGGCAGAGGGCTTCCTGCAGGAATCACCCCTCATTTCCCTCTTCCCTGTTACCACAGGTCTGGTGAAAGCATTGCTTTGGCCTTCTATGGATATTAGAAATTTCCAAAGCAGCTGGAATTTAGGAGAGGAGCACAGAGCTTGCAACACAGAACCATTCAGTCAGTCTCCTATACAAGGTGCTCTGTTAAGCAAAACAATATCCATTATCAAAACAGCTCTCAGGTGAGAGTGAAGGCATGTAGGGCAAGCTGTTCTGAAAACAAAAAGCAACTGCATCCCACAGGACTTCTGAGCATCAGTAGGGATTAATCACCCAAGGCAACATGCTTCAGAAATGGGGGGAAAAAAAAAAAATTAAAAATAAAATCAGAGGCTAAAAGGTAGTTAAAAACAGGCAGAAATGTTACAGTTAAAATGTTCTTCTGCTCCAAGGAACAGAACATTACTGGTCTCTGGTATTTTGGGGCTGGAAAGTCCAGGAGAAAAAGTGATCTTTCAACTACTGCCATTCCGTCAGTGACAAACGCTTCGTTACAGTCTCAGAAGGCAGCAACACATCTACAGCTGAATCCACTAGACAAACTAGTGGAAAAAAATGAAAACCTAAAAGGCAACTGTCTCACAGTTGAGGTCTGAGAGCCCCAAACACAGATTTATTTTACAAAGAGCTATGTTTTTTCCCCACACACAGCAAATTTGACAGAAGGAACGCATGAACCGCTCCTCTCATCCATGTTGGTAAAAAGCCTGGCAGCTGGGCCCTCCCCCTTCACCACGAGTTCGGACTAAGACACCAGATTTTCAGCTAAATAACTGACGATAGGGTGATGAGACAGTGGCACAGGTTGCCCAGAGCAGCTGTGGCTGCCCCCTCCCTGGCAGTGCTCAAGGCCAGGTTGGATGGGGCTGGGAGCAACCTGGTCTAGTGGAAGGTGTCCCTGCCCACGGCACTGGAGTTGGACTAGATGGTCTTTAAGGTGCCTTCCAACCCAAACCATTCTGTGATCAAGGTATCTCCCAAGCTTTGTTCCATCGCCTCTGTGAGGAGTAGTCCCTGGCAAAATGTGGTAAGGCCAGACCGCCCCAGTTAATGCATATTCCAAAGAGCTTTGTGATGCCTCCACCCGAAGGGAGACAACCAGAACATCCGACAGCTAGAAGCCCTCCTGCTGCCCAAATCAGAACAAGCATGGCACGACCATGACAACTCACACAGATGTCGTGGCCAGCTGTGTGAGGGAGCCACAGGCATTAAGGGGCCCAGCATTTGTCAGGCCTGCAGCACAGCTGCTGTCTGGGGCTGGCTACAGAACATGCTGCACAGCGGCTGCTAGCAGGAAGAACAGCATAAAAAGGGAGTTGTCCCTTAACACTTTATTACAGATTGAGGTTTTGGGGTTGGTTTCTTTCTTTTCCTGGCGGGTTACCTTAGCTGGGCTTGTGCCTTCAGCTGACGCAGCATTTAAGACCCCAAACAAGATCTTGCCATAAGCCTGGCCTCACTCGGGACTGCGTGACTGGATTGATTCAGCCCTGTTCCACATCACCTACCTGTAGCAGCTCTTTCGCAGAACCTCTCTTTTCCACATCCATTTCAAGACAGCGATTTAAGAAGTCTCGGAATATGGGTGAAAGCTTTTCTGGATTCTGCAGTTCTGGAGTCCCGTTAGTGGCAATGAGATACAGGGCCTAAAGCAAAAACAAGCACCAAAGAAACAGGAGGTTATGAAGGTTAGATTCCGTCTCTGGATTAGGGACACTCATTTCTCCTCTCCCTCCTCCTAGTTCAATGGGGAGGAAAAAACCCCCACCTTATCAGGGTGACTAATCAATGCTTAAGTTTCAGCAAACAGAATAGCTGCCAGCCCTGTTTTCATGTGGATGGGATCCAATCCTTTATTGTTTTACCCTCGTAATCTGGGTTTGGATCCTGCAGCCCTCTCAGGGGATTAGGAGGACAAAAACAACATTCCAGACCGTATTTACATACGGAAGTTAACTGGCATGACTCTACCAGTGCTAGACTCCTGCAATAACTATATCTTCATGGGAAGGTACCCCTGAATAAATACGAGATTTTCTTCTGTTAGTAATTTGCCTGAGTGCACAAGGCCTAAAAAGTCAATACTCTGAAGATGCAGTTGGCTTCTTAAAAAGCCAGCAGACCCTCGAGCAGCCTTTAACATCCTGCAGAAACAAGCAGTTTTGCTACTGCTTGGGGATGAACCATTCACATACACACCCCCTCTGAAAATCAAGGAACTCGAGAATTCACCCATTTCATGCAAGAAACTTCCTGGGTGGATTTTCAAAGGAAACGGAAATCTGTCAGAGACTTGTTAATATGCAGGCCCTTTGAGCACAGGGCTCAGCACATCCCATGGGAGCAGCCTGATAGCCTGGGAATTGGCACAAGTTGAGCTAAATGAGGTCAAAGTACTGTTACTTAACCACCCTCGTTTACCTCAACACCCAGTTTCTTTCCTTTCACTCTTCTTAGCCGCTACTCTTCTCTCCCAAAAATCACTTCCAGCGCAAGAGACGGAGACAAAAGTTAAACAGAATTTTCCTAGATCCCATCACCCCGTGTAGCTGAGGGAGAAGCCATAAAGCTGGCTTATATCAAGTGCAGTGACATCCCTACATACTGACAGTATCTCCCTTTTCATTAAAAACTAAACAAGGGAAAGACATCAGGAGGCTTAAGCTCTGTGTAAAGACTTTTTAAGCTTGTAGTTTTATTTGGAGCATGCAAGAAGGAACAATCCACCAGTAGGAAAAAGCTCCATTTATAGCATAGCAATGTGTCGTATTTTTGAACTTAAGGAGAACTCTTCCCCACTCACAGGGCACGAGGATTCAAGGAGTCAGTTGCTTTGGTGCCATCAGGTACTCCTTCTGCCTCTATCAGCATCTCCAGAAAGTGGGAAAAGACGAGGGTGCATGATCTACCTCACCAGAGCTGACCAGAGGGTCTGCAACAGGAAGAACCCACATCTCTGCTACCCAGAGCAAACTATGGCTTTTATCTAAAACTGTCTCAGCCTTCTCACTAGGACACCTAAGGAGATAAGGGGCTGCAGGTCACACCGGAGGATTCACCTGCCTCCTCTAGAGCCTGGTTTCACCAGAAGGCTTAGCAAAGACCCGAGGGCAAAAGATACTCGCGTACTCTCAGGGGGTTCTCATTGAGGTAGGGGGGCTCTCCTTCGATCATCTCGATGGCCATTATCCCCAGCGACCAGATGTCCACTTTGGGCCCGTACGCCTTCCGCGTCACCACTTCAGGTGCCATCCAGTACGGGGTCCCCACCATGGTGCTGCGTTTGCTCTGCTCAGGAGTGATCTGGGCACAGAAGCCGAAGTCAGCTGGAAAAATTAAAGAGAGGGAGGGGAAGAAACAGACTTAGACATCAGCAAGTTTCTCCAAAATCAACACTGACCGATGCCAGAGCTGCAGCACCCATTATGCTGCAGCGTCCGGTGCGTTGCTGCTGCAACTGTGAGAGGAGGGGTGGGTTTGTGGCTGAGGGGTGGGTTTGTGGCTAACAGAAGGCAGTGTTGAGAGAGAAGTTTCTCAGTCTGACTCACTGAAGCCATGAGGGTTGCAGAGCTGCTGACCTGTCTCTGTGAATGATGGGGATCAGTAAATAACCGTATATGGATGCTGAGACACTTGACTGTGTTTGCAGCGTTATGCAGCTCTAACACACTATGTAATATATGGTTTAAAGACTGTTCCTGGGTATGTGAAAACAGAAATTAATGCACAATCTGATCTAGATACGCCCCACATACTGTAGTGTCTGGTAATACTTTCAGTCCCAGAGATATTACTTGCCCAGTAGGTATATAAACTCTCAAACAGGATTTGCTTTACAGAGCAAACAGTGTTCAGAATAAATTTAAAGTACCTCAATTTATATTGATTATTTTCTTCAAATAGGCAGAAAGATGGAGCCTTCACACAAAGATTGCTGGGTCCTATGTCTTATTTGTATTTGACTTACCAAAAGAAAACGAATTCTGTTCTTGTGAGCCCAGCAGAATCAACACAGCAAGACGCGCTGCCCATCCTGACCCCCTATGGCACCACGGGTCTAATTTTAGGCAGAATGATGAAATTAAACTGATCCCTGACTGAGTTTTCATCAAGGGTAACAACCAGGAAAGGTACATATGGTTCATAAACAGAGCAAACTTCCAGCAGAGGCAATAAGCAGCTCAGGTCCAGAAGGTTACCGCATCATATCCACAGGGACTTCTCTAACTTTAAACTACAGCCCGGTACCTGCATACTGTGCTCAAAGACGTTATTCCATAAGAACAGAGCACTTTGGCCCTGAGCAGTTTTTCATCACTAACACTCCAGAGATTTGACCGTACCAAAGTACAGCTTTACTCTAAAAAGCAATTATGTGCAAAAAAACCCCCACCTTCTTACTCAGCATATCTGCACTGTGTGAATTTTGAGTCATATCTGCTGTCACTGACGACAAAAATAGATTTATTTATGCCTGTTGGGTGCTAGCCAACAGAACCAAGAGGGAGAGAAAGGAAGCACAATTCTGTTAAAGCTATAGGTGGAAGATAATCATTCACTAGGTTTCCAGACTGATTTCTACAGGGACAATGACAACCACAACAGCTACCTTAGCACCCGAGGGGCAGAACAGTCTCAAGGTCTTCATTCTTGGTGATAACACAAGGAATAAACTATAGTTAAGAGTCCAGTCTGGGTTGGCATTTTAAGATTAAATGTTTTCTAGTTACACAGTTTTCAATTCTCCCTCCACTCCCCCTGCCCCCCAAGGACCTGCAGTATTTTCCAGACTGAAGAGATCACTCACAAATAAAATCTTCTGGCCCTACACCTTCAAACCCAGCTTTCTAGACTGAAGTAGCATTCAAATACTATTATTTGAGTCCACGAAAACAGATGGCCCAAAGCTAAACAAACCCCAATTCCCACTTTGAGTCTGGTATCAGTTCACAAGGATTCAGGCTTGCCAATCTCTGTTAAAACTAATGCCATGAAAATACCTACAGGAGCATTTCTACAGCCTCTTCATCGCCACAGCATCAAGCACCTCAAACACCCATCTGCCTACTAGGCCTGGCCCAGAGCAGATAACAGGCCTGGGTTGGTAACTCAAGTCATCACCAGCAATGTTCCCCACATACTTAGTTTGACAGAGCCATCCATTCCCAGCAGGATGTTGTCACTCTTGATGTCTCTGTGAATAACTTGGTTTGAATGGAGGAATTCCAGAGCTTGGAGACACTGGGGGGGGAAAAAAGTAATAATTGAGATATTCTTACTGTGCATGAAATTATTCACCAGTCACAATTAGCCAATTAACGGACTCTTAACAACGTGCATTTTGAGTAGCAAGGCCTCAGTGGCTTAGAGTCTTTCACATTCAGTATGTGCAGGGCTACAGAGAGATATGCCACTGGGATCAGCAGGTCCTAGGAGGACAACTTAGTCTCAAAAGACCTGGAGAACAGGCATAACCAAGGGGTTTCCAACTCCATTTTGCACCCCAGTCCACCCCTCTAGGGTGAAACATATTAGGCTTGCATTAGGATTGTGTGCTGCAACCTCCCAGATGAAATCCAGCCTCTGAAAGAACGACTGTTGCATTACAGAAGCTGGAGACAGTGGAGGCTGTGGAAAGCCCGTGTCCCCTTCCCAATCACAGCTCCCTCCAGGCGCGAGTGCCGCTTTACCTCTCGGCACACAGCTGCGATTTGTCCTTCGTCCATGCAGGTCTCGGTCACAACGTCTGTTAGGGAGCCTCCTGCCAGGTACTCCATGACCACCCAGAGCTCTTCTCCTACAAGGTAACTGAAGAGCCAAAACCAGACTTTAAAACCAGCAAGTACGAGCATGCCACCGCTCACCTAGCCGGAACGCACTGGGTCTTAAAGCTGTCTCAGCGGTGCAGAGAAGGCATGAGGCTTGAGCAGCATCTTTAGCAGTACTGGGGCACCAGGTATTCGTGGTACTTCCCGTACACACGAGGATCTGATCACAGCTTGGATGAGCAGAGAGCAGGGTGAGCGCAGAAAGTCGAGGAGAGAGGTCATGGGAGCGCAGGCTACCAGCTTCCCGGCCATAAAGGCAAGGCTGAATTTTGCTGCCGTGGAAAGGGCCCAGCCTAAGATGGAGACCTGACCTTACAACTCCTGCCGCTGCTGGGAGAGAAGGGGAAGAGCTACTAGTCGAGGATGGAGTCCAAGAGGTGGCTGGGGGTGGCTTCATTACTACTGACATCCTTCTGGCCTAAGCAACTGCCTGCTTTGCCTAGGCCCAGGGGCAATCCTGGTGGACAAAATGGATGGCTGCCCACAAACAACCAAGAAAGAACGCTTTTTTTTTAAGCATCACGCATTTGAAGGATCACCTCAATCTTTTTTATGCTACCCAACTAGTTTGGGATTTTGTCTGAAAAATTCAGAACCATTCATAAGGGCAAATGGGAACATCTTGATGGATGCAATAGCAATTCTAAAGACTTAAAACAAAAAAAAAAAAGGAAAGCCAAAAGGGCAGGTCTTGTCCAAAAAGGCCTGTAGGAAGATGGGGAGGCAACAGCTGAGGCAAGAGCGAGTTTTCTCAGCAGTTTGGGATATTCTTCTCTGCTGGGAGTGTGTGTGCTCATGTCTAAAAGTAGAAGACCTGGATGGACACTTCAGCATTAACTCATTTTAAGAAAACCAAACCAACCCAAACCACCAACCACTTCTGCCTTTTTGGGGCCATCTGGAAAAACATCAACGCAACCTTCCATGACAGATACTTCAGGATGACACATTCCTGAAGGAAGGAATCACCAGCTTGAAAACCCACCTTCTCAGCCTATCCTCCCATTTTTCAAGTGAGTGGACAGATGAGTCAAGAGAGAGGGCTGAAAATCTAATTAAAAGCTTCTGCTGGCATTAGAGTTCATCAAGCAGACATCTGCCTTGCTCTGAAACACGGATCCTACTGAAGAGTGAATAGTGTATTTGCTAGGAACCAGAGGCAAAAAAAGCAGGACAGGTTCTAGTGAACAGAAAGCAACAGTGAAGCAGAAAGAAGTTATTAAGACCAACTTGGCATGGAAAGTGGACAGACATGCATGAGACATCACAGGAGTGGGCAGAGGGTGGGCTTTGACTCCAAAAGGACACACTGACAACACCCGAGCTAATGAAAAAACTCACCCAAAATAAGAACTGTAGCCTGAGCTGTGTGACAGAAGTGTTAGAGCTATGGAGAGCTTCTAATACTGAAGACAAAGATGGTTTCTTGGTTTGGCAATGCTGAAGACTATGCAGGGAGGTAGGAGTCTGGAGTTTCTTTCAGGATACAGAGCCCAAGGGCACAGGGCTCTATGCTCCCAGAGCAGACAGGTCTCCAGCTCAACTACAGAACAGAAGCTGATGCACTGGCATTTTTTTCCCTGGCACCACAGACCCCAGCAAAAGCAGTACCACCTGCAGAGCAGCCCCTTGGAGTGAAAGAGGAGCCGCAGAATTGCTTTCAGAGGCACTCCTGCCAACTCTGTGGGTCATCTACCTTCTAACGGTCTCTGAATGCTACTCCAGTCATACCCTTCCTCCCTGCCACTATGCTGTTGCGACTTCTTCATGACTTCTGCCAAACCAGGCTCTCTCCAGATTTTATCAGCACCCTCTCAACAAATCAGTCACCCCAGACATCCAACGCTTCCCTTTGTTGCCAATACCACCCTCTGCAGCCCAAATCCACTCGACTCTAAGGATGGGGCAGAACGGGCTCCACCGCTCCTGTGTGACAACCTCAGGTTGCACGTGCTGGGAGCAAGCTGGTACCTCTCTGCAGCCAAAAGGGATGGAGCGAGCCAAGATCCACGCTGTGAACCGAAGCTGGGCCGTGAGCAGCCAAAGGCACGTGCCAAGTCCCCTCAATAATTGGTAGATCTGACCTAACACGCCGGGAGGTGGAATTAACGGTGGCTCCCTGCCAGCGGCCGACGAGTGAAATGTCATTTCAGAAGACTGGGTGGTACCGTCTCGGGGAGCTTTTCGCTCTCTCGGCGCAGCAGAGGCCAGTTTTAGTCACCGAGCTGCCTACTGCAGGCATGACTCAAAACCCCTCTCTCAGCAGTTCCGGAGACACCATCAGGAAGTCCATACACCTACACGCTGCTCTACAGGTGACGTCAGGCATAGCTTGGTGTCGCACCTTGTGACCCACAGTCACGTTCCAAACCCACGCTGGCAGTAAAAAAAAAAGCTGATGAAAGTCTTTGAGGAAGGAGGAGGTGGTCTACAGCTTTCTCTTCATCCACCTGCAAGAGCAGGTAACGTCTGCTCCTGTAAGGTGTCCCTCAGCTTCCACTTATGATACCTTTGGAAGGTGTCCACCAAGCCCCTCCTATCACATGCACGCACCAGTCAGTCATAGTCCTTTTTTATCAATAAACTTTATAAAATGTGGGTTGGCCCAGAAGAGCAAGATCATTCGTCGCAGATTTCTGCACCAGCAACATGCCTCCAACATGCAAGCATGAGGTCAGTTGGGAAAAAAAAATCAGTGTCTCCTTGTGGCATGACTGTCATACATCTTCAGCTTTATTCATTGACCTTCCAGCCCTAGTTGAGTTTGGGGTTGGGGTGAGGGTAACAGTAGCTACCACTTAAAGTGAGGATTTGTGGGGTTTATTAGGTTAAGGAGAGTTCTTCAGAAAGAAAGAATCCAAAGGGGAGGAGTTTGCTTTGCCTAACACTGGGCATCTGATGCTCGAGTTTAGAAGCAAGACTCTGAGGGCTCTTTCACACAGTAGAAAGAAACTGGCACCTCCAGAAGGCAACTCAGCACAAGTGGCTGCTTCTCTGCACAGGATAACTAGCGTCACTGTCTTCAGAGCCAGATGCTTCTATAAATCAGCTCCTAAGCAGTGCTGAATTAGGCCATGTCACTCTCTCAAACGTCACAGCACAGCTTCATGCCACACTGGTCACTTGCACGGCAGCAGAAAAAGCTGTGTGAAGCGTAAATGCACTATTTGCACAGTGATGTCTGGGGGGGGGGACACGACAGTAAACCAGCCAGACCCCTGAACCACGAGCGAGGAGGCCATGGAGGTCAGAGAGGATAAAGCATACACTTTCCTTTTTAAAAATCCTCCATCTAGCCAGGAAACCCTTGCATAAGGGCAGGAGCTAAGGCACAGAGAAGCGAGAGAGCTGGTTTATACCAATGACTATCTTGCAGCTCCCGTTAGGGACTCAGAAAGAGAGACACGGTCAGAACTGCAAAAGAAACCAGGTCCCACAGTGGCAAGCTCATCCTTCCTCGCATTTGCTTCTGTGACAGCAGCAGGCAGGAGCCAGCAAGCGGCGTTCAAATATCAGTTTAATTCAGCACTCGGGAAGCAAACAGGCGCGTTAGGCCGGGCAGCAGGGACGCAGCTCCCCAGCAACAGGATCCTGCAGTTGCAAAGCTGAAGCGGCATAATAGGCACAAGAACACACCCCCCCCCCCCGCTCATCCCCGTTGCTGCTCTGTCCATTTGCGGCACTCAAACAAAAGCTAATCCCCCTGAAAAGATTAGCGAGAGAAAGTGGAGGACAAAAGCAGCAGCTTTTGTCGCTGGAAGTTCGAACAAGACGGCAGGACACACAGCTACCCTACAGCTGGGATGTGCTGGCTAGACAAGGCAAGTGCATGTAGCTCAGCGACGCTCCCTCTAACGAGAACAACAGGTCTCTCAAACAGTTTGGCCAAAACAAAGCCTCTAATCAGCCAGGAGAAATAAACATTTTCAGCCCAGATGCAACTCTTAACTCTTCTTTACTACTTGTTTCATTTTACACAGGTAATATAGCCTGCTGCTCTCTGTAAGGACAGGGCATCTGCCCAGCATCTCTTCCCTGTGCCCTTCCACAAAACCTCAGGAGAAGACTTTCTGGCCCTTCAACAAAGCCATGCACAGGACACAGCACCATACAAATTCAGCATCACAACAGATGCTGCAGTATAAAAGTAGTACTTTTTTTGGCTAAGACATTAAAAGCCTGTTAAAGAAACCTGTTAAAGAAACAGCTGATAAGATTCTGATACACACGCAGAGCAAACAAGGGTGCAAATATTCTCTCAGATTTCCAAAAGAGGTTCTAGGTCACATCCCTCCATTGCATCTTCAAAAAACAACAAAAAAAAAGAGCTGCCAAGATTCAAGCCTGCAGCTCACCCTATCTAGGCACTCTTTACCCTACACTAAGCCAAACCTGCAGCTCATCAGGACCACTAGATTGTGACGCTGAGCAGAGCAGACTGAAAATCCCGCTGCAGCTCGGCGGGAACCAGCTAAATCTTTAACATCAGGTGACCGACGCAGGCGTGACACAACGCACCCATGTTACGTTGACGGTGAATTCAACCACCGCGCGACGCCTTGGCCTCTTGGGGTTTCAGCATGCCCCACGTGCCGATACTGACAGGTTGTAACTGTTTTCCTGGAATTCAAACAGGGGAAAATGCAAGGATTTCTCACCCTTTCAAAGGCAGCTCCCTACCCCAAAGAGGGACATCTACCAGTGCCTCTTTCCAAAGCCGTCAA
Organism: Leptosomus discolor; assembly: GCF_034619465.1. Lineage (NCBI taxonomy): Eukaryota > Metazoa > Chordata > Aves > Leptosomiformes > Leptosomidae > Leptosomus > Leptosomus discolor. The sequence continues at coordinate 3,931,822 of NC_141391.1, forward strand.
CCTCCAAAGAGCTGACGATGGCGGCACTGCTACCACAGCCCTTATGCACGGCATTAACACCCCGTGGGGAAGAGCTCTCACAGCCACGTCTGTTTGCAGACATGGGCATTTTACTGCCTCGAGCTATAGTGACCAGAATTTTCACAGCTACACATGTTTATTTTAAAAACAGTTTACACTCAGCGCAGCAGCCACCGTGCTGCTTGCTTCTGCTCTGTTACTGTCACAGTCCAAGGGACATCAGCCCAAGAACAAGCAGAGCAGGTCTGCACACAGACAAGCTATTAGGTGCAGCTCTTGCCTTAAGGAAAAGCAAAGATCCAAGGAGGAACTGTCCCTTATGGACATACCACACCCAAAGCTGAGCAAGAGCGCCACAGCATGTGTATGAGCCCACAAAGCCCAGCTCTAAGCAAGGAATAACCCCGTTCTCTCGGTCTTCCAAAAAGTTCTTACGTCCGTACCAGGTCTCCTCTTCTCCCTTTGTCACACCCACAAGAAAGCAGCCTTGCTTGAATATATGTCGCATGTCATTCACCCTCATCACTGCTATGCTACTGTGCAGAAAACCTCAGTGGACAGCCACAAGGACAAGATTACCTTCTAACCCTGGAAGCAGTTTCCTCCTCTGTAAGCGGAATGTCAGCGTTGGTCAGTGGAAGAGGAAAGAAGAGGAAGAGGAAAGCGCAAACAAACAACACAGTTCGAACTATTTCTATTTCTTCTCTGGTAGCAGGAAGGAAATGGCTTGTTGTGTCCAATTTGGCAAAGGAGAGAGCTCAAGAAGAGTCCTGACAGCATACTGCTACTGCCTTTGCTGCCAGCACCTCTAAAGAGAGCCTAGGTACTTCACTAACACCGACTCGGACACCTGCTTCTCTTAGGATATGGAGAGAGACCACCAAGCCACCCACATCCCAACACGGCCACACGCATTAAACAATGCAAGGTTGTTCTCTACCTGAATTAAGCTGTGACAGGATCACTTAAGAAAGTGGCAAGGAAGCGTTTTCCAGAGTCCCTTTGTGAACTCTTCAAATCATAACATACCTGTCCAGGTAGTTGACAATGTTGGGGTTTTTGTTTTCCCTCATCACAAGGATTTCATTAATAATCAGTTCTTTTTTGGGCTGCTGCTGCAAATTCATCTGTTTGATTGCAACCTGCAGTGAAGAAAAAACAAGTAAAGCATTATTACAGGAGTTCCTCAGAAACTTGCCAGTACCAGTGTCGATAATTTCAGTCCCACATTCAAATGAAGCGGGAAAACACTTTTTCCTCATAGTTTCCTCAGCCATTTAGTAACTCTGTGAGTCCCTGCAGCCAGTCCACACAGGAGGAAGTTCTTTACAGCGAGGGACACCAGAGCAGGTTGCCCAGAGAAGCTGTGGCTGCCCCCTCCCTGGCAGTGCTCAAGGTCAGGTTGGATGGGGCTGGGAGCAACCTGGTCTGGTGGAAGGTGTCCCTGCCCATGGCAGGGGGGTTGGACTGGACGGTCTTTAAGGTCCCTTCCAACCCAAACCGTTCTGTGATTCAGGAACTGGAAAAGGCAGTGAAGGAGTTTCAGCAAAAAGCACAATTACAGAATTCACTGGTGGATAACCCTGACACTGTAGAAATGCAAAGTAGATACGCATTGCTGCAGACTTCCATAAATATATTTGGAATAATGCATACACTTTCCTTTTTAAAAATCCTCCATCTAGCAATAATGGTTTCCACAGATGCTGCATATCCATCACTACTAGTTTATTATGCATGCATGCAATATGCAGGGCACTTTTCAATATTCGGGAGGGGGGAAAAAACCCAAACCAGACAGACATTCCTTGTCTCTCAGTTCAAGGCCAGAAAGCAAGTGAGCACTATGCAAGTCAACTAGTATACAAGTGTAGGAAGCAAAGGAGCAGAGGGCATATAAAAGAGTTTAAATGGGGACAGGCAGGAATGTTGAGGATGAAGAGATAAGCTTCTACTGAGGAACTACTCAGTCCGAACATTTGCTTCTAGCCTTTGTGGTCACAGAAAGATTCTTTAGAAATACAAAATGATTCAGGAATCAGCACGTGGGAAATAATTTTTTCCAGTTCTCTGCTCAGACCACCCGACCAAGCCTCATTAGTAAGGAAATAAATACCCCATTAAAAATGAGATGTCATGAACCCTTGAAAGACCGTCTTTATTCTGTAGCATCAACTTGACCTTTTAGGACATAATCCAAAATCCACTGCTGTCTTATTCTGGTAGCACTTACCTCCTGTCCTGTAGCTACATCCATTGCCGTGTAAACTGTACCAGAAGCTCTAAACAAAAGAGAGAAAAGGAAAAAAATAAAAAACCAAACCACCTATTGGTGCCTCATAGCAAGACTGAGCGCTTAACATACGCCCCTTCCCACTTGTCTCTTTGAAGTGCACTCAGTCCCATTCCTTTTCATGCAATAATTCCAGTGGTACATATCATCTGAAATATTCCTCAGCCAAGACTGCTGTTGGAGCAGCAGCCAGAGAATTTATGGGGAACAAAGCTCCTAATAAGGGACACTACGGTCATCCAAACCCTTGCTGCAACGTAGCGCAGCTTGTAGGACCGTGACTTGACTCCATTTAAACTGGCATGACTGCACTGCCCTGGCTTGCAGACTGCCCAACGCGATTACAGAGCACATAGGATCAGCTAAAGTAAACAAGTGTGGCATTTGTAGTGAGGGAAACGGGAGTCTGAGCCTCAGCACATGGAGCTGACAGCAGATCTCAGTGATTTGCACTGATCTGCCTCACTACAGCCTCTCCCACAACTCCTACTTACCCCCTACCCTGCTAAGAGGTGCACAACACCCACGCCGAGGAGAGCTGTAATTTGAAGATTGTCTTGCATGCTGAAAATAAGCAGTTCCTTCCCTGCTTGCAGCTATATTTAGCAACCTGATCATCTAATGACATATTTTCTTATATTAAAACACAATCACACGAAAAACCCCAGTCACTGTGACTCAAGGCTTTACCAGGAAAGGGAGAGGAGCTGGTGGGAGCTGGAACCCACCAAAACAACCCAAAAAAAAACCCCAAAACAAAAAACCAACCAAACAGAATTTATTCTCCAAAGCGTCACCAACAGCTTTTCCAGCAAACTAACTTCGCCTGGCCTCAGTGCTTTCTTCTTAGCATAAGGAAAGGTACAGGGCAGAGAAGGAACGTATACTAACCCTTGTCCAATCTTCTCAAAACACGTGTACTTCTTTTTTGGATCGCCCACACTCACAATACTTCCTACAAAAAAAAAAAAAAAAGAAAAAAAACCCACAAGAGGATTTTAGAAGTACTTTTTTGTAGAGCTACAAGAACCAACTGTACTTTAAAGCAGCCCCCCAGCCACAGCAGCCTCTGCCGAGCCTCGTGAACCACTTGTCAGAAATCCAGAGGCGCACGAGCACCGAGGGAGCCCTCAGTTATTTACACACGTACCAGCTGCGCACCCCCATCCCACAGGTACTCCCCTTCAGACATGGTGCAACACAGACGTTCAGCACATTTAAGCTTCGCTGGCAGCTGGTACCTGCACACTGCTGGGCACAGAGCCGGGAGACACGGCCCTCACCCATGTAAATACAATTATTTGCTGGAAACGTGCTAATTAAAGTCACCTCCTGCTTCAACACAGCAGACTAAGATGCTCCTGCACTGCAACGTCCTCTGAATTTGGAGGCCAGGGCTTCATTCATCTTAGAGCCAACAGTCTGTTGCAAATCTAGCCAAAGGTTTCCCTACACCACGACAATTTCTGGCAGAACAAAGGTATTTACGACGTTTTTGTACTGGCACGACCATAGCCATTACTGACCCAGTGATGGGTTGCAAGACTCATGGGGGGAGCTGGAGAGACCCTTCAGAGCCAAACCTCCCCTGGCCTGGCCTGGGCATTGCTCAGCTGCTCTTCTAGGAACCCAACAGCCAGTGCAGGTTTTAGCAGCAGTTACCAGGCGACTGCAGCATTGCTCTGGTTTTGGAGAGCAAGCCGAGGCAACCTCAGCTCATTCTCCCCCAACGTGGCTGTTCAGCCAGAAGAAAGTGTGTTACTGCATCCCTCTGAGGGAAAAGCACTTTGCCTGGTGCTCTGCAACACGGGGCGGGGAGGGGCCGCTCAGGCTCAAGGTAGATTCGGTATCTGCGAGGGGAGGGAGCTCTCAGAGCAAGGGCAGGCGGTGGGCAGGCTGCATAGGTGCGCTGGAGTCCTGCATGGCGGGCTGCAAAGGGGTCAACTGGAGAAGCTGACGAAAGGAGCATCACTGAAACCCGGCGCTCCCTGCAAATATGAACTGATATTCGTGACACCCCTAACGTCAGGCAGGCATCGCACCCTTTTTCGGCTGAAGGAATGGGAGCCAACAATTCCTAGAGCTCAGCTGGATGCAACTCTCCTCTCTAACAGCACCAGGGTGGCTCATAGGACCAAGGGACGCAGAGCTGCATCTGAGTTGCTGTTTGCAAGTCGCTCGAGCTGTCAACGTATGGTGCTGCTTTCACAGGGGTCTAGGGCTGAGCCGAAACAGATGCGTATTGGCAAAGAAACTGCTCACGGTCATTAGGCCAAGAAAGCCAGGAGCAAGCAGAGGAAGAGCAGGCTATTTTCAGATGCCGGTGGAGGGCAGTCAAACCCCCAGGGTTTAGGGCAGACAGAGGCAAAGGAAGGGAATAAGGTCCATATTTGGTGAGGAGGGTGGGAAGAGAAATCTGACTATATAAACCCCACCGCTCAATCACAGAAGCAGTGCTGCCTGCCCGGAGGATAAGCATTTCTGAACAAATGTTTGTAAACGTTCCCTCCAAGACTAGCACAGGCTAAAAGTTCAGGCTGCGAGAAAGGCAAACGTTTCCCCAAGGCAGTGACAGGACAGCGCAGCAGTTGCCAACCTTGCCGTGTTTAATACTCTTGTCTGTAAAATGGGGGAGCGTTTCCTACCTCCCAAAAAGTGAGGTAAGGATTTGCACCGGTGCTGTATTAATGCCAAGAGGTGGAGACTTATCAGCTTCCTTGTAATGCACATCTTCAGTATGTGTAAATATATACACGCTTTGAGATTTTAGTCATTTTATTCACATGTCAAACTAAAACAGGAAAAGGTTCCATGTCTTTGCACAAGTACAGCTCCACTGCCCTTGGTGGAAAGACATCAGTTCACAACAGGATTAAAACTTCATCACGTGTTTCTGACTGGCCCACATCTAGAAGCTGACACGTGGCAGTGGCCGCTGAACTTCACACACCCCCAGATATCTATAACGAAACTCCTCAATGCTAAAGAATCAGTTCAGCACTGCACACCACCGGAGCAAGCAAGGGGACAGAAGTACACCTGCCTCCCAACACTCCTCAGAGCAGCACCCGCATTTCTCTTCATTACAGAAGTGAGTGTATTTGTACTAAAACACCACTTTTTTTTTCCTGCCACAGTCCCTGCCTGCCCTACCTGGTCACGCAAGTGGCTCGAATCCTTAATGGTACAAAGGTCCTGCTAATGAAGTGAGTGAGTGAAGTTGCTGTTTTGAAACAGTGGGTACGAGTTTTCCAATAGCAAGCAGTTCCAGTCAACATGCCATCCATCCAATTTAGGCTTTATTTAGTGGAATGAGGTACTCAGATGCCATTTGAACTTTAAGTTACACTCTCAGGTTAAATTTTCCTTCATCTAGCTACTACTCTTTGCTTCATAAAATACTGACCTTTAGGGGTATACCCTCAACCGAGGAGACGAGCCTGACCACAGAGGTGCTAACACAATCCACATCAACTGACAAGCAAGGCATGTATGTAATTAATACAGGATTAGCAGTTCAAAGCATTAGAAACGCTCTGCTCTAATAAAAACTGGCCCAGGCTGAGGCAACTGAGCAATCAGTTGCATAGAAGAGCTGGTTCAGCTGTTGGACACGCCACAGCATAACCCAAAAAGGCAGCAGAGGAGCTCTTGAACTGAAGGTAGGGACTGTTAAAGACATTAGGACACAACAGAGAGACATCATGAATTTTTCTCAGAAACAACCACTAATTTGAGTACTCACACAATTTAAGGCACTTAAAAATAACCACGTCGCTTTACACCATGATATGGTGGAAGGTGAATTTGGGGATGCATTAATTTTCTCTCCATCTTTTAGACACTTTATGTCTAACATTTCAATATAATCAAACATGCTCCAGACCTACAGAATATCAAGATGCAGAACTATCTAAGACTTCATAGTTAAGTAGATGTTATTTACTCAGGGCTTGTTTTGCAGAGCCTGAGGATCTGTAACTCCCCAGAGACTTCAGTTGGCATCCCACGTGCTCAGGTTACATTTATGCTCCCCCCTTACATCTGCCCCCAATTCTGGCATACAGTCACAAGCCAATGTCTTCAGTAAGGGACCTCAAAATGGGAATGTCAAAACATTTCAGCATATTATAATTTCGAGAGATCAACACAGCAGGACCTGGAATTTAATATTTTTTTTCAAAAAAGACATACTTAATTTTTCCAAGATCTCTTCGTCTGACATTTTTGGCTTTTTCTTTTGTTTCTCCGTGTTCCTGATCAGCATGTCAGACGCTGTTGTGCTGTTTTCCGAGGGAGAAGAAATAGGAGAGGTTGCCACATCTCTGGTAGGAGGAGGAAGGGGGTCTATCACAGAGCGGGTGTATATCTAATTTTGTTGAGAGAAAACATACGTTTTAATACAAATCAGATGAAGACTTAAACACTTCTATTCATCTTGTTACTGTTCTTGTTGTGGTCAGGGATGCATTTCTACATCTGCTTTGTTAACACAAAGCAAGGACTCTCTCGTCCCCCTCACGACTAGGCAGGGGATAACACGAAGGTTCGCTGCCAAAAGGAATGGCTCCCCCCTCCTCCCTCCTGCTCCCAAGAAGGGCTCAGCCCCACGCCTGCAGCGTGGATGAGTTGCCACCGTCAAGACCGACTGTGACCGCAGCGGCAGGGGCTGAAGGAGGTACTTCTGCTCACAGATTTTGTGTGTTCAGGTCGCGGCGCTATCACGGGGGGTGGAGCTGCATCATCTTCGTCATCTTCATCTTCAGACACGGAGGGCACTGCAGGGGTCTCGGAGACAGCCTTCACGTTCTGCAAGAGGTTACACAAGTATCAAAACTGAAAACCCCACTGCTTGTCACGAACAAAACCACAAACGCCGGGTTAAGCTCCTAACAGGCTGCACTGAAGCAAGCGCAGATAAATAACAATCAGAACAGGCTAGCAAGTTACAACACCTGAAAAATCCAAACCCCAAATATCCCGAGCCTTTGTGGGAAAGGGAGAGGCAGTCCAGCACTGCCTGACACAACTGCTCAGACAGGGCTTGTCAGCTGCCTGCGCGATGGCAATCCTGTCCCCCAGGGCTTGAGACCCACCTGGGCTCTCTCACTGCCTTCCCCAAAACCACATGGCAGACCCAGCAATTCTGGGGACAACATCTGGGTTTGGAAATATCCACCCCTATTTATGTTGCCTCTTCTGGTTTGCTGCTTGCTTCAAACCCCGATTATGCAGACTGGAGATTTCAGTCTTTAAATGCTTTAATTTGCATCAAGATCTTAATGTTTCCTCTGAAAGTCGGGAGGTTGAGTTAACATCAGCTTCAGTATTGTGACTGAGAACTAAGAGATTTTGGAAGCAGAATCTGGTAAAATCTTCTAAAATCCCTTTTTAAATCTTCTAAAATCCCTTTTTAAATTGCTTTCTAAGAGAAAATTTTAGGAAAAACAGGAACAATGCGAGTTTTTTTAAAAGCAGTTTTATAAGTGGTTAAAAAAATCTGGACTTTTTTGCAATACTGTGATTAGAAATCAAAGTAACTTTTAACCTTTTAAATCTGAAACTGGAGTTGAATTTCATAGCACGCTTTACACTACAAGCGTTTCAAAATAAACTCGGCGAGAGCCTTAACCCACTAGATCAGTTCTGCTTGTGCATCATCAGCTCCCCAAGAGTGGCAGGGGAAAAAGTAAAGTTCTCTCTGAAAGAGGGGGAAGACAACGTAGTATGTCACTGAACCTGAAACACTTGCAGTCACCAGCACCCTGACAGATAAGTGCTAAAGCACACTTGATGTAACACAACAGCTTAGCCTGTTAAAAGCAACAGGAAAAACCACCTATCTACTGGGAATCACCTGAATATCCCCAAAACTAAATATTACTCAGTATCGTCCAAAAACATCAGGCTATCCCAGTAGACTGGTACCTACTGCTTTTTCCAGGATTTACTGTAAAATCCAACAGCCTCAGATATTCTAAACTCCTGAGGACTGACGTTCAAAGACGTGTAAAAATGAACAACGGCAGAAACGTTCTCCTTTTCACAGAGAGTCCTAAACGGTCAGATCCAACTATGCTGCCTCCAGAAGGGAGCAGAACAAGCCAACTCTAGATAACGCCATGGCAGTGAGAAGACAAGACATGAAGGAATTATGGGTTTTTATGAATCACCTTAAATTGAAAGTTTTGTTTCTTCCATCTCACGCCCATTGTGTGTCTTAACAAAGCAAACAGGAGTGGTGCCTGCCCTGGTAAGGACAGAGTAAAGGTCAAGCAGAAAGGAATAGAACCCTTTATTTCCTTTTCTGCTGGAGATTAGTTTGGTTAATGAACACTAATCAACATGAGTTTTGGTCAATCAGACCTTGCAGGTTAGCAATTAAACCTTGTTATATCACAGATGTTTACAGAGACATAAAACCTGAAAGCAGAGCAGTTACCAAACTCTAGGTACAGGAACAGAACAACTCCTGTGAAAATAGAACTAGTTTCATTCATTAATTCACTAATTTCTATTCACTAATTCACTATTCCCTAACAGTGGCTACTTCTGCCCACTTGATTCTCCCCAGTTGAAAAAAAAAAAGGTGGTGAAAGGAGCATATCTGTTTTTATAAACGTATTCACTATACAAACATATATAGTTCAGATTCTAAAACACTAAGCAAACTGAAAGTTTACATGTAGTTAACTACTTTATGCAAGTTTTTAAATCCTGAGACTCAAGACAGAAAGTGACTATAAGTCTTACCAACGTATTTGATGAATTGTAATCCTCTGTTGATTTATCTGAAAGAGACAGACAGTAATGCTGTTATAAAGTAGTGGTAAACGCAGCAGCAGTGGGGAGAGGAGAAAGGGACAAGCTCCCTTCAGAAGAGGCAGGAAAAAAGGCTGCTTCCAAACCCAGGCATTAACTTCAGCTCCCCAGAACAAGCTGCCACCTGGCAGACATGGGAATAGAGGGTAAAAAATTCTGCAGATAAATACAGGGGCCCCAAATCCCTGCTGCAGGAGGGCAGAATTTCCCAGAGCAACGCCTGAATGACTACCATCCTCCATCCACATACACAAAATATTTTCAATGGTCTAAATCACCAGCAGAGGCACTGCAGCTAGCCCAAGACCTGCAAGACGTTCAGTCTCAGCCACCTAAACTTCCTGGAATAGCAACAGAGGACCCCACGAGTCAACTGATGAGCTTCTAGCACATATGGGGAAGGTTTGTGCTTTTATCCCTGCCTGGAGCCTTCCTAATGAACATCAGTTCTGGTGACACGGCTCTGTGTCCTCTTCAAACGAACCAAAGCAGGGATTAATATTTAGAAAGGGAAGAGCTGGAAGGGAAAAGGAGTAGTGGTTGCAGAAGTCCTCCAGTGGGCAGGTAATCCATACAAATGTGCCACAAAACCTTGGCAGCTTTGATTTTTAGAGGAATCCAGCCAGCAGTTACCAAGCACCAGGCAGCTGAGGCTTATCCCTCAACCATGGCACACGGGAGCAGAGAGACCCTCACCCCAAGAATGCACAAAGCCACGCTCACACCCACGGTGGAAACTGAAGCTGGTGTAAAATTTAGCTGCCTGTTTTCTCCAGGAATTTTCATCACTAGGAACCCAACACCAACACTGGGATCTGACTTCCAGATGCTGGCTGTAAGCTTCAGAAAACTTAGGTGTTTTGGGGATTTAGCAGTTGACTGACCTCCTCTCTTGCAGCTATGTTTGGGCATCAGGATTAACAGAACAGCAGTTTAAAGGAAGAGGGGTGCTTGAGCAGCCAGAGAATCTCATTCACATTTTCCTTGGAAATCTACTTGCTGATGAAACAAAAGAAACCCCACGTGCAGTGACTAATGGCAAGCTGGACAAAGCAGCCGTATGAGACAGTCACCACGTACCTGTGAAACTCATGTACTTCTGGCTGTTGGAGATCTTCTTGGAGTTGTAAAACTCCAACACGTCCAGCACTGCCTGGGGGTTCTTCTTCTGCTCCGACTTGGTGATGTTGGAAGTCTGCAGTAAACGGGCCCATTGCTCCGGCATTCCCTGGGGGGTGACATGCCTTGTTAGCTCATGGTCAGGTTAACAGCACACCCCCCAGCTGCCCCAGTTCTGCCAGTTTCTGGGATTATGTGGTGCTATGAGGGAACTGGGGAGCAAAGAGGAGAGGAGAGGAAAGGAAAAGAGGTGGTGGATTGACACCTTCCTAGCCACTGCCTGTGTTCCAAGTCACACGTTCCTCAGGCGGACGTGGAAATGCCACTCTGCTCACAGGGCTCTGGGCGACTTCCAGGTCCTTTGAAGACCAAAACTCAAAAACCAGCAAGGAGCAGACCCAAATGCTGCAGTTCAGGAAAAGCCTCTCGCAAAAAAACCCACGCTCTTATGCACAGGTATACATGTATTCACATATATCCAAGAAAGACTATAAAAGTAACATATACTGTACAGCATCTAGCACAATGGACATCCAACATTCATTTGTGTCATCTTGTAGCACTAGAGTTCTTTGATAATAGCGGTTTGGTGCCTACTGTAACCAGAGTTGGGAAAGCACAGACCTTAACCTCACATATGAAGGCTGGAATTTCATTACAGGGACATCACTTCAGCCAGAAAATAAACACATCTGGAGTACAACCAGACTTGTGCCTTTTGTCACCAGCAAGAACAACAGGCTTGATAGACAAACTGGCAAGTGACTGGGATCCTTTATTAATGAAGTTACCCTCCCTGCTCAAAAAGATGGCTGGATACACCACTTAGGTAATGCCCACTGGTACATCTAGGTTAACTTCACAGAATCACAGAATGTCAGGGGTCGGAAGGGACCTCGAAAGACCATCCAGTCCAACCCCCCTGCCAGAGCAGGTTCACCTACAGCAGGTCACACAGGAACACATCCAGGCGGGTTTTGAATGTCTCCAGAGAAGGAGACTCCACAGCCTCTCTGGGCAGCCTGTTCCAGTGCTCTGTCACCCTCACAGGGAAAAAGTTTTTCTTCATGTTCATGTGGAACCTCCTGTGCTCCAGTTTGCACCCGTTGCCCCTTGTCCTGTCACTGGCCATCACCGAGAAGAGCCCGGCTCCATCCTCCTGACTCTCACCCTTTACGTGTTTATAACCATTGATGAGGTCACCCCTCAGTCTCCTCCAAGCTCAAGAGACCCAGCTCCCTCAGCCTTTCAGCATAAGGGAGATGCTCCACCCCCTTCATCACCTTTGGCAACTAGGGCAAGCCTAGAGCCTGACACGCAAAACACAACTGTACACGTGACTGAGGTGAGGAGAGCACAGTCCCTGAAAAAGAAGCATATTAAAGACAGGGAAAAACAGCTTGCTCACAATTTCAGCTGGTATTAAGTACTACCTCATAATCAAATTAAGAATAATAATACGATGAAATACAACTCTGTCTTCACTGTATTTTGCACGTCAATTAAAAAAACAACATAAAAACACCTGACATTTAGCCTTAGGACAGCACATACATATTCTGTCCTAAGAAGTTATGCAGAGCTGTGAGTCTCCTAAGCGGGAACTCTTAGAGCCCCAGTTGGTGGACACAGACTATTCCGTAGACCCAATCCAGCTCTAGAAGAGGAGGGGAGGGGAAGGGAGGAGAGATATACCACGTTTTGTGGTCCACATCAGACAAAAAAAAACGGGAAAGGGAAAGTTTGCTGGCAGCCTGGGCTCCCGGGATGTGCCAAGTTCGACAAACAGTCTCTCAGCGGGTATTAGTGGCTAACCTCTGCAGACGTGTTTCAAAGGAGATCAAACTAGATGATGGTAATAACCTTTCCAGCATTACTATATAAAAGATTAATGGTCCTGGCTCCTCCCAGCAATAAGCCAGACCACACAGTTCTCTTTTCCTCCGGATTCACTTACTGTGAATTCTCCCGTGACTGCATCAAACCCCACATGAATCGTGTGTTCAAAGTCTGAAGGAAGGGAGATCTCCGGCCGCTCTTTCTCTTTCTTTTTATTGGCTGAAAGAGACGACAACCACAAAATATCCATAAATCCATCAAGAATTAAAATCTCCCTAGTAGCTTCCAATTTACCTACCCAATCAAGCCCCCCTTTTGCTCGTCACAGGATTTCAATCTGGGGCAGCCAAACAGCAAGTTTTAAAACTTTGTTACCTCACTTAAGAGCAGCCACAGTGAGCGGACAACAAAAAACAAAGTCCTGTAACATAGGACAAGCGTCAGACAAGGAAACTGATATTTTGGGTATGTCAAGCATCAACCAGCAGAGCTAGGCTCAACAGCACAAGAGCTACTTACCTAAAATATTCACTCAGAACCTATACAGGCCAGAGTCAGAAGCACTACAGTGGCAGTAAGTGGAAGCCATGCAGTTTTGAAGACATTTTTTTATCCATTGTTTTAAGTAACTTTTTAAAAAAATATTCTGTGCTGTTACATACACACTCACCTCATTAATACAGAGACAAAATTACCTAGACACGCTGCTTATAAATTGCTTCCTTCATCCTACTTCCTCAAAACAGAGTTTATGAAGAAAACCAAATATAACATGTGCTTCAGCTACAAAATCTTACATGAGCAAAACCATTCACATTTTTCTGCTCACAAAATGAGCTAAATATGGTTTTAATAACAAGCTTTGAAGACACAGAGCAAGAGGGCAGAATCCGGCAGGTGAGGAGCAGAAGTCATGAAGAAACAGGCAAGGAAATAAATCAAAGCAGATGCACTGTGCAAATTTTAAAGTCAGGTCTTTGAACAAGATTTTCATCATGCCTTGGATTAAGTGACATATTAAGGGCTCCACCTTCCTTTTAATATTTACTGTATTCAAGAAATCGAGATCAGTTTAAGGAAGAACCATGTTCTACTCAGATTTGCTGCTGCTTGCTGTTATAAAATACGTAGAGCCAGGAGAAGGTGACTAAACCACTTACGTTTCCCAGCTGCTACCTTTCGTATCTAAAGCCAAATAGAATTTGTTTCGTGGCTGACATTCCCCAGTGCATTTTTGGCAACACGAATGCCAAACCCCAGGTATTTCAGAAACCTAATGCTTAATATTGCAATTATTTAAGACACTGCTGGTGTTAGTTGTGTAGAGATGTTCAGCCCTTGCCCCAAAGGACCAAACCCTGTTTCCTTCAGCGCCAGCTCTGGCACCGTTCTCCGCGTCACTGCGGAGTTACTGTCGCACAGAGTAATTTTGGGGAAAGAAAAGGCTCAGGTGCTCCGTTTGGGATACGAAGATGGAGCAGATTGTTGTCGATCCCTCTTTCAAACGAAGAGAATGGGGGAAGCTGAATCGCAGAAGAGCGACAGAGTTGCCAAGGGGAAGGAGGAGAGAAAGCTGCCATGCTGGAGGAGCCATCACAGAGGGGGGAGCTAGAAGGGGTCAGGAGCAGCTCCTGGTCAGCAGATGGGGAACATCTGCAGCACGGAGGCCTGGCAAAGAAGGAACAAGCAGCTGCATCCAGCAGGTATACAGAAAAAGCCGCATGCACCAGTGGTGGATGGAAAGCAAGAGGAAAAAAGGTGCAGAGGGAGCCATCGGAGGTACCACGTTCTACAGGCCTGTCTACAGGATCAGCCCATTCCTCCAAGCCAGAGAGGAAGGCGTCAGCTCAGCCCAGAAGCCCATCACTCAGGTGAGGAAGAGGAGGTCACCTGTACTAGCACCACTATGCAGCCACGCTGCATGGGTGTTGTACATCCACAGAGAGGCCAGGACGACTCCACAGGAGACTGGAACGTATCCCTAAAAAAGCTTAAGGGCATTAAGTTGCTACCCACAAGTCAATACACATAGGTGGGTTTTTTATTTCTGTTCAGACAGCCCGAGCTCCCTGCCACACACCCAAATCTCAACAAACTGCTCTGCAACCAACTGCTCCAGTATCCATTCAACCAGCAAACTTGGAAGACTGCTGACTGCTAACTTATCCAGAGCAGGAGACGATGGCCTGAACGAGCCTCAGCTACACAGAGCAACGACAATAGTTCTGGAGGGACTGGTTAAATAACGTAATGTCCTCCGTCACATCAACACTCCAGCTCTCCGTTCACGTTCAACACGCAGGCAGAGTGTCAGCATGGCTAAAATGCAGCCTAGAAACACGAAGAGATTTTTTTCTGCACTTATGACTTACATTGTCTTCATACCCCTGAAGCAGCTAATGTTCTCCCAATTATCTTAGCTTCCTGCAAGCATTTCCTACAGCATCTCAACCTTTTGCGTTTTCCCTGACTCTCAACAACTCTTCGGGACAGCTACCACAAACTCACGCTAAAGTCACTTTGCCTTAGCAATAACCTTACAGCAGGTGGAACCATAATTGCTCTGTACGCTGTTTTAAATCTGCCTGCCTGCCTGCCACCCTCAGGGTTTTCTAGCACCCAGGCTGCATTCACCATCAAGTGAACGCACATGAAGCTGGCGCATAAATTCAGAGATTTTCCTCCAGCAGTCTCGGAGGACAACGAACTTAAGAAGCTTTTGATCCAAAATCTGACAGATCTAAAAGCCTAAACTTATTAAACCGTTAATAACATAAATGCTTTTTGTAGCAGATATTTATGTCATAGCAGAAGCTATAAGATAAAAAGAATTAGAGACGGGCACTCCCAGTCTTGCTGAACACTTAATCCCCTTCTACAGTGATTATATTATTCCTGCAATGAGTCAAAAAGCCTCGAAGACTCTTAAATTTAAAAAAAAATAAATAAAAGAGAAAGCATGTATCTGTTTAAGAACGCCTACCTCCCACTAAGTGCTTTATTCCCACAAATGCCTTACCACCTCACATGTTTGATGCTGTTACAAGAGCCACCCATGAAGTTTCCTTATGATGCTCTGGCAACTTGAGCTGCAACTAGGAAGCACAATATCCTTACTGTGAAGTAAGCCCGAGGGCCCATCCTTGAAGCATACTGAGATGAGAAAGGTCTTGTCCACTGGTAAGGTTGAGTAAAGTGCTCCCCTTGTCACCACGGAAAGGGCTCCCAGGCATTGCAAACGGTCACCTTGTGGGTAAAACCCTGCCTCTCTGCAAAGCTGCAGCTGAGCTCAGAAAAGCTCAAGAGGAGGGAAATACGCCACATTCAAGTCAAATTCACACCCTCAGCTAGGACCCTGATGAGCCCTGAGCCCAAGAAACCTCAGATGTTCACAACTCCTGTTCAAAGCAACAAGTCACACAAGCTCTGCATCCATTTGGAGAGGACCCACCCGGTATTAAGCCACCAGGTTTTTTAAATGCCAGTTCGGGGGTTTAGGCTGGGACAGAGGAAATCAGGACCATAAATTATACCCTAAATTTTGCAGCCAGAGCATGACACCTCCAGAGCAGCCTGGCAAGGGGACATAGCTCAACAGAAGCGTGCAAACACGTATGAGGCCCAAGATTTAAGCCCCGTGTGTCCTTTACACCACGGCTCTGCTCATGCACAGTGGTAGCACAATGGAAAAGACACTTTCCAAAGCACCTTCAGCTAGTGCTGCCCTTCTTGATGCAGCAACCTGCAAAAGATGCCCTCAAGATGTCGCTCCTTGTTTGCCTCCCCTCTGATCTGGACCCTCAAGCTCTCAACAGGTCTGTCACCTGCTCCACACCACGACTCCGTGTGTTCAAGCTGCACCTTTGCATAAAGCACAACCTCTTCATCATCTTTCCCACTCACCCTTTATAAAGCTCCAGTACTGTTCCCTGCCCAGAGTAAAGAGCTACCGCTTCCCCAAAGGGACTGACAGCATCAACTTCGGCAGCTCTCAGGCTGCAGCATCAAAGCCCAAATCCATATTTGCCAGCAAAATTAACCGCTGAGCACTTCAGATCTTTGCAGGCTCTTTGCAACCCCAGCAGAGGTTAAACACAAATCACTGGCTTCCCTGGGTAAACATCCAAAGATCGTGGATTTGCCCAAAATTACATTCCTCTACTTGAATGGAAACCAACTCCACTTTTAGTCCAGCCCAACTAACAAATAACACACAAATTATTTCAGGCACCAGCCAAAGAAAAGTGCCTGAACACCTGGTAATTTCATTAACATTTAAGCAGCAGGAGGCACTGGGAATTCAGTTGTCATCACGAGATTAGAAGAAGTTTTCATGAGATGAAAATCGACCAATCTGAAGTGAAGGTGACAGTGTTAAAGGTATTTTTTTGCTCGACAGGAATAGAGGACAGAAGCAACCATTCTCGTTCAGGCAGGTGTATTGCAACAGAAGGCTCTGCTGGGCTTGGCTAAACAAAAATCTCTCGTGTTTCGAAGCATCTGCCACGTTGGCCAATCTTCAGTAAATGCAGGCATCTTCAAATCAGCGGCAGTCTGTCTGTTGATTTTGCCCAAACCGTTCACTTTTGCAGCTCTCCTTTAAAATCCAGTTCAAGCTCGCGTTTCCGGTTGTATTTCTTTTACTCTCTTACAAATTTCATGTGATTTCTCTGCAACTGGTGAGCCCAGAGATTTCAAATCCCCACTCCCTTAAGTAAGCCAACACAAAAATCCTGCAGGTTTTTAGGATTTATAATGGCAAGTTCTAACGGAGATCCGGCAAACTTTCAACATTGAGTTCATGGGTTTCTGGATTGCAGAATCAAAAATCTACGTTTGTATAATAATCCAAAGTTGCCAAAAGGTACCAGATAATCATAATGAATGCTGCAATATTTTGTAGGAAACGAACCTACATCTTACTTATTTAAGTTGGTGAAGCCATCACTCCAATCAGTCTTTTTGCTAACAAAAATTATGGAGGCAGCCTCCCTCCTGAAGATACCTAGGCTTGACTTCATACCCAGTGTCCAGACACCATTGCCATGCAAACTCTACAAAAAGCTGATGTATTAGAAAGAAGAACTCCAAAAAATAGGTCAGATATAAAAAGAAACTAGCACATATTAGGGGACGGAGATTTTTTTTTTTTTCCTTACATCACTTCAAAAGATTCATGAGAGTTTTTAAAATATCCTGATCTTAAAAATTAGAATTTCATGTACAGTTCACAGTTCCCATCTCCATTTCCATCTGTTAGTCACTACCACATGGAAAATTCCTTTAGCTCACGAGAAATATGCACGAATTTGCAGTAACCGATTATTCTTAACAGCAAGTAGACAATGCCTGACCCGCACGCTAGAACACAGTAAGTGACCATGCAGTAACATATGACAGGCCTGGCAGGAGATGGCCTGTTAGTCACGCTTAACTCAAAATATTTGCTGTTTAAAACAACAAACAAGCAAAAGACCTCCCCCTGCTCCCCACCAAAGGAACTGCCAACGCCAGCTTTAATTGGCCAGTTTGTAATTGATACAATAATTCATGATTTTCAAGACCACTGAAGACAATCCAGGCTGGGAAGTGGCAGAGCTAGTCCCAGTTTTCAGGGGCACTGTTCTCATAATTTAAGGAGAAAAAAAAGAATTAAAACAAAAAAAGGCACGAAACAGCATAAGCAGGGTGGATTAAATGTGGCAAGATTAATCATTAGAAAAAAACAGATCTACAACCAGCACCTTATGGTGCTTCAGGTTTTAGGAAACAGTGTGTGTTGTACCCCAAAATGTCATTTTGGGGTACAACACACACCATTTTCTAAAACCTAAAGCATTGCTAAGCATCAGGTGCTCAACTAAAAGCAACATTCATGTTTATAAGAAGAGACAATACACTGTACTTTTATCTCCTGGTAAAATAGCTCGGTAAAATCGGTCCTTCCTTTTCTTTTCTTCTGGGTTTGGAGGCAAAGGTTTTGAGCCATGGTTTAAAGTCCCAGCATCTTTGCTTCCCGATCCAATCATAGTGCTAGTATTTCTCATTGGAGGAGCAGGCGGTTTGTCTTCTGCTTCAACTCCATTGTTCGACATCTTCAGCTGGGGAGGCCGTTACTAGGAACAGGAAAAAGAAAAGAAATAAGAAGCCTCATTTACTTATTTTTTTGTAAACTAGAATCAGAGACTGTCAAGTAAACCACAAGCAGGTATTTGCAGATGAGCCTGCAACCTCATATCAACACAGACCCAGTCTCAGCACAACAAATTCTACCCAAGCTACAGATTTTTTTCTGTCAACAAGACAGTTGGTTCAAGCCTTTTGAGTTATTGACCCTTAAGAAATGCCTGTTTCAGGATACAGATAATACTCAAGCAAACTATGGAGCAGAAGTGCAGGGTGGGCAGGCAGAGCAATAAATACGAGGTAGCAAAGAGCAGGGATACCCAAGAAGAGCCAACAAGTTGCCAGGCTCCTAAGACCTCTCAGATCCATGCTAGATCCTCTAAAAACTACATCAAAGGGTTTGCATCAGTCTCCAGCACAGCACGATATAGAGAGACCGAAGTTTGTGCTCAAAGAGGTTTGATGCAGCTGCTTAAGTTCCTTTGCTAAAAAGCTGCTGAAGTGGCTCAGAGGCAGAGACGGCCGGGAAGCTGCGGAGCTGTACCCACGTCACCTCAGACGCAGCGCCGTGGCCTTCGCTGGTCCCCAAGCTGGCCCAGGCCCTTCCACGGCAGCGGCACGCTCCAGGCACAATTCAAACTGGTGGAAAGTTGCCTGCATTTTGTTCCGTCGGAGGGGTCAAACAAAACGAGATCCCCAACACACACGTAAATCCTTAAGTAAATAATCCCTGCTGCGGGGATTTAAAGACGGAAGCTTTGGAACAGGGTAATAGATTATTCGGCAACAACTAGCTTGTTCCACCCAAATGAGATCAGCGTTACTCCAGACGCAGGCTGGCTGCAGCAAGATCCTTCTGGAAACTGGAATTTGCCTGTGTTACGTTCTCCAAGTTGGGAGTTAACTGCAGAACAAAGGCCAAATCAGGAACAGCTTCGGTTTGCGTGCAAGAAGCAGTTCCACAGCTTTACAAGTTTCAGAAGCAGTAAGGGAAGATGTTTCGCTCGGGGAGCGTTACTGGGTGGCAGAAAGTCCAAAGCAGTTTGCTCTCCGCAAGCGAGAAGTCCGGTTAAAAGCCGAGATCACTGCTGGCTTGCAGGAAGCTGCTTTTCCATAGGATGGGACTCCGAGGAACCACACTGGGTCACACTCCAAACAGATCCCCCAGCCACGCCACGGTCCTGTGACGGCATTCCACCCAGCCAGCCTTCAAAGTCTTCTTTGGCCAAGCTACTGATGTAACTAGCAAGGTTCGGACCCAGGACACACTGTTCTCACAGCTGAGGGGAGCTAAGAAAGGCAAATGCTGCCTGCAGCAGGCACTCAGCAGCACCATGTCGGACTCAACACGTTAGACTGTGCTGAAAGCAGCGGTTCCCTAGCTGTCACCTGCCAAGCTGTGGCTGGCCTGCAACCCCACCTTTCTCCTCCACTTATCTGGATTCCCAGGTTCTTCACAGTTGCTTTTAAAAACGGGAGGGCTGGCAGGATTGCGCAGCCCGTACGGCTTTGGAGACGCCCTCGCGCACAGGGAGCTTTGTCAGAGGTTTGACCCCAACCCCGCTTCCTCCCAACGCAACTGTGCAATGGAATTTTAAACGACGGGCTAGCATTTGGGGTATTGATTTTAACGGTGGGACACTCCTGGCATTTGGGAGGGGTGGGGGCAAATTAGCTGTGCATTTGTCTGGGTGTGTTCTGGCATGTGCCCTGTGCATCTCCCACCACTCATGCTTCAGCCTCCCACCATTCTCCAGTACAAAATGGAGCAGAACTAAGCGACAGCTGGAGTGCCAGCCACGAAGTGGTGTGAACGACTACTCTCTACTCTCCCTGCCTAAGCAGTGGGGAAAAAAAAAAAAAAGTCTAAACTAAAACCCAACTGGTAAATTTGGCAGCCACTGCCGCGCACATATCTTGTGCAACATGAAGATACCGAGGCCTCGCTGATGGGCTTCACATATCACGGTGTCAGTGCTTGGTACACAAGAGTTGCATTCTTTGCACCGATGCTTGTTGAGCCATGAGAAAGCAAATCGTTGGGACGGTGCTAGGAATATGCTACAAGTAGGGAAGCAGAAGGAAAAGGAATGTCAGCAGCTCTATGCCTGCCCAACAGCCTTCCCCAGGAGCAGCACCACGTTTGCTGCTGCAACACCCTGGTTTACCCCACGGGGGTTTGAATAAAGGTGGATCCAAAGATTCCCCCAGCGGCCAGACGTCCTGGAGTTGCAGGCATGGCTGAGATGGCAGGAGAGACTGACTCATTGCTGAGTCCTTCTACCCACTGAGCAGAGAGGTGGGCAGGTGAGAATCAGTGCTTGCTACCTGCTGTCAGAGGCACAGGACTAAGCAGGGGACAGAGTAAAATTCACTGTATTGGGGAACGGATGCCACATCAGACCGAAGGGCGGTACAAGGAAGAGAACAGAGCAGCACGTGGTTCCAAGCTGGAGAAAAAGAAGTGAGAAGAGGAAGAACACGCACACACCGCCCGCCACAGATTATAGGCACAGGCTGAGGCTGGCCTAGTGCTGGGGGAAAAAGAACATAAGCAAAACAAAAAACAAAGCAAAACAAAACAAAAAAGCATCCTCACTCTCAGTTCCACCAGTGCAAAACCCCAAGACATCTGCTCCCAGCTTCTTCAATATAAGAGAGATTTTCAAAATCCCTCGGTCAGAAAGGATAGAGCACAAGTGAATTACTGCTTTACTGCAGGGCCAGAAACACTGGCAGTACAAGCTCTTGTTTATCTTACATTACTCCCCGAATGAGCAAGTAACTGCTGAGAAGTTCCATAGTTTAACAAACAATATTGTTTCACACCTACTTGATAACTGCAACTTTCATGCGGGTAAAGCCCATAGTATACCCTCTCCTTTCTTCTCCATCGCGCAAGCCCCCAGACCTTCCTCCTCATCAAAGTCTTAGTTTGGACTTACAACCTCTATTTAATCTGGTTGGAGATGGGTGTGTGTGTGTGTGTGTGTGTGTAAGAGAAACCCTTCAACCCATAAAACTGAGTGACTGGTTTAACAGAAGTTATCCCCTGTAGTAGCAGCCCTATTTTAGAGACTTTCCAGAAGCTTTTTCCCACTACATATTTAATGGGAAAACCAAAAACCTGCTTACATGAGTTCTCCCAGTGATACAGGGACACAGTCTATCCCCAATCTCAACATCACTGTACTTTAAACTTCTGTTGGCTTCAAAGTGCGTAGATGAAACCCTGTCCTGACTGAATCGCACCCGCCTCTCCAGGGCTTTACAGCAGAGCTGAGCCCTCAGAGCACAGAGCCATACTGAGTGGCTACAGAGGCGTCCATCTCCCTCACCGTGGCCTTGTTGACTGGGCAAATTCTCTTCTTCCAAAAACACTCTCCTGCCAATTCACACACAAGCAGACTTTAAACAACCCCTCCAATGCAGAGCATCAGGCAATTGCTTCACCAGCCAGCACATCAGGGCCATGACACTGAAGTGAGCCACGCTGCTTGCGCGACCCGTCCTAACAGGAATGCAAAGTGTCACCGGACCAAGTTAGTTCCTACTTCACACCAGCATGACTGTGCTTTGAGAAATTCATCTCATGTTTCCACGGCAGGATTAAGTGAACAGTGGAAGCAATGAAACAGCCCATGAACTTTTCAACTGCAGTCAGACGAGGGAATACATTTTAGCTGCAGAGACAATTATTCTCAACTACTATATGTATAAAAATACCAGCACCCAAACCAAACCCCACAGACACCACTAGGAAGGCATAGTCATGATGTAGGGCTATTGTTTCTGCAGCCATCTGGGAGTACTGAAAGTTCGGGTTGTTTCAGCACACAGTACTGACGGAAATACAAGTTTTATTACATACTGCAACCTATGACTGCCGTTAAGTCAAGTTACAGAGGTCTTCAAATGCTCCCTTCCCCTCCCCATCAACTTTGGACGCCCATTACCTAAATTAGATTACCCCAGGCTCCACAGAGTCAAGCAGCAGACCTGACAAACTCTCACACCCACAAAACACTCCTGCAGGCAGGCAGGAGTGACAGACAACCACGCACAAGGGGACGAGAGACTCAGGAAACCACTTGGCAGTCCACGACAGAGCAAGCGGCGGCATTGAACGGAAGATGGCACCCACCAGTGCCAACAGCAGCACCCAAGAGTTCAGAGTACACAGACATGCAAAGATCTTAAGCAGAGATGGCTCAAAATCATGAAGTCTATGCCTGTAGTTTTCCTGTAAGACAGGCACAGCTCCTGAGCCGTTCATCTAGCAGAGTGGGACCCCAACATATGTGGAGCCTTCTGGCACTACTGTGTGTAACACACAGGCACACAAAAGAAAAAAAAAAAAAAAAAAAGAGAATAAAGATGCTCTATTTATGTCATTTTTCCTTCTGGTAAACCACATCATTTCAAACCTGATGCTCCACACTGAACTATAGGTTTCTATCAAGCTGGTTGTGTTTTCTTTGCATTCCTCAGCAAGACAGGCAGATGACTGATTGCTAAAACAGAAAGCAATTAGAAAGTCAGAGAGCTGAAACCTACGCTACAGTAGATGCCATAAAGATAACTATGTCCAACGCATGCTAATTGCTGGAGTCAACATGAAAACTCATAAAAGAGCTGTCTATAATTCATGCAGTCTGGCAAGGCAGTAGCTGTAAGTTACTCACTACAGTTGAATAAACTATATTAAACAAGAGAGCAGGGAGGGAGATGCTCAGCAACTGTTTTTCTCTCTGTGTCTACTACCTCAAGGAAATCTCACATTTTTCCAAGATGCTATTTTTCTGCTGTTGCCAGGGTGAGGAAAGGGTGTCTTGCCCACAAAACAGGCAGAAGGAGTCTTGACCTTTCATTGAGTTGATCCTGATCAGAACAGCTGTTTTACCGCTGCACCAGCATCCCTGCACCCTTCCACCCCACGGCTAGAGATCGCTCACGCACACACACAGTTAAAGTCTCCTTTCTCCTTGCGCTGCCCGGGTGGGAAGGAGCACGGGCTGTCCCCTGCTCTGTTCAAACACATTGCAAGCAGCAGATTCCCTCCCCGTGTGTCATGCTTCTCTGAAAATCAACAGCAGAATTCACCAGCCGGGTTTTGACACAGGATGAAAAGACGCTCACTCGATTTTTCTTTATTACTTTACGCGGGACTAAGTCTCAAACGCAGTCTCACATTGCAGTGAGGGCACCCCACACACGTTCCACCTGCAAAAAGAGGCAAGAATTGTCCTTTTCCTCCACCCGACGTTGGATGGGATCTGGGACACGTGCTGTCACACAGAGAAAAGGGCAGCGGCAATACACACTCCCTGAGGGACGACAGACTGATTGTCACATTTAGAGCTGATTAAAAAGCCAGAAATGGTACCATCTAGCTGTCTCCCCAGCCAGCTACTGCACCTCCGAGTGCTGGGCAAGTGTGCCAATTAAACGAAAATAAGTCAAGGCCACCAATGCATCAGCCCACACCCAACATTTACATGTGAATTAAAAAAAAAAACAAAACTCCAGGTTTTCATAAAGTTCTAATAAAGAAAGAATTACAAAACAGCAGTTTTCGCTCATCTGTCTTCAGAATTTACCTGTTGGGCACCCTGCAGGTGCTGCCAACGCCCAGAGATGCAGATGAAATTGCTAAATGAAATGAAACAATAATCACTACAAATGAAACAATAATCACTACAAATAAGCACAGTTTTAGAAGAGAATGCAGCCACTGTACAGCCAGAGTGGGTGGGTGTGAGGAGGGGGGAGGGAGACACACTCTCGTGGCAGATGGCCAACTCCTGGTTGCCGTCTTGCTCCACTGCCAGCGTTATTTCCATAGCGCTAGACACAAAGGATGACTGACCAGTTACAACTCAACAGGAATGCTGAAGGACTCCACCGCTTGCAATTTTAAAAGCCAAGAGACTGGAGGGTCCTTTTTAAAAAAAAAAAAAAAGCTTTTAATTCAACCCCAACTGTTCGGGCTAAATGCAAGAACTGCCGGGTGGGGATCCCCCCAGCCCGTGTTTTGCAGGAGGACATGGACATCGCTGCAGCAGGTGCTGCTTCTGGGCAGGAGAGCTGCAAAATCTCTTCCTGGGCAGACATACATGCAAACCCATCATACCGCACAGACTTGCTTCTAAAGAAGAACAGACTAATTATAACCGTTCGATTCCTAGCAACAGAGCAGAGTTCTCCTTTCACTCAAGGCAGCTTCTTTCTTTTTGGTTTTAAATAATCAAGGCCCAGCTTTCACCAGCCTCCACGGTGTGGGCCCATGCGTGACTGCTGGGACAGTAACCCAGACGCACAGAGGATTTCAGTAGCATTGAGGCAGGTCAAGCCCTTTCCACTGGATTAGGCTTGAATCCAAAACTCTGGAGAAGCAACGCCAGCTTAAATTGCCGTGTTTCAACTTAGCTTCCGTTGTTTCACAAATAACTAGCAGCATCAAAGAATAACCATCTCACAGCCAATGCCAGTTATGCCCAAGTACCTGGAGTCCACGACGAACTCGCCCTATTTGTGCTCCAGCTGGGTAACTCAAGCTTTGAGAGCTGCAGAGACCAGCTCCGCCTGCTGCCACCCCCAGGCAGCAGCCTGCTCATTTTGACCTAGCACTTACCCCATTTTAACAGCGCTTTTAAACAGCCCAAGAGAAATAAATTGCGTCCATATTTAAAAAAAAAAAAGAAAAAAGAAAAGAAAAGAAAATCCAAGCTGAGGGAGAAGGAACCAAGAGTATCATTTTTAAAAGCTCTCAGCCCACAAATCATCCTCTTTATTTCCTCATCTCCAGAAGGGCTGTCTCCCCTCCCCCAGTTACATGCCTGAACAAGCAAGTTCGCTGTTGCAGATGTCAGGACAGGCTCCTTTTTCCAGCCCGGTACAGAGCAGCCTTGGCTCCAGTTCCACTTTTGCTCACAGGAAGGCAGGGCTTCAAGTCAAAGTAGTGACTAGAGTCGGCGCTTGCTAAGCAGGGTGGGAAAAATAAAGGCCTTTTATGTTAAAGTATACCCAAAGCCCATATAAGCAGGTTTCCTGGAGGAAATCTGTGTTCCAGAGGAAATGACTAGATGCAGCATAAAGAAAATATATTAACACAGACAGTTAAACACACCCCCGCTACCCTCCACGTAAGTTACTTGGCTTTAAGTCCAAACTGCACATTAGCAGCAACAGCAACTGAAAGCAGCTGAATCATTAATCATTCTTCCATTCAAAAGTTGCCAATCCAAAAGATGAACACAGAGCACACGGCTCAGAATTAAGCTCCGCTATCCCCTAATGTGGAATAATTCCCAGTGCAACGTATTCACGTTTTAAATACACCCAGGTATTTGCAAAAACTGCACCTTGTTACATGCAGAGATTGAACACCCGCCATTTAGCAATGGGGGCGGGGGTAAGAAGTGTGTCAGAAAACTAGAACATTGTCAGGTCAAGTCAACAACATCCCACACGCACAGAGGACACCGTAAGGCAGTGGTTAGCGAAAAGCCACGGTATGTAAACAGCAGAAAGTTTGCATTAACCTGTGAAAGGTGAGTTTTTCTGTGGAGAAGAGATACCAAGACAAGAGACCTGCAAAGAGGAAACCGATGTTCTTAAGAGCAAAACTCATTCAACTCCCTTCTCGTTGGGAAACTCAAGAGCAAAAAGACAACACGAGCATCGTTAGCAGATGAAGCCATCCAAAAGCCTCAATTAGAGGGAGTGGGAAACGCCACAACAGTTCAGCGCTAATTGGAAATGCAAACATTTATCATCAGAGTAGCACTCGCTCCTGTGTATAGCTCCATTGTGTTCACCGCAGCTAATGACAGTAGGAAGCTCTGTGCTCCGTAGTATTTATGTAACGACTGGCAAAGCTGTCACATTCCCTTAATTGCTCGCCAGGATTTTCATACTGGCAGTAGTTTTCAATTAAAGGAAATCGCAAAGATTGCTTCAGTTTCACATTGCTTCGTTAAAGTTTTGGTTCTTCTTCAAAGCTGGGGAAAGAGGAAGAATGAATAATTCTCCCAAGACAGAATGAGCTCTGCATCAAACATGAGCTTTTTGTAGACAAACTGAACTGAGAGACAAGGAAAGCACGGTCAAATACCCAGAACTGAAAGACCTAATTTAGCATCAGCAACCACAATTTAAGAACTGCACATAAATCTTCTTTCACGTTTGCAATGATTACTCCTTCAATTATGCTACATGTAATGCTCTAAAAGCATTTCATTCAAAAGGCAAACTGAAAAAGCCTAGGGTAGCTTAGGGTTTCCAGCTAATTGAGCTTTCACAGTAGAGCTGCCCTTGCTGGTAGAGCATCAGCTCTGTTTACAATTACAGGCCATCTACCAAAACGCCCTATTGTACCTACTTTATCATCCCAGTAAGTACAGAAGAATGCTTACCTGGCAAGGTCTTGCGTTCCTAGACTTCCTTACTTGTACCAAATGGACTGCAGAGCGCTCACTAATCCATTAAGAATCATCATTATTTAACTGAATGAGCAGCAGTTTGTTTTTAGGAGGTACCATCCGGCCTTTTATCACATCATTTACTCAGATCCCAATTATACTTTCTGTATGTCAGTAGAGAAAAGAAAGCTCTATAGGACCAGTACAAAGGAACTGCTGCTTCTGCAGTATATTACAACACAACTCTGCGTTAGCGCTCAGTTAAATAAAGCCCATGAGTCAAATGAACTATTTCTACTCCATTGAATAAAAGGAAATATAAGAACATCACTTATTATTGTAGCAGGCCCATTTTAAGGCACTATGTAATTAGGAGTAGGAGTTAATAACAGGGCCAGAAATAGGAGGCAAGGTTTTCCTCAACATCTCCGTGCAAGTCTTTCTGGGGCACGGATCTTCTTATCCTGTGTTCTTGCTACGATTACCTAAGCAGCTTTAAGTGGGACGCGTGGATCTTCACTGCTACCTATTTAAAACTCATTCTTTCTCATGAAGCTGCAACATCGGCTGCGGCCACAAAACCCAATCCAGCAGAGACTGATCGAGCTCCTATACACAGCCCTGTCAGCACCTGCAGCAAGCGACTTGCTTCTTCCAATCCAATTCCCAGTGGACAAGCATCTACATCATAAAATTAGCAACAATATGAACTGCAAATTCAGCAGAATTTGGATTTCACTGATGGATTGCCAGTATGCATGTTTTATTCATCTCAAGACTGCTTTGTCAGGTTGGTTGCATCTCCCCTCTGTATTTAAAATGCTAAAAATGATTTGATGGTCACGACTGAGCAGCCGAGAAGCTCCATAGAATGTTGTACCTACTCTAAGTGCCAGCCAAAACTCACCAGATTTCCAAAATGGAGACAACCACCAAAGACTGATGTTCTAGGAAGCCGTACGAATCAAGGCATTTTGGTTCAGTATAGTATTCCCTCCCATTGCTGTGAGTCACCTTGCTGAAGTCCCATGGCTACTTCCCACTAAAGTCACCAGCATGTGAATTAGCCTCCCTATGAGAGCACAGCAGCAGCAGATGCAGAGTTTTCTGATCATCCTGCCTGAATTCCAATAATTAATATTCAAGGACGTTCACTACCAGCACACTCTCGTAGAGGTTCCAGCTACCTACTCGTAACCCCAAAGCTTCCTCAGTGTTCAGACACTCAAACCAATTCTCACCCACTCACGTTATCTGCCTACACTCCCTCTCTCTCCTATTGTAAATCCGGGGCAAGAGAGTGTAAAATGAGATTTTTTTAATATATATATATTCCATAGCTAGCACACTACAATTTCACCTCTCACCTTTACAGTAACAGCTCTGTTCGCCATAAAAATGAGATACAAACAGGGCAGTCAGTTTTGGAAACAGCTGCTTCACAGCCCACAAGAACTCTCAGCGTTGGTCCCTCAGCACATCCAGGAGGAATGCCATGGGGCTGCACTTCCCAAACCGATTTTGCCCCATCCACTTCATCCACTTTTATGTCATTTACACCCTGCCTCATGGAAGTGCTGCCTCCCTCTTTACTGAGGTTACCACTGGTACACCCGCTGCGGCACAACCCGCGCTAACCTCCCCTTTCCTGATCTCACACTCCTCGCAGAGCGATGTGGTGAAGTGAAAGATGCTGCCTGTGGGAGAGGAGAGCCCGCAAATCAATTCAGACCAGAGTGTGACCATCAGGCTTAACTGAATTGCCTCCTTTGCAAGTATGAGGTTGCTTCTTCCCCTCTTTTCTTTCCAGTCCTTTCCTTTAAGCTGAGTTTTCCTCCATTCCTGGTTATTCTTGTACTGCTGGTATTAGCAGGTGCTGATTCACAGCCTCCCAAGATACACGTTTGGCTGCTTTTATTTTTAAGAAAGCCTAAGTCACTTCAGGCTGGAAATAACTCTTGTTTTTCTGTGAACACTCTTCAATGTGTATCTAGTTTTATCTGAGCAGCTTAAATATTCTACTTTAACAAAAGCCTCAAAGTTTTATCAGTCTCTGTTGCTCTATTAAAATGTTATAAACCAGAGGCACAAACTGGAGCACACGAGGGAAAACTTCTTTACTCTGAGGGTGGCAGAGCACAGGAACAGGCTGCCCAGGGAGGCTGTGGGGTCTCCTTCCCTGGAGATATTAAAGACCCACCTGGATGCAGTCCTGTGTGACCTGCTGTAGGTGACCCTGCTTTAGCAGGGGGTTGGACCAGATGATCTCCAGAGGTCCCTTCCAACCCCTGCCACTCCGTGATTCTGTGATTTGTGGCCTGCCATTGTGCCAGGTCCCTTTTAGCTTTAAAAACAGAAGTTGGATTTAAGCCTAATACATGTTCTTTAAACTTTTAACACTGTTTGAGTTTACATCCCCATAGGTGAAACTTCCCCTGAGGGTTTCAATCCTTAATAAAATTAGAAATCTGCAAAAACCTAATGCTTCCGTTCTGACAAAGCTGAACCGAGGTATCTCGGATAGAAGTGGTCCAATCCCAAATCATGACTTTTTGGAACGGGCTCTCAAAAAGCAGCCCTGAGCAAATCAACCCACAAGTCTGTCATTTGAATATCTTCTGTTATCAGCAGACAGCTTCTGTCTGAGATCCAAGATGATGTACTGTCTCCAGCCCCTGCTCCTCTGGCTCCTAACCTTCTCTCCCCCACAGAGCATCTGTATTCTGGGTATTTCCCTGGAGATTCATTAATTGCTCCTTCCTCAAAGGCTGAGATTATTGGCATTTTTCTCAGACTACATTTTTAAGCATTTAAAAGACCTGTCAGGACAGAGAAATAAATAAATACAGAAAAATATCAATTCATCATTCTCTCTGTCAAGACATCGCAGGTAAAGCAAAGACCTAAGTTTTGGCTAATGTCTTTAAACACCGTTTTCTATCTTGCATGCCTGTATATCATTTACATATCATTTCACACTCTCTCTTAACATCAGTGTCCTCAGAGGGCAAGGGTGAATTAGAATATTGGTATCTCTAATTTAGGAGGCAATTAGACCAATAACAACAAACCAGAAATGAATGTATGCTTAAAATAATCTAGTTAAAATTCTACTTTAATTTAAAATCAGTCAAATAATCTTATTATGCCAAGATAATGCTTTAGGCATGGTTCCAATCCAGCACATCGTTTTTTTAATCTTTCAGTTCCACACCCATAAAGTGATTGAAAAAAACACTGTAAACTACCAGAATGGTCCTTTCTGTACAACAAGTTCCTCTCCCAATTAGAGAGCTCAGGAATACAGGAAAATAAACGTTCCAATGTCAGTCAGCCACTTACAAAAAGAAATGAAAAGAAAACCAGTAAAACAAGAGAAGCATACATCTCAGGCCACGAAATGCAGTTTTCCCATTCTTCACCCAACTACCTGCCAACATCACCTCCAAGGGCACCTCTTATTTCCTCATATTTCCACCCTTTGCCTCGTTTGTCAAAAAGCAACATGTGCCTCTTCTACAGCTGCACAATTTACATCCTTTTATTTTTATTTTTTTTTTAAAAAAATAAAAGAAATAGTTCAAAAATCACCTTTCGTTGCTGGATTTGCTCTCACATGCTGCGGGGCCCTGCTGCATAACAAGCATTTTATCCATCGGACACAGCAGCAGCACCAGCCAGCACAGCTGCCAGAGCCAGTTACCTGCATGGATCACTGAACTGGGGACCAAGGGAAGGCGGCAGAAGGAGCAGGGCAGAGGTAGAGTGTATGTAGTGCAGCAGAGTGTGCACATATAAACATATGTATGTACACACACACGTATGTGTGTATGTATGTACATGTGTAACTTGCACCACCCGGGTAACTCCCTTTGTTTACTCCCGGACAGTGAGTATGCATCACACGACCATTTATAAAGCATAATTATCCTCAAGCGATATAAAGTACTAAAGAAAAAAAAAAAAAAAGCTGTAAAAAGTTACAAAGCCCAACAGACAGCTCTGAATTCATACCATTTGGTATGATGCCTTGCCTACTTACTTCTGTAAGTACACACTGGATCTTATTTCTAGTAACTGGAATCCATATTAATTTAAAAAATAAATAAACCAGCTCCCCAGAGGCATATAAACAAGGTTGCTGCCCAAATCCATGCTGATCTCACGCATACGGGTTATTCAGCCACTACCACTCACTATATTGAAACACGCGTAGGAATTACACGAGAATAGAAAACGAAGACAATTCCCTTGAGCCCGTTTCCTCTTCCAAGACACTTGTGGAGGGAGGGCCAGGCAGCTCAGCAAACGTTAGCCTCACAATTTCCCTTCAGGCTTCGGCTGAAGAAAGAAGAGATTCAAGGTCTTCCAACACCAGAAATAGAAATCCTCCTCTGCAGAAGTTTTGTTCTACAAGGTCAACGCACAGAAGGCAGCAGTGGGTCCCCAGCCATCTCCTTCACCACGCCTTATCCTGCTGAGCCCTCAAGCTCAAACTCCAAATGCCTCTGGCTTATTGGGAGGTGGAAAAGATGCCAACAGACAAAACTAATAGAGTTCCTGAACCACTCGGACTATCTTCATGTTATTTATATTTAGCATTTGAGTGTAAAAAACTAAGGAACTGATGGGTAGAAAGAGATTTCGCTCATCCTGGAATTTAGCAGCAAGACTAAACTTCAGCTGTGAAGCCCTCTTGCCTCCTCCACTGCCTGCATCCCTCAAATACCATTGGAAAATCAGATAGGATGGTTTCAGTGTGTCAACAGCGCACACGATCATGATGAAGTGGGAAGGTCTTCCTTACCACAGGCTTTCCACAGCCTTAAACTTTGAGAAAGTTTGTCTGGAGACACAAAAGCTCACTCCTTGCTGCTAGGACCAGAGGAGTCTCCGTGAATATGTAGAAGTGGTGGGCAAGTGTTTCTTTTCCCCTCCCTACCCCCAAAAGAACAACAGTTAGGACAACTTTCAGACGTTTACACTCAAGAAGAAAATCATTGCAAAGCAGCAAGGTTTAACCTGGCACATTTTTACAGCACACAGTCGGAAAGCCGGAGCAACTTGGCTTCACACGGAGGCAGGATTAAGGATGGCCATCCGACACCAAGCCATGCCACAGTCCTGCAGGATCAGGATCACTGCTGTGCTGCAGCTCGGTGGTCACTAGGGCCAAACCCCACCTCACCTACACACCCAAACCCAGAATATTGCGGCGTGAGGCCGCAGGACCATATGGCAAGAGCCCAGCTGAAGGGTCGCTCATGCAGCCCTGCGAGTCCGAAGCTGACAGAAGAGGCAGGATTTGGTTCAAACCTTTTCTATACCATTAGCGCTCGCACTAATTACGACAGCCACCAGCAGCAGTCACTCTGATGGGAGGGCTGAACAAAAGTGACACAGCTGTCAACCGCATTCAAAGAACCAAATCCTTAAGAGTTCATCGTTTTGGGGCCAGAACACAATCCATCCAGCGAGATACACGGGCTTGCAGCTTTCCTAGGGCAGAATGTTTCCGAGAGTAAGTACAGCTGACGTTAAAAAAACGAAGCGCGTTCGCCTGTTTCTCAGGGGGATTTAAACAGCAGGTGAGTGGGGCTGGTCTGTGGGACATGACCCTTTTTTATTTCAGCTATTTAGATGCAAATTGTTCCCCCTCCCTCCCCCTCTCAACACCATCTGTTAGCCCAGAGGTTTAGACTGTGCCTAGAGTGTAGGTTTTGGGGGAGGGGGATATAGATAAAGCATTGAGAAAATTTCAGTTGATGCCCCTTATTTCCTCTGGGGCACAGTTTAAGGGAGGGAAAAAACCCCCGACAAACACAAAATCCCCACACTTCGCAAAACTATTAAATTACAATAGGATTTTTCTCTCATTCTATTGCACTTTTCCTACCAACTCTGTGGATTTCCTACCCTAGAAAGCATCCCTTGGTCCAGCTTTTGGCCAACAAGCAACATTATATAGTGACACTTATAGCAGGTTGCTATGCCGTTAGCATAGGGCACGAGCTGGTATTGCAGGAAGTATCAGAGATTCAAGTAATTAAAGTCTTAAATAATAATGATGAAGTCCTTTACTACAAGGTGCAGTATTTGATGTTCTTTTAGTGCTAGCGAAGCTACCCCATCTCTGTCTGATTTTCCCCAGTGAGCAGCAATGTACTTTCAAGAACTGTTGAGAGATTTGATCCATTAAACCCTTCACCCGGGGCTCTGGATTCTTCATAGAGCCAAGATCAGGGGTGATGGCACAGAGTACACTTTCAGGAAGCTTGAAGATGGTACAGTATGGGGAGGGGTGGCTGACAGACCAGATGGGTGTGCTGCCACTCAGAGGGATACGGCCAGGCTGGAGAAATGATCCAACACCAACCTGGTGAAGTTCAATAAAGGAAAATGCAAAGCCCTGCCGCTCAGAAGGAATAACGCCAGGAACCAGCACAGCCTGGGAGCCAGTCCGCAGAAAAGCAGCTGTGCAGAGAAAGACCTGAGGGTCCTGGTGGCCATCGAGTTGTCCATAAGCCTCCAAAGTGCCTTTGCAGCAAGGAAGGTCAAGAGCATCTGGGCTGCATTAGAAAAGACACTGCCAGCAGGTCAAAGGGGGTGATCCTTGCCCTCTGCTCAAGGCTGGCGAGACACATCTGGGTTGCTGGGTCAAGCACTCACTTGCCCAGTACAAGAGGCAGGGACATACTGGAGAGAGTCCTGCAAAGGTCCGCAAAGATGACTGAGGGGAGCATCTGACGTACAAGGAGAGGCTGAGAGAGCTGGGACTGTTCAGCCTGCAGAAGGAAGAGCTCAGGGGAACCTTGTCCATGTGCATAAATACCTGGTGGAGGTGTAACGAGGATGGAACCAGGCTCTTCTTGGTGGTATCCAGCAACAGGAAAAGAAGCAATGGGCACAAACTGAAATACAGGAAATTCTGTTTAAGTGTAAGAAGGAGAGGGGGGGATTAAAAACCAAAATTTTTTTCCTCAGGGGCGGAACCAAACCACAGAACAGGTTGCCCAGAAAACTCACGGAGGTTTGGTTTTTTTTTGGAGCACTTTGGGGGTGCTCAAAACCCCACTGGACATACCCCTGAGCAAACTGTTCCAGCAGCGACCACTTTAATTGGGGGGTTGGACTAGACCATCCACAGAGGTTCCTGCCAACATCACCAATTCGGCAACTGCAAGCCACAAGAAGCGGGAGGGAGACTCCAAAGGAGAGAAAGACGCAACATCATTCAAACTACTTATCGGAAACAAAGTGGTTTTAGTCAGCAGCATCCCAGGCCTCAGTTTAGTGCTGAAGATAAATTAAAAGAGGTGGTAAGTGACACCCTTGAGCTGAAAATCAGTGGAAGAGTTGGGATCAGTTCTACAACGCCCTCATTTTGAGTTTTAACGTGTGGAGAACAGTCCTGGTACTTGGGTGATGCAAGCTCTTGTTCCAGTTCTCACACAGACCTCATTTGTGATCTTAGAGGCACAAGGGGGGGAAGTGCAAGTACTTCTTGTTTGCTCTGCCCTCCTCCAATCAATCACCTCTAAAGGAAAGGCAATTCAGACAGTTACAGAGCACACAGCATGAAAAAAAACCAAACCCAACCACCTTTCAGGTGCTTCTGCAACTTCAGTTACCACAAGAAACACATTCTCAGTTAAATAAAAATAGAGAGAACTCTTTGTACAATCCTGATGGGAAACTCAATGGCAGAGGGTAAAAGGGGGCGTGGAGGGATGGGAAAATCCTTCCTCCTCCTTGGAGCCCAGGCGACGAGACAGAAGAGCCCTCCCTAGGGCTTGAAGTATGAACAAGCAGAGACCACCTAAGGGGAAGTGGAGAAGGAAGAAAACACAGTGTTGGGCTTCAGAGCCTCAGCTGCAGCTGAGCAAGTTCTTAGGCTGCCCTTGCCCAACATTCAAGGCTGACACCAAGATGGGTTCAGGCAGACTTTAACGATGATGCTCCACTGAGGTGAAGGGAAAGAGCTCTTACTTTGGCTGGGAAGCCTTCCTGCCGGACAAGGTTTGCAGAGCAACATGTTTTAAAGGGTTTGGGGCCTTTCTCTTTTGTTGCTGTTGGGGTATCGTTTTGCTTTTTTTTGAGCGTTGCCAACACAAACACAACATGTTCCTCTTTCTTGCACAGACAGAAGAGGCCAGAACAACATATGATCTCAACTATTTGGCGACAGTCAGGAACTTCAGGTAACTATTAACTTCTAAAATATATGTAATTCGGTATCTCTTACTGGAAAGCAATATTCTGATCAAAGTTGCAGACATTTCATGGAAACATTTTCCTAAAAAAAAAAATATATATATATAAACCAATTATCTGAACAAACAATGTTTCAATAAATGTGTGCTGATATTTTGAAAGAATTTAAAGTTTTCACTTTAAAATAGAAGTGATTATATTTTCTCCACTTACGAAGAGTATTGTTTTCAGATCATTGGCATTTCCCCTACAGAATGGGAATCTTCTTTATCCACTGCTCTAAATCACCAGCTAATTTCTCTTTCCAGATCTCTGGCATTTCACCAGCATTACTGAGAATTTAAAGAACAGTTACTGGAAATGTTTTTATTTAACCAACTTCTTGTTCACAAATCCAAGCGCATGGATAAATTTTAAGGGCTGCAATCCTGCAGTTTGATCTGCAGTACAAGACACAGGCACCAATTCTCAGTCTCCTTTAAAAAGACAGAAAGGTCATCTGTGACAGCTAAGGGGTACTTGGCCTTAATGCCAGCAAGCCACCCACTGGAAACAGTGGGAGTTTGGCCCAAATTAGGATTTCAGGATTTATCCCATAATGCCCTGTAACACTTCCCACACAGTACTACCTGACAGCTTCTGAAAACTGGCAAAATGTGAAGGATGTGCCGGCAACATCAGAGATGAGGTTTCCAAGGGTGTATTTTGTAGCAATTGAATTCAAGCAACGCATGCCTGCATACGCACGTATTCTCGCAATTCCACATTAATAGAGTCTTTACCATGCTGATTGTAAAAGCACAGGGGCTAAAAACCAGTCTCCAAAAGCTACTCAATGCCAAACAAACCAGGCTTTTAAAAGCAAAAAACCCACAAAGCAGTTGCATCCAGGACATCACTTAACTTATGATAATCCCCCACTTTTGGTTCCCTGCTGTTATGAGTGATTAGATAAGTAACACCAACAACAGACAGATGCTTTTCTAGAACCTCTTTCCAACACCACATCCCAAATGGTCACCTCACCAACACCTCCAGAACAGCCCTAGAATCATGACTGCCACCCCCAGCATGACCTGGGACCAGGTGGATGGGTTTACAGCCAGGAAGCATCGAGGCCTGAGAGCCAACTGCTGCCCACACAGTGCCTTTGCACCCAAATCTAACAGCATGGATGCTCAGGGAACCAGTCTGCTAGTGGTTGATGGTCTTTCCCATCCCTGTTCCTCACTCTTACCTGGTCAATATTTGCTTAGTTAAGTAGATGCCAGAGTTGAACGTTTCCCCTGAGGGAAACACGGCTACGAGCCCTGTTCAACCCAGTCTGACCTTTATCCTGCGGGGAGCCAAGCAACTGCCAGTTCACGTATTCCACGAGCCAACAGCTTCGTGCAGCATCGCTGCTCTGAACGGGGGGCCCGGGTCCTGCCCAAATTGAAGTCACCGATGTCACTAACAACCGCATAGGGTCTGCAGCATCTAATTCTTAAATGGATCCTTTATTTGGATCCCCGGAGGTAGCAGGGGCTTGCACGTGACAGGATCAACACCTACAGCGCAAGTCAGGTCGTATCCCAGTAAATGAAGCAATGCAGCAACTGGGACACAAGGCGTAAGGATTTGGTGCAGCCTCTTTGGCTGTCACAGCAGCTCCCTGACAACAACCAACAGAAAAAAGAAAAAAAAAGAAAGAAACAAAAAGAAGTTGAAAAGATAGCCATGGGACAGCGGGTCTTTCAGGGATTGAGACGTGGCTCATTTCGGAGCAAGCCAAACTAAGCACACACGCTGCTGAAGAGACAAGACAGGTTCCAATTTTAAAGTAGAGTTTAGTTATCAAATGACAAGAAGACTTCTACAGGTGAGTTCCTATGCTTGCATTTTACCCTGAAACTAGTCATTTTTTAAGGTAATCCAAATGCAGGAGAAGGAAAGAAGCCGGACTCAAAGCAAAAAAAGCAGCAAAAAAAATCCCATGGTTGTCATGTTTATGACTTATATTCTCTAGACGGCAAATCTCTGGAGCAAGCAAAAGCCTGTCTGCTCTCCACTTCATAAACCCTCGATATCATAATCACATTTTTAAAATATCGCCTTCCTGAATGATGCAAATTAAAAGGCGTAAGTAATCCTCTGACATACTATTGAAAACCACACACCAACACGAAATAGCAATTTATTGCATGCAAGTCCACTAAACTATTACTTGCAGCATAATAAACAGCAGCCACACAGATACCACTGTCACCGCTGAGTGGAAAACCTAGGAATTTCCTCATCCCTGGCCCCTGGAGTTTGACTGAGAGAAGCTGAACTGCTTCTGCTTGGAGCAGCATTTTGTCCTCCAGAAAGACTGCAGTATCTCAGCTAACACAGCAATTGTCCCGTAATTATCATTCATGCTTTAGAGTCAATAAAAAGGGACCCTTAACTTCAAAAGTAATTTTTAAGGCAAAAGCAGCAGAAAGCTTTTCAAGTTATGACTGTGAAAGGACAAAGAGAGGAGATTGTGCATTTATATTGGTCAGTAAGGCACCCATCGTGACAACTGTGACTGGGGATGGTCACGGGAGACCAGGGTTCACAGGCCACACCGAAAGCAGTTTTATTTTCACGGAAGGAATGCAGTTGTTGACCACTCAGAAAGACCCCAAATGAGAAGGCAGGCTGGCAAGCCTCAACAAGACACCCAGCTGGCCCCACAGCCTAGACAAAAGCTTGGTTCTCTGAAGCGTTTTATTTTCCCTTCCTCTTCCAGAGTTAAAATTGGGATGGTACCAGTTCCTCTTTCCCAAATGGAAAGCCCTCCGAGAGCAACGAGACTTCCAAGCTTCCCAGTGAGCACGCAGACCGTGCCGTCAGAGCTTGCTGCTTACGTGTCAGCAGTCAGGGCATCCGCAGGGTAGTTTTGGGATCAGAGCAGAGCTACAGTTGGACGTTCTCCAGGGGTATTTTAGGAGAACAGAATCAAATTGCCACACAAACGTGATTGCCAAGTTTTGGTCTAATGTTACAGCAATTTGCTTGACACGTTTTCTTTCAGAGGACAAACTGGTGAGGTAATATTTTGTTATTACTAATGTGTCCAAGTCCCCTAACGCAGCATTCATATCTTTGGTAAGGGACAGGATTCCTTCCCCTTCAGGTTCTACTTTTGATAACAGAAAACATTACAAACGCGTCGTGCAGCTTGGAAAAAAGATTTGGATAGACTGAGTTTAAGACAGTCAGTCAGAAAGATGCAAAGCAGCATTCTTAAATGACCTATTCCCCCTCAAAATCCACAAATTCAGACCAGAGGATGTTTGGTGCTCTGCTTTTTTCTTCCAGGAGTCCATTCAGAGCGCCAGCCTGCAAGACATTTGCTGAGTAACCGGTTACTGCATTACCTGGTGCTTTCAATTCGTGCAGCCCACGCAGAGCTGAATCATCTGGGA
The DNA here is from genome assembly GCF_034619465.1 of Leptosomus discolor. Taxonomy (NCBI): domain Eukaryota; kingdom Metazoa; phylum Chordata; class Aves; order Leptosomiformes; family Leptosomidae; genus Leptosomus; species Leptosomus discolor. The sequence continues at coordinate 3,970,116 of NC_141391.1, forward strand.
AACAAGATTTCCCTGCCTCCAACCCCACAGTATTTAAGAGAGGTCAAATTCTGCCCGCTTTCAAAAAGGCTGCCCAGAAAACGTGTGCGAGATCAGCACATTTCTATGCTCCCCTCGCCAAATCACTGTCCGCCCAGCTCTTGCCCAGTGCAACTCTCCGTTTCCAAGCCTTGCAGGCACCTCACAGCATCACACAGAATACACTCGGAGCATCTGAGTGCATCAATGTGCATTCAGACCATCTGTTAAACCCACAAGGCATCCAGTCAGAAGACCCATAAAGAGTGGGGAGTCAGTGCTAAGCAGCGAGTATGATCTCCTTTTCACCGTCTCTTTTAAAAGACATTTTGGTCCTACTTCCCGCAGAACTGGAATGTCACTTAAAGAGGACTTTTTGCTCACAGAGCCACATGAGATTTCAGGTTTCAGAGTAAAGCTGAGCTATCGAAAAGAACAAGTCCATCTATAAAGCAGGGAACTCAGTCAGGCTCTTCAAAGTAGAGGACAGCGCCTTCTCCATCAGACAAGGCTTCGTGAACGTAGGGTTAGAATTGGCCACTACTTGACAGACATGACTGGGAAACCAACCCCTACTCTTGACTTGTTTAAATCAAAGCAGCCACCTCTAGGAACAAGGACTGAAAGAATATTTTTGCTTATAGTGTAAGAATCTGTTTTAGTAGAATATTGAGGTGGTTAGACTCTGCACTAGCATGTGAACTGTGCCTCTTCAAGGTTTCAGAGCAAACAAATCAGTAAAGTTTAGAAAGTGAGAAGACAAAAGAGATTTATTTAAAGAGATTACAGACCCCTAAACCAATTAAAAGAGCCACGTCATTCTCTAACACTATTCATAAGAATTGAGCTCAACCTTCAGAAGCCTGTCATCTGGATTATTATTATTTTTTTAAACATGAAAGGCTGTATCCCAACACTGAGCTTCAAGCCTAAAAGCATTTTTGTCTGAAGATGATCGACCATAGCAAAAATCAAGTTAAGGAGTGTGAAAAGTGGCTTCAGATCTATTTACCAGGTGTATGATTCCAAGCACCAGCTTGATAACTATGTTGAGCATCCACAGGCACAGACGGGACCAACCATAAGTCGGATGAGGGACAAGTCCCAGTCTCAGTCACATGGAGGCACCAAAAATCCATTTTTTTTTTTCCCTCCAATTCTCCGAAGTTCTCTCCTTTCTTGAATCCCTGGAAGAAGGGCATTATTTCTGCTCTATTCCACTTTGTATGGGATTCCCTGTGAGTACAAATTCCCGATTTTCCCTTACTTTTTGGCATGATCTTTGTACAGGAAGATATATTTTAAAAAGAGCTTGAGTTTCTAAGAACTGCAGCTTTCCACTCCACAAGTGAGACGAAGTGGTCCAAAGTCACACTCTGTGCAGTGACAGAAACAAAGATCTTACCCATTTCCTCAGAGCCCTGCAAAGTCTGTGAAAATCATTTAGTTATCAAGCCACAAACACCACTGGCCCCATCAGCTTCATGGGCTTGGAGTGGTTTCTAAAGAGCAGGCCACGCTTCTGCGGGTGACCTCCTACCCTTGGCCAAGAACACTGTTGGCTGGAGCTGTGACAATGCAAAAGCAACAGGCTAATGACAGCATCACTTGAGCAGAATCTGTCCCACGGGAGAACAGTTACTGCTTAGGGATCCCAAGAGAACTCCACCAGAGAGATCAGGGGAAATATTTTTGCAGAAACCCAGTTGCACGCACAAAGGTGGAGAAGGAAATGGCACAAAGCTCTCCGACGCTGGTTTGCTTGTACTAGTTACAGGAATCCACAGCAGCACAGACTTCAGCCGAAACATTAGCCACTCGTACATACCCTGGGCTCCAGGCAGCTTGACACGCCTGCCCGTGCTCCAAATACACCTCTGATGGCAGTGCAGGCTCAGCTACGAAGACAAGCACTGCAGCTAGGTGAAAGCCATTTCAACCTGATAGCACTCGTTCAACAGAAGCTCGAGCACAGCCCCGGTTTCCTCTAAAAATGAAAAGCTTCAGCGAGACAATTCATGCGATTAAAGCCACACAAAGCCTTGAGTCACTTGCTGGGTCACGATCCAACTGATTCTAAGAACGTGCATGCAGGCTGCTTACCCAGAAATTAACCTACTGCCTTGAAAAGCATTGCTTAATTTAGAAGAATGATTACTTAGAGCACCTGCTGCTAGCCGCACAGCTTCTGATATGCCAGCTTCTCCAAAATTAATGCTAAGTCTTCTAAAATTATTTACATAAGTAATTAAGGAAAGAACTAAAAAAAGAGCGCTAAATGTATACCATAACAATCAGCCGGGTTATCAGCAGCAATTGAAACTATAATTTCCAAAGCAAATAGCGGGAGTTAAGGCAGCCTGAGCTGAAGTCGCAGTCGGTCCTTGCAGCAGCCTCACATCCTCAGCCAGGCGTAACAGAAAACGCATTGCACAGGCCACACACACCAAATCACACACGTGCCTGACACCACCGCCTCGGGAGGAGCTCCACACAGCAGGAGAACCTTTGCAAAAGAGCTCTCCTGGCTTTAAAGCCACGTTACTTGTGGGCTTTAAAACTGAAGCCCAACCCACAGTAGCCTTGTCATGCACGTGTAGTGCCTGTTGGAGTAATTGAGCGCTGAGGTCAGGAGGCAACAGAGGGAGGAAGAGAGGGAAAGAAAGAAGGACTGAGGAGCAGGCTCAGTTCTCAAGGCCTTAGTCCTTCTCCAGAAGTTTCTGTTCGCATCTACACATGGGGACTCAAAAGAAGTCCATGGGCCCTGATGAGATGCACCCACAAGTGCTGAAGGAGCTGGTAGGTGTCACTGTGAGGTCGGTCTTGATAATTTTTGATCAATCATGGTAACTGGGAGAAGCGCCCATAGACTGGAGGAAAACAAATGTCACTCCTAATCTTCAAAGAGGACGACCCAGGGAACTACAGGTGGGCCTACAGGAACCTCATGAAGTTCAACAGGGAGAAGTGCAAAGTCCTGCACCTGGGCAGGAACCACCCCAGGCATCAATACATGCTGGCGGTCTCCCATATAGGAAGCAGCTTGTCAGAAAAGGACCTGGGGGTCCTGGTGGACACCAAGTTGAACATGAGACAGCAATGGGTCCTTGCAGCCACAACAGCAAATGGTATCCCGGGGTGCGTTAGACCAAGTACTGCCAGCAGGTCGAGGCAAGTGATCCTTCCCCTCAGCACTTGTGAGGCCACATCTGGAGTGCTGTGTCCAGTTCTGGGCTCCTCTGTACAAGAGACAGGGACAGACTGGAGAGAGTCCAGCAAAGAGCCATGAAGATGCTGAGGGGACCTGAGCATCTCTCCTAAGAGGACATGTTGAGAGAGCTGGAATGTTCAGCCTGGAGAAGAGAAGGCTCAGGAGGATCTCATCAATGTATATGAATACCTGCAGGGAGGATGCCAAGACGATGGAGCCAGGCTCTTGCCAGTGGTGCCCAGTGCCAGGACCAGAGGCCATGGGCACAAACTGAAGCACAGGAGGGCCCCCCTGAACGTCAGGAAACACTTTTTCACTGTGAGGGTGACCAAACACTGGCACAGGCTGCCCAAAGAGGTTGTGGAGTCTCCGTCCTTGGAGATATTCAAAAGCCATCTAGGCACGGTCCTGGGCAACGGGCTCTGGGTGGCCCTGCTTGAGCACAGGGGTTTGGACTATATGACCTCTGGAGGTCCTTACAAACTAAACCAGTCTGTGACTCTGTGAAGGCACATACCTAAAGGCGTACAGGCATCAAGAAGAGCCCTTCCAATGGTTTCAAGAGGCAGCGCAAACCTTTACCTTATTTCTAACTACCAAATGCACGTTTTTATTCTGTTTGGAAAAAAATGGCATTTCAATAACGGTAACTGAGATGCTGGATGCTTCCTTCCAGGGGAAGGAAGAATTCAGAATCAAACATGGAACCCTTTACCACACAGGCCTGTCTCAGAGAAGAGTCGGCCCACTCGCTCATGCGCACAGAAGTTGGAAGCAATTCAAATCTGGGAGCTTATTTCTGTTCCTAATCAAGACAGAGGTTATTTGCAAAAATTCAGCTGGGATCTTAAAACCTCCTTCATGCCTTCAGAAGGACTTTTTCAGCAGCTTGAAAACATCTAAGAGCCTGTGCCTGCTTCCTCCCCTGACCCATATATATCAAACCATAAAAGCTGCAAGCGGCCCATACAAAAAGGTTTGCCTTTCAGGAGGTGGAACAAAGAACATAACATTCCTGTCTGAGTGCAACAAAACCAGCTTGAACAAGGTTTCAAAAGGTCGCAGTCATTACAGCCTCCCAGAACTAGAGGCACCCAGTTGCAATTCAAGCGACGCAGCTCATCTCTTTCAAGCCCGAAGGCTGGCTAAGTTTGCGGGTCTTTTGGGGACACTAAGCAAAGTACCAGAGTGCCTCTGCTTCAGACACTGGCTGTCTCTGAAGCCAAAGAAAACAAAGTAAAACTCGAAGTTCTGAGGTTTAGGAGATCTGTGAGGGCAAAATCACACTTTACAGCTATGCAGCAGTCCAGAAAACATCACACCTCATATTATTTCTTAGGATGTTCTTATTTCTTTGCTCATGGCTTACATATTCAAGCATCTTCTTTGAATGTGCAGCATTCAAAAAGACCCAAATATCTGCTGTTTCTCTTCACAATGAATTAACAAAGGATTGGAATAAAGAGATACCCTGAAATTGCTTTGGAAGGGAAAATGAGCAAGAATTTCTGCAGAAAAGGATAATACTCCTCTACCCGCCCCACCCCCCCAACTCTTCATGCCCACACTAGAGGCTTATAAAATTTCAGGATTTTTTTCCAGATTTTAAGCAATGCACAGAAAACTATCCCTCCATAAAACACTTCTCGGTGACAAAATGTTTCTAACGTGGGTGAAGGAACAACTTCTGCTGGGTAACACAGAATACCTGAAAGTGCACAAGAGCTCCCCTACCTGTGTATAAACTGGGGACACAGCTGAAGTGAGCCGAGAAAGGTCGCACAAGTTTACAGGAGAGGAGAAACACCACGTGGGTTTCCAGATTTCTGTCCTGCTCTGGTTCTAGGTTTTCTGTTTCCACCCTCGAACCCCCTGCTAATTTTGCAAGCGACTCCAGAGCAAGGCACAGAGTGGGATCTGCCAGCTGGGGCAGGCTGCCAGGGAGAAGCTGCTGGGTCTGGTACCACACTCAGAATGGAAGTAGCACAGAGAGCAGAGTGGGAGCCGGCGATGCTCTGCCATCCTTACCCATCTCGTGTGTAACTTTCCCGATCGGGGACACCAGCGCTGCTCACTGTCTTTTTCCTTTCCTCCTGAATGAGGCTCGTGGGTTTTTTCCCAGTTCAAACTATCAAGTGATAACAACACTTTACCCTCCTCCCTATAGGGCACAAGTGACACGGAGCAGAGATTTGGATCACCGCTCCTGGCACGGCTTATGCTGTTCTTGTTCCGACCACGGATACCAGCGATGGGATTTTCATTTCAGGCGTCTCTTTCTGGAAAACCACTTCACCATCAGGAATTTCTCTACAGTTTCTGTGCTCTGAGGTGCGTAAAGCCCTCAGCACGTCCTCTCAGACTTATATGACTGACACCGGCCTCGTTCCTTGTTCCCCACTTCCCCCAGCTGACACCAGGCTGAATCTCCGCTAGAAGCACATGCTCCGACCTATGAGCTCACCCTACAGCAAAGCACATCCAAGCTGTGACCTTCTGTCTAAAGTGCGCTCAATTACACCGCTCTGCTGAACAGCTGAAGAACATCTATTCCAACCCGCTTATCTTCGCCCCACCTCCTTGCTGATCTGCTCTTCCAAAGAGTTTCCTCCTTCCATAGGAGACTGATGGCAGATGTCCATCGGTTGCGTACAGTTGCGAAGCCCCAGCATCACCAGTTACTTCCCCTCGATCTTCAGTCCTGAACGCTTTTCAGATCAATGGCATGACCTGCCGCTTCAATATAACGTTAAGAGTTAAGCATCAAACCCCTCCTTTGATTCACGTAAGGCGGCTAGTTATTTTGACAAGAGAACCCACATTTCTAGACGCTCTCTAGAGACACTTCTCGGGGCAGAGAACAGAGGTATAACAAAAGCAACATCGACCTCAGTCAGTGGCAGCAGTGTTTGAGCCTTAACACAGTAAAAAGGAAAGGTATCTGCCCTTTGTATCACTGGATGCAACAGACAGACATGCCAACTTCTCCAGGGTTTTGGCTTCAGAAAAAATAATTGGCAGCCACCGCCAGGTTCAGCAGGACACCACGAGGTCGCAACTGTGCGGTTTATCAAAAGTTTAGCTTCTTCAACACCACACTGGGATTTTGATAACAGGGTAGTAAAACTACCTCCAGTACGTGAGACTTTCTGAAAGGGATGCTCACTTCAGCCACTGGAAACAAGCAGCAGATGCTAACGACATGCAAAGTTTGACACATAAAATTCATTAGCATCTTTACAGAGTTTGTGGTTTGTTTTTCATATTTCTCTTTGTGCACAGTGAAAGAGAGGCTCTTATTTATATGCTCTGCTTCCAGTACTGCAACAATTGAGTGTTAACACCTTTATCACTTCTTTCTTCTTAAGAGAAAAAGCCCAAACAAACAAAAGACCATGCACACACCCTGGATTTTCCCTCCTTAACGGTACAGAAACATTTTACTCATCTGCTCCCTGTCCCTTTCAGGCTTTACAACCAAAATAAAATTTTAGTTGAGAGCACTGAAAGAACAATAACAAGAAATACACAACCACTTCTAAAAGGTCCGTTTGTGACTTCCAGTGCAATTTGTTTTCATTCTCAAAGACTCAGGAAACAACCTTCACCCAACCCCTCTAGCACTGCCACTAAATCCGAAGCAACTCAACTGCCTGGTGGGGACCACGCTTTGATTGCAACAGGCACTCCTGTTCCAAGGAGATGGGTGAACTGTCACAATATAATACCCTGGCACCGGGCATCGTGGGAGAAGCCATCCGAGTTAGCATCAAGCCGTGGCTGAAAGGCCTCGGAAGCCGATTCACATCGCATTTGGCGATCACCGCTACATGGACAACAACGTCAGGCACAGCTGCAATCGACGTCCCTGTATCTGCCCTGAACCACAAATGAGTGGCCCAAAATAAAGCTATGAGGAACCCTTTGCTTCGGCTCAGTCTCCCGCTGGCCGTCAGCCAGCCCAGAGCAAGTCCCACAGGTAGAGAGAACCTAAGAGAGATCGGAATCAGGCGTCCCATCAGTGAGGTAACCAATTTCGCTGGCCTTTTCATCAATCCCTCAGGGCTGTTTTCACCCTCTCATGAGAATCTGGGATGCAGTTATGTAAAACAGATTCCTCACCCTTAATTAAAATAAAGTTCACATGCACACCCTGCTGAAGGCAGCATTTAAAAAAAAAAAAAAAAACAAACCAAAACACTTCTATGAGGGATAAGTCACTTATAATTAAAAGAAAAAAAAAAAAAAGATCTCCGCACGCACGTAAGGGAGTGCCGAACCCTTGCCAGCCACCTGGATAATCACTTCCTATGAAAAGGTGCAGAAGAGAGCCCTGGGGAAAGAAAGGGTCACGCAGCCTCTCTTGCAAAGGCAATGCAGGTGGGATTTGCCCAGCATGGGTGAAAGCTGCAAAGCCTGTCACCAAATTCCACCTACTCTGAGGCCACAAGCACCAATTCTTCTCTATTGCACTAGTATTCTCTTTCATCTCTTTTAAAATCAAAGCTCATCTTGTTTTATCCACAGTTCCCCGGTCGTAATAGCACAAGAGCTGATAGATGTTTCATATTCAGCTTTACCTGCTGACTTTATCATTTAAACCTCACCCATGTCCCTCCCCTCCTTCCCAAAAGGAAGAGTCATAGCCATTTTAGCTTCCCCTTGGAAGGCAGCTCATCTCTTTGGCCCTTTTAGCTGCCTTTTTTGCAATGCCACTGTGTCCTTCTGGAGATGTGGAAACCAGAACTGCACATCACACACGAGAGGCAGGTGCAACAAGCATTTATCCTGAGGCAAAATGACACCCTTCGTCCCTTTCCTGATGAGGATGGTTGGCTTTTTTGGTTGCTGCTGCACAGTTTCCCTCTCCTTCCTGAAAAAAAAACCTAATCATCCCACTTTTTTACTTCCTACTATTCACGTGCCTTTAAAACTTTAATAACCTTTCCTCCAACCTTGTAGGAGTTTAAGTTCTTGACAGAGGTTTTCTGAAAATCTAAATATATTGCATCCATTTTAACCATTTCTTACCACACCCCACAGAACTTCATGAAGTAGAGCAGCAGGATTTTCACTTTTTCAGAAGCCACACTGACTCTTCCCCAACAGCTAACATTTATCTGCGTATTCAGAGATCCTTATTACAGACCTTTCCATTCCTGGTAGCGTGACTCCAGTGTGCTGTTCCCAGGATCCCCTCTAGAGTCCTTTTTATAGATGGGAATTACGTTGGCAGCTCCCCAGTCCTCTGGCACAGCAGCCATCTCTAGTGATAAATTATACAGCTTGGCCAGCAGATCTGCAGTTTCACATTCAAGTTCCTCAGGACTCTTGGTCGAACACCACCCAGCTCCGGTGACTTATTAACATCTAACTTATCTACTTGGTCTAATTTTTTCCTTTTGTATTTATTTCAAATTATTTTTTCTGATCTATTGGCCACAAAAAGTGTACTTGATGTGCTATGTCCCCGATACCTTCAGCAGTTAAGACCTGATATTCTCTGCTAAGGCTTTATCAGCTCCAAGTAACCTTTTTACACCTTTGACCACAAGCACTCCCCAAGATACCTTAATCCTAACGGATTATATCCTAATGTATATAATATTTATGTCCTAACGGATACAAAAACATCCTAACGGCTCAGAAGAGCGGTCCCAAGACAGACTGTTTCACCTACCTGCTGGCCCTGCTCTCCCCCTCACACCAGCCTGTGCCCTGGCAGGGCTGTCACCCTGCCTTTCCTTCCTGGTGGAGGTTTCAGATACCACAGAGATCAGTGAGCTTAAACTGGGTCACCATGGTAGCCAGCTCCGCTTTAACACAGGGTGCAGATCCAAGCACTTACAAGGCAAGTTTGGGACAGGAGCTATCAGGGCCTGAAGTGGGGTTTCTGTCTGGGCTCCTCCTGACCGAGAAGGCTGGTGCAAATGGAAAGTAATTTTTGTGCAATGCGATGACATTGATAGATGCCAGGCGATCCACGGTGCAAACAACTGCAGATTTAAGTACTAAATGAAGTACTAGAGCAGGCACCTTCCTTGCTGCCACACAAAGTGTTTCTGTTCCTCACCAGCACATCCCTGTGACACTCACACGTTCAATGAAAATGCTTCTTCCAGACGAGGCTGCGTGTGAAGCTACCTGCCTGCGCAGGCACTTGCAGAGTGGAGACCGAAACAGTTTCCTTCTTCCACACCCTCCATTTCTTGGCATTTATACCCTTCAGGAGCCCATAAACAGTCTTGCCCTCCTCCTCATTTTATAAAAACTACACAAGTATACAGCTCTTTTATCTTCCTTTTGCGTCAATCCCTCCAGCCCCAAAGTCATTTCTGTTGCTTTCCTTCCATTTCCTGGTGTTTATTTGCTAGAAAGTAACAAGGATCAAAGGCAGCAATTACTTCAGAAAAAAAATTCCCCCCACCCCTCACACTGATTAGCAACATCAGACCCAATTTTCAGAAAGATATTTAGGAGTTTTTAAAAATACTTTACCAGCTTAGGTGCCAAATCCCAACAGTTTCCGAGGGAATCAAGCGCCCACGCGCTTTCTGGATTCCCACTAGATGCCTACCCACATCTTTTAGTACGTAACCACATGAAACACTCCTCTTTTGTTCTCAAGGTTAGGCTCTCTAGGTGCTCCTCAGACAGTGTCTGAATGTTCCCACTAAAACCTATAGGCTACTGAGAGAGTTCTGTCCCCAGGTTATAGTAAAAAAAAAGAAAAAAAAAAATCAGGAAAATAAAATTTAAAAAACAATTTTAAAAATCACACAACTTTTTTTTGTTTCTTCATGCCCAGCAGATCTTACGAATACCGGCTGCACAGTTCCTGACAACATGAAAGTTTCTCATCTTGTTTTCATCTTAGCTATGAATTCCGAGGTACAAATGTTGCCAAAGTCTTTCTGTACATATTTCAAGCTATTCAGAGATAAGGAGACATTATGCTATACCAGAAATGTGCTTTCCTGTTCCTCCTGCTTCTGTCTGTGCCCTTTACCCCTGCATGACAGAAGAAAGTTTATTACTTCTCCAGTGTAGCTGTGGTTTACGCTCACTGTGAGCCTTCAGGGGCAGCGTTTAGGTGGAAGGTGACAAGGAAACTCAGCACCTCCATGAATAAGCCACCAAACATTTGTACAAAGAGACGACTCCTGAACTATTGCACCTTGACTACGAACTGAATGACTGCAAGATGGAAGGGGAACAGCAAAACAGTAGGATTATTTAATAACGTTTGTGTGACTGGCAGCAGCATTAGCAACTTAATTCTCTCTTGGATTAAAACTATAGATCCAGCTGGACACCAGCAAGAGTTTGGGCCCAGCTTAGAACCTGCTGGGAAAAATATCCCTTCAATTCTGAATCATCTTTCCAAGATTACAGGAATAGATATAACACGTACATGACACAAGACATTATGCAGGTGGGTGATGGGAAAACCCCAGAAATGCTCTCCTACACTAACAAGTGAACCTACTAGGCAAGGGGTGGAAGACTCTACAGTATGGCAGGGATTACAGGCATTATGCTCCCACACCGAATCAAAGGAGGATCCAGAACAACACAACAACAGGAGTGAGGAGAAAGACATGATCCAGTTGGGAACTTCTGTCAGGCTCTTTCTCCCAAATGCACTTTTCAAAGACAGAGAAACAGTCAGAGAGGAGTCCAAATCCCTTTTGTACCAAGGGCTTTCAGACACAGAGCATAAGCAGGTCCAGCAGGAGCTGACTGGGCAGGTGTTAAAGGTTCAGAGAGCTTGGGGACAGAGGAAGGCGAGAACAAAATATCCAAAATAAAAAGCTGCAAACAGCAGGTACCACAGCGACAGACAGATCTTACAAGAGTGAAAAAGCACTTACTTGTGAGCTAATCCTGAGAAGCCATCAGGTCTAGCCATATGTCTTACAACCAGGTTTCAAACCTACAGAGAGCTCCGGGACCTTTAATACTACACCACAGCTACACTCACTCACATCGCGCTGTGAAGTGTTCTGCCAGGTCAGCTCACAGCCAAGCGCTGGAAGGGAAAAGCACCCTTGCCTTTGGATGGCTGCGTGCCACGATGAGCTCAGCTGCGTCAAGCTTCACCCCCTGATCGCAGCCTCCGAAAAAAACTCAAGCGAAGAGCACGCTCCCAGCAGGTGGAGAGAGAACCCTCCTGTCCTTTCATCACGCATTCAGTCTCCGAGAAAATGCAAGTTCAGAATTATACTGTTAATATGAATTTTGAGGTGGCCACATCAAAAGGGAAACAGCTGCCAACAGCCACATCCTTGCTTTATAGTTTTGCGATGGAGGGGGCGGGGCTGGGTTTTGGAAAAAAAGCAGAACACAAGCTTCTCATCTGTTAGTCCAGAAGAACGCAACGTCAACCACAGGCTCTTTCCTTCCAAATTTGCAGTTAGTTCATTAGGAATTTAGGATCAGAGCCCTCACAGAGAGGTCAAACAGTCTTTATGCTGAAACTAGCACAGGTTATGCTTTATCCAGAAGCCTTTCACTGCTCACCCCGTCCGCATCCCAGTGAAAAGAAAAACAACGCTAATGAGAGCCCCACCACAGAAGGGAAGCGTGTGAGTCCATGAGAAAGGAGAAAGACAGACCACTGAGATCACACTTGCTCATCCTGCTGGATTTCAGATGATTTACCTGCAGCTGCAGATGGAACAGAATCTCAGGTCTTCAAAAACAAACACAACTACACCACACACCGGATGAGATCACTTTGTTGAAGTCACTGCTCCTCGATACCGAGCCAAAACAACGGGGTGGGATTCAAAGAGCAACCGAACATCATCAGATACGCAAGGCATCCACTGTAGCACTACACTTAAAGCTTGATGACAGAAAGAGGCACGATGTTAAGAGCAGAAAGCCACTGGCTGCTCAGGTGAGATTCTTTTAATCTCCATGACCATCACCTCCTGAACGGCACTCTTAGGCATTTAATGCTGCCACATGTCAGCATGTGACGAAATATCTTTGAAACAAACAAAAAAAGCCCGCACGAGCACTGTTGGTGGCATTTGGACTAGGTCCCGGGACGAGTAAGCACTGGATCGGAAGGCAGCGAGGGTTCTTGCAGGATGTACCTTGTATTAGAAAGGACTGGCTCTTAAAAAAAGCAAAGGGCATCTAAAATAAAATTGATAATGTGCATTAAAGAAAGAAAGAAAACAAACCCCAAACCCCTGATCCTGATGATCCCCTAATGAGCTGCAGGAGGCAAAGGAAATCAAGCTGAGATCATTTCAACATTGGCATTTTTTTAAAGCAGCCAGTAACTTCAAAAGAAGACACCGCACACAAGAAAAGACATTTTTGGTTGGACTAAGTAAATGACTAAATTCTTACAAATATGGCCAGCTCATCACTTCTGAATGCTTTTCTTTTGCAACTCAAGGACCCGCTTCCGAGAGACACAGAACAAACGAAAAAGCCAGCACTCAGGAGTCTACAAGGACGATGTAATGAGATTTCTGGTCATTTAACCTACCCTTGCCGCCTTCTCCTGCCCTGTCCCCCCAGATCCCCTCTTCACCATGAGTAAATCGGAGACAAGTTTGGGAGGGGGGACTGTCAGCATGAGCTGGCAGGATGCTGTTTCAGCAAGTAGAACTTTCATGTGAAAGCCAGAAGTCCTACTATGACAGTGCAGTGAGTCACCGGATGACAAGTCACTGAGGCATTTAGATGCTGGTTTTGAAATCTAACAAATGACGCTGTTTTGCCTTGTCTAACTAAGGATGTGCCTTTATTGAACCTAGAATTCAAACACCGCCTGTGACCGTCTGCCTCCATGTAAAGACAGCCTACACAGAAAGATACACTGGTTGTGTTCTACTTTCTGGCTTTCAGGAGAGCCCTGAAGGAATCTCGAGTTCTTTGCTTTTTCTTCTTGAAGAAAGTCCTGCTTTTGCCATTCCCAGCCCTCCCCTCACCGCCTCAGCCTTTCTACATGAAATCTACACATTTGAATAGTTCCAGGTATCTCATCAGCAAAACTGCCTGCTCGACAGAGGAAGGCAATGACTCTAAGGTTTCTTCCCCTATCCAGCCTTCATCTTCCTCCCAAGGCCTGAAAAGGCTGCTTGTTATTGGGGTGGAGGACAACACATTCTACCGCCCTGCTGCTCATCTGTGAGCAGGTATCTTTGCCCGGTATCTTCAGGATCACAGATGCACGAGGACTCTGTTTCTCATCAGTCTTAGGAGTGGCCAAGGAAAGTAAAGATAGGCAGGAGATGAACAATGTTTCTGTAGAAAGGCAAAAGGAAAACAAACAAACAAGGCTTTCAGAGACACAAGGAACGGAGACAAGAAACCAAACAAACAAGACCAATACAAAAGTTAGTTCCCACATACACACTGCAAGTTAAGTTTAGTTTGATTGTCAGGGCTGGAAGGTACGGGAAGGGAGACACTAGTCTGACATTGGAGCTTACAGCTTCATTGAGATAAAAGTGTCAGATTCATCTTGTTCATACTCTTCAAAATCTCGTTTAGGAACGTAAGGAAGCGATTAAAGCCAGTCTGGAAAAGTGGTTCTAGTCCTGCTCTTTCAGCCTCTTTGGCAGTGGCCTGGTAGTGGATGAGACTCCTGCTGCTTTTTTGTGACTTTGGTACAGCCTTTTTAATCATTCTTTCTGCTACCAAGGGAGTCAAAATTGCGTAGAAGAATTTATAAGACACACGAATGTAAGACACTGCAATTTTTAACCAGACATCTTATTGCCAAGACATACAGGCTGATGCAACAACAAGAAATTTGATGAGCCAGAAATGAAAAGACAGATTTTTTTATTAGATCAACATAACTGTGATACAACACCTGTCGCTGGTGCTGCAGTTCAGTCTCCTTCCTCCCCTGACAACTCCTCTGGCTTTCTGTAAGGCTCCTCAGTGAAGATTTCAGTGACTTCAGAGAATTAAGTTATACTGTTAAAAACTTACTGTTAAGATGAAGCAGATACCCTCACTTCCCCCTGCCACCCCCCGCCAAAATTAGGACCGGAGGCTCAAACCAAAGCCTCTGTGTGCTTAAATCTCATTCCTTAAGTCTTCGAGGCACAGTTGGATCAAATTCTGTCATTTCTCTCCACAGACAGGAGTGGGAGAAGTCTCTTTCATATGACACAGATTTTTGCATAGCTTTCACATCTCCAGAATCTTGGAGCTTAGCAGAAAGCATCAAACACCTTAACACACACCCACAACATGCATACATTTTACCAAAGAACTTTACCAATTACTTTGATTATCAGAAAGCGGATGGTTTTGATGAAGCGTTATGCGGCACGGTCACCATTCATTTCTAGGCCACTCCTTTGAGGTCAGCTCCCAAAGCTTTTCTGTTATCATCTGCTGCGATCCCGATGCCAAAGAAGCAACACTGAAATTGAACTCGTATCTTCTTCCAAAGTGGGACTGAAGATGAGCAAAACAGCAGGGCAAAACAGGGATGTGAACTGTAAGTTTGCGGTTAACGTTTTGTGGTTAAGCAGAAGAGTTAGCTCTCCTGGGCAGCACGGCAAGAAAATTCAATCCAATTTCTGTGGAAAAAAGAATTAGCAGCGACCACATCCGTGAGAAGTGCCATCCACTTAACAATCATTCCAGGTTTTTCGTTTTACGTCTTTATCTTCCTCCAGCCTCCCTCTTTCAGGGAAACTGAGTATTCCTAGAGAATTCCCTAGAGAATTTCCATTTCAGCAAGAAGTGCCATGAGTCAAGTGGCTCAAACCATCTCAAGCAAATCCTTTATGACAGATATTATTTAACGAAGTGCAATACTTGGTAAAGCATAGAGATTCACTGTGGAAATCCAGCTTTAAGTCACTGAAGGTGCCATAAGGCAATTAGACCTGTAGCCTGAAAACTGCATTTCTGTATTATGGAGGTCATGTACATATTTCTGAAGAATTAGGCAAAACGTGACACTGCGCCGTTTTATGAACCAACATTCCCTTCCACAAACTTGTTCCTTGAGTTCCTGAGTTTGAAGCAAAGGGTTTCCCCTCTGTGGGCTTTGTTTTGAAACAGATTTGTCTGACGTGCTAAAAATTAGCCACTATGTGAAAACCTGTCTTTTAATTTTTGACCCTAACTACAGCAACATTAGTCCAATTATACACTAATTTGGATCACTGTCAATTAAAACAACTTTTTAGTACATTATACTATGATGACGTCTTCCAGTCTATTAAAAACAATGGCCTATTAAAAACCAATATTTTGCTATATAAAACATAGACAAACTTGGGCTCCACTAAGAGTCGACACATCCTGTAGTTTGCAAAGGAAAATAACACTAAAATTTGTCTTGAGTGAGTTATTTCTGAAAGGATAAGGACATATAAATTGTTCTATTTCCAGAAGAACTGCAAAATGTAATGGGAGTTTTATAATTGAGTGTCTTATTAATTTTAATGAACTAATCAATATTGCATTTCAAATCCTGACGTGTCTGTTCGCTGCTAATTCCTTTTTGCGCTGTGCACTCCCTGGTCTTTGCAGCTGTTACCTGGCTGAAAAATCTACCTTCTGTCACGAAGGGACACCAGAGTTCAGACTTAGGTGAGCAGTTTAACGAACTAGAAAAGCAAAGGACGCATTATGAGCCTGGCCTTATTTTTTTTTTGCCCCCCTCTACCTCAACACACACTGGGGTTGAAGAGCTCAGTAATGGGCTCAAACACACACCGCGCCTTACGCAGAGGTTAGGACAGGGCCTTGAGCTGAAATAAATCCAAGAGCTTCAGCAGGATAGACCAGATTGGGAAAGGGGAGTTGGAATATTCGCCCCTTCTGCTGCTGAAGGAAATCAGCTTTTCCTTCATCCCAGACAAGTCTGAACTACAGAGGCACATGAATTCTACATTCAGCTGTGACTTCTAGCCTCTCCAAAGCATGATTGAAATAAGACATTCTTGAAATACCTGCTAAAGGCAAATGATAGATTCATCCTGGCACAAAGCCTTTAAGTTGAACTTGTTGCTGAAACTGCATAATGTTCACTTACAGATTGCTGGGGAAATTAAATCCAAGTTTTACAAAGGGAATCACTTCTCGAGCCTTTCTACAGAGGAGTTTGGGTTAAGTGGCCAAGCCACTCATATTTTAAGATCAGCAGAGAACATGCATTTGGGAATATATAGGTGCAGAAAATAATCTATATTGGAAATTCTTTATGCTAAAGAAGTGATAAGGTATTTCACATTACACTAAGCTTTCTATATGTAAATGAGGAGAAAAACCACATGAAGCAAGCCACCCGTTCGAATAAAAACATTTCTCACTCCAGCTCCTATTTCACGAATAGAACATAAGCCCTGAGAAATGGGCTTCGTCTTGTAAGAGAGGCATCATCCAAAATACTTGTGTGCCACTTACAGACATTAAGAGAGCTGATAGTTCAAAGCCCTACCGATGCCTAGAGAAAGCAACTCAAAGTCCCAAAGTGGTGCCGTGACACCTTAGCAAAAGCCAGCCTGTCAAACTGCGTCCTAACCTTTTGTATTTGATTTTCCTTCTCTCTGCCATCCGTAAAGTCATCAAAAGCCATCAGCTGTAAACCACAGACAGGCGCACTGTAATGACATGCATCAAGCTCTTAAGAGCAGGAGACAATGCCTTAAGGTAAACTTGGATGATTCCCCCCACCCCAAAACCACACACAATGTGAATAGTAATTATTTTCCTCCCCCATTCTCCCTCAGATTACAGGTATGGACTGACTTTATGGACAAAGAAGAGAACAAAAGGCATGAAACAAGGCTTGATGCCCCACTTGCATGCAGCGTGTCCTTGCCGCTTGACTTGCTTGTAGCCCCACAGCTCCGGGCCCACCTAGATCAAGGAGGTGTTTCCAGCGAGACGTCATATACTTCAAGGCAGTCACAGTATATTACAGGCATTGACCCTCACATGGTGATGAGGATCACAAAGGGCTACTGGAGGAGAAATTATTTCTTTTCAGAAAGTACATTTGGTTATTGCTCCTGCAGTCTTCCGATTTTCCCAAATTAGGGCCTTTCTCCTATCTCATTAACTTTTTTTCCCTGCTCCTTTTTTAAATCCAAGATGATAAAGGGATGCCTGATTTGCCACCACTTTACTTCACTGATTCTAGACAGGAAGTAGGAAATAGATTGACTTTAAGGCACTTATATTAGCTTAGGAGTGAAATAAAGAAGCCACATAGCAGGTCCAAAGAGCACAGACTGCAAGAAGGAAAGAAACATGGAAGGAAAGTTATTGTTTAACCTACATCTCAGACTAGACACAAGAGAAAGGCCATCGTTGGCTGTACGACTGGAAGCTGGAACACTCGGATTGACAGTCTGAACAGCTACTCTAGAGCCTAGACAATTCACCTGAAGTATATTAGCACACAAACCAGAACGGAACACTTCCACTTTTTCTTCAAATTCCCCTGGACATGCACTTAATCAGATGGCTTCTTTGTTTCCCCTTCCCCCACCCCAACAAACAAGTGCTAAAATGAAGGGAACTCGTAAAAGCTACGCTACGACAGTGCTTTTGCCAGTGGATTTTCCAGCGATGCTACCTGCCTGCATCCTCCCAGTGAGAGGAGTAAGTGAAACTCCTCTCAGCTACCTGCTGCCACGTACAACACAATGCCTGGGCGACAGAGGAGACCAGGGTGACTACGAAGAGGAATCAGAATTTTTAGAGGGCAACTCTGGCCTATTTTAAAAAGCCTACTGGAGGATGACACATACCACCTCCTAAAAAGGCTTTTTCCTCTCTGCTGATCATACTGGGAGCCTGAGGAGACTTATTCAGCTCTGAGCACCCATGTTTTCAGCTCTGAGCATCCATGTTTTCATCCACTGAATCCCATAAAGGGCCCCGAAACAGCAGCATGAACCCCGCTGTCACCTGCTGAAAAGGAGATGGAGCGTGGGAGGACCCAAAGGCTCCTGTCTACAGCTCGGAGGGTGTGCCTGAGGAGGGACAGGAGAAAAGTCAGCTCCCTCCCCTGCACAAAGCCAGGAGCAGTCATCACCAGTGGCAGCCTTGAGCGTCACCCCTCACAGCCACAACGTCCACATCTACCCGTGCTGTGCACAGCCGCACCCAAGCTCAGGAATTTCAAGCTTGGACTTAAGTTTGAATAAAAACCTGGTTAGCATAAGCAGCGTCAGACATTTTTAAGCTCTTCATTCCTAAAGAGCATCACATGCCTTATGCTCAGAAGGGAAGAACTGATCACAGTGACTTATGTGCCGCGTGAGTGAGCATCTGCTGACAGTCCCGGTTCTGCTGCCACCAAAGGGAATGGACCCAGCTATTCCCATCTCTGGGAACAGGGGTGCCAAGCAGTTCCTCCCAGGCGAGAGCTGTGCAAGTGCATAAGGAGAGTCACACACTAGACAAATTATTTTCTCCGTAAGAGCAAGCCCTCGGCACCCAGCAGAACACGTCTACATTCTCCCCAATTCTTACACAGGCCAAGACATCAGGCTAAGAAAAGGAGTTCCGCTCCTTCCCAGGCATAGAAAAGGGCTCTTTCACCCAATACAGTTCTGGCACACAACATTCTTTTGCCTTCCCATAGAGGTAAAAAGCCAACAGGAGATATTCTTATACCTGTCAAAGGGCTAACGATTGACTAGGCTTTAAAGAAACATGACTTTTGGTTTTAGATGTCTGGTTTCAGTCTGTTTCTTGTACCTCCTCACAAAGAGTGGTCAGATCCACAAAGAATGGTCAGATCCTTTACAAAGTCTATTTGCTTCTGTTGTCTCCTGTTGACAGGATGAACTGTAAACCCAGGGTGTAGCTCTGGATCATTTCTGTACTTTGCTAGGGAGAAAAGCCTATTTCAGCTCTAGGTAGTTCTGCAGACTCTGAAGAATATAAGGGAACTGGACCGTAACAACTAGCTTTTGAAATTACAAAACTTCCCCCATCGAGGAAGCGAGACAGGTGCACAAAAGGGAGAAAGATTCACTCAGACTTCTTAAAAAATATGAGCTCACTCAAAAAAAATTTTAAAAAAACCCCCACCCAACTAGTGAAATTCATGCACTTACAGTCCAAGCTGAGAGAAAAGGTCTGCATAGACCTGGAAAAGGATACACAAGAATCAGCAGTGATCAAACAGTTCTTCGATCTCTTGGGCAAAAAGAGCTAGCACCAGTTTTTAATCCAGTGCAAGCAGGGCAGTCAGAAACACAATAAACAAGCAATATATTTTCACTTGTGATGTTACGCTGGACTTGTCACACATTGCTTCCAATATCCCTGTGATGCATGGAAAAGCATGAATCAAAAGCCTTACATTTCCCTACTTTTTTTTTTGCTGAGCAACATCCAGAGCACATAATATTCCCTAAAACCAGTCAAAGCATTCCCACTGTCATGCTACAAAAGCATTTTCCTCTTCAATTTTACTTTCAGCTTTCATTTCCAAGTCAAAGAATGGCGGTGATATCACCTCATTTAAAGAAGCTGGTCCCTCCCCACAGGAGGCAGAAAGGCTAAGTACCCACCCAGCTTATCAGTCTCCAGTCTGAAACTCCAGCTTTGTTATACAATACAGCTAAGAACAAATTCTGTCCCGCGGCACAAGACGGGGGCAATCCATAGTTAAACAGATTCAGTATGCAGACGCATTTAAATTTCCACCGTACCGTCTGTTCTCTCTGCAGAGATGAGCTTCACTTCTCTGACTTATCCACAGAAAACACAGAGGGAAAAGCAATTTCTAAGCATCCAGTGGACACACACACACACACACACACGAACTGTTCCATAAGGAGGAGTTTTTCCAGCCTTATCCCAAAAAGCTGCGAGCAAGATTAACACACCCACACCAAGAGATGTCAGAGCAGCGGCAGACGGGAAGATGCTCCCTCCTTTGCCAGGTAAGGCGTGCAACACCAGGAAACTCCAGGTACGGAGGAGGTGGGGGGTAGTTCAGCGAAAGGCTTCCATGAGTCACTGTACAAAGAGTAATTGCAAGCAAAGAGAACAAACACTCTTCCGTCTGTGCACAGCCATTTCACCCAACTGCAACACCCGCTTTCACTTTGAAAAGCTTCGCTAACTGAACAGCTTTTACAGTTGTTCTTACATATATATGTACATCACACTTAATCACCGCATAAAGTACCTGCCTTACAGCCGGCAGCAGGTCCTCAGCAAAGAGCCAGGTTCTGACATCTATTTATAAATCTTGTTCCTGAAGAAAAACTCCTGGAGGTAACGCCGGAATAAGGATCAAGTAATGCTCAGCAGGAGCAGATGCACCATGACACACACACGGATGGAGCCAGCTATTCCCAACCATCATGAATTTTAAACCCTCTGGATAACAAAAGCAGCAAGAAGAGGGATTGCAGGCGTGAGACCGCGGTGGATTGGGGCATTTCCATGCACACTGGAAGAAAGAAGCGCTACTGCCCCTGAGGGCTCGTCCTGCGGGTGCTGCCTCTCCTTCGGGCTCCCAGGAGCATTCAAGAGCACCCAGAGGTGCCACCCACCTCACCATGTCCCTTCACTGCTACTCACTCCCTAGGCAGAAGCTCCTACTTTGAGCAGGAGGCTGCACTAAAGACCTCCTGAAGTCCCCTCCGATATGAACTACCGGACGATCCCAAGTTCAGCTTTGCTTTTAAGCACTTTAATAGCAAAAAGCCACGGTTTCATACACACACACCGGCGGGGGGGGGGGGGTGTGTCTAAAAGACACGCTCCCACCTCTCCATCCCTGCGCACCAGCCACACAAAGCCCGGGGCTGCATCACCCCATCGCCCAGCAAGGGTCCAGCTCCTCAATTCTTTGTGTTTGCCCAAAGCACCCGCCTCTCCAGCCGAAGCCAGGACAGGGTGCTCAGCCGAAACTCCGGGCTGAGCCTCGGTTCCCACCCCAACCCTTCGCCCCGGGACCCCCAGCACGTTGCTTCAAAAGGCTTCCCCGCTTGTAAAACCCGGGGGCTGAAGGCAACTCCCTTTGTTAAATGAATGAGCGGCGGAGGCAGGAGGAGGGAGGCAAGAGGAGGGAGCCGGGCTCGGTACCCTGCTCCGAAAAGAAAAGAAAGGGGGAAAAAAAAAAAAAATAGAAAAAAATAATAATAATAAATAAAAAAAAAAACCACAAACCGCCCAAGCCCTTTGCAAACTTCCCGGCTACGAACCGCCAAACGAGGAAATCCCCTTCCCCGGCGCGGCGGGACTCACCTTCCGCCCGCCGCAAGGTGCTGCCCGGCTCTCGGCCCGCTCCGCCCGCCGCCCCCCGCCCCTACGGCCGGTCCGGCGCCGCCTCCCTTCGCCCTCCCCGCCTTGCCGCTGCCATTGGCTCCGGGGGGGCCCGCCCCGCCGCCCCCCTCTGCCGCCAAGGTGGGCTCCCGGGCACGGCGGGGCGGCAGCCGGGGAAAGGCGGGGGGGGGGGGGCAGAGCCCTCATGGCTCCGCTGGGGAGTGGGGCGCGGGGGGGAGGAGGCTTCGCTGGGGCGCAGCATCGCAGGGTGAAAAGTTTTAAGGGGGGGGGGGGGGGGGGGGGGGGGGGGAAGGGGGTACCTTGCCG
Source organism: Leptosomus discolor (assembly GCF_034619465.1). Lineage (NCBI taxonomy): Eukaryota > Metazoa > Chordata > Aves > Leptosomiformes > Leptosomidae > Leptosomus > Leptosomus discolor. The sequence continues at coordinate 3,991,915 of NC_141391.1, forward strand.
GTGCAGCAGATTCGGAGGCCGGAGCTCGCTTCGCCTCTGCGCTGCCCGGGGAAAGCCGTGGGCTGGGCGGGAGCCCGGCTGCTGCCCGCGGGCCGGCACCTTCGCGGGGCAGAGAGAGGGTGGGAGGGAGGGAGGGAGGGAGCGGCGTCGGCCCGGGACGTCCAAGCCGTGATCACGCCTCCGACGGAGCTACGACGCTGGGAGTGGATCCCCGGCTATTACACCCTTGGCGTGCAACGCCGTCGTGACTTTATTTCTGTGATTCGGCTCGCACGGTGCTATGGCCGGGCCGGCTCCACGGTGCTGGGGTCTGCGTGCGAGCGGAGCCAAAAAAAAAAAAAAAAAAAAAAAAACAAAAAAAAAGCGAGAACAAAACGAGCTCTGCCCCTGTGGCACCAGCCGAGGCGTCTGCGCCTCGTCCTGAGGGGATGCGGGGTGTTTGCTCGGCCCGTGATCCCAAAGCTGGGTGGAAACTTGGTCCCCCGAGGGAGCAGGAGCTCTGGGCTCAGCGCTTGTGCTCGGCTGGGGGGAGAACGAGAGCGGGGATGGGGCTGCACGGAAGGACGGCCACGGCGCTCCCAAGAACAGGGCACGGGGAGGTTGTCTACTTGGCACATGCTGGCTAGACATACAAAAGTAAAACGTCAAGTGAAGCAGGTCGATACAGACAAAAGGGAGGGAATTAATCATAGATTCATTAGGTTGGAATAGCCCTCTGAGATCACCAAGTCCAACCGCTGACCTAACAGCACCATGCCAGGGAACTGGACTTGTTCAGGCTGACAACGATGAGGTGAAAGGGTCGTTGAGGAGCAGCCAACCATTACTTGACAAGTGCTTGGAAGGACGGCGGAGATCAGCTGTTCTCATCGGCAGACAATGGAGCAGCAAGGGCACGAGTTGAGGGATGGGAGGTTCAGATCAGACTCCAGGAAAACCTTCAGGAGAAGGGTGCAGCAACACTGAACCAAGTTACCTGGAGAAGTGCTACAGTCTCCATCCGTGGAGGTTTTTTGGGACTGTGCTAACGAAGCAATAGTCTCACACCGAGTGGGAAATCAGACTAGAGAGAATCTCTTCCAATAAGCATTTCTGTGATCTAGGAAGCTTCATAAAATACAAGCTATGGGTGAGGAATGCTACCAAACAGAATGCTCTTCATTTCCAAAACAGAATATACTGATATTTTTTTTTCCAGGAGGAAAAAAAAAAAGGTTTTAATAAACCGTATTTAGGTTCCTTTCTTTGGACTCGATGGTCCTCATGGATCCCTTCCAACTTGAGATGTTCTATGATTCTAATGAAGAACCTACAATGTTTACTATTTTTCATAGAATCATTAGGTTGGAACAGACCTCTAAGATCACCAAGTCCAACCATTGGCCTGATACCACCATGCCCACTAAACCATGTCCCGAAGTGCCACATCTACACGTTTTTTGAACACCTCCAGAGATGGTGACTCCACCACTTTCCCTGGGCAGCCTGTTCCAATGTTTGACCACTCTTTCAGTAAAGAAATGTTTCCTGATGTCCAACCTAAACCTCCCCTCGTGCAACTTGAGGCCATTTCCTCTTGTCCAGTTGCTTGTTACATGGGAGAAGAGACCGACAATGACGCAGGTCACCGCCCCAGACCTGCCTTTTATACCGAGGCAGCGCACCCGCATACAACAGATTAAGACCAGCCCTCCCACAGTCTTGCCCTTTCCCCTTATACCAACATTTATCAGTTCCCACTATGAGTTTGTTTGGGAGCTAAACCAGCAGAAAACCAACCCCACAAAAATAAACAAATGGAGGAAGTGGGAATGCAAGTTTGGGACTGGTAGGGAGAGTGGGACTGCAACAGAGCTGGTTTCAGTCATCTTAACCTGTTGTGGGATTGCACACTTAGAATTACTTCCCTCTGTTGGATACACTTAAAACTGGATTCAAAACCACACAGAGACAGGCAGTGTGAACTCCCCCAGAGCACGGTCTGTCCCTAGTCTGTCACCTGGTGGTAACATAAAGGTGCTTATGGCAGTACAGGGTGGTCTGTCGGTCACTTCACTTCACAGGCAGCCACCAGCAGCCTGTATCACGAATCTCCCGGTGACATGGGAGCTGTGCTTATGTGATTGCTACGAACGCTGGGTCCACAAAGCGGGCACCATCAATGCTGGAGTTAAAACTGCACAGTTGCCTTCAGCCCTGAACGGAGACCTGAAGAGTAACCTCCTTTTGTACCACACTCAAAATAACAAAGCTTTTTGGGAAACAGGGATGCACCCTGATAATCTAAAACAATAAATGTTGAAGCCAGTCAAGAGATTGGTCCAAAACACTCATAAACACGCCTTGTTTAACAAGATGTTTTACCAAATATATTCATTCAACCACGTGCAAATGGCTGCATAAGGTAATTGCAGTGGTCGACCTATGGCCTGGTCTGTATACAGGTGGTGTATTGCTCTAACAGCCCCTGCTATAGCTGAGTATAGATCTGTATAAAGGTACGTAAAGCAGCATGAAATAACCAGGACTTTTACTATAGGTGCTTTTAAAGCCACTTCAAGATGAAAAAAGACTTTATCAACACACAGTTTCACTCAGTTCAGAAATTGTTTCAATTAAATCTTCTTATAGTCGCTGCCAAGGGATCTCACCAAAACTTTCAGAACTGTATTCTGACGTTTCGTTATTACCCGACTCTGTAGTAATGCGGAATCCTAAAGAGATACCCTGAAGGGATATCCTGGGATTACGATACTTACAGTTTTCTGAATTTACCCAAATTTCAAGACTCCTGTGTCAGAAACTATTGCTGGATATTTCAGAGGGAGCTCTCAAACAAAAGGAGGGAGAGGGATTTGGGTTGTCCACGAACAACATCAGCTACCGCTGCAAACCAGAATTTGGTACTTGAGAAAGGAATGAGTGAAATGTAGATCATTTTATTTGCACTTTAAGCACTCAGAGCAAAGAAAGTGCTCAGGGGGTTTTCAGGGAAAGGATCCATCTTGCCTTGTACTCAGGATAAAGTCAGATGGCCCCTTTCCAGTATAGGGGAAAAGGGGATTTCTTACACCTCAAGAGAGTCTCCTGTGTTCTGTGGGAAGAAGCCTGGCACCAGGCCCCAGCCTCAGAGACCAACTCTATTGAAGAATCAATTTTACAGTGATCAGGTAAGAACAGCATTTTCCTCCCCTCCAGATGTACAGCAGAACCAGCAGTCCAGCTGCCATAGGGCATAGCTTGATGATTGCTTTTTTTTTTGCCAGCAGTACCAGTATTGATAGTTCTTCCCCTGCTGTGCATCTCTGCTCCTGAGCTGCTCCCTGCGCTGTGCCAGCACAGCTACGTCACAGAAGGGATCAAGCAACTGGTCCAAGTTTTTTCCTGGGTGTTCTTCTGCCAGATCAAATCCCCAGCTATCCTGGCTGACACAATGCAGGGGGAACACAAGAGCATGCGAAACCACAGAAGCTAAATCTCAGCTGAGGGACAGTAACTTGTTGTGACGCACCAACTTAGTCACTTGCGATCATCCTTTCATCTGCTCTAGCAATTACAAATTGGCCTCAGCCTACAAGGAAGAAACCAGAGTTCATGAATGACTTGAAAACTGCTTACAAGTCTCTAAGTCTTAGTAGTCAGGCAAGGATTGGAAAAAGACAAAAAAGAGCCCTATAGTCATACAGCACACGAGTACAAAGTTCTCAGCCAAAGATCTCACTGTGAAGGTGCAGCAGCAGCAAGCACCAGCAAGCAAAACTGAAGGTGATGGTGGGTCAGCAAACTACAGCCTGGAGGTTTCTCACCCAGTAAATCAGAAGTCAATCCAGCAAAATAATGTTGTTATAGCGGTGTGAAGCGACAAATAAGACAGACTATGATTCATCACTGCCCTACATATCGTACGAACTTGTACAGCTCTGCAAAACGTACGTAAAACACTTCCAAACCAGAACTATCTCCTTTTCATTTTACTTTGTCCAAGATAACACAACAGACTGAAGCAGTGGGGAGTGGGTTTCTGGACACAAATCTGTGATGCACAAGAGTAAATGTTTTCTCTAAGCAAACACACACAAAAAAAAGCACGACAGCAAGAACCTTTCCTTTCCTCAGTAAGTTTTAGAGTGTTCTAGTGCCAGAAAAGCAAAGTAGCAAAATAGGGAAAGGGCCAGAACACCTGACTGGTGGAGAGCAGCACCTGGCTCCTATCTTACACATCCCGATGTCAGATGGTGCGTAATACCCCTTACAAAAGAAGCCACAATCAGTTCCAAAAATGTATGCAGGTAGCACATTACATCTGGTGCATATTTAACATGGACATGCATCTCTTACCATCCTGGAGAAAGATTTGCCAAGATTTCTCTGCCTAGAATGAGTTTGAATACAGGGGTAAGAACCAGGGCCGCCATTTCAGCAAAGCTGGCTCTGGATTACGCTCGTTTGATCATGGCACTGTCTGCAGTTTTATCAACTGAAGTTGAAAATCCAGCTTATGCACTATCATTTCTCAGTATTTGGCTATAGCCAGTTGTTTCGTTCTGGATAAATGCTTAGAGTGCCATACTGGGCATGTTTCCACTTGGTCCTCCATTTCTGTATCGAGAGGCTCACAGTAAAGAGTCAGGATCTGTCTGGTACAGGTATAACAGTAATCACAACCTGGTGCATTTTTTTTTTTGATGCTTAAATCCCAAATCATTCAGGTTCTCCTTAAGGGTTACTTTCTTGTGGGTTATGTTACCCTACAGTCGATTGAAAACTCAGAGGAATCTTCATGCCATTCCAATTTTAAATCGCCTCTTACTGCTTCACTGAAGTCCTGGAATCTGGCAAAACCTCTGGTGATGAATACACTTTTACATTCCAGATCTCCTTTAGCCAGGAAATTGCACAGAGACAGCTAGGGGCACTCAGTGCTTTGGTGAGCAGTCAGCAAGTCGGGGTGAATACTAGGGAAGCCACAAGTAACTATTTGATTCTAGAAGCCTTGTGTATCTCTGGAAGTCATAAAATACAGATGGGTAATGGCTTAACAATGAGGTCAGTCTTTGATTCATTAGCTAACAGCTGAATCTAAATACATATATCCCAGGTTTGAGGCAGGCTGCTACTTTAAGCCTAAAAAAACGGGGGGAGTTCTCCCCTGCACTGTAAGTTTCTACGCAGCTGCACTGGATCCTGGTTTTGACTTAGACTTTGTATGTTTTCTCAATGATCTGAAGAGTTCTGTTTCCTCAAAAATATGACTAGCCGCTGCTAATCTTTGGTAAAAAACGTATTCAAATGCCATAAGGTTTTTTGGGGAGGGTGGAGCATAAGCTTCAAACACATGGGGTCAGCCACGGGAGCCACGCGAATTCACGCCAGGATCTGACCGTTTGCATTTTAATCCTACATTGAGCAAGAATCTGCGGAGATTGGTGCCGTAACAGAAAAGCCTGCTTTCAGATAGCTAAAAAAAAAAAAAAAAAGTATTGGTGTGCTCTGAAAGGAGGCACGAAACTAGAGTCAGAATTTCCTCTTTTAATCTCCCAACCACAGTTGTAGCTATACTTCCCTGCATCAGAACTTCCCTCCACCTGCACCCCAAAAAGCCCCTATCCATCCCTGCCCCTGTTCTTCCCCAGCTGTTTCTTGAAACATCTAGTCCTACTTCCTCCCATTTCCCCTTCCCTCCATCCCCCCTTGACTCAATCATTCACCTCATTTTCAAAAGTCCCTTCCCTTCCCCATCCCACCAGCCAACCTAAAGCGAAGACAGACACACAGCCTAGATGCTCCTTTAGTGACCAACGCTCCATCCTGCCTGGAAATCGTGACAGCGACTCGGCTTTGTAAAGCACGGGCAGTATTTTACAGCGGTGCTGCAGACGAAGAACGAGGCACCCAGGGAGAGCTGGAGGGGCACCACTGCGAGGTGGCGGGGGGAAGGGGGAGGTTGTAAATACCACTTATTCACTTGGGCCTTTGGAGCATGAAGGAACTTGCTGACGGTGCAGGAAGAGTGGAAAGTAGAGCGGTAAAGGCAGACAAACATCTCGAGCACATGAGAGCGTGTCTCCAGACTGGCAGAACACCTGCTGAAAGCACAGAACGAGCTACGGTTGCTGGCTCTTGCCCAGCTGCCAGTGCAGGCAAGTGGTGTTGGCCCGTGGCCCTGTGTGGCAGAGCCCCCTCAGGACTGTTTGGGTGACTGGACTGGCCTCAGGTGTGAAGAGGTTCTCTGGACTGTCCCAGAACCAGGGCTCTAATTTTCTCTCTTCAAAGAATTCAGGGGAAAAAAAAAATAACTCAACATTGCCCAAAATTTGCTGCCCAGAACAGTGTTTCCAACAGGCAAGTCTGTGATAGGTTTTCCTTCCAGGATTCTGCTTACAGAGTTGTGATGGTTGTATAACACACACTCAGGATCACTCTTCTATTCATTTTAGTCTCTCTGTTTCACTACAGACCTATGACGAGATAAATCCTTGTCTGTAAGCATGTGGAAGAACACAGCAGAAATGGATTTACATGCTAACTTGAGCTCAACAAATCCTGCTGAACAAGTAAGAAATTCAGAATAACACTTCTGAAAGTGAAATTAATCCAAATTATCCCGAACTATGTTTTAAAAAACATCCTCTTACCTATAAGCGGGGAGAAATAAAAAAGAAAGCTGTAATATCAAGGCAACAAGGGAGATGACTCTGAAAGTGTGGTAAAACAGACCGCAGTAAACTTACCTTTCATTAGGGGCTGCCCAAGTTTAATGGGCTATCTTATAAAGAAAATAATAATAAAAATAATTTAAAAATCAATTAGCTTTTCCTCTCTTTATTGATTTTTTTTAAAGTATGGCTCTGGAGAGCTTCCACTTCCAGTATCAGGGTTTAAAAAAACGCTAGGTAATGCAAGAGACAGTCTGAATGAGACATCAGACAGGGACTACTAATCCAGGGCTATTTATTACTCAAAACCTAACAAAAGCAGCTCATTTTTCTACACAGAAAGTCTTGGCTGCATTGGAGGACACAGTAAACAGAGGAGGGTGAGCCCAAAAGAGACTGTAACAGCGTAATGGTACAACAAAATTAGATTCTTTTGCAGGTTTTGCTGAGTTTATTCAAACTGAATGACTCCGAGGACCCAATCCTGTTCTGACTGAAGCCGCTGAGAGATTTGCCACACATCTCAGAGAGAACAAAACCAGCCCTTCAGTCATAGCACCTCTGCCAGATTTTGTTTCACACCCTGCCAAAATGTCATAGCTTGAATCCCTTCAGTAGCTTGAGCCATTTCAAACCAGACTGAACAAAACCCTAGAGAATAAACTGCAGAGAGAAATCTTCCCCTGTTCTTTCCCTTATCTCTGCTCTTCTGCCTCACTGGGTTACATGAATAGCAACAAAAACTGCAGAGAGCTGACAGACATGGAGTCTCTGGGCGTTTCAGATGCTTCACAAGCAAGCTGTGAAAATATGAAACCACCATCCTTCATTTCTACCTATTTGCATTGTGTCCGAGATGGACTAAGTGGATTGTAACACCAAGATTATAGAGTAGCCGACTTCAAATGTTTTGGAAAAAGCAACACTGAATTTGAGATCTTTCATGGCAGTTTTGAGCATCAGTGCAGTTAAATTCTATTAAAGTGCAAAGTAAACATCTTCAGCCACATAATCTGTACTGACCCAGAGCATGCAAAGTATCATAAAACCAGCAAGATAATTCAAATTATTAGAAATGGAGCATCCATTTTGCCAAATGAAGAGCTAACCCAATAGAGGGAGCTGTAAAAGCTCAGGGGCAATTTGGCTGAGGACAGTGACACTGGTAATTTAATTATACTGGTTGGTCACACTAAAACCAAAGTTACACTGGAGATATAGATCACTTCGATCCTGCCAAGAGAGCTGGCCCTGCAGAATTCCTTTGATATGATGTACATCTCAGTGCTGTCCAAATTGCTGATGAGTCACAGATTGTTCTGCAGGACACAGGAAACCTTAATAATTAATTTTATTGCATAATCCTTTCCAATTGCTTCCTCGTACATACCTGCAGGAACTGTAAAATAACAACATACAACCCCCTAAGCCTTTTCACTGGCTGCCTTAGCAGATCTTCCAATACTCCCAGGATAAAACTGAGGTTTCGGGAACATGCCATCCTCTAACTTTACATCCCCGTCAAGCTGCCTTTGGAATCAGAGGAACGTCAAGTTCCACTGATCATGGAAGAATAACTTCATCTAGGATCTTCAGACAAAATGCACTGTTGTAACTGACAATAATATCTCTGATGAGGTTTCTATCCTGAACCTCACCATCTTGTCTGGGTTTGTTAATTAACAGGTTTAGGGCTGGCTATTTTGTCTTCCTTTTTGCCACATTCTCTGGGTTACATAGAGATTCTTATCAAACTATTCAATTCTTACCAAATAATTAACTTCATCAGCACAAATTAATCACCAAACCATCTTATGAGCAGTACTGCAGATGGAGAAAACGAGGTAAGAGCTCAACCATAGCCTCAGGCCATGCAGCAAAACTACTGCAATTACCCTTCTTCAACCCAGGCGTTCCTGTCTCCCAGTTCTGCTCTCAGACTAGATCAATCCCTCAAACTGCCTCTGAATGCTTTGCAGCAAACACAAACCTAGCGGAGCAGACCTGACTCAATACAGTCACACACAGAACTAAGCTCCAGCAGGCAGGTGAACTACAGGGAAGAAACATTTAATATTGCTGTTTGCCTCAAGCTGGCAGCCTCTGTCCAAAGGCTTTGTGTTAGCAGGCAGCAGCCTTGCAGAAAAACATGAAACTTATTCTCTGTCGACGGTTGCCTTTATCCCACCCGGTCAGGAAGATGTAAAAGGCTGTACAGAGAAAAAGGGCCTAGAGGCACGAGGTAAATAATTTTCCAAGAACAGTGCAGAAAGTGAGCCAACTGCTGATGGATGCAGACTGTGTTTGAAACGGTGTGGGAAAGCTACTTGCTCACGGGGAACTGGGGCTGGGAGCAGTTAAGTTCCGTGATGGACAAGGCTCTGTTGTGAAATCCGTGTATGGAGGATTTCTTATTTTTTTTTTTGCACGTGTGCCTAGATTTCTGGGAAGAGCATGTTTAATAAAACCATATTCAAGAGGACCGTGCTGAAGCAATTGGTTTTCCCCTTTAATTTTTAAGCGGTTACAAAACAATGAAGCTCTCAGTTCTTTACGCTTCACAGGGGAGAACGTACAAAGAGCTGCTTAATCTCTTTCAGTTCAGCTCTTCTATTCTCATGGGTATCCAGTTGCAAGGTATCCCTATCAGCCTCTGACTTCCCAGCTGAACCCCGAAGCAAAGTGCACCCGACTGCAAGCTCTTGTTTGAACATGCTGTTTCAGGACCGACCAGGTTTCAGCGTGAGCACACGAGGGCTGCTATGCCTAAATCCGTTTGACGTTGGCAGAGGAGCAGTACCACGGAGCCCAGCAGGACTCGTTCTGATGATGAAATGCCAAGTAAGCACTTTCACAACCCTGGGCTAATCTTAACACTGATGTTTGCAATCTAGAAGGAAGCAAGCTGTACAGCGAAAGCAGGCATGTCACCACGGAAGATTTGAATGCTTCCTGATTGGTTTTCCAAATAATTATTTCATTTGCTTCTAACAGAGACTCGCTTGCCATTCAAGTATTATATGGTTTTCTTCATCGCAAGCTGCAATTAAGGAATCAGATGGCAAGATATAAATCATACCACAGGATCAGCTAGGAAAGAATGGTGAAACCAGACAATATTAGGGATTCAAATTAATTTTCTCCCATTATTGCCAGGCAGTCTCAAATGCAACAAGGAAAAAAGGAACATAAATATAGTTAAGGTAATAAATTAACACCTGTATGCTAAATTAATTTGTTAAATTTGCTAAATTAACATGCTAAATTTGGCTCAGTCACTTAGCAACAGCTGCTTCAGTTTAAGATGTTTCCACTCTGCAGCTGTTAGCTGTCACCTCAGGCTGGAGCTCCCATCCCTCCAGCAAAGTCAGCAGAAGGAAATGTGTGCCTACATTTTGCCTGCTCCTCTCCAGAAGCCACTGTCTTAACTCAGGTGCATCTTTTGATAAGATCTTGGCTTTGTCCTCAGGTAGGAGCCCCAGCACACCTTGATTCTGACAGCTCTGATGTGAAGCAGCAGCCCCCACCAGAGGGGCAGAACAAGCAGTCACGTCTTGAACCGCCACAGCAATACTCACCAGAGTGCATCCATCAATGCCTGAAGTTAAGACGAAAGCAGAATTGTGAATAAGCACCAAAGTGCCCAGGGAAATAAGGACAAAAAAAACTTCTACTGGATTTTTGCACAGGGCAACAAACAATTTAGGAATTACCTGCCCAAAAAAGAAGGAGCCTAAGGGTTAGAGCACACACCAAGGGAAAGGGAGATCTAGTCTTGGTCCAAGCTCTCTTCACTACTTAACGGCAATGCTGCTGCACCCTTGGTTATTTACTTGTTTCCCGATGTAAGTGACTGTGTATGCTGTGCTGTGCATTCCATTCAGCATCATCCCCTGAGAGGCAGGTGTGCTTGGAGCACAGCTTCCAGTCCACAACCCTCAGTGGATGCAGACAAAGGAGTGCCTGCTCGGAGGATCCTGGGTAGGGCTAGGAGCTGAACTGCTTGCCAAGACAGCATCCAGCCCGATGTCCAGAAGAAAAATTCAGAGTGCAAGAAACTTTGCCAGCCAGAAAGAAACTTTGGCTGGTGTTGAAGGACCGTGCTTGCGAACCTACACACCTGAACTCCAATAGGACAATGCTCAAGATCTAATATTTCAATCCTTGGATATTCCTGTCAGAGAACACCAGTGGAACCATCAAATTCAACAAGTTACAGTCACAGAAAGAGAATCTCTGTGGGCTGGTGCTCACATTTTCTTGTTCAAGTGGATCAAAGAAATTGCTCTTTAGGAGCTGCAGCATCTCCACTTTCACTGAATGCCCTTGGGCATTCTTCAACAGGAAGAACTTAACAAAACCCGTAAGAATAACACTGCAGCCTCCTTCCCACCATAATGAAATTCAGGCAAAGGATGATGCCTTCATACCGCTCAGCCACAAGGAAGCAGTTAGTACGCTGGAAATGCTGCTTATTTTACTAATCATCCTCATTTTTCATTGTGCTGTCTCTCTTAATGAACAGAAAAAAGACAGGAATCAGCCCTTCTCCTCTTACCCTGTGTATACACTGCACAGTCACAAAGGATGCCACAATCTCTGGCTGATGCATTTCAGATTTAAAAACCAATCAGTCAAAACATGCACCTAGCCTAGGCCATAGTCATTAAAATTCTGTTCCATACCTGAACCACAGGTATTAGACAGACCAAGATCAAGGTTTCCATCCGATATTTTTGTCAGTACCCACAATGGCAAGGCCATGGCTGTAGGCACCACCACCACGCTAATTATGAGTAATAATTTCCAACTTAAATGATTCTATAATTGTTTGCCAAGCCCGAACTCACAGCTCCAGCATGACACCCACACTTCCCAGCTGCCCACTGGTATTGAAGACAGCAGGAGTTATTTTGTGTTTATTTCCACTGGGAGCAGCACATCCTTGCGTACAAATGGAGGAAAACCATCCAACATTGCAAATATATGACTAATCTCTGTAACAAACAGGCATCGTAAATATACTCAGGAAAAAGACCTAATAAGCTAAGTGGGCCTGATTCTCCTCTGCTCAGTATCCTTCATAGTCATTTATGTTACAACAGGGAGTAGCATATCGAGAGTTCATCACCTCTTTTTTTAACCTCTATTTTGTTCTGCACCATAGGTGCATACATAAATTAGAGCTATTAAAAAAAATCACCTTCAGAGTATATGCTATTATATTCACACCACCAGCAAGTCCACTTAAGCTTCTGTTAGCCTAGGTAGGAACTGCACGTGGTTCCTTCCTACTACAGGAGCTAAGTTTCCTTCAGCAGACAGGCCTCATGTGTAATAAGTAAATGCAGAACAGAATATTTGCGGGGAAACATGAAAAAAGAAGTAAACAGGATGCTATTATTAAACAAATTCAGATCAGAGATTGCCAGTGGCTATATCTTTTCCTTGTTTTCTTCCCCAAACCCTGTAAGATAATGTGATGACTAAGAAGATGACAAAACCAGCAGCTGGTTACACGGCCCACCTAGTAAGGGAAAATAAATTTAAACACATAAGCTTAAGTTCCTTAAAAAAAATAAATCTGCTCAGCACCCCCAATCCTCAAAAACTGTATAGGAACTTCTCTATTTCCAAAGTGTTTCCCCCTCTTTAGCCTTCCAGTGTTGTTGGGTTTTTTTAACAGCACAGTTATTTACAGGTGTTCAGGGTGAGCAGAAATGCAGCTGAAATTACTGCTTTGCCTGGTGTGAGGAATGCTTCTAGCAGATTCCCACTACAGAACAAGTCTCCTGTCTGGCCAGTCACTGTCAAATGAAGGACTCTGCTGTTTTGTCTGAAAAACTGTGTGGGACTGTTGCCAAGACTCACTTGTCTTTCCAGACTGACCCCTTTCCCTTCTGACTGTCCCAGCCTACCTGTCCTGTTCTTCGCTCGCTCCCAAGGCCGCGAGGCAGCCCACCCAGTCCAAACAAGGAACCCAGATTTTCTGCCTCCTTCCCAGAGCATTTTTCCAAGCACATTTAGATACTGGTAAACAAATCAGACAGATAAAACCAAGACCGACAGCGAGATTTCCATTTTAAGTCCACTCTGCAAACCACTTCCCAAACAAGGTAATTAAGTCTTGGCCTACTTCATATAATACTAGAAAATTGACCTTTTCTAGACTTACAGACACTATATAGAGCGCGGAATTTGCATTTGCACAGGACTTACTAACAGACTACGTCAAGCCCTCGGTCACTTCACCCACTCAATAGACAATTCAGCGTATTGAAATCACAAGGCCTCAAAACACGTGCACAACCTACACACACACACAGTGACGACATCCCGACATCCGCTAGCCATCATCCCAGATGGAGCCTGGCAAACCAAGGCCATGGTTCGCCCCTTTGCTGTTTACCTGCATGTTTTCCATGAGCCTTTCCTTCACAACCTGTTAGTTTGACGTAGATACGTGGCACAAATTAAATTTAGTGGGCTCACGGGACACAATCATGAAAAGTCCCGAAGAAGTAGGGGACTTTGAACTGACCTGTCTATGTCACCATTCTTGCCATAATCCTCACTTTCACCTGTTTGATTCCGTTTTCTTTGCGGCAACACACCAACTGGTTCACTGAAGTCCCGAGAAATACCATTTTGCTTGTCAAAAATCAATTCTTTTACAAAATAAACATATACCTTTCTCCCGATACAATGTATTTTGGTTAACTCCTTTTAGTTTTTACCTGCTCTCCACTTGCCTCTAAATTCTCCATCTGTGTTGTAAAGCCTCCCCTTCCATCACGGCCAAAATAATGGGTCTGAGAGACTCGCTGGCTAATCTGCAGGATGGCCAACGAAGAACTAGCATGCTTGAGACCTCTACACCACAGAGATTTGAGTTTTCTTTAAAGCAATTTGCCTTTTTGCTTGCAATGCAATCCCAAAGAAAGCATTACATAGCAGTGAAGTCACAATGTCAAAGTGTTACTTACACTTTGATTGCAAGAGAACAGTTTTGCTAGCTATGCCCACTATTTTTGTTTGCTGCGGTGTCACCTTCTGTGGCAGGGAGGGGACATCATTAGAAACATCTACACTAGCACTTCTCTCTTATATAACAAAGTGATCCTTGAAAGTGTGATCGCTGGTACTTACTGCGGATCAAAAGGCGGCAGCTGATGAAACCAAAGTTTGTCTGAGCGCGTGAGTCGACTTTTCTTACCCCTTCAATTGGAACGGAAAGTTTTGATCCTGCAGTTCATCCACGTGCCTGCAAATGGAGCCAAATTCTCCTGTGAGTCACGAGTTTGCCACTCACATTAGACCAGAGTCATACCAGGTGTAGCTCTACAGACTTCCACACCATCAGATCACGATAAAGTTATCTTTTTTTTTTCTTTTAAATCTTTTATCCAGGCTTCTAGGATGTGGTAAACACTTAAGTGGACATCACAGCCCCCCTGTATTGAACACACCAACTAAGTTTAAAGAAGAAGGGGAAGACAGAGCTGCCAAAAAATGTACTGACACCTGGAGACCCGAAGACAGCCGGGGCAGAACGATGGCTGGCATCCCCAGGGAGCGAGCTTCGCAGACAAGCCTCCTGACCTGGGCAAGCCCTATTCTCCCAGCTCAGTCAGAGGGGACTGCAGGGTGAAGAACAAGACAGCCAGACTGTCCTTGACTGTCGGCCTGCCTGAGGAGGTGAGTGATGGTCACCCAAGCGTTCTCAGGGAAGACAATTCTAGCTGTTTCATGTGTTAAAAACCCCAAGCAGCTTATCTAATACTATAAGAAATGTGTAGAAGCCAGAAACTTTCACGGTCGCTACTGCCTGCCCAAAGCACTCTGAGCTCTGTGGGAAGGAGAAGAATGGGTGTCTTCAAAACCACCAGCGTTCACAATGAAACAAAATGACAATCTCTATTGTCTGTTAACAGCACTCAGCCTGCAACACCCAGCTGGGGAGTTCTGACACGCACCAGCGAGCCTTAAGGATTTTAAAAGGTTTTCTGTTACAAATTATTACTATCCATCTTTATCCCCACAGAATTGAGAGTCCTAAGGTGGTAATAACGGATAGCAGAAATTGTACAAAAGATAACACGTCTCCTGTTCTGAAAAGCACACAGTCTAAACAGACAAGTCAGGGACTACGCACTGCTATTCGTGTTCCCAAAACAAAGTTCATAAATCTCAGGGTTTTTTTCAAATGCAGTCCAAGTCAGTAGTAACTGAAAAATCTGGGCTTCTGGCAGCTCTTCCGTGTTGTGTCTGCAAAGCCTTGCAATACTTGCCTACGGCTTCCAGGCCCTACCTCTAGACAAACAATATACAACATTAATTACACACACAAAAAAGATGCTTAAAAGAACACTAATGAAATTTGCAAATCTAAGCATTCAAAGGCCGTGAAATGCCAAGGCAACCGTCAGCTCCACCACCTTAATTAATGCCCTTTGCATATATACTTTACAACGGGTTTTAATTACCTGAGTTGGTGCTGGTTTTCCACGGATCCCTGCTTCCTCATTCGGTTCACAAAAAGAACACCACTCACTCAGGGGGTCATTGGTGTCATTTGTCTTTATGCACAAAATTTAGGTAGTCTGAGGCTTAAGTAAACTGCATCTTCTTTCGAAATACAGATCTTACCATGATGAACGTACAAAACCATAATTGAGATATCTCAGGAATGTGGCATTAATCCACCTTTTAAAGAAACAGCAGCTCAAATCCTTTTAACCTCCTTATTTCATGCATGTTCCAATGCCATATTCACTGTAAGCTGGCCAAACCTGAAGACAGAAAATATCAGGTTATTTTATAGTTTTCTATGATTTTCATCATAATAGAACCTCAGCATTTCTTTCTTATTTTTATAATACCCTAGAAGAGGGAGAAGTAATCGCTCCAGTCCTATAGGGAGCAGCTCTTGCTCAGTCTCAGTTTCTTACTTCCCATCCATCCTGTCATTTCTGGTTTGTTTGTCCAATCTATTTGTCCCCACGCACACCAGACTGTCTAGGTAAATCTGTCTCTACTCCCCCACAGCCCATCCAACACCTTCATAAGGCCAGCCCCAGTCTCCTGTTCAGGTTCCCTCTCTTCCACCATCTTCTCCTCCAGCCTCTGTCATTCTCCCACCCACTGTTTCATTTTACTGCTGAAGTTCAGCGCATCTCCCCAGAACATGAGCAGTGACATTCTTTTTCAAAGGCTTTTGACTTGGCCAAATTTAGGTCAATTTTCACAAGCACAAGAGGCGCAGTCCTGACACATAGTCCATCCTCTTGCCAAACTGAAAAGAACACAAAAGTATTCCAGCTTCTAAGATGGTTTAAAACTGAAAAACAACCTATTCTTCTCTTTTCATACTGGGAAATGACTGAACAGCTCTGGCTGAAATTTCAGGGGAAATGGGGATGAGTCAGCCCCAGACAGACCCTGGGCTGAAAAACATTAGAGTTAATTAAAACTAAATAGGTAGCCTCAAACAGAGGCCCCATTACAACTGTTTAAAGGAAAATAATTATTTTTATTGCAAGTTACCCTTTTTCATGGTCTCCGTATGAGCTGTGACTACCCTGGTAAGGTGTCAGTCACATTTCTGAAGAAATTTGCAGTTATGGTCCGCTGACTCTCACCATCAGCTCATTAGATCCATCTCAGATTGTAAACTCTAAGAGAGGGAATTAGGTTTTCACGTGTGCCTGCTGAATACCTCACCCAAGGGGATCCATGCAGCTAATTATTATGTTTTGAATGTGTTTTAAATAAGTTTTGAATGCACTGCATCCTTTAGCACACAAAAGGCTACCTTTTTCATTTTTTTTTCCCTCCACATTCTCTTTTCATCAGAACCAGCAGGATTCATTTTCTGTGTAGTATTACCCAGTCTAGTCCCTTGGTTCATTATAAGTGAGTGTCTCGGAATCTTAAGCATTTATTATCCTTGTTATTGGTGGTTTACCAGTTTGAGATTGTGGAATTGGACTGGAGTGAGCACTTTTGCAAACACTGATGCAGAATCCTACACAACCAAGATTTCTTTTAAGTCCTAGCTCATAAAAAAAAAAGCAGCTCAGGCTCTGTCTCTTTGAGGTATATTTACTCACGAAAGAAAACATACATCTTTCTCCCTTTGCTGACCTTCAGTTTCAGTTTTGCTCTAACACGCAAGTCAGTTTTCCCATGTCCTAGCTGGGTCTGACTTTACTTTGGGGGGATTGGTCTGAAGATTCTGCCGAGACCAGATTAAGAGAGACGCTGCATTTCTGAGGCCTTCTGTTTGATCCTCAGCTTAATTAAAATCACAGAATCCGCTCTTCTCATTCATATTGATTGTTTAGACAAATGACACAGGGTCAGTTTTGCTCTGGCACAGCCCAGTGAACCCTGATACAATTGGTAACTCGACTTGGGCTTTTCTTTAAGATTGCTTTCCAGGATTCTTGGAGGTTGTTACATTTTAGTAGGGAAAACTATTACTGACAGTAAATAAGCGTGCACATGTTTTAGCTGTGATTCTAGGAATCTGACTGGAAAGGAACATAACTGGAAAGGAAGCCTTGACTCATTAATTTGCGTTCTCTGCTACTAGAAGCATGGGAATCAAAGCTTAAAATACACGTGCTTGGTTTTTTGCTTAGAAATCTTCTCCTACTTCGCATTTTACACTGACATCTTTCCATTTGTCCTTGTGTCAACATTGTCTTTTACATTAAACAGGTCATCCCTCTGCTGAGCATTAGCTTGCTCCATGGATTCTGAGACAGCAATCATTTTAAGATTTCATTTGCCTTCCTCTGGGCACATCTCACTGCTGGTCCACAGTACACCAGCAGCTGGCAACTGCATCCAGACATTTTACTACTCTTTCTGCAAATCTCCTTTCTTCTATCATTTTTTTTTTTCCTTAGTCCTCAGTACATGACTTTGTGATTAGTACCAACAAATTTCACTTTATTTCTACTACTCCAGTCCTCAAGGTTATGGAGTGCTTTCTATAGCATGTTCCAGTTCTTCTTTGTTTTGATATTGTCTTCCAATTTTATGTCATCGGTAAAAGTAATTAGCAGATTCTGTCCTGCCTGAAAATTAGCCCTGAAAATATTGTTCATTTATTGTTTTCATATGTTTTGTTTGTATTGTATTACTGCTCTCTGGCTTCATTACAAACCCTTGACAAGCCTATAACCACATAGATCTAATTAAAAAAAAAAAAAGTGTTTATCTAAGCAGCACGGCTGTTATTGCTCCTGTCACTTTTTCCATCAAAGGCTTTCTATCAACTTTAAAATTGTCATTGTTCAGAGTTACTTGCCCACTGGGCAGACTGGGAAATTGTGGTGGCACTTTGTTTCATTTTAGTTGGAGTATCGCTGAGGAATTGGATCAATCTCATTTGTTGAGCTCAGAAATGTTACCCACTGAGAAGAAAGGCATCCCTTCATTTTTCTCAGAACTATTTTTCCCAAGATTTCTGAAAACTCATTTCAGTCACATACTGAATTGTTTTCTGAAATCCTGAGGGCTAGAAATAGGAGAAGGTAGGAGAAAATGGGTGTTTATAACAAAAGCTTCAATTCTGGGAAACTGGTGGCATCACAGAAAATTACCAATTGTCTGCAGTCGTGCGCCGGCTGAATCTGACCCCAAAGCCATTTTTGTTTAAAGGTGACATGGAAGTGCAGGCTTCAGAGACTTTAACCTGGCACCTCTCAACAGGCTAAAATTCATACAAAGTTGGAAACAGAATAACTGGGAAGTGGCAGGCTTGACACAGAAGTTGTCTCGAAGATCTGGTGTCTCGATGTTGTCCTTCAAGTTACCTCTTATTACCCATCTTGAAGGATGGCGCCTAACATCTTACTGAGGAAAGAAAGTCTCTTGATACTCAATGCCCTCATCTCACCCTCACGAAAACTTTCAAAGCTCCAGCGGATTCAGCTTTGGCCCAACATACCCACAGCAAATAGCAAAGCCATTGCTCACTTCTTAGGCCACGAATACCCAAGCAGCAGCAGCAGCTGAAGGTAAAGAACCACCAAGAAAATCAGCCACCTGAGCACAGACTGTGTGCTCTCCGTACACCGCTTTCTGATCTCACAGTTCTCAGGTTTACCAATAACTTGCAATGGCTGGAGGGGGCATCTTGGGGGGGGGGTGGAGATCCATACTTCACTTTGATCTCGTGATCACGCTACAAACGTGGGAGTCAAGAGGCCTAGATGCTGCTTGGTTCCTCCACATAATCCACATCCTTCCTGTCACCTCGGGCAAGGCATTTAACTATCTGTTGATTTGCCACACAGTAAAATGAAATTTTCTACTGTATGTTTCACAGCACTGTTACAAGATACTTTTAATGGCCACGTAATTACTCTGAGCCCATTGTTATTACTAATTCCTTGTATTACATTAGGGTTAGAGATCTCATCGGAGATCTGGTTGCATGCCACACTGCGATGGTGAGCCATACACCCAAGCGTTTACGCTGTAAATTGACAAGTAGAAGGATGCAGACAAGCAGAACAGGAATCAAATCAAGACCACAACACAAATAATTATGCAAAAAGGATTAGACTGCACCTCTCTTGACTAACACAGCAATGCTTTGCTACCAGATTACCTCATCTCACAACTAAATTACGACTACTATATAGAAGTAGTCCACTCAACACCTCTCCTTACACTGGAAAAAATACATACATTACAGTACAAAACAGAAGCAAACAAAAGATGTGGCAATCCCCCACAGAAAAAGTACGGTATCTGCTTGAGTGAAATGAAAGAAACACCATTGTGTTAATAAAGCTTTAATCTTATTAAACTTTCAAAGCAATAATGTGAATGCAAGGATAAACAGGCAGGAGATGTCTCCTAGCGCTAGAAGCAACAACTTCACTAACGTAAACTTCTGCCACAGGGAGTCACTCACTCAAATTCATCTTCCTGTCGAACGCTGAAGTTTTCCTTCGCTTCAGCTTCACGGCGGCAGAAGCAGACAACGAACAAACGCACCTTATCAACAGGGACTCCAGCAAAGAGGAGCTGACAAAATGCCTTCTCTGCAGGAAACCACAAAGGACACAGGTAAGGTACAGCTCAAAGGGCACGTGTAAGTATAAAACCAGGCACAAATCAGCCATGTTCCTTTTCCACAGTTCCACAATTTTTCCTTTGGCATCAGAGGCAGACAACACCAGAGCCAACTAAAAGTTGTGAACGTTCCCTTTATATCTGTTTCTTCAACTCACCTTTGGTCAAGCTTGCTGCTGCAGCTGTCTGATTCACATCCTTCTAAGATGGGCTGCCTCTTTTTTTTTTTTCTCTTAAAATCTTTCACCACCTGTTCATAAAGAAAAACAGAGCTCCCACTTGCTTTCTGAACTACTGCTATTGTATTTTGGAGGCTATAAGCAATGCATGAGTCATTATCACTAACAACTGAGAGAGAGAGAACAAGAGAACTCACTTCTTTCCCACAAAGAGGTTTCTGGCACACTTACTAACATATATTTTTTGATAAATGCTTTCATACTTGTCAAGCAAACACGATGTCTGATAGCAGGTTCAGAAGGGCACTTGGCAGGTGTATGCCAACACCAGTGGGATGATTTCTACTCAAATATACAGTTTAGCTACAATTAAACTTCAATTCAAGAACTGCTTTGCTTGGGCCAAAACACTGCTTCGGTGGCAAACGCGAAAGGAAACACTACCAGCATAAGCCCTCCTGCTCACATAGGGCAGTGAATGCCACTCACGACCCAGATCCATGAAGGACAAAGTCAAAAATGAGTTGACAAGTTTTCACAGAGTTTAAGTGTTTTGCTAAAAAGCAAGGCAGCGGGCTAAAAGACTGCTGGACTCCAAGTCTCTAACTCAGCCCAGCAAAACACAAATGCATATTTAAAGATATTTTAGTGCTACAGGCAACAATACGGTCCCTCTGAACCTTCCTTCTAGCCTTGAAAACAGATTTGTACAAAAATGCTACTTTGAGCCGCTGTAAATTGCAGTGGCACTTTATCTGTTGGTTTTGTCCATGCTGGTAGAGAAATATTGTAGGGCTCGTAAGGAAATCAAGAGCTTTGGCACTTGACAGAGTCCAAGAATGCTAATTATCGGTGACAGCAACAGGAATTCAGCACTGTACCTTTCTTTACAAGTTCAGCAGAATGTTGGTTTTCGCTCTCATGTAATTATTTTTCTCTGAAACACCCACAGGTAAAACAGTAACACAGCGATGGTAGTTTCTGTTGATCTATGGCACGATGCATAATAAAGAGCAGAGAACTCGGTTGGTTGTTTTGGAGACTGTTGTTCTAAATACACTTGAAAACGAGTCATTTCACCTCAGGGCCTTCTACTGGTTTTTCAGCATTTACAATTCTTAGAAACACAGTTCTAAGTTATCTTACATCATTAAGTAAGGTATGTTTATAAGCAACTAAAAACATTGCACACCGATCTCCTCCAGGACATCTTTATGCTTCTATCAGGTAGAACTTATTTTTTTAATACTAAAACATTATTTCAAAGTGATGGTGCCCTTGCAGGGAGCAAGCTACTTACAGGGAAAGAGAAAAAGGGATGCACAGAGCACTGTAGGATTACCACAAACATGCCTGAGGGAAATATTAGCAAATAGAATTTTGAGGCCACGTGAGTAGGCACGCCGCCTACTTTTAAACGCATAGGTAGCCTAAAACAGTGATTGCAGGAGCACGATGAGCTAGGGCAGATGATCCTGAAGAAAGCACTTGGGTTTTGGGAGGTGTACGACCAGTGAGGAGACACACTACCCTAAAGGCCTGGCTTATTTGTGCAGACCCAGAATTTGGAAAAATATTCTGAAAGTTGGGTGCGACGGCTATACTGAGACACTAAACATCCACCGCCTGCACGCCCCGTTCAGTACAGGCCCATGTTTTAAGGCAAGTGGTTTGATTCCAGAACAAGCTTCCAACAGATGGAAAGCAACACCGTGTGAACAAAAGATGAAGGACTGCACACTGTGCAGGTTTTGTTAGCAAGTGTCACTTTTCTATCATGAATGGGGCTGTGGCAGCTAACAGCAACACTTCAGAAAGGCAAAGCTGAGGATGGTTTTGTATTACATAACCCAGGGGGTGGCAGGGGAGGAACCACCCAGAAATGGACTTGAAATACAAGAGCTTTTAAAAAATGTGAAGCTTTTTCTCTGCCTTTAGCTTTTGGGTTGGTTTAGCTTTTAGCCTTTTGGATTCTGTGAGCTCGTCTTCAAAACCAGGAAAAAGTTAGATCCTTCTGTTTTTAAAATCAAAACTGACAGACGTCATCACTTGACTTCAGGATCTTGGTCTTAGGGGGAAAAGAGAAATATTGTAGGGCTCGTAAGGAAATCAAGAGCTTTGGCAGCATCAGTTAACACAAGGGCCTTTGCCAACAGGGCCTGCCTTCACATCATCTACTTAAAACTAATTTAATAGCAAAACTATTTGTGCTCCAGTCATATTCAAAATTTTCTTTAAAATCCTAAGCCTACACACACTACTGCAGTGAGAACAGGTAAGTTCCTACAGCACAAGATCTGGTTTTGCCTAATGCTGAAATCACAGAATAGTGATTTTATTTATATTAATTTGTATATGTCTTGTTGCATCACCGATTATGAACTCCGGGTGGTTTAGAGACTTCCTTTCTCCATGATGCACCTCATCCAACTCCCTTGCTTGTTACATTTTTAGGAAAAAAGTGCTTCCCATCAAAGCTAACAGCATGCCCAGAAAACAAAAATCAGCGGTAGAACGGATTTACTGTGCGGGGTGGGCAGTCATGGCTGAAAAGCAAATAACCCTTCTGGCCCTTTGGTACAAGGCCGTAACCTTTGGTAGCAGAGCGGGGGAATGGATGGGGGTAACCCCCGTTCAGCTGCTGCTGCCTAAACCCAACAGGGTTTGCAGGTCCGAATTTTCAGTCTAGTGGCTGGGCCTAGTCACTGTGGTTACAGCCCCATTAGTAAATTAAACAAGTCTGGGACCAGGCTCTGCCCCCGAGGCCAGCTGGCACACAACATCCATTCTGCTACAGCCTCAAAAAGACAGTGAAAGCACACAGTCTGCCTGCTGGGAGGGGCAGGATGTATCCCCTAAACCGTGCCCTGGAGTATTTTGGGAAACTTCTCATCGGCCCAGGCTAAAATCACGGAGGGATGAATGAGAATCGGTAGAAACAACAGAGCTCCAGTGCTCAGGAACGTCCTGATGCCGTTTAATTTGCTGGTATCAGCTTGGATGTTTTTCACACTTTGATCTGCGCCAATACCCTCACTAGGCCCTCACAGCAACACCCTGCACATGCAGCGGCATTTCTTGCCCTAAGATCCAGCACCCTCAGATATACTGGCTAAAAGCTTACGCTCACCCAAACCGAGCGATTCCCCTAACGTCGCCATCCCCAGCTCCTTCCCCATCGCCCACGCACCGGGATTACCGTCTGCGTGGCAGCGTAGGGACAGCAGAGCTTCTGGTGCAACGTCTGGCACCGTCCTTCGACTGCTGAAAAGCAGCCGCCGAGGGGTAACGTCCCAAACCTCCACAGCCGCTTGCTAGGAAAAGCTGGGCTGAAGCTGTGCTGGAGCTTGCCAGGGCCTGTGCTCGACAAGGTTCTTCTGTTTGGAGGCACTATGACTACTTTTAGTTTCTGTATCTAACTGATTTCCAGGGAAGTTTTATAGGTCCGTGGAAAGCTACTGATTTGGGGGGAAAAAACCACAACAGAGAAAACAGGGGCACGTGGATTCCCTGATACACAGTTAGCTGAACTACAGATTCACCTCCTCTGCCATTGTTCGTTAACATTAAAGTGGTTGGAAGCTTTTGCCAGCATCTTCCAGCATGATAATGCCCAATTTCACCCCCAAAAACCCGTCCAAGAATTCTTGGCATGTTGATCCTCTCCAAATGACTCAGCCTCCCATAGGAAAAGGAAGTAGATGAGGGAATTTTAGGAAGGAAAGGTGCTGAAACCATACGCAGAGCTAAGAGCCGTTAACTGCATAACCACTACGGAAAAAGCAGGAAATACAAGGGCTTGGGCAGAGAAGGAAAGTAGGAATCCACATAAACAGGAAAAAAAAATACAAGGATTGATACGCATGGAAGGGAAAATGGGAGGAAAGTATGTGGAGGGACTCTGAAATGAGGAGAAAAAGAGGGGAGTATCAGAGAACAGGGAAACTGTGTATGTCCAGGTATGGAGCAGGCAAGAGCATGAGGGAATCTGCTACATGGAGAGGACAGAGCAGACACAAGGACAACCTGGAGTGAGACACGGAGCCAGCAGTGCCACAAGCAATAAGAAACCGAGGAACTCAACCCATTCAGTTTCAAGAAACTCTATGTTGTAAAATGAATTTTAAAAGACATTCCAGGCTTGAACATTTCGGTTTTTTACAAATTACAAACCCAAGGGCTTGCACTGGTATGTAGAAGATTTATGTTCTCACCTATCTGTGGCAAAACACAAAGTAAAGCTGCCATAGGATCACCCCAAAAGCAATTTTGGAATGACACTACCCTCTGGCGGTCAAAAAAATACAGTTATATGTACACCAGGAAGGTAAAATACTTGGAGCTGGTTGCACAGATAACTACGGCTTGTTTGACCCTTTATTCATGTCGTTGATACCTACTATAATTAAAAAAAAAAAATAAAAATGCAATCAATTCCAACCCACACGTCAGTAATCCACCTTGAGACCGTGCTGTTAAATGACACAGCCACCTTATCAGTCTGTTTTAAAATAACACATTCATGACTGGTCATAAGCACAAGGAACTGTCTGCGGCTCAGAAACAGACTGGCAAGAATTTTTGTGTTCTCTGACAACAGGCCAGAATAGGAACAACACACATGGCTGTGCTTAGCTATGTAAGTAAAGGAAGCAACGCAATACCAAATTCCCAAATAAAACATAAGGCTATTACCAGCAATTTTCTGGTTTATCTCTCTGGAAAATAAGGTCTTCAGAACTGACATTCGCTTTTAGCGCGTGCAAGAGAGCTCCTAGACCAACAGACTCCAGTCTGTAGATGTCAATTTAATACAAGTACTTAACAAAAACTACAGTACTGCTCGTAGGAAAGAAAAATTTAAGATCATTTTTCCAACTTAGTGCCGACCACATCCGTAATTGTATACATTGTCACCAGTGAATTCAAAACACGGTGCATAAAGTTGCAGTCAGAGGAAAAAAAAAAAACCCAGAGGAGCCTATACATATGTATTAAAAGCCAGCTTTTTTTGCTTTTTTATTCTGATCCTTACTTCTAACAGGATGTTCCTTAATTTCATCCAAAATCTTAAACACATAAAGCATGTAACTGGCTTTTTTTCTTCCAACAGAACATCACTGCTGAGAAAAGCAATTGCTTCAATTCAGGGTTTTCAGGAAGGTGCTTCAGGACTAACGTAATGCCTTAACACAGTCACGTCTCCTGCCTTGCCTCACTCACATTTCTTGACGTCTAATCTTGTCCAAAGAATAAAAGGCAAATACTAACCACTCCGCCATTTTCTCCCTTCTTTACATTATCACTGTTCATCTGCTGTTTCTTTTCCCCTGCTGTTAAAAATATCCCTATTTCTCATGGGCAAATGATCGTCTCGGAAGCTGAGCCTTCCAAATACTCTTTTTATCCCCAAACTTCTTAAGACCAGATGTCTCACTGGTCCTACATTTCTGGAAATGAGGAAGAGCTTGTCACATCACTCCCTTCTAAGAAGCGATTCCGTGCTTTCCAACTTTGATCTTAGTTGAAGGTCAGCCTACCATAAAAAGTGTTTGCTTTGGTTGCTTGGAAGCAGCTCCTTGCAAGACTCGCAGACCTTTATCAGGCAAAAGCCATTCCTGTCAGGTCTGATACTCTCAGCTTTCATGCCACCTTGTGGCCAAAATACTGGATCCTAGAAATACTCAGCGTTTATCCTTCCTTGCAGGTCCATTTAACTGCAGCAGAGCGATAACCGCTGCCAGCAGCACTTCAGTTTTACAGTTCATAACCCCAAGATTTTGGCACTCCTAAAGATGCGGCGCCAGTCAGTGGCAGAGAGGACGAAAAGCAGGAAAAAGCACCGCAAAACGCATTTATTCTCTCTGCAGGGTGAAAACCAAAGCAGTTACATCAAAGGACACATGGCACAACCACTCATGTGCTCAGAGCCCCCACATTTATTCTCTCTTCCCTCCTGCAAAACGCTCGCAGCAACAGGTACAAGCTTCTCCAGAGGCGTCACTGTGAAATAGTGCTGCAGGTAGAGGCTGGGGGAAAACTCAGCCCCGGCCTCACAGGACAAAAAGCACTTACAGCAACTACCTCACCCCAGGCTCCCCCTTCTCAGTTACCAGACACAGAAAGTCACCATAAAGGAGGCCGTGCCTCTCGTTCAGGGCCGTCCCGAGGCCGTTTAGGGCCTGCTATGGAAGCCAACGCTACTACATTCTGCAGCCCGACTCCCGGCACCTATTTTTAGCGTTACTTCCACTGGAGAAGCCCAAGCATCACCACCCACCTCCTCCCGGCGCTCTGTCAAACGCTTCTCTCCCAGTAAGGGAGTGGGAGGAAGAGACCGAATTAACCCCCACACCTGCCTCCTGCGCAGGGAGGTTCCCAAAAACGGGGGGGGGGGGAACCACTCTCAAAGCCTTCAGCCAGGCGGAGGCCAGCGGCAGCTGCCAGCTTCCCCTTACCCTCCGTGTTGCCGGGCAGACCCCGCTCCGCCCTCACCGACCGCCTCCCGCCCTTTTCACCCTCCGCCGCGGAGCCGGGCGCCGCGCGCATGCGCCCTCCCGCAGCCCCTCTAGCGCGGTACCGGCGGCCGCCCCGGGCTGAGGAGGAGGAGGAGGAGGAGGAGGAGGCGACGCCGCCGCCGTCGCCTCACCTCGCCCCGCTGCGGGGATGAAGCTTATTCTGTAACTGCTGCCGTCTGCCTGCGGAGAGGTCGCGCTCCCAACCCGACCGAGACTTTGGTTCGCCTCCTCTTCCCCCCCCGCTGCCAGGGGCCCAACCTGCCCCGCCCCCCGCGGGCTGAGGGGAGCTCCGTCCGCTCCACGGCGGAGGGGCTGAGGGGAGGCAGAGCCCCTTTCTTCCCCGCCCACCCCCGCCCCGTGGCTTTTTTTTTTTCCCCCACCGCAAGGACAGCTCTTCCTTCTCCTAACCCCTTCCCTGGCGGGGGAGAGGGTTCCCCTTGCGTTCACCCCTGTCAGGCTGCGCTCCCCTGCCCTTTGCTCCCCGGGCGAGCCGGCCATCTCGCAGGCTGCAAGCAGGCGGGGACAGAAGCAGGCTCCTACCTCGAAGGGAAAGGGTGGTCATTTTCACTCCCTCTCCCGCTTTCTTTCTCCCCGTAGGTGGTGGGGTTGGACCAGGGTGAACTCCTCCTACGAGTCCTTCGGCCTGCGAAGCCTTTGCCATGGCTGGGATAAGGACCTCGCTCCTGCTGGTGGCCGACATCGTGGTAACGGTGCAGCTGTGCAGGAGATTAACCCGCTGGCGGCTGCGCTCCCGCCAGCGCCTTCACGCTTTCCTTTTGGAGATGTTTAGCACCTTCCAGATTTGCACCTGCACTAGTGAGCTGTGCCTGCTGAGCAGCGTGGAGCTGCAGCCACGCACCGCCCTGGCTTTCACCTATGCTCTGACTGTCCTGCACGGCATAACTCTGACTGGCACCGCATGCAATCCCTGTGGCACTTTGCAGTCGATGTTGGGCAGGGCGGTATCGGTCAAGATGGATGGACTCAAGATCGTGGCTCAGTTCGTGGCGGCAGTGCTTGCCAGAGTGTTCATGCACTTCATCTGGAGCCTGGAGATGGCAGAGCCACATCTCGGAGCGCACTCACGCGGCTGCAGCAACCCCATGCAGACTACAGTGGTGCAGGCGTTCTGCCTAGAACTGCTCTTTTCTGTCGTTTTCCAGGAGGCCATTCTGCTACTGAAAGAGTTTAATCACATATACAAAGCCCATTTGATTGCTCTGCTCACCACCATGCTCGTGTATGCAGGTTAGTGGGTTTTTTTCTCTCCTCTGTTCCTGTGCAATAAAGTTGTAACGGGAGGGGTTTTTATTTTCTTAGAAGTGTTAAGATGCAAAATTATTTTTCTAAGATTCCCAGAAGCGCGTCAAGGAAAGTCTTTGGTCCGACACACACAGCGTTCAGTCAGAGTTTATGTAAAGTTCACCTGGTTAGATTCCAGGCAGGTGGGGGGTTAAGAATGAAATGAGTTACGAATTTAAAATTGTGTCAGATCTACAAATAAATATGGTTAAGAGTCCTGCAGAACACAGTTAAAATAGCGAAGGATCATTTCGTAATCCAGCTTTACATAGTGTGAGAGATTTCATACAACGTGCTCTGATTTCTAAGTGGTGTTGCGAGAGTGTCTGCATCAGGAAAAAATTGCTGTTTGTGCAGCGGGAGGGTACAGACCGGTAATGTGGACGTTCTGCATTTAAATAATGCATAATTCATATCAGTGCAGTTTAGTTAACTACGTTAAATCCTTAAATCAGAAGCAGGAATGGTTGGTTGTAGAATGTATGCATAAATGATAAAATAACACATTGTGAAACCAAGTGTAAAAAAAGAAACAAAAAAAATTAGGTGCCTGTTGTATCACGGCGCTTACAGGAGTCTCATGTCGCTGTAATGCCCTGTGTGCCTGTGGCCTTGCCTCTGCCTGGCTGTCACCTCGTGCTTCCCAGTGCTGGGACACTGTCACCTGCGCAGCCTCTGGACCATCGGGGTGAAGAGGTGAGGGGAGTCAGTCTGAACTTCTTTCTGCTGACTGTTGATGCTCCCTGGTGTCCCCAGAGCTGTTAGGTCACTTGTCACTTCAGAACTGCCCTGCAGGGAGCAGGTTGTACTGGGAAGGAGATTCTGTAGTTTGGGGTACAGGGAGCTGAAAGATGGTTGCGGAACTCCTTGCTTGTGGTACAGCCTCCACCGCAGAGGAAGTAATCTAGGAAATGATCAAAAACGTTTGAGAGAGGGAGATCACCCTCTGATCTGTAAACATCTGGGATGTCATTGACGTCTTGCCCAAAAAGTTTAACTTTTTTAACACTAACATAATAGCATATAGCAGAATACAGTACAGTTGAATTTTCAGATATATTAATGAAAAAACCTTTATTCATTATGTTTAGCTGAAATTAGGTAATACCTGAAAGATTCAAAGTCGTCCGTGGAGAATTTTGAGAACTAACTTAGTAATTTGAACTACTTTTTAAAACTAATTTTTGAAGGCAGAGGCAAGGTGTCAGTGCATTTTAGCACATTAAATTTATTTCCAAATTGCTCAGTTAAAGTGTAGCCAAAGATAATCCTTCCTCTTCTACAAGCACAGAAAGCTGCATTCCTGATTCTTAACATTTTTTTCCTGCTTAGCAAATAGTCCTATAAAATAGTAACGTTTCACGTTGCCTTTCTGTTCGCTAGTTCATACAAAGAATTTGTGGCTGGTGTCGTTGGCCCGGCTGGCCTCATATCCTCTTCTAGCAGGACAAGGCTGTGTACCAAGTCCCTTCCTTGTCATAACCTTGGATGTACTTCTAGGAAACATCGGACCCGCTGTGCCCAGGCTTCTGTCCCATGCACAGTTTGTCTGTATCGTCTGCAGAACACCCTGTGGTACCTGCACCTTTTTCTTTCCATTTCTTTTAATCTAGAATCAAATCCACCATAAAAATATATACACATTCCAGAGGGCAGATCCTGAGCCTAGTTTTATCCCTTATTTAGTGGAAAATCTACTTCTTTCTTGTTGACTCTGCTCCAGGCTTCTTCCTAAGGCTTGCACTCTTTGCTGTACGCTCCAAGGAAAGGTGAGAAGTGCCGTCCTCGCCCTGCAGTAGTCATGAGCCCGGTGTTTACTGAGCACTCCGAAGATGTGGATTGAAGCCTCTTGAAGTAGAGGAGGGCGTAAAACCCCAGATTCCCATCACTGAGCTATTGCACAACAAGTGTGGGAGTAGCCTGCTGCTATTAATTTCTTTCTGCGCTGAAGTCGCAGGCTTGTGCTGTAACAGGTCTGTTTTCCAGTGGAAGGTTAGGCCAGGTGCATGTAGGACATCTTGGACCTTCTCAAACCTTTCTTGCTGCCTCTTTCCCTCTGCCCACACCTACACATGAAACGTTCCCCCGATATCCTCCATTCTCCTGCCCCCTCCCTTGTGAGGGCTGCTGGTTGGGACCTCCTTCCCACAGCCGCTCAGCACATCCTCCTGACGCACGCCGAGGAGCTGAGGCCATAGCGAGGGGCCAGGTAGGCAGCCATGGCCTGTGTCTGGTGCGTATATACGGCCCACGGTCTGTTCCGTGGGTCGCGTGGCACCGCCCTCCCCACGTCTGTTCCACCTCCACTTTGAGACACGGCGCTTCCTACGCGCAGTATGAAGAGTGACTTCCAAATCGGGGGTTACGGGTAGTGGCCTCCAACAGGCCGAGGTCTCGTTTCCACTTAGCTGGACTGGGTCGTTCTCAGGAAATCTTCTGCACCTCTTTGTTTACAAGCTTGAGCACTTCTTGAAGAGGAATGGATCTTTCTTGCTCACCGAGCACCAAAGGGCTAGGCAACCAGCATGAATTTAGGCAAAGCAATGCTAATTTAGGCAAACTGGTAATATTCTTCCTTTTTCCTACAAAAATAGTTTAGAATATTGTGTGAGTAATGATTTTTCAAACTTTAATTTGACAGATACGGGGTTCTAGTGAGGAACTCGGAAGGCTGCACTAAATTTACAAAAGAAAATTCATGGTAATGCTTCCTTTTTACACTCTGATTTTAAAAGCCAAACCAATTGTGCCTTCAGGACCCATGTTTATTACACTTACCAATGAATCAGAAATGTGAGAAACCACCTCTCGTACGTACTACATCATATTTCATGCCATGAATTATGTTCAAGTATGAGTTTGAAAGCGGTATCCTGTAAGAGGAATGGCTGCTGTCTAAAAAGGGACTTCAAGAAGAAATATCTCTTACTGTGGTTTGGTTGGGGTAAAATTTTGAAGGCTAGCCGTGGCCCTATGGCTGACACCCGGCTAAATGTATTGATACACGTACAGGGCTCAAAAACATTAAATGGCATTTATACGGTTGACTAAGTGAAGTTGTCACGTAGGTCACTGTTGGGTGTACTCCATAAAACGTACTTCGGTGTGCCACATGACGTACTCCCACAAATACCATCAGGTCATACAGTATTTCCACAATTGCAAGCTGTTCCTTTAGGTTTTATTCTACTTTGTTGTAGTTAACAATATTTGGAATTTTTTTTTACGTCTTACACAGACCAAATTGTTATAGTAGTACATACTGTACACAAAAGCCCCAAGACTGCATCCATTCTGTTTCTTCTACTAAACAGAAGGAAGAAAGAGAGCATTATGGGTTTGTGTGTTAAGGGAATGATTCAGAAGCTAAGGATGCAGACCATAGACGTGCTGGTAAAGAATATGTTTGGATATTTCCTTTGGGAAAATATTTAATTAGAGGAGGAAAAAACATCCACCTTTTGAGGGCTTTTTCATTCCCAGGCAATATTACAATGAAGTCGGAGTTGTGTGTGCTTAGATCTTGCTGAGCCTAACATAGCAAAGTGAAAATGACACACACATTCTTAATCCTGAATTTCTTCCTAACTTTGAATTTGCCTTTAGTAAATTTCAGAAGTTAAAATTACTTTCTTATGCGTTGCGTGGAGCACACGTGACTTCACCTTTTTAAGTTTTTGTGTGTACAACAATCAGAGATGGTACGCCTCCTTTCCCATAAACTCATTTATCTTTTCTGGTTCACAGACTGAGATGTTTAATGAATATTTTTAAATAAGATTATACTAGTGGCCTTGGCCTGTGGTTGTTATTCCAGTAGGTATTAGTAAGGAATATTGAAGAAATACAGCAGTTAAAACTCTGTCTAATGTTTAATGTTTAGAAAACAGCAACTGCATCCTGAGAGCGAAATTCTACTGTTAAGTGTATGTTTGTGGACATAAAAGCAGAAGCGGTGAATTCCTAAATAGATTAAAGCAAAGCAGATTACTGTCGATGGCCTTCCTGGCAACTGTGGAAGTTGTTGAATGTGTCAACGTGCGGAACAACAGGCTGCACAATAAATCTGAGTTGCTGTTGAGAACAAGTGTAAAAACAGAGTAATCTGAGTAGGTGAGCAAAGATAAAAACCTTCCCAAACTGTAATAATGGTGAAAAATAATAAGGAGACTATAGAAAGAAAAATGCAGAAGAAGAAAATGACAAAGACCTTACAAGAACTTTGAGTAAATGAGTGCATGCTCCTAACGAGTGGGGGTTAGAGCAGCGTGGTGTTTGTACAGAGGAGAAGTTCAAAGCTCACCTCGGGCTTATTTGAGAAAATCAAGAATAAGCTTTAGGAAACGAAATAGACACAATTACATAATATTTTCTGGCAATAGATTAATAGATAAAACAGTTATGGGGTGGTTAGTAACTAACAGTACAGAAATACAGGTAATTTTACTGAGCAAAGCTTTTTCTGCAGGATTGCGATGAGGGGAACAACCTAAGTCAGAACTAAAAGCGCTTACCTCCAGGTTCATCTGCAGTGCCATTACAGTTTAGTCCCCACAGTGTCAGATGTTTGGATCTAGTTATTTAGGGAATGTTTAGGCCACTTCCATTACATCTGAAGTCAGAGGCAAGGAAGGATGCTTGGCTTCTTCAAGCTTCCTTTTTCAAGAGGGCGCAGTGGGGTTCGCTTTGGTTTCCTTCAAGTAACATACAGAATAATAGTGAAGGCTTTTCCCCGAGTTATTACCATATGATAACCTTGGGGTTGTATAAATTGATATGATAATATTGGTGTTCTGGTAAGAAAGTGTAGAGGTCAGTTTAGCAAGAATAGCACTTGACAGTTTTTTCCATTATGTTGCATGTGTCTCACATGCCTCATGGGGATGTAATGGAAGCTCAGTATTTGGTTACTAATATTTGTGGGATTTCTGTCTCTTCTAAAAGCATGATACAGACTATTAGTAAAACAGCTTATAGTTTTATCAGTAGAAACATTCAACATTAGCCAAACCCACCTCTTCAAAGAATATTTTCTAGAAAGAGATAAAGGAAGTTATAGCCCCACTTCAGATATTTTAAGGTATTTTAGAAGACGGTTAAACTGTTCAAATATCATCGGGTAAGTAACTTCAGAGGAGTTTATCTGTTCAAATGGTTTCTGCTAATGCATTCTATTGCAGGGTGTGCGTTTTCATTGCAGTGTTGTGTATGTGCATTTCAATATTCATTTAAAATAAATGTTAGGAAAGATGGCTATTGGTTACATTTTATTGCAGGTGGCGATCTCACAGGAGCAACATTTAACCCAGCGTTGGCTTTTTCATTACATGCAGATTGTTTCTATGACCAATTTTACAGTTACTCCTTGGTATATTGGATAGCACCATCCTTAGGTAAGTTCTTAATTCTCTGTGTATTTGAGAAAGTGTTATTTAGTACATGGTTCCAAAAATGGCTGCTCTCTATTTGACAGCCTGCTCGTTCTCTGTTTTAAATAAAATCCAGAAAATAGTCAGTTACAACTTATGTGTAAAGGCATTCAGAATCATGGGGTTGTGTTGCAAATGTAAACTACACGTTGTAAACTTGTTGAGTGCTCTGTGCAGAGCACCTGTAACCCTGTTTTGTGAATTAAGTATCTAATACTGAGTTTCCGACAAGAGTTGCATTCACAAAATAATACCTACGGTTTTGATGAGGAAACAACCATATTCAGTTATAAAATCGTTTAGTTCAGGTGTCATGTTCAAAGTCTAAGTACTTTTGGGATACTTGGAGCAAGATAATGCACCTACCAAAAAACCACGACAGCATAGTTCCCTAAAAAGCTCGTGTTTCGGTGAGGGTTAACTAGTTAGTTATAAACCACCAGCTGTTTACCCTGGAGCGTGATCCTTTTGAAGCTGCCTGTTGTTTGGGACTTTGCCTTGATCTTAAAACCAGCACGTTGGAGGTGTGCTGCATGTTGCACCACAGGCCCTCTTGTAGATTCTAGCAGAATACTGAAAGGGAGAAGAAGCTACCTGACAGTAAATATTAGCCTGATTAAGTTCAAAAAGAGAACCATACTGGTACGTGTGCAGTTTCTGTCTTGCCTTGGGACAGTATGCAAGAACATGGGGGTGATTAATTAAAAAAAACACCCAAAACTCCACAGGTATTAGTACAAGTGCTTAAAATACGCTTTCTCAATTATTACTATTATATATCCAACCTTTTTTATCTCCATAGTATCTAAACTTTGCAGTTTCCATTCTACATTTTCACCCCAATCACTGTCTGAAACAATCTGGTCTTAGTTTACGAATAGGGAATATTGGTAACTTGAATTTTTCTAACTTAAATTACAGCTTTAAGTAGGAAGCTGTTGATTTTTAACTTCTAGTTGTGTGCAGATGAAAATGCTCCATGTAATACTCCATGCTGTTGATTGTTTACAGTGAGTCCTTGCAAATCTCGAGCTTTCTGCTTAGAGGGTATATAAAGCAGCAGTCTGCTAATCCCGATGTTAATCCTATTAGAGGGTACAACGGCGGTGAAGGTACAACAGCATGTGAAACATACACGGGAAACACCTCAAAGGGCTCTAGTTGTAACAAATAATTCCTTTTTCTTGTTTGAGGTCCTGTCTGTGTGCGTTCTACTTGCATTGACTCTCAGTCAGTCAAAAATGGAGACAGAATTTTCAGTCTAACTAAATTTCACGTTAATATAATTTTGTTAAATTAGATAAGCAGGCAGGATGACTGGACAATAGAGTAAGCTGGATAAAAGCTCGTGCGCTGTTCCAGTTAGTAGCTAATGAAATGTCTTGGACAAAGCTGATGAGCTGATGAAATATCATTGATATTTCTCAGAATTCAAGTTTAGTTTTCTGGTATATTAACTGATTTCAACCTGACAATCATTTTGAGATTTTCCAGGTTGTAGGTAGTTGGGATGTGATATTTTGGCAAGTGATCTAAAGAAAGGAGGCGTGTCCTGCTTAGTCAGCAAAATGCATCCTGCAGAACTGCTTTGCAAAAGCCTTCAGGTGATTTCGGCTTGCGTAAGAAAATCAGCAGATGTGAACACAAGTGGAACCACGGCTTGAGGAATTTAGAATGTGATTAGGGAGTAATATTGTTAGCTTTCTGTGAAAATTCATAAGCAGTGGTTTATTGTTAGTTAACATCTAGAAAATCCATATAGAATATATTGAATGCTGTCTCTTAATTTATGAGGGAAAGGAGCTGCAGACCAAGCAGCTGTGTCAAACTGCTCTGCCTTTGGCTTGGCTGATGACAGAGATCAGAATTAAAACATTAAATACACAACAAAAAGCAAGATTATTACCTCATAAGGATCACTTGC
The DNA here is from genome assembly GCF_034619465.1 of Leptosomus discolor. Taxonomy (NCBI): domain Eukaryota; kingdom Metazoa; phylum Chordata; class Aves; order Leptosomiformes; family Leptosomidae; genus Leptosomus; species Leptosomus discolor. Next base: position 4,027,021 of record NC_141391.1, read on the forward strand.
GTGGTCTGCTGAAGCTTTCTTTGTGAAAAAAGATTGTTTGCAAAAAGCACTGACTGCCTCTAGCCCTTTGGACAGAAAATGCCATTTTCCTGCAGTCCCTGCTGTATTGTATGTTAGACACTCAAATACTTGAGCACAATGTTTACTTTTGATACCACTACTGTGTCCTCCTCAAATGCATTTCAATAAAGGTCCTTTCTGTCATTTCCTTTTTTCAGGTGCAATGCTTGTGGCTTCTATGGGGGGTTAAATCCTTCCTTGGATACGCTGAGACATCAGATTCTGAAATTAAAGAATATTTTCAACATCTGCAGAGATGAAGCTTTCAAAAAACTGTTGACATCAACTTCCACACCACGTTTTAGCTGTTTTTTCTGATTTTGAGTTTGAAATACTTGACTGACATGTTTGTATTCCAGTACTTACTTTGTAATAGCAGATGGAGATTTTGAGGGTATTTGCTGATGTTTTCAGTTAAGCCAAATGAATGCGAAGGACTGTTAAAACGTTGACACTTTGTCACTTTAGCCGTAAGTGCCATTTGCTGACCTTTACTACAACAGCAGGCAAACCGAGTGTTAGAAAGTTCCCAGTTCTTTCAGGGCTTGATTTTAATGGAATTCTTCCCCTAGAAGGCACCTGCAGAAAAGAAGCTGAGGATTTCGTTCTTACATTGTCCTCATCATACTCCTACTTGCAATATACGTACCTCAGAGGAAGAAAGGCTCCACCACTAGGAGAGTCTCCACAGCTCTACTCCAGAGGTACCGTACACCAAAACTAAAAGGCTGTAGGAGCAGCATTGTTTTAATAATATCCAAGTGCAGGTAAGTAACCCCTCGCTTTTTTTCCCGGAAGGCTCTGCCCCACCCTGTCCCTCTACGGTTTTGAATGTTTAAAGGAAAGGAGGGACTCGGACAGCTTTTTTCCACACAGTAAAATGAAGAACCAAGCCTTAAACAGCTACTGTTGTCAAACTGTCTTCTTGGCAAGGATTTGGGAAGTAAATCTTTTCATGCAATTTCTTACTTGTTGCACTAAAATCTTTCCTGGTTTTAATTTTCCATGGTACATTTATGATTATATTGCAAAATTAAATCAACTGTTTGAACATGCTTTTCATAGAAGAGAGTCTTATCCATGGCCCTGTACTCAGTCATGAAAATAAAAAATAAAAAAGAAGTAGCACTGAGGAGCAGCTGAGGGAACTGGGGGTGTTTAGCCTGGAGGAGGCTGAGGGGAGACTTTATCGCTCTCTGCAACTGCCAGAAAAGAGGGTGTAGTGACATGGGGGTCGCTCTCTTTTCCCAGGTAACAAGCGATAGGACAAGAGGAGATGGCCTCAAGTTGCACCAAGGGAGGTTTAGATTGGACATGAGGAAAAAGTTCTTTTAAGAGTGGTAGGGAGGTGGTGGCATCACCATCCCTGGAGGTGTTCACAAGACGTGTAGATGTGATGCTGAGGGACATGGTTTAGTGGTGGCCTTGGCAGTGTTCAGTTAACGGTCTTTCCCAGCCAGAATGATTGAATGATTCTGCAAGAGCACTAGAGCTGTGGGTTATCGTCCCGCAGCACTGGGATACGAGTGCAAGTCGACCTACTAAAGGAAACACAGCTTTGGCCAAACCCGTCCCGGGGAGCACTGCTCACCCCCACGCTCTCAGCCTGGCCCGGCGCCGTCCTTGAGCTGGGTTGACATTCATCCGCTTCGCTGCGGCTCTGCCACGGGGCGGGCTGCCGCAACAGGAACACGATGCACAAGACCTCTGAAAAAACACCACGCGCTCCTTCTGAACCACATGCTTTGGGAGGCTTCTGCCCATCGCCATCTTCCTTTACTGGCTTTTACCACTTTTACTCATTTTTAAAATGATCTGTACCCTACAGATTTTTTTTTCTCCCTGGGACTTCGCCTTTACCAATACGCTCAAGCCCAGTTTTTAGCCCATTTCTTACAGAAACGAGCCTTACACAGTGAACTGATTTGCGTGTCTCCTTCGAGCCCATGAGGCCCACAGGGTAAAGGTCTCAAAAATAAACCTCAAAGAGCGCAAGAACAGGCAGCCAGGGAAAAAGAGAAAGCAGAGATACAAACCAACAGGCAGCCAAGATTTGTTATGTCCTACTTCCACATCATTTTTGATGGCATGCCAAAGCAAAGTCCATACAGCAAATAGGTCAGCTCTGACTTCACTGGGCCCACGTTGTTTATTTTGGCATAACATACAGTTTAAAAAAAAAAAAAAAAGTGGTACAGATCTGGGTGATTGACAAGTCGTTGCCCCATTTATAGCCACTAGAAGTTGAATTTTTAAAAAAAAAAATCACTAACAGACAAGCCTTAAAGTGACTAAACTAAGGCAAGACAAAAGCAAAAAAAAAAAAAAAAGTAGCAGAAAGAATGAAAAATAAAACCTAGGAACTGAATAATTTAACTGGTTTTGGTAGTACAGACAAAAATGACTATTTACATTCAAAGCAGTGAACGTTTATGACGTGTTCCCAGAACACTGACACGTAGCTTGAATACAGTTTTATGAAAAATAAACCTTGTCGATCCGCCCCAGACACTTCTCAACGCTACCTTCAGGGCTCACCCAGGTTTCTTTCCGAAATTCATCTTACTCCATTGATTTGACTGGAAGCATCCTGAAATGTCTGCTCCTGGAGCTCTGCCCCAGCACCACGCAAACCCTCCTTTCTGGAGGGCCACAGCGCGAGAGCACCGGAGGAGCTGCCCGCAGTCCCGCAGGTGAACAGCGCCCGTCCCCTAGGAGGGGTAACAGGCAGGCTGCAGTTTAGTATGAAAAACCACAAAACACCACACTCCAACTAAGGTTTGCACCAAAAAAACCCACCCCAAGCTGGTCAGTTTTAACGAGAAATGGCGATTTAGACTGGTATGAGCCTTCCTTCCTAAACTATGGTGCTGGCGGAGTTTTAGCTGTCGCAAAAATCTCGCCGGGCGAATACCCCCCAAATCCCAGTGCAAAAATTAAAGCATCCCTCCGTACCCTCCTTTGTTACTCTGCATCCCTAACAAAACATGCATCCCTGTACATAAATATTTATACATGTTATATAAAGGGGCCAGTAAAGATGTTCTTGTAGAACATCTTGTTGTGTAACATGCTAAATACCTAATTTATTGAGCAACGCCAGTAGTTCATAACACTATTAAGTCATCACTAATCTGACTAATGAACATTCCACAAAGAGCGGTTCTAATTTTCCCATACATCGAACCCAAACCCTATCCCAACGCGCTAAGCGGGGCGGGACCACTCAATACAATTCCAAGAGTGTAGGACTGGTGAAGAAAACTGTTCACATACCAACATATCGAAAAAAAATCCACAAGACAACTGAAAATCCAATGAAAATGGAAAAAGTTTAGTATCGGACTTTCATTTGAATACTGGGGGAGGAAACCCTGGAATGCGCTGACATTGCCCTGTGGCAAACCCGCCACCACACCGAGAGACGAAACGGTGAAAGCTCAGCAGGACGAAGCTCCTGGCAATCTACAGCTGGGTTCCCGAGCCTGGGATGTGTTGGACTAATTCTGTCTTACAGGCGCACTCTGCGAATGATGAAAAAGGCTTCACTGGACTTTTTTTTTGTTACAGAAGCGAGTGCCAAACCTCAAGGGACGTCAGCTCCGAGTTTGCCAACTGCTTGCTGAAGGACTGAGAACTGCAACACAGAGTTGGTTGTGAGATACAAAAATCTTAGTTTATTTAACAATGTTGTTAACGTTTAATACAAAGACACAAAACAGTTGGGTTTTTTCAGGACTTTACAGACTGTATTCCTTCTCTACCACCCAAGCTCTGCTCTCCGAGAAATGAAAGGGACGCGACAGCACTGAACTGATAAAAGCCAATTGTTTGAGGGGCATTAAATTTTGCTTTGCTTGTAATCCTTGGCCGTCCCTATTTCCTTTTGGTTGAACTTTGTAACATTTCTCATTCCATTCTGCTCCACTGACTCAGTGAACAGGTACAAAAATACGGGACATTCTAGGACAATCTAAAACTGTGTTCCACTTGCACTTTGATTTCTGAAGTTCTAGAATTCCTACAAAGGCTTCTTTGAAATGCCCCCTGATTAGCCCCATTCAAGTGTTAGATGCGAGAGGTTTTATTGGTTTTTTTTGTTTGTGGTTTTTTTTTAAATAACCCCATAGTGGTCACAACTGTCAAACTCTGTTTTCAACATCTATAAAAGCACTGATAGACCTAGATGTCTAAGCTTAGGTCATTAAAAGAAAGGTTAAATCCCGATAGTCACCGCAACGCCTTCAGTTTTACAGCTTATTCTGGAAGTGCCACAAGAGGAATCTGAAAGAGAAAAGACACCAAAAGTTTACATAATTGGCATTAAAAGACAAGCTTGCTGCTCGTCACAGAGGAGCAGCTCTCTGTTGTTTGCAGTCACAGAGGACAGCGCTTTGCTGCAAGCCCGCTTGTTTTCAGGAGGGCTGAGCATCTCTGCGCCTTCCACAGCGGCTCTAACCTCGGGGCAGCCAAGGACAGCGCGCCATTACCAGCCGTGCTGGTACGCCCGTGCCCTGGAAGACCCCGCCGCCCACAGACACGCCAGTCGATTCGGAACAGTTACCGCCGCCTCGTGATGCGACAGACAGAACAGCGCTTATTACGAGTCCGGTGGAAATGTCCCGCATCAACTGTCAGCAAGTCTTCCAGGAGCTTCAGCGGGCGCCTGTCGCGTCTCGTTTGGGTAACGAGCAGTAACGTGCAACGTGAGCGTCCCCCAGGGCATGGCTTTAGAGGCAGGGCAGCGCGGTGCCCTCTGAGGGAGCCCCAACAAGCTGCCCTCTGAGGGAGCCCCAACAAGCTGCCCTCTGAGGGAGCCCCAACGAGATGTTCTCGTCGATCGTTTTTGCAGTTCGGAAGGTTAAAAGGGCTGAGCTGCCCCATGTAATGCTGAGAACGTCGCGCCGCGCTCCCTCTCTGCCCCTCTTCTCGCAGGGTGGAACCAAGCCACCCCTGTGCTCAAGCTCGCTCGCCTGGGCTCAACGCCCCGCTAACAAGAGCTCTCTTCTTGTCCCTTTGCACCTCCAGTTGTTTACGGCCACCACGTATCCTCGGGTTTTGAACTTAAATTACATCACGGCAGTCGGGCTGGGGGTCACTTTAAAAAGGCTCATCGTACCCACAGCCCCCAAACCGCTCCCTGGAGCAATGTCACTGGAGGCTCCACGTGCGGAGCCCTTGATCTGCCCTGACAGGCGTCAGCTCCTCAGCTCTGATCAGCACCAGCAGAAGCACCAAGGGCTCCCTGCGCAGTCACCTCTCGCAGCACTCATCTCCCACAGCCACCCGCTGCGCCGTGGAGCGCACAGAGTCAGCAGCGGGAAGAATCCCACTGACCAAAACTGGTCCTTACGGGGTGTATTTTGCGCTTTGCTAGATCAGTCAACACCACTTCCACCAGCGGTTTCAGGCTGCTACCAGCCACTAACTCTCCTTAATCCTGCTCAAGTTTAAATGAGGGCAATAAGCATTCAAACTGGAACTTTCAACAGCACGATTATTTTTTATAAACAACAGACTGAAATCATCTTGGAGATGGAGTCATCAGAGCCAAGCTTTCTGTTCACTAAGAGTCACCCCATCTGCAGCTGCAGAGGTTTTTTTTTATTTCCAGACAGGCAGAGCCGTGCAGGTTACCTGTGCAGGGTGGTGGTTTACACCAATCAGCCACTTTGGACAGATCATTGAACATCTTCCCACAAATGTCATCGCTACAGCTACCGTCACCTTCCCTAAATCACCATCACAAGGTACCTCCTGCGGGAGGATGGGGCATCAGGCACATTACACAAACCGCGGAGAGGGAAGGCTCTGCAGGACTGAAAAGCATCGGCGCTGGAAGACAGAAGAACTTACATACGTCCTCCTCAGTGATCGACTTCTGCGTCCTCAAACTGCCCCGCGACCACCGGTGCTATGTCCACCTCCATCCCATCTGAAAAACCAGCAAAGGCTACGTGACACCGCAGGCTCGCAAGCGGATGACGCCGTCACACGAAGGAGAGCGAGTGCCCTCTGTTGACAAGAGATGGCCAGAGCAGAAAACTCCTTCGCTGAACTTTTCCCAAAGTGGCCTCAGGAAACACTGCGGCGCTCACAAGTTTGTGGGTTTTGTGCCAGCTCCATCAGTTGGTCACTTAAAGATGTCACCGCTTCCTATAACCTCATCTCACTTTATCTTACTAAAAGACTTAAATACCGGATTTAAATTATTTCATTTTTTTTTAAATTAAGTTTCGGTGTAAGAAATGGCAGGATTCCCTTTAATAGCTTCAACTGTTCTCCAACAGGAAGGGGCTGGAGCCTGACCTGAAACCGCTCTCAGCAATCACACTGAAAAAAGGACCAATCGCTCGGTGCTGCACTGTCCAAAAATAACAGAATTCTCAAACGGAGCTGCCCTGGGGATAGTAATAACTGCAGCAAACCAAGCAGCAGTACCGTAGCAAAAATGATTAGGAAGGCAAATAAAACCGATGAAGATGGCTTTCAGACACGTGACATACTCGCTGTTCAATTTTCCTTTTCAAAATTTTGGCATTCAGAAACCTGACAAAATTTTCAAAGGAAGGGCACTGCTAAAACACGAGTATATCAGCTAAGGTTATTTTTACATTTTATACGTTTAATCAAAGTTGTGGAACAAAGAGAACCTATAAAAGAACTGACAAAACAAATAGATTAAAAAAAAAATCACGAGAACAGGTTAGTTACGATTCTGCTGCCTGCTCTAGGCAAGCTGACGGCTAGAAATCCACAACAGCTGCATCATTTTTTGTCCTTCAAAAATATCAGGCTGTACTAAAATACTGCGATTTATATCAAAAAAAAGAAGCAACACTACTAAATTATTTCCATGTTGTTCTCCCAGGTAACATATTGTTCCAGCAAAAACAGCATGCAGAAAAGGCAAAATTTGAGAGATATTTTTTTTTTTTCCCTGACAAAAAGAAACTTCACTCCTTAAATACACGTTTGAACAATCAGCGGCATTAAGAGACAGCGTCCTTCAGAAAAGCAGGTTTGTTTGGGTTTTTTTAGATCTGTTTCAGGGTATGTCAATGATTCTGAATTCACACTGAACTCTGTAAAGAGAATTATTAACTTACAATTTAGGGTATTTAAAAAACCACAACTATTACCTGTTTAGAATGGAAATTGCTTCCTAATCCCAGTGTACACTGACGAGTTTAAATTTTTCTTTTTAATCCTAAATCAACGTCACCCTACCACTCTTCCAGGAAATCATACTGCTAAAAATCAACAATTCCAGACGCAGTGGTCCTCACTCTTTAAACACAGCAGCCCTCCATCCACAGCAGGCAACACGCTGCCTGTGGGGCCACAGGCGTTTTAACAACCTGTGGCAAGACGGCAGCTGCCGCGCACAGTGCGGTAAGGTACCGCCCACAGCGTGATACTTGCTCACAGTCCTGGTGTTTATGGATCAGCCAGACTGGAGAATTTCGGATATTCTTTAGCAAAACAGAAGCATTTCTTACCTTCAAACTCCCTGATGGAGTCTTCTGTTCTCACCCCAGCCATGTGGTACTGAGTGCTGACAGACTGGGCCAACATGCCTTCTAACCTCTCCAGAGTGGCCTGACCTTCCGCGGTTAAGTGCGCCAGTCCCTCTTCGTAAGTGTAAAAGGATGGGATGTCACCTTGCTCTAGCTCTGCAAAAACAAGGGGACATTGATCAGACCCAAGTTTAAGAGCCTGCATCAAGCAGGGGTGGAGGAACAGGACAACAGCTAGGCGAGTTACGCCGACATAAGCTGACTGGGATTAAAAAGCTGCTTACAGCAGTTATAGGCTATACCCAGCCTGACCGCGCCACAGCGAGCACGTCCACTGGGAACAGAAAAGGCTGGTATTTGTGTCTTGGGGCTTCTGAGAATGAGAACAAGGTTTTGGCAGGATTCCAGTGGTTTGTGACAGCTAAACTACAGATTTTCTGCAGATTTCTGCGTTTTTAGACTGTGCCTGGGGCAAAAAGAACGTTTTGGCAAGAAGAATAATGACCAAGTGTCCTAGGTTACAGTGTAAAATGTACCAAAAGGAAAAAAAAAAAAGTATTCTATCACCATCTTCAGAAGCTGTTGAGACCAGGTGGGACGGTGCTCCCTGCCTCCCCCCTCTGGACTATCTCCTGTTCATGGGCACAACAATGCCTTATCGCCTGACCCATCGATAACTCGCTCCTGGGCTATCTCCTGTTCATGGCCCATCAAGGAACTGCCTCACGACTCCCCATCCCATGGTGAGATGCTCCGCCCGGGGGGAAGGAGCCAAGCAGTCCATGCCAAATAAAAACGGAGATCTCCAACACCCGAGCAGCCTTCTTCCACTGGATTCCCAGAGGACCTTTTCCCCCCACTGGAGTTCCAGAGGACAAGAGCTACCTCCCTACCACTGGACCTTCGGAGGAAGACCAGACCCTTTTACCTGATCGCTGCTTCCACAGAACTACACCCATCGCTTCAGGAGGACTGCAGCCAGCATCTTATCGGACTGCTACTGCCACCCTAACAGGGTGTCAGGTTGTAGTTCTGACTCTGTCAGTGTAAACCAGTGGGTTGTTTGTTTTTTCCCTGCCTTGTGTTATATATATATATATATATATATATATTAGTAAAGAACTGTTATTCCTATTCCCCATATCTTTGCCTGAAGGCCCGTTAATTTCAAAATTATAATAATTTGGAGGGAAGGGGGTTGCACTTTCCATTTCAAGGGAGGCTCCTGCCTTCCTCCGCAGACACCTGTCTTTCAAACCAAGACACCAAGGAACTTCTAAACAGACCAAACCATGCTTACGATGGATACCAGGTATCCACGTGCTGGCAGGTATTTCAGAAGGAAGGACTGTTACGAACCGCGGGCCTCGACGTCGTACTCCTCCCCTTCATAATCGTTGTCTGAATCTTCATCGTCTGGGTCTGGGTGCAGAGCTTGGCATTCACACATCGCTGAAAACATGGCGTCCACTGCCGGAACACAACCAACACAAACCTCCCTCGTTTCTCCAACAACACCCCACAACCACAGGCAAGAAATCCTGGACCGAGTGATCAGAGAGATTGAGGATATTCCTTTACCAGAACCACTATGGAATTTGTTAGGTGAAAGCATCGCCCAAACAAGACAGCAGAGAAACAACACAGGTTTCCTAGATCCAGCCTCCTGGATCCAGTTTATCCCCTTAACAGCACTCTGCCGTTAGCACATTGATGATAAGGGCTTATCTCTGGACAATTCAGCCTGTGGTCACCCACTACAGGGTTCCTTGCAGCATTTAATATAAGAGATTCTTAAAATCTGCATCCAGCTGTAAGTTCCCCACCGAACGGGATACGCCCGCTTTCCACTGGAAGTGTCTGGACATTAGCAAGTGCCTAAGGAAACTGTCACTGACTCAACTATCCCTGAATTTGTAATTAAAAAGGTGTCTCCTGTATCAGTCCTCTGCAAATGCACACCCATAGGATCATCCGTGTCATGTTTTTATACTGAAATGTCTCTGTTTTACAACACTGGAATATTCCTTGAGAAGCAGCTGCTTGAAATATTCCAGCTTCAAGCAAGATAAAAGAATTTGCTTTATTCTTTTCAGCACAGAGAAATCAAGTAATTAGAGAAGGACACTAAAGGATCACACCATTCACATCTCCACACCCCAGCATCTTCCACGTATAGCCAGGACTTCAAGCTAAAATGCGATTTCCCCCTTCACTTACGGGCTGATTTGTCGCTGGGTACAAATCTGAATTCTGCAATTGGTTCAACGTCGTCATCGCTATCTTCCTCTTCCTCCCCTTCAGCCACAGCAGTCTCTTTTGTCTCCTCTTCTTCAGGAAATTGAAAGATATATAAGAGAAACGTGTTTATTTTGTCCAAAAGAGTCATGTCTGTTTATTCACGCCCGGAATCACACACTTCAATCAGAAACTCGGACGCAACCTGAGAGAGGCACAAACCAACCCACTCCCATCCACGTTACGGACGTACGAGTCCTCTCACAGCGCCGCACCACCACCTGCAACGCACACACAAACTCCTCTGTTTATGATTTCAGGATTTTAGATTTCTGTAACATCACATACTTCAGGAAAACTGCCCGGTTCTTATTAAAAATGACTGCGCTCAAAACCCCCACAGTTCACCGTCATCGTTGACCTGCACAATGCTGTAGTATCTTTTCAGTCACATGAATTTTACAGCTCACGGAATGGCAGGGGTTGGAAGGGACCTCTGGAGATCCTCTAGTCCAACCCCCCCCGCCAAAGCAGGTCACACAGGACTGCACCCAGGCGGGTTTTGAATCTCTCCAGGGAAGGAGACCCCACAGCCCCCCTGGGCAGCCTGTTCCTTAGCACTACTCTCATGAAATCAGCCCGCCTCCAGCGCGGCCTCTCGCAGAGGACTGTGACATTCACAGACGATCTCAACTCCATGTCTTGACACTCCCAGCCAGCAGCAAGATGTCAGAGGTAGAAAGTGCCCCCAGAGCTAATGACATCTGCGGGCAAAACCGCCCTTCCCTACTCTGTGCCCTACCTACACGAATACGTAAGCGACAACACGACAATTTCGCTTTCCATAAACATGAAAACCACGAAAACGACGGCCGCAGTTCAGCACTTTGTGGCTGGGGACACTGCACTTGCACCCACAGCCTCAAAAGCACGTAACTATTTTCCACAGAAAGAGAGGGACACGGTTAAGGCTGTTCCCCGAGAGCAGCTTTCATCACATACAGAACTGGCATCACCAAGGATGTAACGAAGCCAAGAAGCTGCCAATCAGCTGCCCCAAAAACGAAGCGACCCGATCCTTTTCCAGCTGACACCCCCGGGCACAGCTTGTCGCTGCTCAGTCCAGCCCCTTGTTTTCAACGAAGTCAACCTCTGACGGCCTTTTTCTGCAACAGGGGCGAGGGGAAGGCACACACCCGCAGAGAGCGCAACAAAAACTTTCTGAGGAAGAACAAAACGTACTCTGCCCGACTAAGAACGACGCCTCTCGCAGCCAAGAAGTGGAGAGGTTTGGGTTTAACGCTAGTCAGCAGTTAAAAATGCAGGCCAGACTTGAAAACTAAACCTACTTGCTGCAGAAGATTTACTGTAGCCAGAGTTCACATGTTAAAAAAAAAAACAAACCACAACAAACTCCCACCAAAAAAACCCAACACCAAAATGAGCCCGTTAAGGATTTATAGGTAAGAGCTATCACAGCCTATCTGTATTTTCAAACACTATTATCAGACTGAATTAAAAGCTGGAAACAGTATCCTGCTTCAGACTAGGTTCGGTTTATTTCAAAATAAACACAGTTAAAGGAAAATAAGGAAGAAGAACCAAGACGTGTACGTAGACATCCTCTTATTATTTGTAGTGATAAGAGCGTCAGAGGCCATTAGTAACGTGAGAGAAGGAAATAATGAAGCATATTAATAGCTTAAAAACTCCTCTGCCTCCTCGGAGTCTTGTCAGCACTTTCAGTATATAAACTATTTAAAGAAAAATTAAATGCCAGATTTTAACCTTTAATTACGATGGGCAGGAAGGGGAAAGAAGTCCTGCTCAAGACTGAACACTTGTTGCTCTTCAATTGAGACGGTAGTTTATGACACATCTAAAATATTAACAGGTCTGCCAGAAGAAAAAAAAAGCGGATACATCAAAAATATAGAAAATCTTCATACAAACTATGAAACAGAAACCTTGTTTTCTGTAGGCTAACAGGTTGGTTCCGTGGGAAATGTACAAACATCCATTAAGCCTGGAAACACGAGCTATTGTCTCTTTTTTTTTGTTGTTAAGCAAGCTGTGGGAGAAAAGGAATGAAAGCTTCCAGGCTGCTGCCAAACAGCAGGAATCCATACAGCCTGGAGAGGGCAGCAGAATTAACATAAATGTAATAAAGCAAAAACGACACCCAAGCTGGAATCACAGGGAGACTGCGGAGGAACTAGACTGGTTCAAAGGAGCCTGAGAGAGGAGAGAACCGATTCTCAGCAGCTCCAGCTGCACGTAGTCATGTGCTGAGAGCAGAACAGCACAGAAGTGACTCCAAACAAGGGCAAAGCTACACTTGTAAACCAACTGTCCTTGTAGGAAACGAAAAGGAAAATACAAGCTATTATGTAAATGAAGCATATAATTTTCAAAACCAAAATTCACTCTTTTTGAAGAGGAAATGACGCCGCTCAGGACCGTGCGGGAACACTAAGCAACGCTCCGGGCGTACCTTCGAATTTGGCGTTCACCATGACGTAGAGGTGCTCCCAGGGGTAAGCGCTCAGGTCCCTGGAGACGGCGTGTAAACTTATGGTGGGGTAATCCAAGGAGAAGCCAACTCCGGAGTTTTCCAGCCAAGACAGGCGGCTAACAAGGAGGGGAAGGGAAAGAAAAAGAGACACAAGTTAGAAACTATCAGAGGAATCCAAAGTACCTGACTCACACCTGCAGAAAAGCAAACCAACCCCAAAAAAGTGAGTAATTCTGGCCAAGTCCCTTACCCCACTCTCCAGTAACACACGGTCCTGGACCTGCCCTGACAGGACCTTGCAATGGCATCAACAGAGGGCTGAGGCACAAGAAACCTTTTCTTACAGAACGTGAAGCTGAGCACCCTGAACGCATTTCAGCTTTATCACATTTGCACTAAACCCTGAATTTCCCTCCCTGCCTCTTTCGTTTCCTCCTCCCTGCAGACACCTCTCATCCCAAAGAGACCTACAGAGGTTCCGGAGTGTGATTTATAACTCCAACTATTAAACGTTCTGTGGTTTTTCAAGATAAAGAGAGCACCAAAAGGAAAGTCGCTATTGTAAATTCTGAAGGATTATACACCTGACACGGGTATAGCCTGTATGTAGAAGAACAACCGGCTCTGTGATCAGCAGAGCTAACAAAGCCAGCCTATGGTTTTCCCCCCATATAGCAACTTCTGTGCTATAACCTCTGCTTCCCCCCATTTTCACTCTCATCCCGAATTACAGCAACAGACAGCACAGGTTGTCGCCACTGGGCTGCCACCTCCTTCGTATCAGAAAGGGCAAGAAAGAGCTGTCTTTCTAGCAGCCAAGGAATCAAACCCAAGCTAGTTTTGGGTGTCTGCGATCAACGAGGTCACCCAGCGAACAGAAATACCGAGGGGCAGAAAGCAAGACCTCCGCCACGCACGAAACCCAGCGCTCACGAGTTTTTGTGCGGGGACAAAAGCAACGAGAAGGTCACAGAAGGCTCCTCGCCTCGGGAAATCGGGCTGAGAGCAAGAGCGAGCGAAGTGGGAGCGAGGAATTTCTTCCCTAGCCTCAACCAGCCAGTTCTCAATGTTTACAGCTGTTGACGTAGAGTCAGGACGCGGCTCCAAAGCCTCATTGTCCTCCTGGGCGGCTGGTTCTCCTGCAGCGCAGCGCTCCTGCTAACGCTGGCGTTTTCTATTCAGCACCAGCAAGCGACCCTGGTGGAAGCTCTGCGACGCGCTCGAGCCGTGTTGAGAGGAAGCTGGCAGCCTCGTAGGTGCCTCGCACAAAAATCTATTGAAAGCAAGTTACGAGGAAACCCAACATTATACACACTGGGAGCAGATGCTGCCTGAACAGAAGCCCTTTCATCTGCGACCAAACCACTAAACAAAACGGTAACTGAAATGCCAGAGAGATTCCTCTCCCAGCGGAACACAACATCGCTAACAAGTTCAGGTGGGGCAAAAGCCCCTCAAAAATATTACTCATTTTATTAACGCTTTGTCTAAGGTTTCAAAAGACAATTCACTCCTCAGTGCACGTTTCAGACGGCGCTTTTGTTCTAACAACACTCTTCTGTTGCAGAAATAGATTAGTTCGAATATTTTTCCATGGTTAAAGAATATCACGTTGCCTTAATCAACACGCTGTGTTCTTGAACTGTACGATGCAGGGAGGATTTAAACTACAAAGAGCTCAGATAACATCTTTCGGAATAACCAAACTGACTTCTGCCTCGTAAGAGCATACAGCGTCCGCCTGATTAGCGCGACAGGAGAGACTTCACAGAACCACAGCAGTTACTAACAGCAGAAAACCGACAGCCCCGTGCACTCCCCCGCCGTGTTTGTGGCGCACCGGCCGGCCCGTCCCCCTTTGCTGGGCCGTTTTTTCTTCCTCCTTAAAACACCGTTTAGAGCAGGAATAGCGGGGACCCCCCTCATAGCTTGCCCCTCACAGCCCTCTCTGAGGGACTCCCCCACACGGCAACCCCCCTTATCCGAGTCCCCCGCATCCCCCTTCGGGCAGGTCCTCTCAGGGGACACCCACCCCAACCCCCCCCAGTCACCTCAGGGGAGAGAGCCCCTCGGGGGAGGCTCCATGCCCCCCCCCCCCCCCAGAGAAGCGGACCCCTCGGGAGAGAGGCCCGCACACACGCGGCCCTCCCGGCCTGGTCTCACCAGCCCCCAGGGAAGCCCCCGCAGGGACTCGCAAGGCAGCCCCTCACACGAGGGTCCCGCCGCCCCCTCAGCGCAGCCCCTGCACCACGAGGCCTACGGGGATCCCGAGAACCGTAACCCCCCCCCGCCCGGTTCCGCGCCCCCCCTCACCTCTCGGCGATGTAGAGCGTGCCCGCGCCCAGGCTGCGCCCCGCCAGCACCGCCTCCGTGTCAGGCTGCTGGTGGCGAACGCCCTCGGCCGGCGGCGGGAACCGCTTGAGGAAACTCATGGCGCCGCCGCCGCCTCCCTCCTCCACCATCTTCCTCCTCCTCCGCAACCTCCGGAAGCGGAACCGCCCCGACGGCCGCCGGAAGCGGAACTCCTCGCGCTGCTCGGCCTCTCTAGGCGCGTCTCTATGGTGCGGGCCCGGGCCGCCGCCATGTTGGAGCCGTTCCCGCCCTGAGGGCGGCCGTCGCCATCTGCCCCGGCCGGGCCTGAGGCGCGGGCGGCACCGCCGGGGGCTTCGTTCTCCCTGGGGTGGTTTGTCACCGACCGGCGGGGGGGTGGGGGTGTGTTTCACCCCAAAGCGCCCATGTTGCTGGAGGTGAGGCCTGGCGTATCTCCAGAGTGGTGCAGTTCTCATAATCAAGTTTGGATTTTGAATAGATAATTACTTTTCATTGATAACTAATTGCTTTTAATGAACGACGTAATTGCTTTAAGGGATAACTCACGCTTTGTATTAATGCAATCAGTTCACATTATTGTAAGAAATATCGAAAACCTCACTGATGCTCAGAAACAACAGCTGCTTTACGAAGGAGGTCAAAGCTAAAGCTGCTGCTCATTGTGAAATTGTCCAGAACACAGAACAGGGAGACAGGTACAGGGAGTGAAAGTGCACATTCTTGGTGTGTCATCTCATGGGATGAAACCAGAGAAACTAAGGAATGTTAAGGTGAAGACCCTCACCTCCTCCCCATCCTAATTTGTAGATCAGAGATCTTGATCAGTAAGATAACCAATGATTATATTAGTATAGGAATACTCATGAAGTTAGTTAATAGGGTGGACCAATCATTGTAAATATCAAAATTAATAGTGGGCATAGCATGTATGCTTATGTTAAAATATGTTAAAGACCATGACTTTGCAGAAAAAGAATATAAAATGCTGAATTTTTTTATGTAACTTGGAAGCACGCTAGGTGGAACTATCCCCCGTGCTTCCCAGCGCTGCCATAAAGAAGTGCCGGCTTCTCTGCAACTGCGTAGATAAGTTTGTCGTGATGGCGACCTTTCGTCAACACAGTCTGTGTCCCAGGAGCAGCTGTCGCCAGCAGTTTTTGAGTAAAATGTTCAGTATCTGGAGAAGAGAAGGAAAGAGGGGCGTTGAGGTGATCACCGACCATTCCTCCTCTCATCCTATCAGCTGAACTCTGCCCCCAGCCTGTCGGGAAGCAGCCATCCATTCTAAATCATCTTCCTGAAAGAGCTAAACCCCTGACAGAGACCTCACTGTGATACATCAAATCTTTACTTGCGTGTTTTTTTTAGTTTCGCTGGCATCTTTGTTTTCCTGAGTTTTCCTTCCCCCACAAGGATGGGTTTAGCTCTTTGCTGAGCAAAGTTGATAAATAGATAACATCTTGCCTGACATCAAGGAGACAAAGCTCCAGATATCAAGGGGGCATCAAGGAGACCAAGCTCCAGGCGTTAAGAAGACCTGTCTAGTACTGATTGTCAGAAAAGGTTGCATCAGAAAAGGGGCCCTGGCTTGTGCTCAGGAAGGAGGGTTCAACTAGAGGACAGTGTGAGGAAGACTACGAACGCTGGGAACTCAATAACAACAGCCTGTGGCTACTGAGTTTTCATCTCGGAATCCTGACCCAGCCGCACCCAGCCCCCCGCCTCGCTGAGGAGCGTTAGAAGGCAAGGGGGTTCGGAAGCTCCGAATTTGGTATCACTCCTCCTCCCTCTCACATTTCAGACATCTCTTCCCAACACTACAAGCACAGCAACATCTCTTTAAATTCCCGCTTTTCCTTTCCCTTTCCAGGGCTAAAACCATAGGGTCCTGCGGAGTAAGTCCGCAATCCTTTTGCCACTCCGGATGATTTCTTAACGTAAAGAATGAAGCTACAGATGGTACCTCATCCCACTTACTTTCTCTTCTACGAAACAGTATTAATTGTAACAGGATGTTAATATTTTGAAGTTCCATTCTTTGGCCATTTTTCTTGATCATCTAAAATAGACAATGGCCACCGATGATGACAATAATTAATTGTCTCCTGGCGAGGGCACCACTTTTCACATCTTTGCAATGTTTTAATGTACACCCCAGAGGCGACTGCTTTAAAACACCACCCTCTGATCCCTTAGCGGATTGACCAGACCCCGTATTAAAACAATACCAGCAGGCCACACATTTCCAAAATGACAAGACACGGGGGAGTTGAACCCCTGTACCAAATTCCAAAGCCGGGTGTCCTACAGACTTCCACCATGGAATAAAGCTCCTTCCCAAACGTAGTTTCATTTCTGTGCTTCGGGAGTTTGGCTACAACGCCACCACTGCTGCGGCGTGTCCCTGCTGAGCTGCCGGCAGGGAGCTGGGGATGGTCTTGGGACAGCAGATTGCAGCGACAGGAAGGCCGCCACCCCCTCACGAGCACTGATCCTGCTTCCTCCCCTGGATTTACACCGTTTCTGCAGCAAGTTCCTCTTAGGACATGTGTCTGCCACAGTGAGAGACGGGGATTACACCAGAACAGGGTGAGTAAACAAAACGGTAGCATTCACCCTGGACCAGTGAAGGACATGTCAGGGGACGCTCCCGATAACTCCGTCAGCGAGGCAGCAGCCGTGCAAATGCCTCTTCTCCCTGACTTTTCGGGTTGGCAAATGCTCCTGCCATAGCAACACATGCACCGAGAGCCCATGCGGCCGTCACCTTGTCGTCACGGTTTCTAATCTCCCCTTTCATCGGTTTGGATTTGCTTCTGAGGGGTCGGCTACCGACCTGTGTGCAAACTCGGGTTCCCACAAACACCAGCCGATTATGACCAGAATTAGGTCTCCACCTTCTCTGGACCTCCCTCGTTACGGACTTGGATAGCAAAGAGACAAAGCTGGAAAAAGACAATGTGTGAAGAAGCCAGGGGGATCAAGAACATAACGTGGTTCTTTTAGGCCGAGCTTTCTAAAATGGCTTGGAAAGCTGCTCAACCACGCCTACCCGTTTTGGATTCTAATGATGCAAATAATTATTATTCATACAAGTAACCACCTTGACCGAAATCAAAGCAACTCCCGCAATGAAGTGATGTTCAAACGTTGCTGGAATAGCTTGAAAAACCCCGACAGAGGGATTAGGAGATGAGGAAAAGGAAGGTTCTCGACCACCATTGAGTTTCCCACGCCAAGACGAGTGCTCATCTGGAAACAAACATTTATGGTTCGTTCATGAACACGGATCAGAGTGCAGCAGTGGTGGGAAGAGATGCAAACACATGGAAACGCCCGTGCTCCAGTCAGCGGTTAGAAACCAACACTCCTGCTCATGGCCATCCCTTGCTACCTACCATGGCTGCCCATATCAGCCATGGAGAGCCCTCACCACCTCTGTAGTTAACTGGAAATCACACCACAGCTCCTTTAGATTCTTTTAAATCACTATTTTTGAGGGACTGAAGTCGAATTAAGCCACTGCAGCGGAGCAATACAGAGTTCATCTTTCCTCCTGCACACCAACGCGTGTCTTTGTTGTGTCACAGACCGCTTCTTCCAAAAGAAGACAGGAAAAAAGATGGTTTAAACCCAGGCTAGGAAGTTGGTTTCAAGGTCGAGGTGTTAGGGAGGAGGAGAAATCCCCATCTTCCTCGTT
This sequence comes from Leptosomus discolor, assembly GCF_034619465.1. NCBI lineage: Eukaryota > Metazoa > Chordata > Aves > Leptosomiformes > Leptosomidae > Leptosomus > Leptosomus discolor. Next base: position 4,045,385 of record NC_141391.1, read on the forward strand.
TACGAGACCCAGATGCTTCCCACCCCGGTGTGATCGTTGCATCTACAGCAGCTGAGAGCATTTCCTGCGAGTTCACCACCAAAACACAGCGGCGCGATGTGAAAGCTCTTTTCCTCAGCGGGAAGAGCTGTAAAAAGTGAGTCAGGGTCCACCCCCACACCCCAACATTGGATGTCCAAGCGCGGTTTAGCCAAACCAGGGCTGTGCTTAGAGGTAACCGAGAGCAGCAGGTGCCTTCAGAGGGATCGGAGTCATAGGACAGAAGGCAGGAGGAGCTTGTTTCTCTGCCCTGACTACGCAGCGCTGCCTGCTGTCAGGTGGCCAGTTCAGACTTAAACACCCAGAATCCATCAAAAATGCAAATGTAAAATTGTGGCATTGCATTTGGAGCCAGAGGATGGATTTCACAGCGATTCCTCCTCGCTACAGGACCACGCAGTAGCTCGACTACAACTGGACACATTGAAAGAGAAAGATTGACAGGCTTCAGTGACTGACACGGAGAGAAGCTACCCTTTTCTTCAATTTACTTCTCTCTCCCCGACTTTTTCCTGTTAAAGTCCTAAAACACCACCGATGTCCACTGCCATAGCCACGTGCCAGAACATCTGCATCTCCAGTGTTTCTCTGCAGGCTTCCATCTCGTCGTCTTGCCCGTCTCGGCCTAAATAAACGTACCGAGCTCCTCGCTCATTAGCACCAGGTGGAAACCTCACAGACGTGTGCTGGAACAGCCCAGCTGGGAACGGTGCCGGCTGCAAGCACGGACCCTTGCAAACAACCGCTGGTACCAACGAGGCAGATGTTCTCCCCAGCTGGAAGAATTCGCCACTCGTTCAGCAATTCCACAACTCCAACAGCAAACGAAATGGATGTTGTAGCATAAGGTGAGCGCTGAACCCTGTTCAAGCTACTGGTTTTGGTCAAGTGACCGCCACATCACTGTGAAATTAGATATAAAAATTACGTAGATGTGGAAAATCATCATGACTGCACAAAAGGAAATCCCATCGGGTCTTCCTCACTGTTGAGCCAGAGCTGGTCAAAGAAAGAAAAACTCTTGTCAATTGATTTGCCGTAATAAAATCAATGTAAAACACGAGTTCTCCATTCCCAGGGCAGGCAGTGGCAGTGGCACCGTCACCAGGGCTGGAGTGACACGCAGCAGCCACTGCTCTGCGTATTTTAAAAGCAAAAAGGGAATGTATGTGCACGTGTGCTGACCATTAGAAAGCGCTTGTTTCCTCAATACACATTATACTTCGTACGTCGTTATTTCAATTTTTTATTATGACAATTTACATGTCATATTTATATGAAAGAAATGACAGTAGATATTATAACAAAAACATTATGAAAGAAAAGTTACACAATTAGGCCTACAAGCTATAAAATGGCTTCAGGCCCAGCTTATACACAAAGAGTTCTGACCAGACTGTAGTGAGAGACAACGCTGAACAATTCATTAACAAAAATATTGGCACCAGCCTTAACATTATTTTTTTTTTTTTACTTCATTTACAAGGAATACAGTATTTAAACAGTTGTGTACTGCAAATCTAAAAACATTAGCTGTTAATAAACTGCAGTTAACCCTTTGAGCACTGAGGCCACCGTGACTTCCATTTAAAAAAAGTCTGAACGCATCATGTTTTACATGCACGTGGTATTACTGGGGGGCACGGGGGGGGGGGTAAGACAGTGAAAGCACCACCCGGGTTATGTGCAACATGAAAAACACTTCCAGTTTTTTTCAGCGTTTCCCTCCCCCCCCGCCCCGCCCCACACACACAGTGTGTGTCCCCTCGGTCCTTTCCCTTCGATATTGCAGCAAGTCTCGAGACTGAAAACCCAAGGTCTGGGACTCAAGAAACGCAAGGGTTAAACTCTACAGAAAGAGCTCGGCTTGTGGAACTTGGGACCGTGTTAACTCCTCAGAGAAAGGAATCAAAAATGAGGCCAGCTGTGAATGAGACCGTTTTTAAGGTTTCTTTGCAAATAAACAGCACACAGGAGTAAGACAAAACTGTATTTCATGTAAGCGTATCTTAGATTTTAAGAGGCCTACCTGGCAGGTTTCACCTAGTTCTCACAGAACCCTGGAGGAAAACCATTCTGCTCGCAAGTCACCTGTTCGGTGTCACCCGGGACACTGAGTAGACCCGACGTTCGCCTTACGTACAGGACCCGTGCCCATGTGAGAACCATCATGCATGCCGAGCGCGGGGACGTTACGCTTTTGAGTCGGTCACACAGCGTCTCCCGGCTCAGAAACACAGGCAGGAACCACCAGCTGCGGTGGCATTAACAGCCACTGGTTTTACTGGGAGTTACGGGGGGGGAGTACCACTGCGATGACTATAGCATAGGAATACGATACTGCACAAGACTTCAGAGTCCGTACTACGAGTATTAAATGGGAAACTAAACAAGGCTTACAGCTTTATGGTGACATTGCCTTTCCTACCACGAACTTGAGTAGCAGATTAGTATCTATTAAGGACTTGTAACTGCTCTAACTAACAACTGGTGCACTGGTAACTAGGCCTATCATATGTTTTAGTAGAAGGACTTTATCCCCGTAGAATCATTGAAGTTCTGACAGACTAATCCACGTTTAGTTGTGTGGGACACAGGAACAACCAACAAAGCAAACTGCGCGGACTCCGACCGACGTCCCCAGAGGCAAACGTTGGCAACAGTACTCCATGGGCTGGTCCTCATTTTCTCGACATCCACACTGCACCGATGGAGCGTTACCGATTCCCTCCAGGAAGGAGACCTGTCACTTTGGCAGTCAGGATGAGAAAAGGAGGGTATCGGGATGATTCTCCTCAATGGAGACCTTCTGCTGGAAACAGTCTCTAAAGGGCGAGTCCGCAGTAATCTTCAGGCCTGTCCAAGACCCGTCTTGCGAATGGCGTGGGCTTGCACACACATTTTTCCCTTCCACTTCCCCCCCAATCCGTTCCCCAATCTCCCGCCGTTATTCGAACGAGCGCTCAAACGGCGGGAGAACGCGACTCTGTCTGCACCTGGGGAACCAGTGAGACCGACTGTACACAAAGTGCTGCGAAGTGCACGAAGTAAACCAACGGAACGAGCAGAGCGCCGCCGCCGTTCCGCTCTCGTTAGGAACCTTTGGGGTTATACGTAGCAATAGCAGATCTATTCGCGGACGCGCGCGCCTTCACGAGGCACGTTGTCCCCTCTAACCGCTGTATCGGCCCCTCTCCTGCTCCTCAGCTCAGGCGTGGGGGTGCCAGCATTTACAAAATGATAGTCAAAAACCCAAGTTGTAGGACTTGCTTTTAATTGCAGTTAAATCTGGAGCCTTTACACCACATCTTCAATTATAAAAACTTCTTCTCTACTTTAGAGTGTTCTATTCTTTCCCCCAGAAGCTGTACACAATCTTTTTTTTAAGTGTCATACTAAGCAATATACATCTTTTGCAATATACAAAATAAGTTAAATTACTCGGAAACGTTGGGACAATCCATTCCCAAGCACACATGTTTGCTGTTCGGAACTACCTTGGTTAGTTACACCTAATCTACAATAAGAGCTTGGTAAGTGATGCGCGTTTTCAGGAGTGACAAGTAATCTCCGATACCCCAGCTGCTGGGTGTCCAGCTTCAGAAAGAGGTTCCAAGTGGTCAATATCTCTGAAGCCAGAGCTCTTTGCTAGGTCTCAGATCGGGTACTCAACTGTAAAGCACCACAAATTAGTCATACAGAATTTTTCTTACATCAGTATATACTGGGGAAAAAAAAAAAAAAAAAAAAAAAAAGAAGGATAATTTCTCTTGGATTTGTTATTTTCTACCTTCCACCATTTTAAGTGAGACATAATCCCTACCCCAACTGTTAGGGAAGAAAGACTACCAGGAAACGGGGGCTTGATCCTGCAAATCCTTACTTCAGAAACTATCCTAAATGCTTCTGGAGAAGTTTCACACACTTCGGGAGCTGCAGAATTGTGCTCCTTCACGCAAATCGCTGGAGTTTCCCCCACCATATTCAACACAAATTTCTTCTCAGAACGTTACTGGTTTTGTTAAAGATATTTGATCTTTTATATATATATATTTATATATTTAAGGATTTTATATACCCAGTGAATTGGAAGCGTAGGCCAACTGTAAATACATATCTAGGGTGTGCGCGCTGCACGTTATAGCCACCTGACAAGCCTGTGAATAGTAGTCACTGCACATGTACCAAAACCGATTTTCAAGGCCTATGTATTGCCACTTTGAACTAGGTGATACAAATCTCTTCGTCAGACCAGTTCTGGGGGCTAGCATTACTGCCGTCGTTTATTTAAATTACCGTGTACAAAGTGAATTAAAAAAAGCGGGTGCCATAAAAATGCCTCGTTTAACTTTTCATAAAAGAAGTTTGTGAAAATACGTAATTTGAAACAATTACTTGAAAGTTTAGACCAGGCCTTCCTACTGGAGAGCACTGAAAACCAAGTTATAAGCACCTGGAAACCGAGGTATCAAACGGACACCCTGACAATGAACTATTAAAATCATAAAACAGTTGCAGCATCTGGAGACCAACGTGGTTCACGCGAGAGGTGTGCAGACCGATCAGAACGAGCGTACCGCCGCCGTTCCGCTCTCCCTTGGGGAACATACAGCCTTTTCCCCTTGAGGTTCTTTCAGTAAGAGTTCGGACACGGCAGTTGCAAAACAGAAAACAAGTCCAATGAAGTCCTTAGCTCCCGCTCTATGAAGAGTAACGGAGACACGTTAATGCAAAGAGATCTTGAAGGTGACGTACTTCAGAAATGAGCAATTTAGGAAAAAAAGCATCTCTGTTTCAAGTGCCGTCGGAGCAAGTTTTTCCTTAAAAAATCAGGGGGGCGCAGTAATTTTATGACATGATTCAACCTGTACGAAGTCCAACTATCAAAGAGTTGACGGAGCAGCACTGACCTTCCTACCAGATTTCAACACTACCGGGTTTTTTGGTAGTTTGCTGAGGGTTACGTGACTCAGTAACTAGAAGACAGCGACTGCGGTGAAACTGAGCTCTTACTTCTACCTTCTGGCTGGATTAACGCGCCACGTTAATGACGGAGCGGACCTACTGTGCGCTTTGTGGCGCCGAGTCACACACGCTGCATGCAAGAAAACAAATACCCATTGTTTATCCTGGGGACACAAAGAAAAGTCCATTCCTCCACTCCATTTACAGGTTCTGCTCCCCACCAGCGCTACTTAAAACTGCACATGGAAATAATTCACTTTCTTCCCCATCAGTTACACTCTGAAGAGTTTGCAGTTAAAAAAAAAAAAACACAAAGCTTTTTGTGACAACCTGTGTGGAATAAGCAAGAGTTTGTGGGATAAATGCTTTGTACGTTCAGGCAATAGCTGCTTGTTCTTGTACTTTTAAATCCATTCCGTTAAAAACGTCCCCGGGCAGCTTTCACTCCGTTTCTCATAGTTTGAGCTTTGTGTTAGTCCAAAGCCACACCTGAAGATCACTCTTCCACAGACATTTAACTTCTGATGAATACAGAGGGACACAAGACCGTAAGGACTCCAGGAGGACACTTCCACTCTGGAATCACACGTACATACTGCGTGTAACAGCACGAACCCCATGCGGCGGTCAGCCGGCCTCACGTCAGAAAATGTCGTCTTTCCAAAGAAGAGACCGTACATTTTCCACCCCGCAGGAAGCCTCAGAAATGAGAGAAACATGAGTTTGAAAACGTTTAAGGCTTTCTAGGGCATTTTTTGCAGTTTTTACTTGCACAATATTCCCGCTGGTGTCAGGGTGAACTCTGGATCCTGGGGGGTGAAGCCATCTCAGGCACCAAAGGTGGCTTCTTACGAGACAGGAAAGTTGTTTTTGAGAAGTGACCTATAAAAAGTAACACTTGGTAACAGCTTGTCATTCTGCATTTTTAAAACACGACGCTCCCGATGTCAGCTTCAATGCTCCAGTTCCGCTTCCCGGTCTTTCCTGCTTTTACCTCCCTCCCTAGCTCAGGACTTGGTTTTTTCCTGGTTGGTGTACTGGGTGCTGTAACTCTTTCGTATTTTCCTACATTCACAATTACTCGCCCGCTAAGTATTTGCCATTTGGGGTTGATTCTACAAGCAAGAACGTTTGCCACAGCACTGATCAGATACTGAAAGGCTCCACCAGGCAGCGAAAAAGATTATGGCACTGCCAAAACAAGTGAGAAACCAGCGGTTGCAGAGCGTTGCTGCACGTGAGTCGGTTTGCGCTGCAGGTATTCAGCGTGCTCCGCAGTCAGGAACAGGGAGAAGGGGAAGCCGCGTGTTCCCACTTGGTTTCAAACACTTCAGAACTGTAGCGTCCTGGTTTGGCCGGGATAGCAGCGCAGCGCAGCCGCACCAGGCGGGCTGTCAGCAGGGTCGGGTCAGCCAGGGCATCTGACCGGAGCCAGCTACAGGGGCAGCCCGTACCGTAACGTCACGGTCACTGTAAAGGGGGAAGGGGAGCTCCTGTGGGGTTCCTCCTGCTCCTCTCCTCTGGCTTCGCCCTCCTCCCGAGGGCTGCGTCCCTGGCGACTGGGACGGCTGCATTCGGCTGAGGATAACTCTGTATAAGTTTGGCTGAGGACAACTGTATACCTGTGCCAGCACTGGTGCCATTCCATTAACTCATTTTCTCTTCAAGTCCTGGGTCTGCTCTCCTTTTCCTGATTCCCCTCCCTGGCTGGTGAGGGGTCGCTGGGTGACAGAGCAACTGTTAAAAGAGTTTAGGCTAGAACCACTACATTTAGGCATCACTGAAGCAAAGAAAACCACTATAGAGTAGCTTGAAATGCTACATCGGCTTTTAAGAACTCGTTCTAAACTTCTGCGGCTTTTCACTACCCTGATTTAATATCTGCTCGTGGAAAGTGTTAATAGTTAACGGCAGTAAGGTGGAAAAATATTTAGTCTTCAATGGAATTAAGTTCTCACTTAGAAAGAGAGTGATTTCTCATCTTTTAAAATCACAAGCTTGCTTAGCACAGCAGATAATGGGTGAGCTCCCATCTCTTTGCGCCTCTCCTGAGTTGAGTTTTGTCGCAGGACAGGTGCACTGCTACGACCGAGATGAGGAGGGGTCATGGAGTGGTCGTGATCGAACTCATGGAGAAAGAGGTGGGGAAACAGAACCAAGACGCCAAGGCCAGAAGGCAGGTCATTTTTGGATCTAGGTCTTCTAGAGAGGTATTTAGCGAAGGCCTAATGCCGGTTTTATTACGAGGAAAGGGAAGGGAGCAATGACTGACTGGGAAATACAATAGAATGGGAAGAAAGGGGGTGGGGCTGGAAAGGAGAACTCACTCCTCGGTGGCAGCAGCAGTTTTGGTGCGTCCATTGCCGGCAATGGACGTAAACACCAGTGAAAAATCCAAATCTCAGAGCGAAAGGATTAACAGAGGTGACCTTTTTGGATTTCAGTGGTCGGCAGATCTGTCTGAGCTGTCTGTGTGCTACAACATGTACAAACGCTACAGCCTGCGCCTGAATTCAGAGTAAAGAGAAAACTGAATGCTGCCCAACACCCATTTCAGCTCTGCCCCATGCTGTTTTTTCCTTTCTTGATTAAAAAAGCATTTATCGCTTCACACCCGCTGAAAAGTTGAGGAGATGTCTCAGAGTCAAGCGTTTTCTCTCAGAAATACTGCCTTCTTGAAACCAGTTGGTCACATGACAACTATTAAAATGTATTTTAAGAAAATTCTAATGGCCAAAGGCCAACACTACATTCAAAACCTGCTAATACATCCAGGCAGATAAGTAAAATCAAAACAAAAAAACCACACACAAACCCCAAACAGAAAACCTCCAAAAGGAAAACTGTTCCATTTGTTTACTTCAATTTGAAGTAGATATTAAGGACATGAATGGACCAGTCACGGTTTATTTGGAAATCCCTCCATCCTCTGATGCACTGTCACTCTGCGGTCACTGCCGTTTGCCCAAACGGATTTCCTGCGGAATACTCCCACAGACGGTGAAACTCGAGCGGCCGGGCAGCTACCGCGGGGTTCTTGTGTCTGCACAAGGCTGCAGCACGTCAAGACGCCATCCAGCTTACGGACTGACTTCACAGCGATACGGCCTCCCGCTAGACACTGTGCATCGAAGACCATCTGATGAACTCGGCATGAGATCGCTTTCTAAATTCATGGCGAGCGTGTTTCGACTGTCAAAAACTTCATTACAGTACACTTTACTGTACAAACACTTTAAAGGATGTTTATTAGGAAAGTCTGCAAGTCATAATGGATAGTAGAGTTCTTGTTTATGGTACCTTCTTGGCCTCTAATAATTCTGTTTGCCTCCAGTATTAAAATCAAACTGCTTCCATGAAGGTGATTACTAAAATGAGCTATGGTATGTTAACCTACAACTCACAAAATGCAACAGTACAGACATTAATTTTTGTTTAACTGTCTGTTAAGTTGTAATCTAAGTTGTGAACATTTAAATATAATATATATCTCATATGAAAAAGCTAAAGCACAAGTGCTTCTGCACCCCCACCCCACCCCTTGAGCCAAACCCACCCCAGTTCCGGTTTGGGCCCTGACCGATTTGGAATGCTTTCTTAGGCCACCAATTTCCACAAATTTGTATGCGCTCAGGAAATATAAAGTCAAAAATATACAAATCTCTTGTTGTTATAAGGTTTTTGTGAGTGAAATTACCCAGGACCATGGACTTGGAAGGAGAAGGAGGGGAGGGGTAAGAGAGGGGAATTTACAGCAATTGATCTTCAAAGTTCAAAACTGGTCACTTCACAGAAAGACTGCAGGACTGGTGAAATTCTTGCTTCTAAAAAGTGATACTGTAGTGGAGAATTTTCTAGGAAAAATAAAACAGCTTTTAATAACTGGCCCGCTGGTATGAGCTACCGTGGAATAAATTAGCACAAAAATGGAAGTCTTATAACTGTTCACTGTTACAGACGTAATCAACAAGGTCAGTCACTCTCAAAAGTTCATCTTCATCTTCCTCCGGCCCTACCGCTTCCTGCCCGCTCCCCGTCCCGTTGGGCGCCAGGCTGGCGCTGGCTGTGCTGTCCTTGGGGGCCTGGGTCTTCTCGCCGGGCTTGCCAATCAAGTTCTCAATGGTTTTACCTGGGCTCTGTCCGTTGGTGGAAGGCAAGTCCACCAGGCTGTAGTCCAAAGGGCTCTCTACTTTCCCTACGTTATCAAAGTCATCTTCGTCATCGCTTTCTATCCGGTAGCAGTGCTTCTTGGCGTTGTCTGGAGGAGCTTGCGGTGCTGGCAGCTTATCTGCAGGAGCCGGGTTCTCTGCGTCGTCGTTAGCGTTTTCGCCGTTTTCTTCGTCGTCCGTTTCGATCCGATTCAGCCGTTTGCGGACAGGCCTCCCTTCCTCTTCCTCGTCCTCTCCTTCTTCCTCGGAGTAGTCGTCCGTACTTCGCCGACGTTTTCGAATCAATCGCTTTGACTCCTTGGTGGATTCATCATCTTCAGAGTTCTTCGATGTGTAGCTCTCTGGAATAAGCAGCAGACTTAGAGCCGTTAGCAAATCTGAGTGCAACCAGAACAACGACACTTTGATTTCTCATCTCTCACACTCGTTAAAAAGCCATCTCTCTCTCTCTCACCACACAGACACACACACAATGTCAGAGGTTGGAAGGGACCTCTGGAGATCATCCAGTCCAACCCCCTGCCAAAGCAGGTTCACCTACAGCAGGTCACACAGGAACGCATCCAGGTGGGTTTTGAATATCTCCAGGGAAGGAGACCCCACAACCTCCCTGGGCAGCATGTTCCAGTGCTCTGCCACCCTCAGGGTGAAGAAGTTTTTCCTCATGTTCAGAACATTTCTAAGACATTCAGAGACATTTCCATCTCCTTCCCCAGGTTCCCCCACCATGCCAAACCATTGCATTCTTCTTACTTTTTAAGTAAACTGCCCGAGTAGCAAAGACCAACGATTTGTTGATAGCCTGTTTCCAGTCTGGGGAGTACCAGAGGCTTTGGAGGCTTTAATTACCCTAAACGTGGTAACTGCCTGCCAGGAATAACGCAGAACTGTATCCCTAATCTCACAGCACCTACTTTACACCTTTCCAGAAACTGAGAGCCCAAATAGCAGCTACACAATCATAAAAAGATACATATATACACACACACACACAAACATACACACACCTCCTCTCCGTACTATACCGCTGCCACCCCCAAATTACATACAGCTTCTTCCAAAGCATACGAACACTGCCCAACTGTCACCTGAACTTTGTCACCCTTTAATGGAGGCCTTTTTTTTTTTGGCAAACTGGAATATTGCCTACACATCGACAGCCTGTCCACTGACCTTTCATGGCTTTGGTGAGAAAAGACAGACAAGACACTGAAAAATCAAATGGAAACACCCTTTGCTGTCTCTGTGAGTTCCATCAGAAATGCATGTGAACTGTCATTTTAAAGGGTATTACTTGATGTAGGTTCAGGTTGATAGAGACTCTTGTCAGAATTCCTGTATTTCCAACATAATTACATCTCCGGTAACGCTGTTACGTATTTTACAACACCCTGGGGGAGAGTACTGGCGTGGTACTAAACGGTGCTGATTTTAATATGCAAAAAGCCAGTACCAAGAATACCTGAGGAAATGGGATTTCATGGAGAAAAGACACCGCCAATCAGGCTCAAGTGCAGGCAGCAGAAACCTCCGCCACCACAGAGCGGGTTCTTAGCAGAGAGCCCACACACAGTCCTTCTGAGACCAGACCGTACTGAAATGCAAGAGCAAGTCTGTGGGATGCTGTAGGGTGGCATTACAGACGTGTTTCCCTTCACCTAAGGGGATCCTCCAACACCGCAAACTCAGGCCAGCACTTCCAAAACTCACCCACAAACCAGAGGCGTTGGGCTGCTTTGCTGAGGAAGCCTGGCATCTGAAGGGCGGGCCTGAGGTCTCAGGAGCTGGGTGCCCAGAATGCAAAGCACCCACCGTCAGAGGTTGCTTTGGTAAAAGCCACTTTTACACCACGATGCCCACCAGCCGCTCGCGGTGTGACCGACGTCACTGAGCGCGGGCCTCCTCCGTACCTATCCCCGCTCCTTCCAACAGGAGGTTGAATGAGCCTCAACCACCAGCGCAAATACAACCAGGGCACCAGAAGTAACACCCTTTCTCTTACAGAACAGCACCTTTAAAGGCTCGTGGGGTGAAGCCTTGTGACCTCGTAACAGAAAAGCGGTGAGACAGTTACATTAGTGCCAATTTTGGGATCCCAGCGCTCCGTGCCAGACGCTGTAAATTTGGACCTGGAAGTCGGGGTTAGGGACAACGATGGCTTTGAGGTGTGGCTGTAACAGTTCATCACAAAGTACCACTGGACTGTTTCAGAAGGAAACAGTTTCTGAGAAACACCAAGGAACTCCAGAAAGAAGATTCTCAGAGACCTCTGAATTATATACAGGTTTCTCTTCATGCTAATGCTGACACACACCAGCTCCTGCAAAGGGTGGACTGTTTATTTTACCTTCACTATCTGAAGTGGAGAGCCTGCGTTTATGAACTCTTCTTAACTCCTTCCCATATCGGACACTTTTCTGTGAGCCATCACTTTCTGAATCTTCCTTATAATTGACTTGTCTCTTTTGATTCCGTCTTGATCTTCTCCTCCTCGTTTCCAGGTAATCGTCGTCACTGTAATCCGTGTAATCCCCACTCTCTGTACAGAGGAAAACAGAGCCGTGCGTTACTCCCTCAAAGCAAAACTGCACGATTCACATCAGCTCCAGACCAGCGCCAGTAACATCGTGTGCTCTTCCAGCACAGGAGAGGCTCAACCGTTGCGCCTCGTTACCCTGACCCATTCCAGGCTCACGCATCAGTTCCCCCATTCATTGCTGGCACAGAATTCCTTGATTTTAAAACCTCACAAACCCTTTTCCTGTCTCCCTCAGACTCCTCCAGATGAAGGTTTCCTTCCAGTTCTTTGTTCCCTCATCTCTACTGGTGCCAAAGATGCCTCCTCTACGATTCCTGACAGCTGAAGCAAGCTCACTGAACTGGAGTTGACGATGCACATGACCACTGACACTGGGAAGTCCTTTCTGTTTTAAAATTTAAATAAATTGGGCTCTACTCAAACACTTTTAAGAGTAGAGAGATGGAAAACCACTGACCAGATGAAATTCCAGGTATAGATCTGAGTTATACAATTTAAATAACAACAAAAATCCCAGAATCACAGAATGGCAGGTGTTGGAAGGGACCTCTGGAGATCATCTAGTTCAACCCCCTGCTAAAGCAGGTTCACCTACAGCAGGTCACACAGGACAGCGTTCAGGCAGGTTTTGAATCTCTCCAGGGAAGGAAACCCCACAGCCTCCCTGGGCAGCCTGTTCCAGTGCTCTGTCACCCTCAGGGTAAAGAAGTTTTTCCTCATGTTCAGGTGGAAGTTCCTGTGCTCCAGTTTGTGCCCGTTGCCCCTTGTCCTGTCACTGGGCACCACTGAGAAGACCCTGGCCCCATCCTTTTGACACCCACCCTTTAGATATTGATAAGCATTGATAAGGTCCCCTCTCAGTCTTCTCTTCTCCAGGCTAAAGGAGCCCCAGGTCCCTCAGCCTTTCCTCATAAGAGAGATGCCCCAGTCCCCTCATCATCTTAGCAGCCCTCCGCTGGACTCTCTCCAGTAGTTCCCTGTCCCTCTTGAACTGGAGGGCCCAGAATTTACTCGACTTTAAGTCTGCCTGAAACAGAACCTGTGCAGAAGAAACTTACCACCATTCACGGTTCTTCCTGCACCAGTCTACTGCAGCTAGTGTCCTTAAGAATTACATTTATTTACATCAGCTGAAAAGAGCCTTGAATCAACTCTAGCTGCTTTGTGACTGAGCTGTGCCAGAACAATTATCCCAAGACAGATTTCTATACATGTCACACACCGCTCCTAAGTTAGTGATTGACATGAGTCACAGATCAAAGTGGCATCCTCCTTACTTCCTAAAATATTAGAGAAAGAATCAGAGCATGTCAACAACAACAACCACCTTCAGAACAAAACTCCATCTCTAGAGACTGAAAACAAAACCACTCGCAGGGCACCTTATTTCCTTAGGCTTATAGCAGGATCCCGAGGGACAGTCACAGGAGCAAAAGAGAGAAACATGTGGTTAAGACTATACCCTTAGATATATATGGAATGATACTGGAATCGGCTGATTTTATCACGGATGTGTCTCCACCAGGAAATAAATAGTTGCTCCTGTGCGTTACAGAATAGTTGAGCCATCTCCAGACTTCTGCCAGCATCTCCACAGCTTACGATTAGTGCAGTGATGCGCTCAGGACAGGGAGATGGCAACTGTTGTAAGTCCATAGAGCTCTCTTCATGCATGAGCCCTCCTTTTGGAAAGCGGGACTTCAAAGCAACTTACTGCAGCACGTTCACCATCTATATTCTAGAGAGCCAGGCAAAACACCGGAACGGTAACGCACGCTGCAGTAAGTTAACACTCCCGTGTCCTCAGTACCTTCAAGTCACAACAAAAGTGTTTATGTACCTGGCACTTTCTAGGGCTGAGTCTCAAATGAAGGGAAAAGGAGGAGGACAGTCTTCAGAGAAAGATGCTAATCAGGAAAAGGTTCAAGTATTGCGTAGGTATTATTCTCACACTTCGGACTGTGCAAGCAGAAAAGGAACTGGCTGAAGGACTAGTAGAATAAAGTGGATTATTAGGCTCTCCTGTGACGCAAGAGTCTTCACTGACTACAGATCAGGAAGGACAATTGTAGAATAGAGAGATTCAAGGTGTTACCGTTCGCTTTCAAGCCTGCCAGAGAACACAGAACGTCACACAACCAGAGGAATTTTCTTCCATCCGCAGTGAGGGAACGTTTCTCTGGGAAGCTTTTTCACAGGTATTTGGAAGGTCTTCAAGTAGCTATAAAGAAGGACATTTTTGCCTCCATCCTTTCTCTTCCCTGCAATCACGTGCCAAACAGGGAGGTACGGGGTAGCTGAAGCTATCCGCAGAGGTGGCCTTTTGAACCACAGCACCGGCATCCATTGGAACACGTAACCACTTGAAATGCCAACAACCCTGTACTCAATACCTGAGCTTCCTGCAGAACATTCGCAGCAGAACAATTAAACTGCTTTACAGCAGAGACATCATCTGACTTGACCAAAGCGAGCAAACAAGTTAGTGTTAGCAGTGACAGGAAACTGGGACTTCCACCCTTCCTCTCTCCAGTACAGAGTATTTAATAGATCTAAGACCTCTTATACTCACCGGATTCTCTGCTTGAATTGTCCTCAGAATCTTCATCTTCGTCATCTTCAGAATATTTTTTCTTGGCTGTTTTCCTTCGTAACCGCCTGCTTTGCCTCATTGGCCTGGAGAGGTGTCGCCTGGATATGCGGGCACAGAACTCTGAATCGCTGTCCTCGTTTGACGGTGGGTCATCCTCGCTTTCATCCAGATTTTCCTCCGATATAACAAACTCGTCCTGAGATCTGTCCCCAGAGAGACCGCAGACAACAGAGAGAGAAATCAGAAACAAAGGATCCAAACAGCACCGGTATTTTACAAGCGATATGTGCAAAATAAGTACTGTCTTGCACAAAAAAACGTGCAAATCTTACAGTAATAACGCGGAGCAAAGATGCAGAGAGCGCAAGCGGCGTTAGGTTTCGCTTGTACACTTGGGATCCAGCTTTACAGAGCACTGGCACAGCAGGTGAGAGCAGCAGGTGACTACAAACACTTTGTCAGACTGAGGGGACACAGGACAGGTCCCGGTGTTCATGCAGCACACTGCCACGTGCCGCCTGCAGAGCGGGAACCGCGGGTGAGCAGTGCCTGCGGAGGGGGAAAACCCTCTGCAGAGGGTGTTCTAGCAGAGACGGCCTCCCCTGCACCCGCGAAGCGCTGCCCGACGCCGTTTCAGAGACCCTGAATAGCGCGTCTCCACGCAAAACCATCGCTCTCGTGCCAAACACCCATCTTGCAGACTTATCCCCTTGGAAGGCTCCTGGCTCTCCAAAAGCGAGCCAGGGCTTTTTTAAAAGCCCTTGAGCCCTGAGGGTGCGCAGCCACTTGTCTCTGGCCGCCAGCGGAATGCCCTGACATCCAGAAGGCGTTCGGCAGGGGACACGGGAGCACACTGCAGCAGGTCAGTGCACCACTAATGCTGGGAGGTTTCCTCAAGCTACGCTCATTGACTTGGAAATCTCCAGCACGTTTAGCTCAGCCATTCAGGGTGCCACCGAAACGTCCTCGGCGCGGACACAGGTGAAAAAGAAAGCTCAAAATTGGCATCTCTGCTGTGCAGGTTATCCATACGCTTCGTAAATTGACTCAAGGACTGGTGTAAAGCCTTAAATGTTGACGGTAGAGAGCCTAGACCTCATCCTCCATTATGTTTCTTCATGGAGGCGTAAAGGATGTCTAAAATGATTATTAAATTGTTTCATTTAATTCCCCAGACTGAATGGTGAGAAATTCCACGGAAAGGAAGTTTCAGTTAGCCAGAGCAACGCTCATTTAGCGTTTAAAGTGACACGTATTTGTTTCCTCCAGTATAAACCACTGCTGTGGCTGTTCTCAAACTCTGTCTCCTAGAGAGCAGAAATCAAGAACTGACTTCAGAACCTGCATGTCGAGTTCTGTATGCTTTACATGGGGACATTTTACTCTTACAATTTCTAAGTGACACTCAGGCCCAATAGAAGTCCCACAAAATAGGACGGATTTTCAAAAGGAAAGAGCCAGAGTCATTTCAGCGACACCTTTATGAAGGATTTCTGCCAGACAGGCACGTCAGCCTGAGAGCTGGGCCCTCCTGGCTCCTTCACTACCATCCCCGTGTACAGAACCCCGCAGCGTGGCCTCAAACCTACCAGGAACATTTCCAGAACGTGTTTTGCTTAAAATACAGATCAGATTATTTCAGCACACGGATCTGGGGCGCAGTTTTTGCAGTACAATGACGTTGCCCGAGGCCAGGAGGGCTTTTGCTGGCACTGTGCAGCGCTGCTCCAGCACGGGGCACATGCTCCTAGGGATGGTTTCAGGGGCACTGCAGAGTCACAGAAGCCTGCAGTGGTCTGTGACTCGTGGTGGAAATTAAATTGCAGACCTACCCGTCACTGATCTTGAATTCATCCTCACTCTCTTCTTCATCCAGATTACTGTCACTATCCAAGTCGTTTAGTCGCCGTCGTTTCTTGCGCCGTGCTGCAGCAGCCCTTTGTGGTCGCTTGTTTTCTTTCCTTTCTTCCTCTAGGATGGTGGAAATGTCTTTTCCACGGTGACCCGTGATATTAGACATGTCTTTGCCTCTGCCAATGCCTGAATTCAGCGACAGAAAGGGGAAAAAAAGAGCAAGTTTATTTTTTGTTGAACTTTACACCTCTCTTTCTTCCATGCCTCTAGCTTCAGTTTATTTTCTGTAAAGCAGAATCTTTTTTTTCCTCAGGCAAGAGTCTGTCTGGAGTCCTGCTCCTGACACGCACAGCCCCAGCTGTGGTCACGTGGAAATACTGAGGCCTACGCAGAAGACAGCGGGTAAGTGTCAGCATTCTGATACTCAACCCCAACCCACATGGTTACCCGTGCTAGTGCCTTTTGAGTAGGGCAGGTATCAGAAAACCCATTTTCTTCATAATTCTGACTATCCTCCGTGGGAGATGAAGTGTTTTAAGTTGCTGTTTGGCCAGGGAGCGGAGTTTCTGAAAAGCTGGTTTTACTGTTGAGCCTTAGTTATGTTTATTACATGGGTCTTGTGTTACACACCCACTGACACCCGATTTTCAGGTTGTTTGTATACATCCACCGAGCTTCTCAAAACTGGTGTCTTTATGGAGACGCCACCAGCCCCACAACTGAGGGGTCACGTTCATGGCGGTCTTCTCTAGGCAAGTTAAGGTGATGCAGAAGCATAAATCCATCTGCACCTCTCCGATGCTGCTGGAGATCTCTCCTTTGGTCCCCTATGTTGCCTGAGGGGCAACAAAGAACACAATTTCACTTTACTCCTGTCCAGCTAAGAAGTGTTTATAGGTCTGGATTAATATTTTTAAGAGGATCTGTAGACCCTGGCTTTAGGGGGTCCAAGCGCAGACCAGTTTAGGAGCCCGCTTTTTAGAGGGGACAAACGTCAATAGCACTAGCTGCCGTTCCAACCCCAAATCCAAACCTCAGCAAATTCATTTAAGAGATTTCTTGTCACGCTTGTTCATTGCATTCATATATATCAAAACATGTACAAGCTGAATTTAACTATCAAAATCAAATACTTTTGGGCATCTTTTGGCAGCCTGGGATGGCCACTCCCAAGGGAAATTCTTTAGT
Source organism: Leptosomus discolor (assembly GCF_034619465.1). Taxonomy (NCBI): domain Eukaryota; kingdom Metazoa; phylum Chordata; class Aves; order Leptosomiformes; family Leptosomidae; genus Leptosomus; species Leptosomus discolor. The sequence continues at coordinate 4,062,732 of NC_141391.1, forward strand.
CTGATTTGAAAAATACAGCAGTAAAACCTGTGAACTACAAAGTTTAAGGGAGAGGATTGTATTTGTTGCTTCTCATACCAAAATAAATTTGGTCGCAACCTTCTTACCGCCACTGCAAAGAAAAACAAATAACATCAGAAACATACCTCCTCCATCAGCCTCCTTGATATCATCTTCAATTGCCTCATCAATTGCCTCATCAAATTCATCAAACCTAAAAGTAACAGCTTTCATTTACCACTTTGAAGTGAACCCTAATTAAATTATATTATGAAAACACACCTCAAGATCTGAAAATACTGTAAGAAATCTCACTGCACAGACAACGGGCTGGATATGTCATCAAATAACAAAGTTAACGGGCCGGACTGACAATAAAATAGCCATTTTTTAGAAGATGTGTTTCTTATTTCTACTTGCTAGCAGATTATTTATCATTGCCTGGCTGTCTAGCTATTCATTTACATGAACAGAAAGACACTTCCATTTTACAGGACACACCACTGAATTTAACAACAAAGGTCTTTGAGGTGGTATCGGTGGCATTTTTCACACAAAGTATTAGTCATTTCTTCCACACCTTTCATTAGGTGACACACGCACGACCTACCTGCAAAACAGACTTTCTGAAAAGCACCTATTAAAGTCAAAGTAAAATTATTCATCCTTCTAAATTTCCCTTGAAAACTGATTTCAGAGAGCTGCTTTCTCCTCGTAAAGCTCACAGTAATTATACGTTATAGGATCTGCAACATCCTCAGCTGAACACAGACATACTGCACACTGTAACTGCTGCCTAACAGGACAAACAACAGCAAAATGTTTGAGGACGTTTTGTCCTGCAGCAGCTTTTATAAAACTGCATAAACGCCTGCGCGCCGAGTAACTCATTTAACGGAGGAAAGAGGATCCGGCCCTTTTACAGAGCTGCCTTCCGTTTGCTGCTTCAGTTATAACTGAAATCCCATAAAAAAGGACTGTTACCTCTACCACCCAACAGATGCCTTGAGATTTAACATGCAGAAGTACAAACTTTATTAACTAGACAGGAAAGGCATTTTATTTAGATGCAAGTTTTCCCTCTCATTTTTAAAAAAATAATTTTTTTTGTATTTTTTTTAGGTACAAACAACTGACAACTGGACAATACTTTCATTAAAGATTTTGTCAGACGTGAAAGAAAGATTGCAGTTTTATTTCTGTTGCTCCTCCATAGTAACCTTCAGCAGAACATGAGAAGAACAGATCCAATATTACTCTCTGTGCCAGGTTACAGTGTAAAATGTGCCAAAAGGAAAAAAAAAAGTATTCTATCACCATCTTCAGGAGCTGTTGAGACCAGGTGGGGCGGTGCTCCCTGCCTCCCCCCTCTGGACTATCTCCTGTTCATGGGCACAACAATGCCTTATCGCCTGACCCATCGAGAACTCGCTCCTGGACTATCTCCTGTTCATGGCCCATCAAGGAACTGCCTCACGACTCCCCATCCCATGGTGAGATGCTCCGCCCGGGGGGAAGGAGCCAAGCAGTCCATGCCAAATAAAAACTGAGATCTCCAACACCCTAGCAGCCTTCTTCCACTGGATTCCCAGAGGAGCTTTTCCCCCCACTGGAGTTCCAGAGGACAAGAGCTACCTACCTACCACTGGACCTTCGGAGGAAGACCAGACCCTTTTACCTGATCGCTGCTTCCACAGAACTACACCCATCGCTTCAGGAGGACTGCAGCCGGCATCTTATCGGACTGCTACTGCCACCCTAACAGGGTGTCAGGGTGTAGTTCTGACTCTGTCAGTGTAAGCCAGTGGGTTGTTTGTTTTTTCCCTGCCTTGTGTTATATATATATATATATATATATATATATATATATTAGTAAAGAACTGTTATTCCTATTCCCCATATCTTTGCCTGAAGGCCTGTTAATTTCAAATTTATAATAATTTGGAGGGAAGGGGGTTGCACTTTCCATTTCAAGGGAGGCTCCTGCCTTCCTCCGCAGACACCTGTCTTTCAAACCAAGACACTCTCTATTCCAACAGAAAACATAAACCACTTTATCTTTTAAAAAGAAGGTGACGGATTTCTGGTCTGTTTATATTCCCCAAGAACAACCGCATGTCATGTCCACGGCAGCTTTACACAGCAAGGAAGTAACTCTGAAATTATCCCATCAATAAGATTAGTTCCACATTACTCAAACTCTATTTTCCCTCCACAACACTAAAAAAACCCTACCAAAACCCCTCTTTAAAACGTGAGCAATCACTGAACGCTTTTCAATCACTGCTAACAAACAACCTGAGCTCAAACGCGCGCCGACAGCTGCTTGTCCGTTAGAGGCAACGGAACAGAATTGCTGCTGCTGCTGCTTTATTCAGAGTGCAGATTTTTGCAGACCTGCTCACGAGAGGACTCGGGTGATACCAAGGGATTACGTATCTTTAGAGACCCAGAACGCCACACAATGTGGCTGTAAGCGGAACAAGACGTTCAGCATTTATTCCCCCGTGCTGAAGGCAAGCAGGCACAACGCTCAGCGACACCAGCGGGGCTCCGCTGCAGACAGATAAATCTGAAGTGACACGCTGACACGCGCAATATTTTCACCAGCTCCAAGTTCCGTGTGTGATGGAGTCGGTAAAACTCTTTATCGTTTTGCACCAGAAGATTGATTTTTGCAGAATGACATTATATGAAACATTATTTCCAATAAAAATCATCGTCTTCGCACCACACGTGTCCTGCTGAAGCCATGCCAGATGCCCTACAGGTCATCCTCCTGGTCTGATGCTGCCTGACCTGTCATGAATGGAACAGCAGATCTACGTAATCTTGCCTGTGGCATCACGTTCCTTACAGAAACGCTTCACTTCCCAAAGCAGCAACGGCATTTTCATCAGTGCGGCTTCTGTTGTCAATTTAAAAACTTCCCGAAAATCAACAGCCTGAGTTTTGTGAACAGGCTGGAACGCCACGCTCCTCCTCAACAGCAAAACCAGACTGACTGGGAGGTTAATCATGGTTATTGCTGGGAGGCTTGGAAAGTTGCAGTGTTCAAAGTTTTTATCATAAAGGTCTACAGAAAGCAAGGACAGGAAAGGTAATGCCTTTTTTTTTTTTTTCCCCCCCTTTTTTTTTTTTTTTAATGGTCCTAATGCAGCTGGGACAGAAAAACACAAGCTCTCAGGCAACCACATTCTTCTCTAATCCCAAAAGGCAGCCTGCTTCCCCTGTGGACTGAAGAGGATACAGAGCATCTTATTTAGAAAATAAGTTTATAAACCACCTTGGTAATACACTGAGAACAAAAGCGAATATAAAGATCACGCTGAATTTTGGAAACTTTAGTGACCAGTCCTACTTTCAGAATGCACAGACTCTAAATATCTTGGAATTTTATTTCCTAATTGCATTTTTATCACAATTTGTCTGAAAAGTTACGGACCTTTTTTAGACATACCGTCTCATAACTGCATTTTAAAGTTTCGTGCCCCTTTCACGTCAAGAAGCCGTAAAGGGGCGGGGGGGAAAGAGAGGGGGATTTAAGGCCTTTACTCACAAGCCTAAGTCTCCCTTTCAACAGCAAAGAGAGGTCCGATTCACCTGCTTTAACTTACTCCAGCACCTGCAGTAACACCAAACCCTTCTCCAGTACTCCTGAACAAAGCACCATACAAATTTTAATTTTGTTACGCATCACCCTTTCACTACACCACCTCACATGCTTTTACAACCGTCCCACACAACCTGCATTCAGAGGGCAGAACGAGGACACTTCAGTTGGGCCTCTCAAACACAGAAGTGTGCCGAGGGGGCGGGTTGCTCAGAAAGAAGAGGTATGGCTTGGCTTTGCTCTACAAGCTACTGAAACAAGCTGCTGACCTGTAGCTTATGCACTTGCGGGTTCTGGTAGACCTCCTTTCAAGCAGCTTTGATTTTGGCTTTTTGGAATCTTTCTTCTTTTCTTCCTGACCTTCAGGTACTTCTGGCTCCTGTTCACATAAGACACAAGTGTCAACAAGCTTCATCTCCCCCCTCCCTCCACAGTCGTTATGACTGAACTCATATGATACAGACATTCACACAATCCAGAAAGCGCATAAGCCAAACACAACAGCTTTTAGCTTCTAATATAATGACTCGTTACAGCAGAGTTCAGGTGGACACTTGTACACGTGGCCTCTCCTGGCTACGTCCTACCACGGGGAGACCATTCCTCGGGTCCCAGGACTAGTATCTGCAGCAGCTGGGCTCATGGTTGCTCACACCTCTACAGACTGAGCACAGGGAGACCTTTACACAGCGTCGTTTCAATAAAATTCCACGCAGGTTAATTTTACGATGTTGTTTCCAATTTATTAATTTAAAAAAAAAAAAAAAAAAAAAATCTGCCCCTAGGCTGAATTCTTCAAATATTTGCTCCCTGCCATAGACTCTTTGGCAAGTCTGTAAAATCTGTTGTCGTTTTTCTGTTATGCAGAGACAGGGGAAAAAGGCGGCTTTCTTACAGTCAGAGTGGAAAGGTTAGGTTTAAACCAAACAAAAGTGTCACTTCAAACTCCCGTGCAAGGAACAGATTATATGATTTTTGGATGAAGGTGTTTGCCTAAAGAATCACTTTAAAATGTACTTAAGAAGGGAGAACAGGCCGTTCTCCACATAAACAAAAGCATTTTTCCTCTTCTGTAAAGGGGAACCATATCAAAGCATCTGTTAATAAAACACTAAAGTGTTTATAGTTTTTAACCACATGACTTCAATACACGTTTGTCGGAGAGCACGTGTTCTGCTTCTAACAGGACTGCACGGGCCCTCTGAATCGCAGGCCAGAAACCTTTGTTTCCATCAGTTCCAAAGGAAAGCCACGACAGTTACCTCAGGCCTAGGTAACTGTACAGCAGACAACAGTTAAATAAACTGAAACCCACCTTTCTGAGCTACAGAACAGTGGAGGGCTCTACCCAAAACCCAACTGGGAATGAGCAGGGAGGTGATCCTGCGGTCCTTCATGGACAGAGGACTCTGTGTGGCACCGGCTGGCTCTAATAAACATGACCAAGCTCCCTTGGTTTCTCTGCTAAATTCAATTCCAGTCTAAAATGAAGAGTCTAGAATTATTTCTGACCTGCGTATAGATTGATTTTTCTTTCCAAGGTGCTACTAGCACGTCTAACGCACCACTGAGAAACTTCTTCCCTGAGAAATTTGGAAAATATCCATATACACGTACAGCATATACACAGCATAACAACAAAACACATACACAGTCACTTACCTGAGGTGGAATGATGTTCTCAATACTGATACCCACATACACCAATCGTTCTTTTCTTTAGGAGAGAAAAAATGAAAATAAGCTTACAGAAAGACTGCAGATATCTAAAATAACACTGTAATTAGCCCTGTTTGAAGCTCTTACTGTCGCTAGGCAGAAGCATCCCAAGAGGGTGTTCTAACTGAAAAGAGTTATTTCAGCTGGAATTATATGCTAAATCTCGTAAGATTACATTTTCCTGCAAGCATGACGTAAGAGATTCCCAAAGAGTTCTGACAAACAACAGCACTTGAACATTGCAGGCACCACAGCAATTATGGAATTGGGGTGTAAAAAGCAATTAAACAACTGAAAAATAATAAAGTTCTGATGGAGATTACACTGCCAGATCCCTAACTACAACCAACCTCGGAGGCGCTGAAAGATAAAAAGGGAGTTCAAAATCACATTGAACTAGAAAAATTATGTAAAGAGAGGATGCAACCCAAAACAGACAAGCACTGGATTTTAGACCTGGGCAGGAACAATCAACTCCAGAAACACCAGGGAACAAATAACTGCCTACGTAGCAATTCTTTGCCAGAGGAGAAGAGCCTGAACAAAGACCAAGAGTCAAGCTGCTGCGGAAACAACGATGATGGCAGATGGACATGTGAACAGGAGGACAGCCTACAGGGCCTAGAGGGCAACTGAGGGAAGCCCGCCATGGTAGTCAGCCCTCGGTGCCATGTGGGCACCACACGTACTTCAGGACAGACGTGATCCAGCTGAGGAGCGCAGAGCTAGCCAGCAGGCATTGCTGGAGGGCAGCAGAGATGCCCTGTTGAGAAAGGCTGAAAAAACAGGACAGGTTGGTCTAGAGAACACCAGACCGAAGATAGAATAGTACTCAAATACAGGAAAGACTCTTGCAAGGAGAAGCAGGCTGTCCTCCTTGTCTACCGGACCTTACAGCGTTAAATCAAAGTAAGTACAATGCAGTTTAGACTCCGCTTGCCTCAGCGCTAGCATCCTGTGCCATCTGAATTGCCCTGGGCCCACCTCTGGCTCCTGGCCCCTAGCTGCCGCGCCTGAAGGTCACAAGTCTCCCATAGGTCTTGTCGTACCCGTCAGTCCCAACTAGAGATGTCCTGGATATCCCGGCGCCTCGCAAACAGCGCTGGGTGCGGCTCTTCAGGGTACTGAACTGAGCTTTCAGAAACGCGGGCTGTCAGGCAGAACAGCCAGGTACTAAACCAGACCAAACTACCGTTGCTGTAGGCCCCTACGAGCCTTTTCTAGGAAAACAAGGGATAACTTAAACAAATGAAGATATCAAAGCAAGTTGGTGGCATTACTGGGCTCTGCAAGGGCTCTAAAAGCAAACCACTTCTCTACAGATTCTAAAGTTATTGTGAGTAACAGTATTTTGGACCGTATCCTCTGAAGAACAATCCTGCGGGGTGTAAGGTCTGAACATCTGCCAGCAGACCTCTGGCTTTCAGGATCCGGTCAAACTTCACTACAGTTGAAATTACATCATGCAAGAACGAGTGTAACCTCGTCTGGGTTTCTGAGCTGAAGAGTGTCAATCAACCACAATCAGACTTCTGAAGTTACAGAGTGGCTGTACGGGCACAGCCCACATTACACGTGAGTCATGTACACAAGTCACCTGGACCTGTACGCAAACGCCTGAGAAGCCGATTAATTTTAGGGACATTTACTTCGAATGTGCATTATTTTGTGCAAACAGAGGCACTTGTGTAAAAATTTTGTTTCCAATAGATTCTTTAGAGATTAATGAAAGTAAGTAAATTTTAACAGTGTAGCCTTCCGCGCTATACATTTTTATCTAAATAAGCTCCTGGAGAAATCTCTACCAAAAAAATCTAGCGTAACACTCTTTTCTCAAATACCATGAACAAGGACGGTTCCTAAAGTAATACTGATAAAGAGTAAAAATGGTTTTTAGGTTGGTTTATAGCCAAAAAGACCATGAACTTGGACAACTCGGTACCATTGTATCTAAAGTGAAATTTCTGGCTGTGTATGAAGTAACTGTTTTCTCTCCTAATGTCAGTTCTCCAAACTGACAGATGAAAAGAAATCTTCATCCATCTGAGCACTGCAAGATTGGCTGGATGAGGAAGAGTTTTGTCATGCACTGGGCAAAATCCTATGCTCTTGACAATGAACTAAAACAGCATCTTAAGGTAAGGAATACAACTGCTAAAACGAGAAAGGAACTAGAAATGTAAACGCTTCAGTACTCAGCAAGTGTCTTTGATAGTTTCCTGCACTTCTCATTTCTTGCAACACAAAACATTGAGAGAGAGGAGAAAAATTCAGCTGTTTTTAAACACGACCAGTGAAGCTTTTGAGATCTGCTCTTCTTCTCCTTGGCTTGAGCGCACACTGCCTAAGAAATCAGCAAATGAAACAAGCCAGCCCTGCTGAGGTGAAGGTCTTACAAGGCAATGCAAAATGAAGTACCAAACGCAGCCCTTACTAGTAGGTAGCACACAGCAGCTCAACGCTTTAACCAACGGTTTAAACATTTGGACCAACAGGTCCCCAACCGTAGGTGCAGAGAAGCACTGACTGGTTATAAACCCTTCCTAGATGAAGCCAGAAAACATTTTCCCTTTGGTAAGCAGCTGCAAAAGTTGCCACAAGGAAGTCATGAAAGCGTGCAGGAAAGGAAGCACTCCACCTGATTTGGCCCGGGAAAAGGAGACAAGCAGTCCCCAGAGGGATTTTTCTATCAAGAAGCCTGAGAGTCTCTAACATGAACAAAAAGGGCACCCATAAAAGCTTTAATATCCCTCTGGCTCATGGTAGGACGTGATTATAGAAGTTAGCGTGTACGTGAGCAACCCAAAAGTGAGCCAGGTTGTTGCAGTAGCACCTTGAATTCATGAGAAAAAAAAAAAAAAGGTATGACTTTGATCTGTGGATTTGTAAGTCAAAGTGAAACCTAAAGTTTTCATTCAAAAAATCCATGACACACAGATGCGTAAGAATATCGCTGAGCAGCTGACTCAACGTCCATCAGGTTCCTGACAGCTAGAGAATAACTGAACGAGCACGACAGTATCACTAGTTCGATAAGCACGGTAACAACGCTGGTTCAAAGAACCCATTGTGGGTGCCCATGATGAGAGAGCTGGTTTTCTTCTCTTTGTCAAAAAGACAGACGAGTACTGTGAGTTTACAGGAACACTGCATCAAAATATTGCTGAGACCCAACCAACCAACCAACCTGCTTGAACTTACACACCGAGCTGTAATAAGGACTGTCATTTCTTCTAGCACTGAGTTTTCAGCCTTTTTACCTTACAATTTGCTAAAATAGACCACCATTAAGTTGAATGACTTAAATATTCAACTGTTCTATCTTTTATAATCTAAGCTCATTTCTCTTTTTTAAAAGAGACTTTCAAAAAATTTAAAAAAATAAAAATAAAATTCAGTCTCACGATACACCACAGAACACATTAGGTTCATTTCGTATGAGGGTCAGATTGCAAAATGGTTGTTAAACATCTGTTTCAGACACTGAAAAAGGCTGTGATATCAATGGCATGATATCAACTGTAACTGTTTACAGATCATATTCTTATGCAACACTAGTGATTTCAAGAAAGCAAGACAGACTGGGAAAAAAAATTGCATTCCATGTCACGTTTGCCAGTAGAATATTTACCAAAGAAGGTCCAAAAATACTGTTCACTAGTAAGGACTCTTCCCGCCACAAAGCAGAGCAGCAGCCACAGCCCCTCTGTGTCCCACCCTCCCGCACAGACGGAGGCTGTGCGTGAGCTGAGCTCGCTCACAACAGTTCCGTTCCCAAAGCTACAAGCTCACTAGGATCACCAGGAAGCCACGGATAATTTCACCTAGATCCACTCTGAGCAGCAGCAGCGATGTTAGAACAGTCGGTAACTCATCTGTCACTATCCCTGTTGCTGCTGCAACAGCAAGAACAAACAGGAGATTTGAAGGAAGCTGAGAACAGACACGGACTGTGCTCTGCTCTTCCCAGCACCGAATCGCTACATCCCACATGGTATTTCAGTACCTGCTACAAATATCAGCCTGCTCACTTATATTCTTTAAAAGACTCTCCCCTTCCGGTGGAATTTGCCTCTTAAGATACAATTCATACAAAGTTTTGTTGATTAATGCACACAGACGTTACTAAATTTTGCAAAGTACTCAATATACGTCCTAAAAGGTATAAATTATGCAGACTGTGTTTCATGTCCCTCATTTTCAGGTCTGAAAACTGCAGATAGGATGTTCCAAATATTAAGGCTGTTGTTCATAAATGCAGTAAACCGGTTTGCTTTTAGCCCTTGGTAATGGCAGCAGCGGACAGAAAATTTCGCTCAAAGTTGTAATTTAGCTGACTTACAGCAATTGCAGAGTCTTGCAAATTTGGCAATTAACAGAATCTAAAGCAATGAGACTCAAAACCCTCGTTAATCTGGATGACCTTTGTAAAAGTCAGGACTCAACCTTGCTTACAGCAGGAACTCTACGCACGGCTGACAGTATTTCTAACACATACAGCTGAACCAGTGCTGAAAACCTTTTACTTACTGGTGTAAGAAAGTCAAATTTGTGTTCAGGCACCTCAACCAAAGTTTAATACAAATGTACTTGCTTATCTTTTCCAATTATCGGACTTTTTCTCCCTTCTTGCAAGCTCTCCCAGCCACCAATAATCAGTGGGAAGTCAAAACGGGTCTTGGCAATTCCCGGTCTCGTCACTACTGTCCTCCCCAGTCCCCAGATATTTTAACGCTTGTGCAGTTACTACTACCCACCCTCGCATAGCAGCTTGCTGTGAATGCAACCAAACAGTAGTACCTGCGTTCTGCACGCTCCTTCTTTTTCAAGACAACATCCAGATCTTGTAATTGTTCTTCTAATTTCTCACAGAGTAATTTCTAAGGGAATGAAACACAGTATTAGTTTCTTTCATCACCAACTATTTTCATGTTGCACTAATGTTCAGACACTTCATTCACTGTTTCTGTGTTTGTCTGGAAGAAGGGAGAGTGCCTTGCTACACTGGAGGCTCCTCTTCGATGAACAAGGCTTTACAACACAGACTGTCCTCCTACAACACGCGTGCTTCACCATGAACTGCTAAAGAGACGCAGCCCCCCAGTAACTGGCATTTACTGGAGGAAGCGATGTGCCTAAAGCAAGTATTAAAGATGTTTAGAATAAACACACTTCCGAATTAGTACCTCGTTTTTGTTGATGTTTACAACCCTGCCTCAGAGAAACCTGAGGATTTCACAGACACACATAACACACACAGTGACACCTGTTTGTCCCTCATCTTAATCTCTGGAGAACACCAGTCTGTGGACACCGTAGCAAAAAGCAGCGATACACTTCAGGATCATTTTCTTACCGAGTGTTCCGTATCTTAGAACGCCACTTAATACTCAAGGAGCCATATGTACAAATTACTTTGCGTGGACACACTGTCCCTTATTCCATGCTAATGCCCTCAATGTACTAATTCCAAGGATGATCTTTTTACGCTTTTTACAAATCTGGCATTTTCACATTAAAAATGACTAATGCAATCCCAAACTGTGTAAAGAAAGCCTGCTTGCATATTCAGGATCATCGCTGCTTAAAAACACGCCGCAGAAGGCCACCAGAAATCAATGCTCAACGCAGCCGTACCACGCCATGCCCAGCGTGGTTAGCTTTCTGCAGGGCAACAGCCCTTTTGGCAAAGAAATTTTCTAAAGAAGAGGTTTGGGATCAGGCTGATTATTCTGCAAATGTGCATAAATGGTTCCCCATTAATTTCACAAGAACAGCATCCCAGACTCTCTGGCTCACCCTCCCCAGTACCATTCCTGCAAATCTTGCTGTTTTAGAGGTACAGGACATGAAACGGGACACGTGCACCATTGGGGTTTTTTTGCAGAAGCAGCTTCTAACCTTCAAAAAGTGCTCCTGCTTGTCTGTTCCCGGACAAGGACAACTCAGCAGAGGCAAACTATACCATGAGACTCATTAGAAATAGCAGATTTCTCTAAGCAAATGTCTCTGCAGAAGGAGCAGCACCTCAGAAACAACTCCTTGCTTTGGCCACTGATCCATCCCTCACTGCCTACTCTTTCCCCCTCCAGGACAACAACAGGAGGTTTCTTTGGGGAAAAATGAAGACATTATATTTCTAATACTATGTTAGTCTTGAGGTAATTTAACAAAAGATGGGACAATTCCGGTGTCTTAACGTTAAGAGATTCCCATCGACTTGTCAGCAACACACATGAATGACAACACAGTCATTCATCACTAGCAGAAAAGAGAAAGGGAAAGGAAAACCACCTCAAAACTCAGTTTTACTAACAGGCAAGAGGGAAGATCAGCATCCCTACCATTCATCCAATTTTTCAACAGAAAAAACGACAAAAGAACTTGTTAAACTCCTAGCAAATCTCCACAACGACAAGCAAAGCTGAAAAGGAGACCAGTGAAGTTGAACAGGAACCATACATGCTGGCAAGGCGGGCAGAACCACTCTCCGTCAGGGATTATCATCAAAGGAGGGCGAAGGCAGGCTGTGTGATATCCACTGTCGCAAGAGTCACACAACAAAATCTGTGGAAACAAAATGAATCATGAGTATCTTCTGGCATTCGCAACATGTAACAACCTCCAGAACTATCTCCCCAGCCAACACAGAAATGCTTTATAAATACGTTGGACTGTGCCAAAACCAGAAAAATCCTCTATCACCTACCACTGGATTTTCTGGGGCCAGGGGTCGTTTCTATGGGGAAGTTTACGTATCACAGTTTTCCATTTTAACACCAGATTTCCTCTTACTGTGTTTTCTCAGGCACCACTGGACTGCACAGATTACGTGCCCGTCGTGTGGAATCTGGTAACGCTTTCCAGATCCCGGACTAAGCTGGAAAACTCCACCTGGACAAGACATGGTCTGAACTCTCTTCCCTGTGTGCTCACGTCCACCCAAAGGAAACCGGCCATTTCTTCAGCGGGGATGGTTTTGTGTCCTGGACCGCAGAGACAAAGCCTTGCAGACTCTTAGGGGTATACAGAACCGAACCAGGCAGCTACTCGTTCATCCTTAGCTGGGTGAAACTTGAGATAGCCCTTTCCATTAAAACTGAGGAACAAAGCTGGCATAAGCTGTGCAAGTATCAACCGGAATATTTCTCTCTAACATCCTAAAGGTCGAACTTTGTCTCGCCTACACCAGGATATCTGTCTCACACCTGAGACTATGCTTATTTTGGGGATTCAGAGCAGGACTGCGCATTATGATTTTGAGATAAACAGAGGAATTCATGATGACATCTACACCGTTGAATGAGAACCATAAACATCAAAAATAGTGTAAGCTCAGTGTGCTCTTTCTACGCGGGATTTTGCTGGACCCAGTCCTCAGGGTGATGTGCAGCTGTATCCAACAAAGATGACCAGGTAGCTGCGACCATGTCACAGGACACTGGAAAGCATCCATTACACTGCTGGGTTTTTTTTACTGTTGTCTCCTCTGTATTCATTGACATCACAGGCACAACCTCAAAGCCTCACCCGGAATAATTCTCAACGGGATAAGTTGGGTTACACCTCCTAAAAGAAGACACTTCAGAGGTGGTAAACAGAAGAGATGACTTCCTTCCCCCCTTATTAAAGGTAAACTCATCTACTGTCATAAGTCGACCACCTAAAACCTAAAGAGTATTGTCCCACGTAGAGCCACCCCAAAGGATGATGTGCCTTCAGATACCACCAAAGCTGACACCACAGCCAACAGAAGCTTCCCCCAAAAGCCTACCAGCTCAGGGTGATTGGGAAGGCCACACTTCTTGCATGGCTCATCGTCATCAGCAGGCGCAGCTTCTTCTTCCTCCTCTTCTTCCTCTTCCTCCTCCTCATCAGAGTTTTTTTCACTCTCCGAGTCCTCACTTTCTTCATTACTCGAGTATTTCCACCTGCCACGTGTTCGCGTACCCGTCCACCGAACTTTGCTTCTCTACGAGACATACCATTTCAAAGAGAAAACACACAGGAAGCTCACAGGGTTTCCTCCCAGATCTTAAAAAATACCCGTCTCTACAGGGAAGCGGCTCATTTCAGTCTGAGCAGCTGCAGTAAATTTACCACAGAGCATTTCAAGGAATAGATTGTCTTTCAAACAGCCTGAAAATGCAACAGGATAGTAAAGGAAGAAAAATTCTTATCTATTTGCAGAACGAAATTTTCAAATCAGATTCAAAAGTAGGAAGACAGATTTGTCACTCGGCCCCTTTTTTCCTACTTTAACAAGGTAAACTTGCTTGTGAACGTAGTAAATTCTACATTTAAACTTCCTGACTTTTTGATGAGAGCTTTCCTCTTCCAAAGTGAATCTTCCCCTCACCACCACCGTACACTTTATGTCTTTTATTTCACTTTAGGAAACATGTTTGCACTCTAACAAGTGTACTAACATACGTATTTCTGGTGTTTTCCTCCAAGATGAGCATACTTTTCTGAAATAAAATTACTGCACCCTTTAAGTGCATAACTTATATCTACGTCTTCTTTCACATTTATACTTTTCCATTGTCTTTCTTCAGTGAAAACTGATTCAGCTGATACTTCTTTTTTGCTAATCAAAGGGGCATCTGCCCCTTTCTATCATATTTATGATCATATTTTGAATGAAAAACAAATATAAACTAAAATTCTGAATGTTATTTGGAATTAAGTTAAAACTACTTTCTGCAACTAGAATATTTTACATTTAAAGCAACATACCAAACAGAAGAAACTTTTCTTCCCAATAATTGACTTCGTTCTCATAGACATCGTTCTCTCACAACTCTTCCTGCTCACCCTCCAACATTCAAAAAGGAAAAAAAAACTTTTCTAGCTCTTTCAACTCCAAATGTTTTTTTCAATTTTGACTAAACTACTCATTGACCTGAACGAGCTGAATAAACTCAAATCTACAAAATATTCTATTTCTTGTGCAGGATGGACTCGTAGCAAAACAGGCTGAGAGTGTGGGGCTTGTTCAGCCTGGAGAAGAGAAGGCTCCAGGGAGACCTTCTAGCGGCCTTCCAGTGCTGAAAGGGGGCTACGAGAAGGCTGGGGAGGGACTTTTTACAAGGGCCTGCAGTGACAGGACGAGGGGTAATGGCTGGAAGCTGGGAGAGGGCAAGTTAGATACAAGACTAGATACAAGGAAGAAGTTCTTCACCCTGAGGGTGGTGAGACACTGGCACAGGTTGCCTAAGGAAGTTACGGATGCTCCCTCCCTGGCAGTGTTCAAGGCCAGGCTGGATGGAGCCGTGAGCAACCTGGTCTAGTGGGAGGTGTCCCTGCCCATGGCAAGGGGTTGGAACTAGATGATCTTTGAGGTCCCTTCCAACCCAAATCTTTCTATGATATGATTCTATGATATTGATAAAATTTTGTTTCAGATTCTTAACGTTAATTTCTACCTCTTTATGGACTTTACTGTTCACTAAACTTCAGTAGCAAATTTACTTCAAAACTATGATAGTACTAGTTTAAGTTTAGACTTCCTCCTAGGTCATCATCATTTCAAAACTATTTTTTAAAGACCCTTCTGTAAAAGAGAACAAATATAAAACAGCAAATTAAAGATTTGGGTATTTTTCATCTTGATGGAATGACAGAAGCTTACTAGATTCAAACTTCCCCCTTTACCATATTTATTTTAAAATCTCTCTAGAAAAGTAAGCATCTTCAGATCTCTTTATCTTTCAAAAAAAGAGATCAAGTTAGAACACCTACAGCAACAGTACTTTCAAGTTAAAACTACTTCTACGACTTACAATCACTATTACTTTCACTTCTAATGAAAATCTTTAAATGAAAAATTTACTTTTCATTTTTTTATTTATATAACAGAATTTTTCAGTATAGATTGTTATCATTCAATGAAAAATCAACCGTTCATTTTATGAAGGTTATGCAATGTAGGAGTATGTGAAAGAAACTTGATAAATAAGTGAATGTCATGGTAAAACTTCAAAATCAGTAAGAAAATGTATAGCAGTGGAAAAACTAATAGTATTTCAAGTTGATATAAAGAGAGAGCACTTCAAGTACAGCCTTTTTATTCCTTGTTTCTCTTTTGTACTCCATATCCAGAAAAAGTGGAAGATAAATTAATAAAAGGTGTTTACAATTAAGATAGACTTCAAAGCACTCTAGACATATGCATGTTTAACTCTGTGGGTTATATATATACCTGACATACTTTTAAGATCTATGCTGTATAAGCGAAAGTTTATCGTGAACAGAGATACCTCCACCCAAAGTTTTATATCCCACGTATGAGAAAAGCTAAATTATATCATCAACTCACCACAACAATAACTTTTGCTTCACCTAGAAACAGAAGTCATACTATTTTTATTCTTCACCATTTGTTGATTCCTTTTTGGCTTACGATCATCCTGACCCACCAGACACCACCAAGTATCCATCTAGTAAATCCACAGGAGTTAGAAGTCTCCGTTCAGCCACTCAGCCAGACTGACTCAGGTCTGATCATTTCAGTTTTTAGAAGAATTCACTCCGGTTGACTTGGTCTACTTAGTTTAGGTTAAGTGACAGATTTTATAAACTGGTAAGTCACCAGATATTACCACTCTCTTAGGGGGTGTTTTTAAATTGGTTGAGTCCACTAACTGGATCGCAAAGCTAGTTTCTTGCAAAAGCTGACCAAAGGAACATAATCCTCAATATTCCTATGTAAAAGTATATTCTCCTTATAGATAAGACTGTGGGTATTCATTATTCCCGGGTAATAAAACTGTATTACCTTGTTAACCTTAGAATTTGACTCCTTCTCTTGTTTTTTTGCATCTTCTTTTCGTTCTGGTTTTTGTGCTGCTGCAGGTTTCTCCTCTTCCTCTTCAGGTCGTTTTTTCTCAGGTTTCTGATCCCGAGTCTCCACAACTTTTGGAGTAGGCTTGGATATTCTTGGAGATCGCCTTAACGTGCGGCCAATGCTGACCTCTTCTGGTGGTGTTTCTGTCTTTCTCTTCCGACTGGAGATCCTGATTGTTAATTTAATTCCTTCTTTCTGTCTTTCAGAAGTTAGTTCTTTATTGTCTGTTGCACAGCTTTCTTCTTCAGAAACTAGCTTATATTTAAATTTGCTTTTAGGTACTGGGGATTCCTTTTTACTGTCTGAGGAGTCCTCTAGATTAGAAGCATGGGCATCATCTAACCTATCTGGCTCTGTCTTGGCAGCTTCTGGCTCTCCCTCTCGTTTTTCAGGGCTGGATTTTTCTTCTACGTTGCCCTCCTCAGGTGGAGCCGTTTTACTGTCAGAGCCCTCCTTTTCCAAAACGGGTTTCTCTAAAGTAACAGGAGAAGTAGATGCAGGGGGTATCTCAGCAGCTTTTGGAGAATCGGGTTTCTCCTCAGAGTCACCTTTACTTTTCAAAGGCTCTTCGTCAGACAGTGCAAGCTTGGGCAGTTCTGCAGGAGCAGATGTGTTTGCGGGCTTCTCTAAACATTCTTTGGGCGGCGGCAGCTTGTCCTTTTTGATTTTCACGGCTAGTTTCTCCTCAGATGTTTTGGCACAGTCTTCAGAGTTTGCAGACTCTTCCACTACAGTGTCAGTGGTTGTGCTGTCAAGGGACTCTTTTTCCACAGGACTAGATTCCTCCTTTAAAGGCACTTTCTGATTAGAAACCTCAGAGACCACAGCCCCCGTTTCCTTCACCACAGTTACTGCGTTTTTCTCAACCTCGCAGGCTTTTATAATTTTACTAACGGAATTTAGGGAGTCTGACACCTTTTCCCCACTTTTTCCATTTTTCTCTTTTAATGAGCTGCTGTCTTCCTTTGTGCCAGCAGAATGTTCCGACTTACTGTTTTGTATGACACCTGGGGATATTTTTTCACAGCTAACCTCTCCATTTACTAGCACTTTCCCATCGGGACATAAAGCAGTAATTGTAGGCACTCTCTTAAAAGCTTCTTCTTCTGGTTTCCCTTCTTCCTTCAAGACATCCTTTGTTGGAGTAACACATTTACATAGAGGCCCCTTTATTGGACTGTCATAGTCATCCGTCAGCTTGATCTCGCGCTTTTTAAGTGGTATTTTTGCCTGCTGGTCATTTTTAAGTTTCTCACTTTCTTCCACAGATTTCTCCACAATTTCTTGGGGAGTTTTGACATTAACACAAAATTCTAACCTCTCTGGCTCATGAACTGCTATTTTGTCCGTACAACTTTTTACTTCTTTTAAGTCTTTTGGTTCTATTTTGTTTTCCTTCACCTCTACTTTAACAGGCTTGACGTTTTCTTTAAAGGAGTCACTTTCTTCTTTGACAGTTTGCTTTTCTTCATTGTATTCTGAAGGTTTCTCTAATTTTACTATTACTGGCAGCTTTATAATTTCTTTTTCTTCCACCTTCTCAGTTTTCAGCGTATTTTCGTCTTCTTTGACCACGGGAAGAGGAAGGCTTTCCAATTCCGTTGACTGTTCCTCCACCTCCTCTTTTTCTTCTTTGATTTTTAATTGATTTTCTGTTGACAGAGAAAAACAACTATGAAACAACCAGGGTACCTACAGGATTACAAAGAGCATCCATCAAAACAAAGGCATATCTAACAAACCCAACAACCCAAAGTGCCCTGCAAATGAATCTTCTCTCACGGAACTATCAGGAGTCTGGCTTATCAAATACTGTCATTAAATGAGTGGGTTGCCAATTTTCAGCTACAGAATCACAATTCAGTTTAATTATATATCCAGACAAAGCTAGATTTCAGAAGCTAGCAGCAGCAGTCTAGATTTATCCTTCTTTACACAGACATCTCAGCCCCTTCTTTAGCACCACCACAATACTTTCAGAGGATACATAAAACCTAAGCAGAGAGCACAC
Source organism: Leptosomus discolor (assembly GCF_034619465.1). Taxonomy (NCBI): domain Eukaryota; kingdom Metazoa; phylum Chordata; class Aves; order Leptosomiformes; family Leptosomidae; genus Leptosomus; species Leptosomus discolor. The sequence goes on from NC_141391.1 coordinate 4,080,924, forward strand.
GAAGCGTTCACTTGAAGTCTCACTGGAGTTGCTAAATTAGTTCACAAACCAGAACACAGTATAAGATTCCATGGTCTTCAAGTGAATTTCCACGCAGAAATCCATCCCCTGTTTGTGCACGGTTTTATTTCAAGAAATACTTAACTACTGTATTTCAACCGTTCAGACAAAAGAGAAGACATTCAACATTATAGCTTATGGAGAAATTCATCTAGATTCTCTGGAAAATGACTACATAGGTACTACCACAACACAAATAGCCAACAATATTCTACAGTCACTTCACCTGCCGTTCCTAAAACAAGCGGAGCGAGTAGCAGCATATCTCAGAAAAACCTGCAGAGCTTGAAGAATTAGGTTATGCCTACTTTGCTAAGTCAGGTTTAGAGCGTTAGGGCTTCAAGTACAGTTCCAGCATTCAGAAGACACCATACTTCTGGTTTGTTACTATGTACTTAAGCCTACTATTTATCATTACCACAGCCTCTTAATACCTCAGGCTTTTTCTTTTACCATACTTTTTGAGTCAGCTAGCAATAGAACTAATTAGAAAAAGCAAATATAGTAGCACTACATATACCGAACAGCATCTTCTACCATCTGGAGTGCCATAACTCCAAACAAAAAGATTATTTTTCCCTTCTACCTCATTCCTTTCCCTCCACACTAGTGTACATTTTTTTCTAAGATGAGCGCTTCACAAAGTGGTTAGAAATGCACAGGGGAAAGTATGTGACAGCTGACTTAGTTACACTATGGAAAATAAGCATTTTACAGAAGAAAGGAGTGGTGAGGCAGAAGTAACAGATTTTGTAATATTTTCAAATACAAAGCGTGCATCCAAATAAGACTCAGGAACTAGTACAGCAGTGAAAGATGCATCTCTAAGGCACCACAAGCGACAACATTTTGAAGGGTGAAGGTTGTCTTTTCTCCCTTTCATAGAAGTGGTCCCCACTCTGAGCCCTTGGAACACAAACGCTGCCTCTTTAAAGACATGTGTCCGTAACACAAAGAATGAGGTATTTTTCCATGTCTTCTGAATTCTCCTGCCCTCCCTTCACTCCTTTCTGTCTAAATTTCGTTCATCTATTTCTTCGCTTCACCTACTGCCTTCTCCCAGACTCCATCAAGGACCACCAGAACCCCAAAACTTCTCTGTACTAACAATCAACAGTTGTTCTACAGTTTAACTCCCTGTACTGCTCATAAAGTATTTCATATATACAAAATCAGTCAATGTAGAAGTTGTCTTGACACTATTCGAGTCAATCAGGCTAGTAAAAAAAAAAAAGTAAGTATTGGCTCAGTTTACCTTATTTTTGTATAAATTAATTTAATGCTGTTTGGGAAGTGGCCAAAGCAAACAGGTTTCAGGTCTTCCAACATGTTTTCCCTGTACCTTAGAAGGGCTTTGTCCTTGGACTAATAGGAATAATTACTTGAGCTTCTCAACTGCAGCGCTCTGCGAAGACGCTGACTGCACATAAATCACCACACACGGACATCCCTTCACTATCTATTAATACATGGAACTAGTGCCTGGGAACGACTTTGCATCAATACACAGCGAGTACAGGCCCAGGTGAGCATCCCACAGGATTTAGGGAGTTATCTGCAGTGGGGACATTCACTGAAATGTTTTCAAGTGGCTCCACCTGAATGCAATGTAAAGTAAAATCGTAGCTGAATGAGAGATCTCAACTGATGATTTAGGCTGGCTTCACCGATTTTTAGTGAGACAAAGGCGAGCTCAGCACGTGGAATTAATCCTGCAGTGTCGGCAGGCGCACAGGTTATGGTCTCACTTACACACACAGTCAGACATTGGATATGCCTTGGACTGAAAGACAATTCTCTTGGTTTGTCACGATTTACTGCAGTTTCTACAGAAGTCTTTTAATGCTTCCACAACTCAAATTTTATCTAAATGTTTTATTTATTTCTTGTTCTACACTGCTTGTGGCAAAGAATGAAACTAAATCAGCAAGTCTTTCTCTTTGACACTCAGAACCAAGACAGGCCTTGCCTAATTCCACGGATTTGAAGAAACACGCGAACACAGTGGAATCCTTAGGTCTTGTCTGCGATTGTGAAAATCTTTTCCTGTATTTTAACAAAATGAGAATACTAGGTAGTAACTGGGGTAAAATTACTTGGGATAACAAGCTTTTAGCTTTCTTAACCCCAAAAAGATCCGATTCACCCAACATAAAATACTTCAGGCTAACCGATGCTGATACTTAGTAAAACCAATGCAGAAAGCAACAAATCAGGGAAGTTGTTAAATATGTGCAATGACATGATAATAAGGAAGGAAAAAAGGTTCTTTGTTAATGAGAACAGTGCAGGCAGCTAAGGACCACTTCAATTCTAAAATATTTTAGTATTTGCCATTGTTTAAACTTAAGCTCCTGTCTTCCCAAAAAATCATGTCAATTGTGAAGCGTTTGAGGAGATAACCTGTCCTTTTTGATTCAAACTCAAAAGCAAAACCAAACAACACACCCAACACTGTAACGATTTCAATCATGGCATTGCACAAACAGATTTTTTTTTTTCTTTTTACAATTTTAATGTTGCGAGAACAGGAAAAGTTTGGCAACAGTTCAGTGCCCCACAAAAACATACAACGATGAACATTTACAATATAATACAGAATGTACAGCAAAAATCAAATTACTTAGAAAACAATTTATACGCAGCTTTTCTGATAAACTCTTGAGTCTGAATGTGCACTAGAACTCCAAAAATATTTATAATTTCAAAGCATTCAATAATTACTTGAATTGACTTTGAACTGAAACTTTTTCTTTTTTTAAAAAAAGTCCTGATCTAACACAGTAGCTTTACAAGAAGTTGAAAACCCCAACACGCCCCAGCACGACATTTAAAATTTGAGAAAAGAAGGCAGAAAACCTTGTGCAGATGCTTCTTCACCCTTTTTGGTGTCTTCATCTTCTATGCTCGGGCTTTCACGTGATGAATTCTCCTGCTGAGCATGGTTGTTTTTCAACAGGGCAGGATCAATTTGTGCTTTCAAGAGCTCAAGGGTCTCAGCAAGCTCATTGCGGTTCCTAGATGACAGGAGAAAAGAATATATTGTCTGATAAGACACTTACCCCAAAGGGATTCAGAAAAAAATAAACAAACACCATCTGCTTAAAAGAAAACCTTACATAAAACACAGCGAAATGCCTGTCCAGCCAGACTGGTTCCAACTTCGCAGCCAGAAACCTTCCAATTTATCCACACCAAAATAAAATCACTTTTTTGGAAGGACCTTATCTATCTTGACTCAAGTCCTGTTGGGTCTGGATCCAAGCTGCTACTATTCTTCTTTTATTTATCATCCTTTTACCAATCCTCACTGATTTTTCTTTGCAATTTCCTTTTCCTCTGAGCAGAGAGAAGTTGTAGTTTTCTGCCCATGCACCAAAGGGGCAACCACCTCATTCAAGTGACATTTTCAAATGCAATCAAGTAATTTAGATGCTTTTTGCGAGTACTCATCCTACACACGTGTCATAAAGAATACAAAGTTGTCTAGAAAACTCCAGCGCCTCGAGTTATGACAGTGAGAAAACGTTCGTGCATCTCTATGCATGTCAATCTCAGTGCACTGTAACTCCTCATCTAAGCTGGATATCCAGCTATAAAAATCAAGACCTGAAGGTATAATGAATTGGAGTGATGCTAAAACAGTCATTGTTTTCGTAACAGACTGGAATAGTAAGGCATTCGCCTTTCTTTTTCCAAAGTCAACACTTGGCACTTTGTTTTGCCCAGGTTTCTAGAAAAAAAAAAAAAGGAAGTCTGGAAGCACAACAGCCCCGAGATGTGGCACCTCACGGGTTTAAAACCATTTCAGACTTTACAATGCGTTACTCTGCTTTTCTGCTGCGAGTGTGGAGTGTCAGACCTCTCCCAGCAGAACCCTCAGTTCTTCTGGCTTTGGCACTGATCTCTGGAGTCTGTAAAGCATGAAGAGGGATAAACCTCCCTCAGCTCTTGACCGCTTTGTTTAGATACATTTACTTTATTCACCCACAACAGCTGTCTAAATTTCACTGGTAGTAATGCTTATCATTTTATGGCCCGTTGAGAGCGGTTTAAGCAGTTTTGTATGACTCTCTCAGTTACTAAAGTTATGGATGTGTAAATAAGCTACAGATATAAAAATTAAAATTTACAAACAGAAAAAAACCCATCATTTGACTTTTTTTTTTTAGATCTATTTTCACATCTCTATGTACTTTTTAAGTCAGAAATGATTCTGCCGAGTCCAGTTTAAAATCCACTTGGAACTAATCACGCTTAGAAAGTTTACATGGAGATTAACTAAAAATGGGTAACTAGTAGATACGAAACAAACTTCAAACTAATTCTTTTTCCAGTAAGAAAGTTTCCATGTATTTTGCATAGGGGAGGACAGCAAGAAACAAAATACGTAACAAGAATCACAAAACCCCATAAACCTGAAGCTAAAATATCATTAAAATATTAACAGACCAATCTGCAGCAAGTGAGACCTGGAGGCACCGAGTCACGTACACATCGGTCTGTATCAACACCACACACCTCATCTTTAGTGATCTATGAGCTGAATTCTACTCTGGAAGATTTTTCATGCCTATTTGTATTGTCAACAGTTTTGTGGCTCCATGCAGCTAAAACTGCAATGTAATGCCCCCAAGAACAAAACTGTCCACTTGCAATTTTCTTAATAGAGCAGAAGTTAAAGAAACAAGAGTCCTCCTCCATTTCCTAAGGCATTTAGCTGGCCAGCGAGCAACACGGAGCCATCGTCCTCAAGACAGCCTTCTCCTGGAACCCTTTCCATTTATCCATTGCAGCTTGATTAAGCAGAAAACAAATTACACGTTGGCTATTACCAACAAATCAGTGAGTTATTTCTGTACGTGGTTTTTCACTAAAATGTCCATGTGAAGGCAGAAAATCCCACTGTCATGAATCCTGCCCTGTGAGAAATGGGAGATTTATTGAAATACACTTCTGAGCCCCAGTCACAAATAGCTAAAAACGCCACAAAATTAGGGAAAAGAAAAAAATAAAAGGAAAAAGGAATACCTAACAATGCACTTCCACGTGGATCCATCCTGGTCATCCTGTTCTTCTATGTACATCCTGACATTATGCTCTTGATCCAGCTGATACCAATACATCAGTCCATCCTTGTCTCGACCAATGGGCTGAAGGCGCATAGCATCGGCATCCTCCTCGTTAATTATATTCTTAAACTTTAGATTGTCATCAAACTGACATTCACAGAGATACTGCAAAGTAAAAAGACTGTTAAAATATCAAAATATAAACAGAAATAAGAAAATCTGCTCGTTATCTTTCAGGGTAATTCGGAACTTCTTTTTAGGCCTCTTCTTACTGGATCTGTGAGTCAGCTATAGCTATCGGGGGGGGTTCCAGACCATGTTGTTTTTAAATGAGAGAGAAGTGTTTTGTTTTGTTTCTCCCTGGCCAGCTTAGAACGTTTATTTTCTTTTTCTTTTTTTTTCTTTTTTCTCCATAGTACAAATGATCTCATTCTACTGCAAAACACATCCATAACTTGGAACCAACCCTGACAGTTTTCTCAAGACTTGAAAAGATGAAGTCCCATCTTTGCCTCTGAAATTCAGCAACCCAATAAACGTTTTTAAAAGTGTACTGCACAGGCAAACAGCTGCTGACAAAACCATTTTAATACAAAGTGTGAAAAATATGCAAAGTGTTACCTTCAGTTTGGGCCCATCCCACTACAATGAGCACCATATCTGTTACAAGAGCAGCTCTACATTTAATGTACCTGCTTATGGTTCAGGCAGGCTGAATTTGCAAGATGTTTAAGTGAGAAAGCAAAATCTCCAAGATATTTAAGCAACTGAGGAAAAAGTCATTCAGAAACTTAGCTGATGAATGTACCTTCAGAATCCCCAGTTTGCATTCAACACTCATTTCTAGGTATCCTTTTTTTTCCATCTCCCAAGCCCAAGTGCTGTTGAATTCTTGGCATATCTGTCACAAACAAAGCAAGATTACTAGGGTTAGTGGATAAAAGCAACGTTAAACTTTTATATTAACAGTACCTTACTGCAGTGACAATTATACATGATCTCTTCAGGACTGCAGGTCAGAAAGCCTCAGGGAAAAATAAAAACACAGAACTGGGGTAGGTTGAGAAGCGCTGGCATGGGAGAGATGATCATTGAGGTCCTGATCACCACCAACTTCTCTAAGCTTCTCAAATTAGGCAGCACTACTCTGAACTGGGAAGGTGTTCTTGTCTTTGCTGTGCAAAATCTCCCATTTTTCTATCTCTGACTTATCTAGTTAGAATACAAATTCTCTCGAGCAGATGCGATTTCTTAATTACGTGTCCTTACAGCACTGAGCACGTAAGCTGTCAAGCTCTCCTGGGGCCTCCCAAGTCCTACAACTGTACTGCAGATAACAAATGCAACTGATATTCACTCTGGAATTGTTATTCTTTAGAAAAATATATTTGGCTTCAAGCTGTTTGATAAATATTTTAAAATAACGTTAAGTATAGCCGACTTCAATTACTTAAAGCAAATAAATTCAATTACACCAACGTGGGGAAAAAAAAAAGAACACCAAAAGAAAGTGGCAGTAGAGGATGAGTAGATTGAATCAGCAGGAGCTCCAGTAATGACAGTGGAGAAGCAATTCCCTCTCCTCCTAAACAACTCCGACACGCTCACAGACAACTCTCGTGAACAGAGAAGAGCTGCTTATCAATTGAGGACACCTGGTGGGATCTCCAATCCGTGAGGCTATTCTAGGGGAAACAGCCATTAGGAGGAGGCGAAAGCTCATCACAGCTACATCTCCAGTCGGGATTATCCTGAAGTGCCAGTGTTGAATCACAACTGTCCAAATTAGCACACGAGGAACTGCTGCCTTTCAATCTGCAGAACTGAACGGACTCAATCGAAAGCGTAGCCTCCCAACCACCAAATTAGTATTAAACACAAGATACAGTCACTAAGCTACTCGAGAACCTGTAAATCGCATCTGAAAGCGGCTTTCTCTGGTAACGGCAGCAAAAATAACCCTAAATTTCACCCACCAGAAGTACAGATCAGACGATTCATGTTTTAAAACTCCACGTGGGCTAAAACCAAGAAAGGGGCTGCTACCCCTCCTCCGTCCCCACGGCCATGCTCCCTGTCCTCCGCTATCCTTAGTACTGACACCGGTTCTTAAGTGACCCAAGGGTAAGCCTGCGATTAGATCGGCTCAGCCACACCTAAATCATCCTCCCATCGTTAAACTACGACCGACAGAACAGCGAAGAACGTGATCTCTGGTCACAATGAATCCCGCTAGACAGCAGGTTTTCCTGCTCTGAGGAACTTTACGTGGGTACTTCCCTGACGCAAAGCCAAAGCTCACAGCAAGAGACAATCGCTGCTTGCTCACAAAAAAAAAAGGTTACTCTGCTTTCTCTCTCAGTTTCAACCGTGTGACGTGAAGAACGCTGCGAAGTGGCTGTCAAAACCCTTGCTAAGGGCATGTACCGTTCGCTATTCATTACTTATTAAGTATGAAAGCAATAATGAGAAGTTTCATGTGATGCAGAAGCGTGTGATTGTCAAAGCAGAAGCTCCGAGACATCAGAGCTGATGAAGCATCTGTTCAAATGGAAATGACTACATTTTGACAATCAAAAACCAGATGATCGTGCTTTCTCCTGACAAGTACTGTCACAACCATGAACTACAGACCTCATTGATTCAGGCTCCACTGAAACGTTAAGTCTCTGCCTTCATAGAGGGGACGTTTCATACCGATCGAAAACCTGCTGCTTGCAGGAGCAGCTGGCTTCTGCACGCTAAGGAGTGCCCAGCACCTTTCCACCCTGCAAAAGACACGCTGAAACATCTCTCAAATATTTCCAAAGCAGCTATGACGGCATCTGACACTTCCTATCGCCATGCTCCGAACGTTCACTTTAAACAATGAAAATGGGAAGGTGAAAGACACAGCAGAGGAGTCTGCTTGGTGGGACTACAGACACTTGAATTCTAACAACCAGAAGAGACAGTGTGTTCAGAACATGCCGATTTCAGGGTTGAAGGTTCCAGACAGACCAGTCCAGAGAAATCTTATCTGTATAAAAATGCAAAATACGTTTGACAATAGTCAGGTAAAGCATTTTGCCAGCAGACAGCGCAATCTGAGTTAACTCAACTACGCGTTTCTCAAAAACCAGCTAAGCCAGACAGTTCCTCTCAGTTCTTAAGATGTTCAGGATAAGCAATTTCTTTACCTCGGTCATACACGACCACGTACATTCCTTGTGCAGAGGAGAAAAGTCACCTTCCTGGAGCCCTATAGCCATTTTCTTCCCCAAAAGACCCGTGTGTATGCCGGTGAGCCAACTTGGGTGGTTCACCATCAGAAGAGGGAAAGGGAAGAACTCTCAACTGCACCGGTCACTTCCTATCTCAAAATATATTTGTCTGTCAAGATACCAGCCACAGCTGAGAGACTTGGGTTTTTATGATGCTCTTTATAAGCAGGGCAGTCAAATAAAGCGTATCTTACAAACAGTTGGTACATAAACAACACATATTAATATATACATGCAGAAATATTAAGAGCACATAAGTCTCAATGTCATCCTCTTTAAGCTTCTTCCAAAGTAAGAAAATGGTCCCATGTAGAACATATCAAATCTTGTTTGCAAAGGGTTTGTGTGGCAAGGTTTTGGTAGCGATGGGGCCACAGTGGTTGGCTTCTGTGAGAAACTGCTAGAAGCTTCCCCCGTGTCCGACACAGCCCGCGCCAACCGGCTCCAAGACAGACCTGTTGTTGGCCAAGGCCGAGCCAATCGGCGACGGTGGTAGCGCCTCTGGGATAGCGTATTTAATAAAGGGAAAAAAGTTACTGGGCAGCAGCAACTGCAGCTGGAGAGAGGCGTGAGGGTATGTGAGAGAAACAACTCTGCAGACACCAAGGTCGGTGCAGAAGGAGGGGGAGGAGGTGCTGCAGGCGCCTGATGAGAGATTCTCCTGGAGTCTGTGGTGAAGACCATGGTGAGGCAGGCTGTCCCCCTGCAGCCCACGGAGGTTAAAGGTGGAGCAGATATCTGCCTGCACCCCGTGGAGGACCCCACACCAGAGCAAGTGGATGCCCAAAGGAGGCTGTGACCCTGCAGGAAGCCCACGCTGGAGCAGGCTCCTGGCAGGACCTGTGGACCCACAGAAAGAGGAGCCCGCGCTGGAGCAGGTTTGCTGGCAGAAGTTGTGACCCCATGGAAAGGACCCACGCTGGAGCAGTTTGTGAAGAACTGCAGCCCATGGAAGGACTCGCATTGGACAAGTCATGGAAGACTGTCTGCCATGAGAGGTCCCCAACAGGGGAAGAGTGTGAGGAGTCCTCCCCCTGAGGAGGAAGGAGCAGCAGAGACAGCGTGTGATGAACTGACCTCAACCCCCATTCCATGTCTTCCTGCACCGTTGCGGGGAGGAGGTAGAGAAACTGGGAACAAAGTTAAGCCCAGGAAGGGAGGTGTGGGGGGGAAGGTGTTTTAAGATTTGGTGTTATTTCTCATTAGTCTTCTCTGATGTGTTGGTAATAAATTACATTTTTCCCAAAGTCGAGCCTGCTTTGCCCATGAAGGTAATTGCTGAGTGATCTCCCTGTCCTTATCTCGACCCAGGAGCCTGTCATTATATTTTCTCTCCCCTGCCCAGCTGAGGAGGGGAGTGACAGAGCAGCTTTGGTGAGCACCTGGCATCTGGCCAGGGTCAACCCACCACACTGTTTCATCAAAGCAACCTATCAGTAGTTTCTAACAAAGGAAAAACAGGTCAACGTTGCCTCTTAGAGTATGTCAAGAATATGTCGAACAACAGTGCAGGCATCTCAGAAGAATGCTCTCAACAGTTCCACACCTCTTCAGATTTTCCTAGCTTTTGTGGCATTTCCCAATACTCTTCATTCTTTTTTCTAAATTAATTATACCCCTTTGAAATGGGGACAATATTAGCATACCTCTCTAATGAGTTATATTCAAATTCCTTTGTTCTTCAAGGTTCCTTTGAACCACTGGCTAGAATAATCTTCAAGTTAGCTCTGGAGACTGTTAAATGAAGTAGAATTTATTACTGCTTACTTGGTCTTAACAGGGGTGTGTGGGAGGGTTTCCTTACCACTTTCCCATCCTTTCAATGCCTGCTAAAGGAAGATTTTCCAAACTACTCCCTCATAACCTTGTTTTATCCCTGTGCTTTCTGCTTACCCTACAAGTGCTAAGTGGCTTCACTGGGGTACAGTTCACCAGTCAGAGCTGGGTTTTCTGAGCTTGCTGCAATGGCTTTTCAGAATATTAAGGAATTTAACACAATTTGGTAACTGCAGTACTTGGTCAAATGCGAAGTTACATAAATTATGACATTATTTTAAATCATCATCATCATAAATACTTCACAACTGGTTAAGAGATCAGATTTAACCTAGGGGCCTTCAGCAGGGTATTCCCTGACATGCCCTCAGTCCTAAAAACATCATCATCCCAAGACTACACAAAACTTAAGGAAATCCCTGTCTCTGTAAAACATATAACACTTAAGGGGGCAAACTGCAATGGGATTTGCCAAGTGCCTTTATTTGTTTCGTGGCTATTACCACAATACTGTATTTCTAAAGAAGATGCAGTCGTGGCTGTACAGACCACACCAAGACTACATTTTTATGGATTAAAAGACACGTGGGACATATGCAAAGGGGAAATTGTAACCTGTCCATTTTGAATATCTGTATTTTTTTATTTTCTGAAGCAGTGTAAATTCTTTAAACTGAAAATGATTTGTGTGTAAAGTGCCAACGATGTCACAGCCACAATTAAAATACCAGTAGAGAATTATGCAAAACAACGAGATGCTCCGTTTTTACTGATGCACAACTACATTTTCATCTCAGCTGTGCCATTCTGAGCATGGAAATATAAATCACTGCAATACTTTATTATTAACACATGCCACGAGAACGTTGTATGGTCAGTCCCCGTATGAACACCAACCAAATCACAATAATTCAATCACATCCAGACAGCTGATACACAAATGAATGGTTACTGTGTAAATCTCTGCTGAATTTAGCCCGTTTGCAGGCTACTAGATCTCCTTCATTTAGGGTCTTGATGCTCAAAAGAGTATTTTACTACCAGGTACGAAGCTGCACGCTCTTTTACATGCAGAAGATCCTGTGTTTTCAGAGATTTTTTTTTTTCCACACAAGCCAAGGCAGACTGGAAGTTAAGCTGGGACCTTACGCAACTAAAGTCTGGGCACGCAGATCGGTGTGGGCCACAACACGGCCCAAGGCTCGCCATAATTCGTACCAGGGCTTGCTGACACAACAGCTCATCATAACCAGCTTCCAGCACTGCAGAAGAACACAACGCGCATATTGTACCTTGATCAAATATTTTTCCCATCTGTCTGCTGTGACAGACTTCCCAATCTTTCTCATCAGTTTCAAGTGGAGCTCCACCAATTCTTTTGGAACTGCAGTATTGAGAGAGAGAGAGAAAAAAAGAAAAAAAAAAAGAAGTTATGAAGTCTGGTACAAATATACTTTATTGCTAAACACTGATAACACTGAAACACTGTGACAAACAGAGAACTTTTATTAAAACACAGTGACTTCAAGTCTGCTGAAGAGCAGCCCCGCAACTGAGAGAGGGAGGAAGGTTAATTTAACCACGTGGGTCTGTTTGTTTAGACTTACATTTAGATGACCATTGCCCTTCCTGTGCCCTTCCTTCAACTCAAGGAAACAGATCTCCGCGATAAATATGTAAAAATTCTGGCAGCATTAAAACAACAGGACAAGCGCTATGCCAGTCAAACACCTACAAAAATACCACTGCAAGCAGCACACCTGCAGCTGCCTCCAGAAACCCCAAAGCCATCCTGGAATATCACTGAATCCAAACTATTTTTGGCAGGGTGCGTGGCATGGGAGATACGTTCCAGAAACTTTGTCCTCAGAGATGTAGCTTCGCTATATACTTACTCTCTTTTGTACTGGAGGGACAGAGGGGGACTGGAGACCTGGGGCTTGAGGGATGGACACCAGAACTGCTGCCGAGTATAGCTGCCCCAATGCCATCACAGAATCAAAGTTTTCCAACCAAATTTTACTTCTCTTTTAGCACAGACTCCTCAGATACAACTTTGACATCTCAACTTAGCTCACATCTGTGATTTGTAAACCTATCTGGCACCACCAAGTGGCAAATCTGCAGAACACCAATTTTATCAGCCAGCAAGTAGTACAACTTTTAAAAAATATGGATCCCGATTATTATTGCAATTCTCTGTGCCCAGTGACGTGAGCTTTCTCATTTGTAATTTCTTGAGAAAAAATTAAGGAAATGAACTTTGCAAGTATTTGTATTTTCTGAAAGCATTTTCATTACTCCATGCACACATACTTCAAAAGTCTAAAACCCAAGAACTTTTATGATCATAATTTATGAGTACGTTTTTTTCTGCTGGTCCAGTACATTACTTGGCACAGGACAAACAGCTGGGACACCACATGTGTTTGCTCTAAACTAGACATTACTGAGATGCTACTTCTTTTACTGACCTACACAACGTTTGAGTATCTGTGTGAATCATCTCAGTATTCAACTTGAATTCACCTAACTGATACTTGTCTTTTGATCAAATGCCTCTACTTTCAGGTGAACATACCAAGTTGGTAAAATATCAGTTTGATGAAAACACTTGGGTAATTTCAGCAGTCAGTCATCGTTGCTGGTTTGCAGCCCAAAGTTTAATAAACTCCTTCAATAAATACATAAAGTACCAGCCTGGTACCCCCAAAAGAGACCTCCTTTCAACGTAGATAATTCATAAGCAACTCTAAACTAGCCCTGGCTTTTTCTCTTCTATTCCATTTATATTATTTCTATGACCATCACACACTGAAGAAATCTAGCACATCTCCTCCTTGGTTTTCCTGAAAACTGATGCATTTCATAACTTTAAACTACCACATATTTTAGAAGGAACAAGATCAAAGGTCTTTACCCTGACAGGTGCCGAGCACTTGGCACTAACAAAATTAAGCACAAAGCGCTTCATACACATGAGCAGTTCTATCCAAGTCAACTCATACAATTAAACCTCAGCTTCTGTTTGTGTGACATGGAACTCAGCCACAGTATTCAAAACCTTGCTGGATCAAAGCTTTTGTTCTGCACCTTTTTTGTTTGTTTGTTTTTAATCAGATCTCTTTAATGGGTACATACTGATTGGAATCCTAGTTTAAAGAGGCATGGGTGATTTGTTGCGAATAATCAACTCCCCAGTTACCAAAGAAAATCTTTGCTAGCGTTAGTCATCTTAAGAGAAACGGAGGATGTTAAAAAAGCAAGAATTGGAAAGTAATTTTGCACACCGCTGGTCAGCACTTACTGTGTTTTGTGTTAGTACCTACAGAAACCTCGCTTCTTTTCTCAGATTCCAGTGTTTTGGCTCTCGCATTTCTAGGATCTTGATGACATATTGATGTGGTTATCTTCACAAACTTCACAAAACATTTCAAATCCAATCTCTGTTTATTTATCACCCTTTCAAGATGTTTTTCACGTATCATAACAATATTAATGATTGGATCTCTAGGCTGGCTTTTCGCCAGTTCCCCAGTAAGCGCTTAGAGGAATTGCACACTATCCTCCTTGTTCTCAGGAATGATGTGGGAGTTTTGGAGAAGAAAACCAATGTCCAGTTTGCAGGCAGAAAGCAGGGAGTGTGTGAAGGGCAGCCTGACCAGCCAGGGTGCCTGAACCACAGCGGAGCAGAAGCCTATGGGACTGAGAAACAAGCTCTGTACTGAAACCTAAGTAACTGTAAATAATACATGGATCACATGCAGCAGCGTACACCTGACTTGCCCAGAAATACCAGCTCAGGGAGGGGTGGTAGGAAGGCTCAGGAGCGGTGGAAAATCCCTCCTTTGCCAGAAAGCTTTATCTGGCAAAGGCGTACAAGTGCACCAGTAACAACTCACGTTTCAGTCTTAGAAATGCATTGAACCTGCAAAACTTTAAATTAACTTACCCTTGTTCAGAATATAGAGAGAATTCTTGACAAGAGTTCGTTGAAGTGGGACATCAAAAAGGACCATTTTTACAACACTCTTCCAATCCTACTTGTAACACACCAAAGACAATGAACATGAGATGTAATTACTTTTAGGTTGTGGTGGTGGGTTTTGGTTTTGTTTTGTTGTTTTTTTTAAATAACAACAGTACGCTATAATCTCCTTTGTAAAACATCATCTCCATTCAAGTGGGACATGTATCACTCATTTCAGGAACTCACTTAATCACCTAATAACATTTTGCATTTTTTTTAAGTTTCACATAAGGGAAGAAACAAGCCATAGCACCTTTCTTGCATAATAGCCATTCTGCATAAGGTTTTGGCCAAAAAAAAAGTGTCATGGAATATATACCAAAAAAACCCTAAATCTGAATGATACTCTCAAACTTTTATTAAACTTTGATGTCTCTGGAAAGTAACACAGTAGCTCTCTAAAACCTTCCAAGAATACACTTAAGCGGTAGACAAAATGCCAGGACTCTGTGCACAGAGATAAAAATTGTACAGTACTATTTTAAAAGAAAAACCTGTTTTTAAAGAATCAAGTATGATTAAACCAATGTGCAATCTGCTAGATATTCAAAAATATAGACTTTTCATAGGAAGAAGCCACAAGTCAGAAAGAGTCACTGTATATACAATTACAGGGTTTCTGGTGGAGTTCAGCCAATTTGTCCTGCACTTTCCTGGAAGGCAGGCTCTTGTCCAGGCCCCATACAATATCCTTTGAACACTATCTGATCTACTCCAGCATTTCAAGGAACTTCCATACATCAGTCACACATTGCTCAAATTTGGGAAAGACAGAAAATTGAAACAGAAGAGAAAAAGTACAAAAAACGTGGAAACCCCATCATCTGGTTAGAAGAGCTGTAACTTCCAAACACCTGCAGAACCACAGATTAAGGATTAAGGTACCCATTAACACCTTCCCATATAACCATAATCCCATTTCACCTCTACTTGTTTTCCCTGCCAAAATGAATTTGCTCACAGCTGAACACTCACCTAAACAAAACTGAGATAAAGGAGGAAAACAGAAAGTGTGGACGACAGACAAAGCCCTAGGCCTGGAGGAAGGATAGGGGGAACTTGTTATTCGGAAAATTATTACAAATAAAAAACCTCCATATCAAAGTAGACCTGGAGAGCTGGACGCAGAGGGGAAGATGAGAACCGTGGTGTACACAGAGTCCCTGGCACCGATGTGGACTGCAAAGCCACACGTTAAGGGAAAAGCCCACTGAGCTGCTCGCGCTGTGGGGATGCAGGGGGACGGGAACGAGAAGTAACATTTTGGGATGCAAAGGCTCCTGGTGATTTTCATGCTTCACGAACACTAACAGGTCTTCCCAGTTATACTAGTTACACCTTTTTCCATGGCAACTTGTTTTGGCAAGTGGAAGAAAAAAAAAAGCGACTCGTGAGATGTACAGGGCAAATATTTCCGCTAATAGTTTGCTCTTTTTTCACCTCCCTCCCTTGACCAAAGTCACCTCTGTCCGCTGTGACTTCGCTGCCAAATAAAACCACGCTAAGCAGGCGGGCAGCTGAGTGATGGGATCATTAACACTCTCCCACCTCCCCTTCTTCTCTAAGGGAAGCTGGCTCACGGGAACCTACACAAACCCGATGCGTACCGGCTACCGGCACCCTGGGCACCGGGTTTAACGGCCAGCAACTACAAGCCAGCTTGCACCGTGCTCAGCTCCCTCCGCCGTCAGTGCTGGGGGAAGCCGCATGAGGGGCACGTGCAGAGACAAGCGCACCCGCTCAGACGCTTGATGATGAAGAGCTGCAGACTACACAGCAGATTTACCTCCTAGCCCACCACACGCTATCCATGCACTTCATTTGCTTTCCAGACAAGTCCCTTAGGCACAAATTTCCTTAAAACCAGGCAGGTGCATCCCTTATGAAAGGCACACGAGCACCCAATACACGAGTGACCGCATTTCTAACATCTGTAATATTCTCCTCCATTTTTGTGTGCAAGTCTGAAGTCTCCTGAGCAGTCTGAGGCAGCAGACGCTCTGTCTTCTAGACTAGTTTCAACCAAAGGTAAGTTCCTCATCTGGTTCATTAGAGCTAGCAAAACACTTGGGAAAAGAAAGGGCACAGGATCTCCTTCAGCAGCAGCCCTGGGTTATGCCAGCATAGACATTCTCCTCTAGGAACTACCTAACTTGTTTCTATCTCAACTCCTAGTATAAGGAAAGTGGGATGTCCCCATAGTTATATGCCATAAAGAAAAGTGATGGCCTTGGTACAAACTTGTCATGATAAATCAATGGAAGGACAAAACCTCTAGTATGAACCAAGCAAGGAGTTACTAGTGAATCTCTGACAAATAACTGGGATAATAAGACGGCCCATATTCATGCAGCAAGAGCTTGGTATGGAACCCCCCCCCCCCAAAAAAACCCACCTTGAAGCATTTGACCTCTATAGTGTTTCCCAACACAAAAAAGCAGTGGTTCCTGTTCCAAAGGACAATCTAAAGATCTTCTTTTCTAGCTGAGTCACTTGATGAGGATTATCATCCTACCAAGTTGTGTGCCCATAAAAAAAAAAGACACTCAGGAAAGGGGGGGGGAAAAAAAAAAGTAACTGTTCTGCCTCTGGAGTGAATGAAAAGAGCAATCAGACATGCTGTAATTAAACCAAAGATCAAAACAGAAAGAACAAGTCACCAAGTAGAAGTTTTATATCCTGTTCCTAGAAAGACTTTGGCAGGCATTAAAAACAGACAAACCACACTGACATTTAAATGATGCTGTTATCCTAGAAAAGTATTTTGAAATCCGGATGCTCAGCAGCTGCATCATTTTCATACAAATACCTTTGTAACTCTTACCTGTACAAATACCTATTAGAAGACTCTCCACTTGCCTGGACTGTTCAGAGCACACGCCACTCTAACATTATTTGGCAAAGTTAAGATTTTTATCTTGCTGATAACCCCCCTCCCGCTCACCCCCATGCAAAGACCCCAGCACACCACCTCTTTCACTGCTACCTGCGAATGAACTGTGACCAACGTGGATACTGCTTTGAACCACAAAGCCTTGTCCAGCCCCAGTTCTTTTAGGAAGCTGGGTCACCAACCAACCAGAGCTTGCTATCAGGGTGGCATACTGACTTCCCTGCACTAGTCTTCACTGGAAACGGGATACGACCTTAAAACTCAGCTCTAATTTTAGCTACGAGATTATTTTGAAATATTTAGAATTTCTCACCTATTTGTCAACATTGTTATTGAGCACCCTTCCCTCCCATTTTTTTTTGTTCTGTCCACTTCCACTGCCCACAAATCCATCTCATTATGCTTGTGCTCTCTAATGCCCACACTACCATCAGTCACCTTCTCACTGTATCCAAAACTGAGATTTAAAAAAAAACCCCAAACATACGCATTGTCATCAGCATAAGTCTTGAAGCTGGAGTTAAAAACCGTACAGATCAAAACAAAATCCCTACACGGAAGTTCAGCTGGTTTTCGGCAGTTCTTTAGCAGTTAGAAGATGGTTTAATTTTTCACCTCTCTGTTTCGTTCTCTGGCTATTAAGTTCCAGCAATGCTGTGGGTTTTTGTAATCTACTGCATTAAGCAACAGCAGAAAGGTTAACAAAAGCAAGACTGATGTTAGAATAAAGCCTAAAATTTCAGAAGAAAAGCATGCTGAACTGCGCAATGAAAAAGAAATGGAGGTAAAGAAAGAAAAAAGGAAAAATACTTTGAAAGCAATGCAAGAAAAATAGCACATGATCTATTTGAGAAACTGCAAGTAGCCCAGCAAAGGAAAGACAGCAAATAAAAACCCAGTTTACTGCCTCAAAAATGTACTGAACAAAAAACAGGCTCCAGTTCACAAACGCTGGACACATGAACAATGAGTGAGAAAAATCAGGCTGTGGCAGCAAGTGGAAACAAGCAGGCTGCACTGAAAAACAGGTACTGAAAAACACCTGAAATTGTAACAGATTGCCATTGTTCACAGTTAAATTACTTGCAGTGACCACACCGTGCACTTCAACTATCTCAAATCAAGAGCACTTGACTTGCTGATCCTTAATTCATGCACAGGCAAGCACTTGACTCTCTGGAACTGCTGGGACCACGGCTGATAAAAGCAAAGACACAGCAGTACGAGTATCTTTCATTCTGGCTAGTAAAAAGGAAGCAAGATCTTCTGAAATGACTCCGGGATTCTCTTGCCTGCTGAGGCACCTCAGTCTCCAACAGAACTGTAATAATTATCCAAGGCTTTTAGACTATGAACAGAAAATCCTCATTTCCTTCCTTAGCACTGAATTGTGTCATTATCTTTCTCAAATAAAAAGTAGGTGTGACAAAAGGTGAAAGGTAATCAAGAAGATTACACTTTAATAGAGGACTCTGCAGCGCTTCACAGCCCCTCAGTGCAAGTATGCATGACGATGGCTTCTGGGGTAAGTCCACTTTAGAGAGATTTTAGTAGTTTGAGGGTTTTTTCCCCACTGTAAGACCACACGGGCAGGGCAGAGCTGCAGTGGATGGCATCAGCATGCCCAGTTGGGGCACTGGGAGCCAGCCTTTGCAGCAGGCTGCAGAACACACTGACCCACACCGCAGAGATGTAAGATGACCTAAGGTGCCCTGGTTTGCCTGTGTTAGGCACTAAGGTGCGTTACAGAAAGCACAAAGAGTTCAGAGCCCTAGTACCAAAAAAAAAAAAGCAGGTTGATCAGATGGGATCCTACAACTCTGCAATAGGAATTACTGGAGAGGGACATATTCAGAAAGGCACCCTCTCTCTGGAAAGATCAGCAGCAAACTGAAGATTTACATCCAGATCCGAGTCTGGACCAACTGCTGGCCATCACAGTAATGGAAGTTCACACTCACCAGAAAGGATGTAAGCAAAAGGAGTTGAGTCAGCAACATTTACTTTTTGGTCTAACACTAAGAAGTTGCACAGCCATTCAAGAAATGGTAAAACTCAATTCAGTGCCTTCGTTCACTCTCAGAAGGTTCAAAATTACAACTCCCACTCCTAGAGGTTGGCCCAGCCACGAGGCAAGCAGCTAGAAAAGAAATGCAAGAATCAAGGGCCCAAAGAAATGAGAAGAAAAGGAAGCATAAGTCTAATTCCTGTGAAAAAGGAGCCTGAGCTTTAGTTCCTACTCCCAGCTCCCAGAACTTTTTAGGTGTTTTGCCATTAAAAACTAGGACAGGGCAGCAGTATAGCAGTAGGATTCATCTAAGCTAATGTGGATATTTACACCTGAGCTAGCTCCATCTAATGCATTTACAGCCCACGGAGAGAAAGACACTTTTAGGAAGAGGAAGCTCATCCTAAAGTAAATATCTGAGCTCTGGTAAATACGTTTGGTGAGATTAATTCTGTGGTAGAGCGTCTGGCAAGTTTTTCCAATGAAAACCAATGTATGTAAGGTCTTCAGGAAGGTCTTGAGGATACAAGAGTGTTACCAGCTACTGGGGGTACACCTCATTCTGAAACCATTCCCTAAGCTTTTATGGTCCCAGTTAGACACAGAATTACCATTGCAGGTCTGACCTTAGTTCATAAGGTTTATCCATGCACAGGCATTTCTGGCAGCCAAAAATCCATTCCCTAAGCACGGCAGCATTTAACTTCAAGTCAAAGAGCACACATCCTGGTATACTGAACTAAATTAAGAGTATCCTCAGTGCAGTGAAAAAAGTGAAAATCAAGAGTAAACATATGAACACAGAGTTGCACACATCAGTGAAGAAGGCTTCAGCACCATTTAGCTTTATCCATGTAACAAATGTAACAAGCTGCTTTCAATGTGTTCTGTCAGAGGATCAGCTGAATGCAAGTCCTTTCTCAGTTCACTGTTTGAAAACAAGGACAAATTCAAATGCTTTCTAATTCCTTACTTTGTTTAGTTACTAGAAACACCACTCTGGTGTCAATTTTGCTAAATTTCTCAGGTACTGCCTGAGAGTTTTCTTCAGCATTAACAGAAAAAGGATGTTGATTATACTATAAAATCACTTTCTCCTACAACTCGCACTTGAATAAAAACACAGTATTAAAAAAATCAGAGCCAGTTGAATAAAAAATCACTTTTCTAAAACAAGTTTCATTACCAAGGTTAGAGGTTATGATTCCTCAGTCTTCAGTGGGAGGGAAGAAAAAACCCTCACAAATCAGAAAGATTCATAACTTTTTCATTTATCAGATGAGATCTCCTACAAAGACATTGCTGCCCTTTTTCAGGTTCAACTTTAAAAATACCATGTGTTTTTTCTCCTCACTTCAACCTGCACTTCAAGTAAGTCTCACCGGTACTCTGGGATTCACCATTTCATCTTTCATTTACACAACTTTACTGTTGAATGATATCAACAGGTGAATGTTTCTTGGTAGTTTCTCTATCAAATATCACAGACACCTTTTCTTGAAAGCATAGCCCTGCAAACTCAGGTCTCCCCATTCAAAAAATGGTTTTAGTTTACTGGACCCAAAAGAAGTACAAGAATACAACCATGCTACAAAGATCTACAGTTTGTATTTTGCAAAAAATTCAGCCGTGACTAATTTCTATAGAAAAATTGAGCGCTACTCGGTAAGCATTCGGTATTTTACAAACAGCAGCATTATGTGAGCACAAGTTTCCTTTAAGGATCAGCATAAGCAAACTTTGAAGGTGAAGCCAACACGAGTCGTTCTGCAATGCAGAACACGCTTCCCTGTCAGCTGGAAATAAGTAACCGCATGTCTGTTCTGCTCTAAGGTACTGTCAGTTCATTAATTGGTCAGTAATGCAAGTGAAAATGTTAAATATTTCTTAAAACCATCAGATACCCAGAAAGAGAGACATCCCATTTCAGAGACTTGAGCAAAACACTTGTAAGAGAGCAACGTTTCTAGTAGCTGACAAAGATTTCTGTGAAAGGGGGCAGGCACACAGCTGGATGAAAGCCATTCTACAGAGGAATTCATGATCACAAACCAAAAATTTTACAAGTTCAATCCAATTAGCACAGAATTTGAGGCTTCTTTTAAACGGCTTCACAGCTAGCAGCAACTTTTCCCCCATTATTTCTTATGAAACCCAGGAAGCAAGTGAGAAAAGAAATTTAAGAAGCAAAACTGTCCGAGACAGTTGCCTGACAAAGTGCTAGTAATACATAAAAGTGCAGTGTGGTTTTTGACCAATTTTCTTAAGCTTGGGTCTAAAATAAAGACTTATTTAGACTTAAAGCAAAACCAAACCACTTATGGCCTCCTGCAATCTGATAACTGAATCCCAAACAAAGGGAGGATTCACAGAGGTTTCATTCCTTGAAGCACCCAACTTATAAGTATAAACTTCTACGAGCAAACTCATGTTTTGACCTGCTAACGCTATTAAAGTATCTACCCCCGCTCATGTAATTCTTTTAACTGCAAGAAACGGTTATAACTTGGGGGCTGTTGCAGCTTCACAGGGGGCAGCCAAGCTCTGTTAGCTTTGGGGTCGACACTATCTACTGTCTGTCTAGGCAGACTCAAAGCCAGAGACCAGTTTGCCGGACTGGCAGCGCTCTCGCCCTTCCATAACTCGGGCTCGGTTGCCACGAGCCACATTTTACACAACTTTTAATCTGAGCTAGAAAGAAAGATGAGGCCTGAAGGGATGATGAGTTTCCAGCTACCATTTGCATACTGCCATCACTCAAAACTCGTGTTTGAGATACAAACCGTCCAACCTAAATAACCACGCGGAGATGCTATCAGGGTCAGGGAAGAGCTTGGCAGCTCGCGCTGCAGGCGGGAGGAAAGTGCCGCAATTGAACACGCGCCTGAATCTTCTCACTGAACCGGCTTCCCAAAAAACACAACAGTATCTGGAAATCATAAAACTTGTGACATCAGAAGATCCTTCCCTTCCTGTACGGCACGAAACAGGTAGAGAGAAGGGAGAACAAACCTTGGCAGTAGAACCTGTGTTTGTGTGTAGCATTTGGAAAAGAAAATGATGAGGCACAGTGTGTACAACCCAGCACTCGGTGTGACAGTGACCACCATCTGCTGCTTCACAACACCAGTAAGGAAAACCCACGGCACACGTGTGACATTACCTGCCCCCGGGCTATCTTTAAATTTGCTTTTCAGTTAGTGCCTGGCTGAACTTAGAAGCAAGAAACTTCACGTTCTTAGTTTTATTTTAAAATATTTTCACTACAACTCAATATTCTCTGTAGTGTTTAAATCTTTTTGAGCTCTGGCCTCACTAATAATTTGCAGCAATCAATTGTAATTACGAACATGTGAAAGGCATTTAAATCTGAATTACTCTGATATTTCATTCACTACACCATTCTTCTGGTTTCACAATATAAAAGGAATGCAAATCTCTAGAAGCATTGCTTTGTATACTTTTTTAAATCTCCGCTGAAGTGAACAGTACCCTTCTCTAAAACTTTTCTTTTTTGCAAAAACTTTCATACAGTCCTCCATCGTCTACTGATCTGTCTGCATTATCTTTCAAGACAGAGCTACCACAGTGAACACTAAAATCAAGATGAAGGCAAACAAGCCATCAACAAAACGAGCAGTAGATAGGCATACCCAAAATAAAACATCCCCCAAGTTTTACGCATGATTCTCAGCCCATTCTTCACACTGTCTGGTATTCTGTTAATTTTTAAACTCCAGCTCCATGTTAACAGGGGCGCTTTCCTCTGACCTATCACAGTACTACCTAGAATATTTTGTTGAGCTAACAGCTCATTTTAAATATTCTGGGACGCATCAATCAAACATTTTCCCTTCTAGTGCACACTTGTAACTCTTTCATTCGCAGTTTTGCTGCCCATTCACAATACTATTTTATCCACAGCAATGTTTCCCCTTAGGCTGGACCAGCTCTCTTTCACCTTGTTCTTTTTTTAAAAAAAAACTTATCTCCCTCCTGTTTTCTTGGCAAATAAGATTAATTGCCCATGCCATTAAAAAAAATAATTCTACTTTATTTATACCATGGTGACCAAAAAAAAAAATAAAGCTCTTTTTCTAACCAACTTTCTGATGCTTAATCAGTTTAAGGTTTTTGATGATGTTTTCCCTCTCAACCAATGACCACTCTGGATGCTGACTCACGTTCAGTGGTTGATGTAGCTGGAATGGTTGAGTGATGCATTCCTCCATGTTCCTTTAACCCTCTGCCAATGAAGCTATCAGGGATGAACAGGAAGCCAATCCGCTCCTCAGATAGTCCTAACTTAACATCAACAGCATGAACACAGACCACTGGCAACATCAGTTTGCACTAACGTGCTGGGCTGTAGACTGTAATGGCTAAAAACATATTCAGTGTCTCACCTTATTCCTCCTGACACAAAGAATAATGTCAAAGAAAGGGCTGGACATAAAAGTTACTGTTTTGGTCATACCAGGTAAAATTGCTGTGGAACACATGTCAACCACGTTAATCAGTGACCTCCTTGAAAGACCAGGTATCCATCACCTTTGAAAGGTCATGCCAAACAGGAGAACTGCCCAAGGAGTGGAGGAAAGCCAACAACACTCCAATCTTCAAAAAGGGCAAGAAGGAGGACCCAGGAAACTACAGACCAGTCAGCCTCACCTCCATCCCTGGAAAGGTGATGGAACAGCTCATTCCAGATGTCACCTCTAAGCATGTGGCGTAAAAGAAGGTTATCAGGAGTAGTCAGCTGGATTCACCAAAGGGGAATCATGCTTGTCCAAGCTGATAGCCTTCTACGATGGTATGACTGGCTGGGTAAAGAGGGAAGAGCAGTGGATGTTGTCTGCCTTGACTTCAGTGAGGCGTTTGACACTGTCTCCCACCACATCCTCATGGGTAAGCTTAGGAAGTGTGGGATAGACGAGTGGACATTGAGGTGGACTGAGAACTGGCTGAAGGACAGAGCTCAGAGGGTTGTGGTCAGCGACGCAGAGTCCAGCTGGAGGCCCAGGGCTAGTGGTGCTCCCCAGAGGTCAGTACTGGGTCTGGTCTTGTCCAACATATTCATCAAAGACCTGGATGCAGGGACAAAGCACACACTCAGCAATTTGCTGACGATACTAAGCTGGGAGGAGTGGCTGACACCATTCAGCGAGACCTGGACAAGCTGGAGAACTGGGCAGAGAGGAACCTGATGAGGTTCAATAAGTGTAGGGTCCTGCACCTGGGGAGGAATAACCAGCTCAGGCTGGGGGTTGACCTGCTGGAGAGCAGCTCTGCGGAGAAGGACCTGGGAGTTGTGGTAGACAACACATTGACCATGAGCCAGCCATGGGCCCTTGTGGCCAGGAAGGACAGTGGTATCCTGGGGTGCATTAAGTAGAGTATGGCCAGCAGGTCGAGGGAGGTTCTCCTCCCCTTCTACTCTGCCCCAGTGAGGCCACATCTGGAGTACTGTGTCCAGTTCTGGGCCTCCGAATTCAAGAAGGACAAGGAGCTACTGGAGAGTCCAGCAGAGGGCTACAAAGATGATGAGGGGACTGGAGCATCTCTCATGAGGAAAGGCTGAGAGACCTGGGGCTCTTTAGCCTGGAGAAGAGAACACTGAGAGGGGACCTTATCAACACTTATGAATATCTAAAAGGGCAGGTGTCAAGCAGATGGGGCCAGGCTCTTCTCAGTGGTGCCCAGTGACAGGACAAGGGGCAATGGGCACAAACTGGAGCACAGGAACTTCCACCTGAACATGAGGAAAATCTTATTTACCCTGAGGGTGACAGAGCACAGGAACAGGCTGCCCAGGGAGATTGTGGAGTCTCCTTCCCTGGAGACATTCGAAACCCGCCTGAACGCTGTCCTGTGTGACCTGCTGTAGGTGAACCTGCTTTGGCAGGGGGTTGGACTAGATGATCTCCAGAGGTCACTTCCAACACCTGCCATGCTGTGATCTGCCAAGCATGATCTCCATCTATCTACGCTTCAAAAGAACCATCCATGCTTTCAAAAGAAAACAGAAGTATATTTTTTCTTTGGAGAATAACTCATACAACTATCAGAACTGTGAAATTACAGTTTCATAAAGTTTTCAAAACCAGATCTAAAAGTAAGGACTTTTCATTCCCTAAATAGTTGTTAGCCTCTTTAAAATGTGCTAGTCACTCTATTTTCCACTTCTGCACTCTAAGATGAGTTTGTGTATTTTTACCAGCTGTATTTCTAAACTTTCTCAGAAAACCAAATGAGTATCTAATCCTGGCAACTCAGCATGCTTTCACATCATTACCGTGTTCCAGTATATCATTTCCTAGCATGTCAGTTTTATTGCATTTCATCGTTATTGCCAGAAAGCATAACGAGAATAAAGATATCACAAATTAGCCTAATAATGACACCTTATGCAAAGAAGTTAAGTTCTCAGAAAAGTACTTACTTTAACCATTGTATTCTAGCTGGTGTTTTTAGACACCCATGTTTCCCAGATTTTTTTTTTCTTTTTACGTAAGACACTGCTCTGACCACCTGCTCTCCAAATCCACCTTAGGCTTTCTATCTTCCTTCTTTCTACTTTTGGCTATGAGTGCATTCTCCTCCTGGACTTCACCAGGGTTAGACTTCCATCTTTCCAACAGCTTCTGCTTGGCATAAAAACCTGGACAATCAGCCCTTATGCTTATCTTTGCCATCCTACTCCAGTCTGTCAGACAAACACGCATTCAGAGACTTCTAACTTTGCAACCATGCTCCATCTAGGACACAGTGGTTTTATTCCTTGACTTATGACTAGTCCTTCTGGTCTCTCTTCTTGTAAAGTTTAGGCCTTCCAAAAGCTCCCTCGTTATTGTATCAATTTTTCTTACTTGCTGCTAACCTTTCTTAACCTTCACACAGATTGCTAACATGTTTTTTAGGCAGACAGCTAATACTGCCTGCTACAGAATTTGTCTAAGCTTAAATATATGTTTCAAGGCATAGTTTTACCACCTACTAGAAGGATCTTTGCAAACCAGGCAATTCACACGGGCACTTTAGGCCAGCTTAAGCCAATTCCCTTTCAACTACCACCTTCAGGCAATACTGATTGTTTGGGTTTTTTTTCTGTGAGTTTTTTTGGTTTTGCATCCTGCCACAGAGCTCTTCACCTCGGACGCTTTCTTGCAACATATTCTTGTTAACTACAAGAACGCCACACCGCAGGCTCCAGGATCAAACTAAAATTTCCACGCTCCTATCATCCACTAATTAATATGGCTTTTGTGAACCATCACAGTTTGCTCTCAGGAGGAAACCATTATAATCCTGGTAGTCATTAATACTAAAACGCAATGAATGTGCCCTGGCACTTGTGCTACTAGAGTTGTAGATGAGCTGGAAAATAGCCAGCGCAGTACCAGAGGGACACTGGGTGGAACAGGAAATCAAGCGATTACTCGCACACAAACTTAAACCACCAACTTCATTCAGCATACTACTGGTTCAGGACTTTGCCAACCAGAACTGACCATTAGGACAGAAAAACCAGTACAGCCTAAGACAACCAAAGAAGCTGCAGAGCTTCAGGCTGATAACCACCATTTCCTTGGAAAAGGGGATTTGCAAGGCTGGGACTGGTGAGGTACGACTTGCTTGTTATCCATTCTTCAACTATCAATCAAGCCTGTGAGTTCAAGGGTAAGCAGTGCTTTTCTCCAAGGTACTACAACATCTAAATGATCATAATGGAAAGAAATGGAATACTAAAGCACAGCTGCTGAAACACAGGAATCTTTAGAAACAGGCCTTCCCTCTCTTTGAGAAATTGTTTTCCCCAGACCACTACAGACATCAACAGGGTCACAATTTCTACAGTAGTTCCGAGAAATTCTCTGCTGCTCGAGCTTTAAGAGCTTTGTTTGGCTCTTGGGGAAGAGAAATAACTGCATCAGGCTGGCGGCAAACTGCATATACGAGAGACTCACAAATGCTAGAGGCTACTAAGAAATACTTGTTAATGCTAAAATGTTTGTCGAGCTCTGTAGAACAACTGAAGCAAAGGTGAGTTCATTGATTTGGAGAAAAAAGCATAAACCTGGAAGAATGTAGTTGTACTGCCAAGAGAGCGAGCCCAGAGAGCGAGCTTAATGGTAAAATGGATACTGCAAGACAACTAACTGGCTTTGAGGCAGCAGCACGCACATAGCCACAATATTCTTCAGCAGGATACTTATTCATCATCTGCCCCTTCTTGCCAGGTCAGTCCTTCAGTAGCTCCTGTTTTCTCCTTCACCCAACGCCACTACCTTCTGCCTCCAGTAGGACAATATTACCAAGTCACTAAGTAGTTCCTCTTTCCCCCAAAACCTACCAGGTTTCTGCCCAAGGGATGCAGTTTATCAGCTACTAAAAACCACAAACATCACAAATAGTTATTCTGGATTAATCTTCATATCAACAATACTATTAAGTTTTTGAGAAGTTCCCATGAGCTTCTCTGTTTAGTACAGGCCATAAACAAGCTAATCTACATGTTACCTTTGGGATGGGCTCAGAAGTGTGCGTACCAGGCAGGAGGCACTAATAATTGCACAGACGCATCTGTCCACTGTTCCTACAGCAGACAATACCAGCCTGAAGTAATCCCAAACGTGAGAAAAAAGTTGCATTCACAGAAGGTGTAGAAAACCCAGGAAGCCCCTGAACTACAAACATGGATGCAGAGAGAGTATTCTGGGAAACTCGTACAGCTTCTGCAGACCTGTGAAGTTGGACAGTGCCAAGGACAAAGTACAGCGCTGATGTTCTGCTGAACAAAATACAACTTCCAGCTTACACACGGTGATGGCGTCACACACAACTCACTTTGACATTTATGAAGTTCTCTGACACAAATACACAGGACAGTCCATGGGGCTTCTTCCAGTAAACATCATCTCGCACTGGCCACAAGAATTTCCTCTGGCCTTCCCAGTTCTTATACACTTGTCCTGAAATAAGCCTTAAGACTGTGACTTGGAAGTAATACCAGAAGTTTTTCCTCCAGTTCTGTACCATCCAAATTGGACTGGAATTCAAAGCAGCTGCCTACCAAAAGCATACCGCCCTTCCTTGATGGAGGCACACGGTCCAACAGAACCTGTACAACCCCTAGGACGACTGAGCTTTGGCAGGGGACCTTGGATGTCCTGCCACAGCTTGTCTGCGCCTGGGGAACAGCACCCCAAGTTCCTTTTTTCCATGGCATTCTGTCATCTCTTTCAGATGGGCAGCATTACCAGAAAGAGACCGAACTGCTGGTCTCCCCAGTGTTTTCCTGTCTTCTATGTACGATCATGAGATGATGTGGAGTTAAAACTGGCCCAGCCAGCCCAAACACGAGAGCACACTGAGGTAAGCTGACAGGCCAGCTCAATGCACATAAAGACAAGAAGTCTCACCACGGAAAAACTAACAAAATAGGAATAGTTAAAACAAAGATATGCATCCATATACTATCATGAGATAATTAATTCCAAGATAAACTTAATTCACTACTTAAATGAATAACTGAAAAGCACATGTGGGTAAGGCATGCTGACCTTAAAGTCATATTAATCTAAAGGGACTGAAGTGCAGACAAGAGGAGCTTATTCTGCATTAGAGCCTTATTTGCCATGAAGTCAGTACAAGAATGACTGCCTCTGCTACTGATTTTCTCAGAATTTAACCCTGATATGCTGTTGGAGAATTTCAGCTCCAAACCACTGCAGTCTACCTTCAACAAATCTGTTAATCTGATGGCCAGAAACATTAGAGGTGTAGAACTTCCATCATACTCAAAAATAAAATAAGCACAGAAGTAATACACCATGTTCTTACGTTTACTAGATACGCTTTTATTCTCCAGTAGTTTTCCTGGAGAAGAGAAGACTGAGAGGAGATCTCATCAATGTTTATAAATATCTAAAGCGTGGGTGTCAAGAAAATGGGGCCAGGCTCTTTTCAGTGGTGCCCAGTGACAGGACAAGGGGCAATGGGCACAAACTGGAGCACAGGAAGTTCTGCCTGAACATGAGGAAAAACTACTTCACCCTGAGGGTGACAGAGCACTGGAACAGGCTGCCCAGGGAGGTTGTGGAGTTTCCTTCCCTGGAGAGATTCAAAAGCTGCCTGGACACTGTAGGTAAACCTACTTTGGCAGGGAGTTGGACCAGATGATCTCCAGAGATCCCTTCCAACCCCTGCCATTCTGTGGTTCTGTTGCTAAGTTAAAACTACAGCATTTTACTAACAGGTGGTGGATTAATGGCTTTGACAAACTTTCTGGTTCAGTCCCTAGGTGCAGCAGGGAAGCAATGATCTACTCATATTGCACATACACACAAGGAAGTTCAGCCTGCATTCAGGTGATAACTGCTTCACTGATTCAGAACAGCAGTTGAATTTCTTACTCATAAAGGAAAGGGTGTGAAAAGATATGAACACTCAGACCTGCAGAGCAGATGAAAAGTGTTACCTCCGACGAGCTGATACAGCTTTACGGCAGAAGCAAGCTTGTAATATCAATGTAGCCACACACTTGGTATGTGTAATGAAGAAGATTCAGCAATACAGAGCGTGTGAATAAACTCCACCCAGCCAGCATTACAGGCACTACCAACACCAGATGTCAGAACTTGTTCGTTTACATAAGAGGACACCACATGAATTAATCTTTCTGCACAGAAACCGGTTAATAAATCTGAAGTACAGTACCAATGATTATATTTTAAGTGAAAGTGTTTGACAGTACTCCCATATCACATTTATTGCCTACTTCAAACACTAATCAATCTACTGTGGCTATTACATGTTACTGCAACGTATCATGACTTTACCTAACAGTCACATCAAACCTCATCACTTAACAATCAACAGTACAGAAACACACTCGATATCAAACATTAAATACAAGAAAAACCAATCACATTAACAGAACACTCTGCTTCACTCCCCTATTCATTAGGAACATGCCTAATCTTGAGCCTGAAAGTCTGTCAAACTCCTTGTCATTAGATATGGTTGGCTTTTACTTGCTTTATTAAACAGCTACACAGCTTCCCCTGTTTCTCCCATACACATATTCAGCAGCAGTTTAACTGTTAATTTCTTCAGAGAACGGCAAGAACCCTTAAGCTTAATGCTGTAAAGCTTTCCAGAGGTATTGGAATGACAATAAAAAAACCTGAAATAACCCACTGAAACAAGTGACTCCAGCATACAAATTCATTTCAAAAAGATGTTAGGTGTCTAAAAGATTTAGAAAAAACACAGCAGCTCGTAAATATAACTTACTGCTTTGAAGCGTGGTAGCTCCAAAGACTGTATATCTTTTTCAGTTCTACAATGTGGTATCAGGTATTCTCTACCAAAAAAAATTAAAGAAACTATAAATGGCTTGCACAGATTTTCTACAAGCTACCTGCCGTTAACCTCAGTTCTCCTTATAAAGACAGGAAAGGGGAAGGGGAGAAAACATTTACAAAAATGGACCTACTACCAGGCATCTGCATCTCATCACGTCTTTACACCACTTAAACCCGAGCCAACACCTGAGTTTTTATTATCAAACTCCAAACAAACACAACACATTCATGCTGTAATTACGTGACAAACTTCTAGGCTGGGTCGATCTGTCAGGGCGACTGTCAAGAGCCCAAGGAGATAAAGAAGTTGGAGCTGCGGTAAGGATACAGGAGAGTGCCTCAGCCTGGAAATCCACACACCAAAACACACTTGGCTGTTTTTAAGACCACCTTCAGCACAATCATTCAGAATTCAGAATCTACAGCAAGATTCTGATGCAAGATTTTTGCTATTGTGCTCAAAGAATATGCAAAGCTGCATCCTTGTTACCACTGCAATCAAGACCAAATCAAACCCCATACTGCTAAGAGAAGCCTGCAAAGATTGAAGAGCTACCACAGCCTAACACACTTCGGAAGACGCCATTCACCTCCAGGAGAGGTTCCCCCATTCACACACCAGGGAACCTGGCAAACAGGCAAGTATTTTGCGTAGTCATGTGTAAAATTAGATCTCTGTTGTGCAAGCTAACATTCTACTAATATTTTCATTCACGAGAGACCAAGTGCTTAATTAACATTTATACCGATTCTCCAGCTATTTACCAGCACAAAGGAGGTGGTGATTTGATATCATGGTTCCTTAAACACAGCCCTAAATACAGATATAGTTCTTGCTCCCCTCTATCACATGTATTTACTATTTACATTTGCAACTGCCCTTCTGTTGCAAGTAAAACTCTTTAATAAAAAAAGCCAGCATATGTTTGTTAGAACAAGGAGAACAGGTATCGGTTTCATGTGATGATTTGTTCCAGTTTGCATGGTTTTGCCTTGGGAAGCACGCAGAGGCACACTGTATTGTTACCCTAGTTTTGCATCTAGAAGTACATACGGGTGTAATGACATCTCCCAGCCCTCAGGAGTTCCAGTTAAAATCCTATACTGGGTTGTTTTTTAATAAAACCTACAAGAAACAACTTTTTGAGGCATATCAGCTAGCAAGTTTTGTGACTTCACACGGTCACCACCCTGACAGACACTCGACTTCATTCTTTCCAAGGAAGTTCAAGATTGCTATAACTGCAACCCAAGTCACAACACTACGTAAAGCAAGGCTAAGCATTCTCCACTGCAAGAGAATTATTCTTTATAAAGTCTTCACCAGATAACCACGGGTCTCACTACTTTGTTTGAATAGCTGCAACCTTCAAATGAATCACCGGCAGGAAAAGTTGAGCTATTTTATTGTGCAGCCTTCCCAAGAAGCAGACTATTTCCACGGCTACCAGTTTATCCCACCATTCAACAGCGGCAGGCAAAACCAACACATTCTTATTTTCCTATTCAAGCACGAGTTACATTACCCACCAAATCCCACAGAGCATTTTAAATTGGCTTGCGTGTTTTAAGACCTGTGTACACGCAGTTAAACCATCTAACCTGCTACTAATACAGGTTAATTTGATATCTAAACTAGTCAGACTGCTACGGGAAACTATTCACTCTGCTGTCATTACTATCTGTCTTGAAATTCTCAGGTAGCAGAGGTAATATGGTAAAGTTCAAGTGTTGTCTGAGCATTAACAAAAACCTAAAATTCCTCTAAGAAATCCTTGACAGCATCCTAGCTGTCAACATCTGCTCAGCATCCACAAAGCATCCCTTCCTGTAAGGGAAGATTATACCTTGTTTCCTTAATAATGAACAAGCTCTTTGTTCTAATTATTAACAGGAAAGAAAATATGGCTGTTACACAACTACTGAGCAACATTCAAACTTGAGCTCCTAGTTCTCCTTGAGGCTCCTAATATAAAGAAAATTACTTCTACTGGCATCTTCCAAGAGTAAGTCTTCAGACAAGACAATATAGGCCACGGTTTGTTTTGTTTTGTTTTTTAAAAAACCCCCACACTTTTGAAACTGCTGAGCATCAAAATAGCGTTAAAGGCAATCAACAAAACCCCCAAACTACTGATTCCCTTCCTTGATTGCGAAATGAACAAGGAAAGGACTTCCAAACAGCTGTCACTTGCCAGTTGAGATGTCAAACTTGGTCCAGATTTTAAGAAGTTCAGAAAAAAACCACTTTGAGCTATTTGCTTAGATTTTGGTGTGTATTACTGTCAATGCAAATCTACTGTCAAGCAATGCTGGTGTCAAAAGTGAAACCAACTGTATACAACTGAAATCAAAATCCTTTTGCCATCCAAGGAAAACTACATATGGTTGGTAAATAACAGATGTTCAGAAAAAAAGGGCCACTTCAGTTTTCAATCAATGTTTAGCAACTTTATGACTTGTAGCCTTAAAATCACCACTTTGGGAACCAACTGAAGAAAAAAAAAATCATGTAGAGAAATCTAGTCACTGCAACCGCTTTTCCAAATGCATAAAACACACCAGGTAACAGCTACCAGCACCACAAACCAAGCCTGACGAGTTGGTAGTTGTCAAAGGAAAAGAAAACCCCTATCACATAAGTTATCCCACAAAGCTTCAAGAATCACCCAAGTTTGTTTTTCACACCTCCACGTTTTCCTTCTTGGAGATAAGAAAATGAAAACAAATGCAGCACCTCACCAGACACAAGCAAAAAACCCAAGTAATTTAGAGATTACATTTTCAGAAGCTAAAACCTCTCCCATTTGGGGAGACTGTTCTAAAGCAGTGAGAACAACCTGTCCCCTGCCAAACGGGAAGGGCAACAAAGAGGAAAGTTTAAAGTTTTGGCAAGTATCAAATCAACCCATAACACAAATTCCACAATGCAAGTCATTTGAAAGCTTTTTAGAAAAGAGTTACGCAGTAATCACTGCCCTACTGACCCCCTCATCATACAATTAAAGGCAGTAGGATTTTTTTTTTTTAAATCAAATGCACTTAAAACACGGGTCACTACCTCATATCCTTTAATTTATTCTGCAGTGCATACAAGAAAATTACACACCCACTTATGTCTTGTCACACAGTAAAAGCATTACTTTTCTTTACAGACATCACTGTAAAAGGAATATTTTCATTTAAAAAATCAAAACTTTTAAGCATGTTGGTGGTTCTTATTAATAAGTTTTGCAAGAGTTTAACAAAATAATGCTTTTTCTAATGAGGCCTTTATATAACACAAGAGATACAGGAATGCTGGGGAACTGACTATAAATACCTATTTTCACGAAAAAGTTAACCCTGTTTTTAGAACTTAGAGGATCTCACCCGTCCTCTCATCCTGACTAGGCGCCAGACACCCAGAGGAGAGAGCACATTAACCTTATTTCGTTACATTTCAGCAGCGGCTGTCGCGAACTCACCAACAGGACGCCTGCACTTTGCGAAAAAGCAACTTCCTTTACACCTACACACCGATTTCATCAAACACACCCCACCCCCCCCCCCAGACAGGGTGGGTTTGGTGGGGAAGGAGACGAGAGGGAGTGCCTTTTGGGGCAAAACCAGGGGCTTTTGGACCCAAAGCAGCCCTGAGCTGGGCTTCTCCAGCAGCAGGAAGTTTCTATGGGGCCTTGCCGAGCATGCGCCGTGAGCTCCACGGTCTCCCTATGTGGCAAGAGTGCAGAGGCACCAACCAAACCAATAACAGAGACAAGAGACCAAGAGCAACAAGCACCTTCCCCTCTATATTCCTATCGCCGCCTCCACACAGCCCTCCCTCCCCCAGGCTGCTCTCTTGGCCCGGGCCCTCCCACATCCATCGCACCCGAGGAGGAATTACAGAGTCTGGCAACCAAATCTGCTACTGGAAAGAGGAGAGGAGAGGAGCAGCAGCTTGGAAGAAAACAGTGGAGCGCAGAACCCATCCCTCTACCTCGCACAGCTCAGGTGGCGGTGGGGAAGGAGCGAGCAACGAGCTCATCTCCCAACCTTCCCCCCCCCCGCCGCCCCAACTACCAGAGGGGACGAGGAGGAGGAGAGAAGGATGGAGATGGCACACAATGGCTGGCTGTGTTTGTGGGGAGGAGATGGCCTACAACAAGCACTACAGCAGCAGCCGTGGGGAGGGCTTCTCTGTGCCCCCCCGCCCAATTCTTCACCCCACATACACAGAGAGGAAAGGAGCGGGGGCGAAAGAGCATCAGGACATTGCCTTGTGTGTGTGTGTGTGTCCTTCTTGCTTCAGGGGATAAGTCAAAACGGACACGTACATGGGGGGGGGGGGGGGAATGGGGAGGGGGGGGGCAGCGAAGGGACCCCCCGGGCTGAGGAGAGGAGACGGAAGAGGCCCGCTGCCAGCGCCGGGCTGAACAAAAATAGTTATTTCAGCTGATCCTCTTTTCTGCAGGAGTCCCACCCGCACAGAGCTCGGGAAGAAACCCAGAGAAACAGGGCGCGGGGGGGGGGGTCACAGCCGGCAATTGGGGGGGGGGGGGTGTGGGGGAAGATCCCTCACCTCCTTCCCGTGCTCCACTGTGGGGGGAGGCAGCAGCTC
This sequence comes from Leptosomus discolor, assembly GCF_034619465.1. Lineage (NCBI taxonomy): Eukaryota > Metazoa > Chordata > Aves > Leptosomiformes > Leptosomidae > Leptosomus > Leptosomus discolor. The sequence continues at coordinate 4,115,995 of NC_141391.1, forward strand.
CTCCCCCCCCCCCCCCCGAAACACACACAAACAGCTGCTCCCCCCCTTAAAAAAGAAGGGCCAGGCAGAGGGGGGGAGAGGGCTCCCCTCCCCCCGGAGCGCCGCTCCGGGAATCCCAGGCCCCTCCTCTCCCTCAGCGCGCTCCACCCCCGGGGCCGGGAGGAGGCGGGGGGGGGGGGGGAATAGCCCCGGCCCCCCCCCCCTCGGTCCCCCCGCCCCATGGCCCCCCCTGAGCCAAGGTCTGGGGGGGGTGGGGAAGCGAGGAGGTATCCGGGCCGCTCACCCTGATCTCCGGGCTCCTGCGGCGGCTGCAGGACGCGCTCCAGCTCGGGGAAGGGCAGCTCGGGCAGGTCCAGTAAGGCCCCGTAGCGCTCGAGGAAGGAGCAGACGACGGCGAAGTTAGGCCAGGAGCCCGGGCAGCACGGGCCTGCCGGAGGAGGGGGAGGCGGAGATGGAGCCGGAGGAGCCGCCGCCGCCGCCATCTTGGACCTGAGGATGGAGAAGGAGCTGGGGAGGGGGCGGGGGGAGGGAGGGAGGGGGCGCTGCCGAGCCGCGCCGCCACTATCCCACAATGCAACGGCGGGATGGGGAGGGGAGGAGGGGAGGGGGGCGGCAGTTAGAGCGGCGCGAGGCGACTCCCCTCCGCCGCGTGCGCCAAAGGGGAATGAAAACAAGGCGGAGCGGCGGCGGGGAAGGGCGGGGCTATTTATAGCGGGGCGATAGGCCGCCGGCCTGGCCAATGGAAACGGGCGGAGGGGCGGGGCCGGCAGGTAGCGCTGGCCAATGAGAGGGCAGCGGGCGGTCCCTCCCACCCTTTAGCCCTCCTCGGGGTAGGTGGAGGTTGCGGCCGGCGGGGCAGGGGTCGCGCGCGCGCGCGCGTGGCGGTGAGTGCGGGCGCGTGACAGCCGTAGCGGCTCCCCTCAGCGTGAGGGGAGGCGGCGGAGCGGGGGCCGGGCCGGGCCGGGCCGGGCCGGGTCTGGTCTGGTACTGGTCCTCTCCCGGTCCCGCGGGCGGGGAGCTGCTCCGTGAAGCCGGCGGCGGGGGCGGGGGGCGGGGGGGGTGGAATGAGAGGCGTGAGGCGGCGGGGCCTTGGGCCGCCCCGCGCAAGGCCTTGTTTCGGGGGGGGGGGGCGGGTTCAGGACCTGCGCCGCCCGCTCCCGGCCGCTGCCTCCCGCGGCGGGCTCGCCGGTGTACCCGCCTCCCCGCGGGGTTTCTTTCGGTTCTTTGTGCTTTCCTCCTCCTTCCCGCCCCCCGCCTTCTTCTCAAAATGCTGTTCATCCCCTTCTCTTCTTCCCAGCGCCCCACCCTCCGTGACCTCCCCCGGTGACTCGCCTTCGCTCCCCAGCAACATCAGATTACGGGCTTCCCGAAAAAAAAAAAAAAAAAAAAAGTTTTTCTACTTCGCAAACTTGACCCTTGCCCCCTCCCTACCCAGTTCATTTAAGCTTAGCCTGTCCTTTCTACTTGCCTTTCTGCTGTCAGTTTTTAAATCCTGACCTGCTTTTCTAGCTGCTCTGTCACTTCAGAAATCGCATCGGCTGCGGGGAAGTCGCCCACCTTCACCTCTTGACCCCGTTCCCAGGCAGCGCCGGAGAACCTGCATTGTCTTTTGATACCTCACGGGAGTTGTTCTGCCCGACACTTGACATACGCCAATTTACTCTTTCACCTTTATCCTCTTTGATCTCAGGTTGCACCTTGGATTTTATGAAACGGTCTTTCCTTCTGCAGTCTCTCAATAACGTACTCTCTGGTGCGCTGCTCTCATTCACCTTTTTTATTCTGTTTGTTGCTGGTGGTTGCTATTCTGATTTAGCTGCACAGAAGACGGGTGTGCTGGTGATTTTAAAATCCACTTGCTTGCCCGACTGCATCCTCAAGGTTCTTCCATTTCATTCTCAGCTATTTTTTTCCTTTTGCCATCCTTAGCCACTGCTTCATTTCTTTCTTTCAGTATAGTCTCCTTGCATAAACTTGGATTTTTCCTCCCTTTAAACTCTTCTGCTTCCTTTATTTCCCATGTTTTTAAACTCCCATAACTTTGCTTATCAATTCCTGAACCACTTCTCCTTATCTCTTTGGGTTTAGACTGCTGCAGTTTACAGAAATTGCTGTTTTAGGTCATACTTGTGAGTTGTATAGTTCATGGTCTATTTTGATCCTAAGTGGTACTGTACATTTTGGTACTGTGTATTTGTCATAATGAATAATTAAAAAAACAGCTCATTTGTTGGGGAAATATTTTCCTACTCCTTGCTGGTTGATCATTGGACCGTGGCCTGCATTGAGAATGTCCAAAGTTCCTGTTAAAAAGTTCATTCTTACTCCAATTTAAGATACTCTTATTAATTCAAATAGCCTGACCTTACTGATATTCTCTGGCAGTATCAGGGGAAATAGTTTTGCATTACAAATTTTTATTTATGGCTTTTAAGTTTTATTTCTTTGTTTTGATTTGCTTACTTTCGTGCTGTTTGGAAAAGATAGCATGGAACCCTTGCTCTCCCATTTGCAGTTTGTGCCTTTTGATGGCATCGTCCCAGCCTTGTAAAACTATTTGGATTGGGAAATCTGATATTGTTGATCATTTTATTGGTCATTCGCCTCTGTCTAACCTCCAGGTCTAATTCTGCCATTTCCTCTCAAAACGAGCACAGGCAGAAATTATTTTCATTCTTCAGAGCCAGATGCTGGGTGGTTTATTGAGCCTTTACTCTTTGGTTGATGAGTGATTTCATTCTGTTGGGACTGCTGCTGGCTATTTCTTCTGCTATAATCTCCCTTCAAGCAGATTTTTGGGAAAGTGGCCTTAAAGACCTTGGTTTGAACCCATTGCGTTGGGGATGTGTGATGAGAGGATCGAGAACATAAGGAATCCAAGGAAGTTTCGCTCCCCTATAGCTGCTTGCCTGGCTTCCCCTTTGGCAGGGCACGTGTGCCACTAACTTCACAAAGGAGCAAGAGAGAAAAGAGTCGCCCAGCTGCTCTGTGGAAGAAGCACCTCTGGCAGACTCGGTCCCGTGCCAAATCCCAAGTAATGCAGCTCCTGTGATGTTTGAAGCGGGATACTGAGATCCACTCCTGGCAGTCAGAGAAGAGCGTGTCCTGTCTGGCCGTGCTGGGGTTTGCTGTAGTACGTGCAAGACGGGAAGGGAGGCTTCCAGGAGGACTGGAAGCCTGGTAATCCAAAGATTCCTCTTTTGCGAGGGCTCCTTATTTACCCTCTGCCACCAGGGTTCCTGTGATTTATTTTTTTTCCTGGTGAATTTGAACAATTAAAAAGTAAAGGATGAGAAACTGCGTATCTGGAAGGATCTGCCTGATCTGGCTGAACCTGCTCTAGCTGAAGGTGTCCCTGCTCACTGCAGGGGGTTGGACTAGATGAACTCTAAAGTTCCCTTCCAACCCAAACCATTCTATGATCTGCCACTGAGGTTTTCTGGATCAGCCAGGAGCAGAGCTCCTTTTACTGCAGAAACAACCAGTTTTCTTCACCATGCGGATTTCAGACCATCTTCCTGTGGGAAGGAAAGGGCAGAAAGGTGACCCTACCCTTGAGACGTGTCAACTCACAGCTGGCCTAACGCGTTCCCAGGCTATCACCGGGCCGTTCCTCTCTCCAGGATCACACCAGCAGTCAGGCTGCAGTAACCTGAAGGACTGGGAAGAGGGCGTAAGCTTTCCCGAGGCCGTCCTCTGGGAGGCGGAGTCCCTGCCTTGCTGATGCCCAGCTCTGACTGTGACAGCAGCTCTAAAAATCACCGCGGTTAATACCAAAAAGCAGTTGGTCAATAGCAGCGCCCATAAGGCCTCAGCTGGAGGACTGTCCAGGTCTAGGCAACAGCCGTCAAAGACAGGTTCATACCAATTGTTGGCTGCTGGGGGGGGGGGGGAAGGGAGAAAATAAGCAGAGATTTAGAAAATGTGACTGAAGCGAAGTGAAGTTCATTTAATCTAAAAGAAAGGAAAAAAACCTAAGAGCTAAGTCCTCAGGAAAACAAAAGATGGTGGAAAAGACAAAGATTAAGCTGTTCTCCTTGTCCACAACAGAAGAGATTAGAGGTAATGGGTTTAAGCTGAAACAATGAAGATTGAGGTCGAACATTAGAAAAGTTATTATTTGGGTGTTTAACTGTCCTGAGACATTATGTTGGGGAGACTTGGATTCCGTAAGGAGTGACTGGGGAACCTCTGGGTCTCTGAAGTCTTGTTTGCTACAGCAATATGGCAATGCCCTTGTTTTTCTCTTGGGTTGGTTGGTTTGGGATTATTTTTTTTTTAACCTCATTTACCGCTTTAAATTTAAATTTGCTGGCCAAAGAAACAGTGTATCTCTCAGATATTTTAGGAAATTATTATCATCTTCGTTGTACATTTTAGGGAGAAGATTAAAACCCAGATGCGAGAGGATATTCTGGGACCTGATCCCTGTTGATAGTTTTAAAAGTTGAGCACCCAATACTTGTACAGATTTAGCATGTAAAATGATTTGCCCAAAATCCTGCACAAAATCCCCAAGAGGACTGGTAATTCAACAAATCTGCTGATCCTCGGTTCAATTCTGTTGTCACAAAGTCAGGTGGATAAAGCCTGCAGTAGCGTTTCCTTCCTAGCTCCTTGGGGCAAGGGCAGAATTTTCAGGTTTTATTAACGTGCAGCATATGTTAGCCTGATGTTATGTATTAAATATCCTTTTTCCAGACTTTGGTTCGACTTTGTGATGTCTTCCCCTGAAATTGCTTCCCTTTCTTGGGGTCAGATGAAGGTGAAAGGCTGCTCTACAACGTACAAGGACTGCAAAGTATGGCCGGGAGGAAGCCGAACCTGGGATTGGCGAGAAACTGGGACTAATGTAAGTTTGGTGTTTACTGTCCATCCTGCATTTTAGACGGGACTCTGAGAACGGTCCAGAGAACAGTTGTTAAAGTTCCAGCCAGGCATCCAGCGAGCTGCCTCTTGCTTCCATCTGACCGTTAGACTTCTCCTGGGAAGAATGGAGCCGCTGTTTCGGAAGCGACCGTGCGGAGAGGTCAGAGGACTGCAGGCACACAACGTCCGGCAGGTGACGGGGTGTAGCAACTGGTGCCACCAGTCCTCAGGGCTACCCTGAGCAGACCGCCCTCACGCACCTTGGAGCTCTGCAACAGCCTTCTGCGTTGGGTTAGGAGTGTAACCGTCATAAGATGCTTGTAGCAACCTCTTTCAGCCTGCCTGAACAAAAGTTGTCTTGAGCGAGATGGGAAGGTTAAAAACCGTTGGCAGTGACTGACCTTACAACAATGCGTGTGGTTTAGCTTGTATCTTCTTCCTTGGGGTCCCTTGTGCTTGTTTTAGAGGACAAATATGCAGATACAGTGTCATGTGCACTGGTTGCTCCACGAAAAGCTCACAGTCTAGCTAACAACGCGACGACTTTTCTTGGTCACCCTACACTAAGTGCTTGCCCTCACAATTTTTAAACTTTATCTGTAAATGTTATCAGAATTGTATAAAAGCACAGGAAACAGTATTGACGTTCTAGATTTAGAAGCAGCACAGTCCCTGTTGCATTAGGAACTTGATGTTAATTCTCCCCATATTAGGGCCAGCACCAGGATGGCTGGATTGGCTAGAAAAAAAAAACCAATTCCATACTTTCTAAGCAAAAATGAAAGCACAGAAGAACTGCATACTGACCAGGGCTTAGACCCAGCACCTGCAGCTGTAGCCACGCAGAGGATACAGCTCTGTTGAATTCATTTTGCCACAAGTGAAGCCTTAGTTTTGGAACTTCGTCTTTGAGGGAACCCAACTTTTTCAAGCTGTCAGGGTTCAGTTTCTACAGAGTATACAACACCAAGAGAAGGGTGGTGCTGTCATGCAAAGGTATCTGTACCTTGCGGAGAGGAAGATAGCTATATAGGTAACTTTTTAAAATGTATTTATGGTCTAACTATAAAAAATGACGTTTTCACTGGCTGTCCAGAGCGGGGCAGTTGTGTGGTGAGTCACTTTTTGTTTTTTAATATCGGTTCCCTGGTTTGTGTGCACATATGACTGGAGAAGCAGAACAGATACAGTAGCTGGAAAGTTCACAACTAGTTCCCAGCTCAATCACATTTTGATATTCATTCTGGCCCCCTTGAAAACTTTGGTTTCAAATTATAACCACCCCCTGGCACTTAAGAGGCTGCGCTTTGCTTTTGAAGTTTCTAACGAGGGGTATCTTCAGGTGACAGGTAAAAGCTTTAAGTCCATAAAAGTCCTTACAGGAGTCCCCCAACTGAAACAAAAAAAATGAGTCTGTGTTAAATTAAAATCAGAGGAGAAAAAAAAAAACCAAACCAGGTTGGGTTATTTGGAGAGATGGGTTTTCTGACATCCTTTTTATATCATCAGGAAGTTTTGGGGTTTGCTTTATATTGATCACTTGTAAAGCTCCCGCTTTAGGTCTGTTCTATCCCCTCTGCAGCTATGAGGAGTTGGGTGACTGGGTTTAAAAATGAATAGCCAGCGACAAATGTGAGAGCAGAACTAAGCTTTTCTAGACTGCATCTCCAACTCCAGAAGAATTATAAACCAGTGAATCCAGTCAGCACTGGGAACAGCAGGATTCACCAGATGCATTTTCTGCACGGTTCTGTACGGTAGACCACGGTGTGCTTACTGTCTTTGAGCATGATTTTGCTGCGGGGAGGTGGAGCTGAAGTTTGGCAAGCGAGCAGTGCCGGTCACGTCCCGCACTCTAGTTGGGAATAAATTGCTTCCTTTCCTTCTCTGCTATCAGACTGCTGGCTGGTACGTAATTCTTTCATTGGGAAAATTGTGTAACTGGCTCTGCAAGGTCCTGTAGCTGAACACTAGTAGTTCTTCTGGCCTTAACCCTTGGGGATGTGTCTTGGTTTGAAAGACAGGTGTCTGCGGAGGAAGGCAGGAGCCTCCCTTGAAATGGAAAGTGCAACCCCCTTCCCTCCAAATTATTATAATTTTGAAATTAACGGGCCTTCAGGCAAAGATATGGGGAATAGGAATAACAGTTCTTTACTAATATGTATATATATATAACACAAGGCAGGGAAAAAACAAACAACCCACTGGTTTACACTGGCAGAGTCAGAACTACAACCTGACACCCTGTTAGGGTGGCAGTAGCAGTCCGATAAGATGCTGGCTGCAGTCCTCCTGAAGCGATGGGTGTAGTTCTGTGGAAGCAGCGATGAGGTAAAAGAGTCTGGTCTTCCTCCGAAGGTCCAGTGGTAGGTAGGTAGCTCTTGTCCTCTGGAACTCCAGTGGGGGGAAAAGCTCCTCTGGGAATCCAGTGGAAGAAGGCTGCTAGGGTGTTGGAGATCTCAGGTTTTGTTTAGCATGGACTGCTTAGCTCCTTCCCCCCGGGCAGAGCATCTCACCATGGGATGGGGAGTCGTGAGGCAGTTCCTTGATGGGCCATTAACAGGAGATAGCCCAGGAGGGAGTTCTCGATGGGTCAGGTGATAAGGCATTGTTGTGCCCATGAACAGGAGATAGTCCAGAGGGGGGAGGCAGGGAGCACCGCCCCACCTGGTCTCAACAGCTCCTGAAGATGGTAATAGAATACTTTTTTTTTCCTTTTGGCACATTTTACACTGTAACCTAGGACAGGATGAAAGGCAGCCTCCCTGGCTGGCTGCATTTCAGTGCCATCTGCTAATGGGAGAAGAGAAGTAGGAATCCTGAAAGGAAGGCCAGGGAACAAAACAGGCCAGAGATTCTGCTGCCCTTCCTCTTTCCCTCCAGCTGGCAGATCAGCCACGATGCAGTTCCTCCATCATGTTACACGTTTCCTTTAATGGCACTAGTTGCCTACAGGACATGCAGAACTCCCCGCATCAGAGTGCCTGGGGTGACCAAAGAAAATCCTGTTGTTCCATGGCTTTAATGTCTCAGGAGTGTTTATCAATGACAGCAAACCTTCCCCAGCAATCTGATTATTGGAGTTGCACTAAAACATACCAGTTCTTTTTGTCCAAGTTTCGAGTCTGCTTTAGAAAACCCCAAAGGAGAAGCATTACCTATTCTGTCAGAAACCTGTCCTTGCGGTGGTTTGCTCTGAGAAAGCTCTGTGTATTGAAGTGACCTCCGCCTTCGAGGCGTGGATAGCAGATGTAAGGGCTAAGGGGAGCACAGCTTTTGGCCCTGGCAGCCGAAAGGGACAACTGTGTCCTGGGGTGCATCGAGCATGGCGTAGCAAGCCGGTTGAGGGGAGTGGTTGTCCCACTCGACACCCCACTGCTGCGGCCCCACCTCGAGTTCTGTGTGCAGTTTTGGGCACCTTGGTACGAGAAGGATGTGAAACTATTGGAGTGTGTCCAGAGGAGGATGACCAAGATGGTGAGAGGTCTCGAGGGCAGGACTTCGACAGAGCAGCTGAGGTCACTTGGTTTGTTCAGCTCGGAGAAGAGAAGGCCGAGGGGTGCCCTCATCGCAGTCTCCAGCTTCCTCAAGGGGGGCAGTGGAGGGGAAGGGGCTGATCTCCTCTGGTGAGCAGTGGTAGGACACGAGGAAATGGAGTGAAGCTGTGTCAAGGGAAGTTCAGATTGGACATTGGGAGAAGGTTCTTCACCAAGAGGGCGGTCGGTCCCTGGAAAAAGCTTTCCAGGGAAGAGGTCCCAGCACCAAGCCTGTCAAAGTTCCAGGAATGTCTGAATGATGCTCTTAGTGATACGGTTTAGTTTTAAGCAGTCCTGTGAGGAGCAGGGAGTTGAACTCAATGATCCTTGTAGGTCCCTTCCAGCTTGAGATACTCTGTGAGCTTAGAGAACCATAAAGGTGAACTATCTCTGTGGCTGAAATTCCAGATACCAGCCAGGCTAAAGACCACTGGGTGGGATAAATTTAATCTGCTCATTGGAGGTGGCACTTTACCATGGAGGGTTTCCCTCACCTGCAATTTCAGGAGCTCATGTGTTTGTTTCAGCTTGAACTTGCTCTGTTCTGCAAGCTGAGGCAGTGGCAGGGCTGAGAAGAGAATCCAGCACCTCGTGTGAGGCTGCAGCATCAGCTGCTGAAGACTTGGGTAGGGGAAGAAGAATACGAGAGGACCCAAGGACGTCGAGGAGAAAAGCTCACTAACTAATGGAACAGCAGAAGCCAATTGTGAAGCTGGTGCTTTGACCTGACTTCATTGAAGCAATGTGGTATTTTCTGGAAATATAGAGGGTAAACCATAAAAATAACATTCTCCAGAAGTCCACCATGGCATTACCTACTTCAAGTGAGAAACTCATCTCAGTCCTGTAAAAGAACTTCAGAATCCTACCAAAAAAAAAAAAAGGGGGGGGGGGGAGAATAGTATTTATGGATCAAAAAACATGCACACCAGAGAGGGGCCAAATTCTAGCCACAGGCTGTGCAGCATCTTAACTCTTGGCCATAGGGAGACACATTGAGTCCAGGAGGAGAATTAGTGCCACAATAGTGTTTTATATTAACAGGAGTATTTGTGGATTCATACATTTAACATGTACTAGTAGTACATGGCTGTCCTTCTTTAAAAACGCAGACAACATGCTGTTAAAGCTTTTTTTTTTTTTTTTGAGGAGTTTGGCTTCAAATATTCATTGCTCAAAATTAAGAATAGTGCAGAAATTGAAACAGTTCACTGAAATGAAGGTAACCAGTATGTTTCAGTCCTCTTTGGTAAGTGAGGTTTGCAAAGTAAACAAGAGAAGAATTTAATCATTTTAATTATTGGACGAGCTCTTTGTGATTCAAGTGAGTAAACTTTGGCTTGCTGCAGTCTTCGCTACGGAAAGATTTTGTCCATTTGAAAGCAAAACAGCGATACGTTGCAACGTGTTGATTTTCACTTTAGCTTTTAGTATCTATAAGATGCTAGTTGTTAGATGGTTTAGAAATATGTAATGCATCTCTTTATTTTTAACTGTTTAATGAAGAACGATAATATTGCCATCAGTTGATTAACTATCATCCTTCATCCGCATATAAAATACCTTTCTAATTACCGATGTTACCTACCGCGTGTATGCAGAAGAGAGGGTTGTGTTGCATTTTGGTCCTGCTAATTTACCCTGCTGCTCCGTGGCCAGTTTCAGAGCACATTCCTGGCTGATGCTGGCAGTACACAGACTATCCTTTTCCTTCCCTGACCCTTAGCATTCTCCGGGAGTCCAACCAGCTGACCTTGAAGAAGTTGTCAAGAAGGGGGTTAAAACTCTGGTGATTGGTCGTGGCATGAGCGAGGCTTTGCAGGTAGGTTTTTGTTCCGTGAGAAACATAAACTAGAACTGTTTTGGTTTTCCTCTCCCTCTGATGGGGAGCGGGGCGGGGCAGGAGGTAATCTATGATGATAAGAGCGGGGAGAAAATTCAGGATGCTGCATTAGCATGACTGAGCTTCTGCCAGGAGACCCTCTTCCTGAAAGAAACACCGTTTGAGCTCCTCCGTATTAACGTCAGCGTCAAGCAGCGAACAGGTTTACGTCGTGCTGCAGGAGCAGTTTAAACGAGGAGAATTTTGTACAATGTCATTGGTCGCCCCCTCTTAGAATTGGTTATGAAGTAGCTCTTAGCTTGCTGTAAATACTTGGATAATTAGGCATTTTTGTTGCTGAGGTTGGCAGGGTGTCACTTCAGCAGACAATCTAGCCACGAAAGCTCAGAAGCCCTGAGCTTCGCTTCACGAGAGGCAATTCTTCCGCTTTTTTAGTGGGGTGAGTGACGCCATATTTAGATAAATTACCTTTAGCTCCAGTTCTCTTTATTTTTGTAAGAAAGGGCTGCATTTTGCACTGTTAAGCAGGGATGGGAGGTAGTGTAGATAAAAGTAGCTTTAATGAAGAGCAAAAAAACCATAAATCAATCTTAGAAATACCCAAGCAAATTATCCATTCGGCTGCTCTCAGCTACTTAAGTGCATCCAACAAATGGCAGCAGTACCTGTTTTTCTTCGAGCCGTACGGTGCGAGAGGGAAAGAATCTAATGCTCTTCCCATTTCCTTTTCTCTTCTGAGGTTCCACCATCGACTGTGGACTATCTGAAGAAGAACGGGATTGATGTGCTGGTCTTGCAAACAGAGAAGGCTGTGGAAGAGTACAACGCCCTGGCTGCTCAGGGAGTCAAAGTGGGGGGAGTCTTCCATTCAACCTGCTGAAGCGTTGCAGCTCGTTCCGCCTCCCTTGGCCGCAGCCAAGTCGCGGACACACCTCTCCGCTGAATCAAGTTACGGTCAGCAGTGTGTGGGTTGATGTGCCAAGGCATTTGTGCTCTGCCTGAAATGCAAGGCCAGTTTCTTAGTTCTGGATTTCAAGAGTTTGGGAGCTCACAAAAGGGGGCTGTTAATGAAATCATTTAATTGCAGAACCACTTCCAATCTTGAGGTTGACCTAATCTTCCTCTGAAGATTGTCCATATTCTGGTTACTTAACTTTTCACCCTTTGGCTAAATTAAGATACTAGGGTTTGAATGCTTTTGTTAGGAAATGGCCCAAAATTACATTATTGGCTGTTGGAGTGCAGCCATACGGTAGCTGGTGAGTCCAGTCAAGTGGTACATTGGTGGTAAAGAAGCATTTTACCAGCACTGTATAAATAAGTTAAAAATAAAACCAATTAAAAAGCGAACCTCTGGGTTGCCTCCTGCTGGCGACTTCGGTGAGGATATTGGCTGTGCAGATCTGTTTGTGATAATTCAAGAACTTTGCATAATTTAGCACTTTGAAATTTTACAGTGAACCTAGAAAAAGGAAAAAAATGTCTGTGGGGAATAAACGTAAAATCTGGGCCTTAAAGAATTTCCCTGTTTGGAATTGTGAGGATTGAGCTGTGCAATACGCATCTGTTGAAAAGTCCCTTTGTGCTTAAAATCATGAGGAAGATTTGTCATAAAGCTACAGTTTGCAACAGAAAATGTTGAACTTGAGGAAATCAGCCTAAATTGCTGCTAGCAAGCTGGGGATGGATGTGAGAATTCTCACTGGTCATCGTTACCTGCTGATTTAAACATTGTGCCAACAAGCATATTATTACATTGAAAAATCTTACTAAAAATTTCTTGTAGTTGCTGTTCTTGCTAAACTTCTAGTAATATGACCCATTACAAGTTACCTACTGTAGATTTCTTTTTTTTTTCCCCACTGGACTCACTAACTCTTGATCTCTGCACATGAAGTCTGTGTATTACGGAAGCACAAAGATGACGCTATAAAGGCCCCGAGGCACTCGGGGCTGTCCAGGTGGTAGCAGAGAGGCTTGGGTTGGTAGGAGCACGCAGCGATGTTCCCAAGCCCCAAGAATAACCCTTTACAAAATACTACGTTCTTTTTTCTGTTTGTTTGCTCCAGTCATCATTTAAAACCTGTTATCTGATACAACACAGTGTGGTGTAAAAGCGAAGGGAAAGTTTTTATCTTGCGATCTCCTGATTACAGCAACGTTTGCTGTTAGTGGAGCTCTATTTAAGGTGACATCTTACCTAAACCAGCGAGAGCCGCCTTTCCTGCTGCATCTGTGTTCTCTGACACAGCAGCCGGTACAATGCCCCTCAGCACTGCTATGACGTTCTTGTGAATAATTGTGTGAATCACAGAATCATTAAGGTTGGAAAAGGCCTCTAAGATCATCAAGTCCAACCGTCAATCCCACACCACCATGCCCACTAAACCTTGTCCCTAAGCACCACGTCCACACGGTTTTTTAACACCTTCGGGGATGGTGACTCCACCACTTCCCTGGGAAGCCTGTTCCAATGTTTGACCGCTTTCAGTAAAGAAATTTTTCCTAATGTCGAATCTAAACCTCCCCTGGCACAACTTGAGGCCATTTCCTCTCGTCCTATCGCTTGTTACTAGGGAGAAGAGACCAACCCCCACCTCACTACAACCTCCTCTCAGGTAGTTGCAGAGAGTGATAAGGTCTGCCCTCAGTCTCCTCTTCAGGCTAAACAACCCCAGTTCCCTCAGCTGCTCCTCACCAGACCTGTTCTCCAGACCCTCCACCAGCTTCATTGCCCTTCTCTGGACACACTCCAGCCCCTCAATGTCCTTCTTGCAGTGAGGGGCCCAAAACTGCACACAGGATTTGAGGTGCAGCCTCACCAGTGCTGAGTACAGGGACACGATCACCTCCCTACTCCTGCTGGCCACAGCATTGCTGATACAGGCCAGGAGGCTGTTGGCCTTCTTGGCCACCTGGGCACACTGCTGGCTCATGTTCAGCTGGCTGTCGACCAGCACTCCCAGGTCCTTTTCCGCCGGGCACCTCTCCAGCCCCTCCTCCCCAAGCCTGTAGCGCTGCGTGGGGTTGTTGTGACCCAAGGGCAGGACCCGGCCTTGTGGTGTGAAGTAGAAGGTGAAGCACTGACCTAGAAGACTGTGGTCATCCCGAGGGAATGCCAGCAGAACCAGTTCCTACCAGTCTGCAGAGTGTGAAGACTTGCATTAAATGTCATTATCTTATAGCAGATGTGGTTTGACTCTCTTGATCACAGTCCTATATTTGTATTATTTCACGAGCTTTTGGGCCTTAAGGCAGCCTTAAATAGGAAGAGACTTTGTAAGGCTTGTACTGAGAAGACAATTCCAGTTTGTGGGCTGCAGTATGTGCGTTATGCTGTTAGGAGAAGCTGAGCAAATACTTAATCTTTCACCTCCAGAGTTTGGTGGGTTTTTAAAAATATTTTCATAATAATGTGACACATTAGTGATGAAGCCACAGCCAACAAACCTGCTCAGCCCAGGGCCTGCATTTGAGAAAAATCCCGTGGGCTCCTCACACTGCTGCTACGTCTTTTGTCCTCCCCAACATCATGGGAGGCGCACAGCCCGCTGAGCACCGCCAGGTGCCTTTCAGAGGTGCGTCCTACCCGGCTTTGTGCTGCAGCCTCTTAATTGTTCCTTTCCTTTGGCAACTGGTAGGAGACAGAAGGTTCCACTTCTGAAACGGGGAGCTGCAGTGTGCAAAGACACGGATTTCTCTTTTTTTAAAGGTAAACTGCTACGTTTCACTACCATCAGCACAAAATTTTGGTGGCAAGACGGAGGTGATCTGCTGCAAGCCTTTTCCATCCGTATCTTCCTGCTCTCGTCACAGCTTCCCGGGTCACCTTTGTCAGCTCCCGCAAAAGCAGCTGCTCCACTTGGGCTGCTCCAGTCACTGGAAGCCCAATTTCCCTCTTGGTGCCTGAAATTGCTTTGCTACATGGTGGAAGCAGCTGGGACTGATTCATCAAAAAAAAATTCAAGCGGAGCTCAAAACGGTGTCTTTATTAAATCGCTGCTTTCAACTACGGCCATAAATAATTTGTGAAAATGACGGGCTCGTCGCCCAAATCATGGGAACGCGCATGGATAGGGCAGGACTTCTCACACGCGCCACTTCCCTCCTTCCCACCAGGAAAACCATCTCCCGGTGGGCAGTGAACTCCCACCCTGACGCTCTCATTCAAGCAGAGCCGCGCCTGGGCTGGGTGCCAGGAGATTCCACCCCAGCTGCTCCGCCGCCCAGCGGGTCGGTCCCCGGCCCTTCTCTTTGCGAAGGAGCGCGCGCGAGCTGGCAGCCGCCAGAACCGGGCTGGAAAAAAAAGGGGCTGATGGACACACCGAGCGCAACCCGACCAGCGTTTTGAAGGGACATCAGGCAGCCTCGGTGCAAAGCCCGGCACCTACAAGCCTTCAACCTTTGATTTGAAGTCCTGCAAACGGTGCATTAGCAAATTATAAACTGAAAAGACAGACAGCCTGCTCCCCATTCCTAGCGCCTGCCTCTGGGAATAAACTGGCAGATCGGGGTGAAATAAGATTAAAGTAGCGATTGTGTCTCTGACTGGGTCAAAAGATTTGAGAACTGAGACAAGCGAGACAGGAATCCAGAGGAAACCCATCTCTGTGAGCTGGAACCCGAGCTGGTATCCCATGGTCCTGTTTTAATGCCTGCCCCGTTCCATCGTCTTCCCAAGAACTTGCTTTGTGTGTTTGGCAGTGAGCGTACCCACCCACTTAGTTCTTCTGCATTTTAAAAATAAGATATGCGAAAGCCACACCGTGGTTTGAGTTAATACCTCAGGTTTGTTCCAAATACATTTATGCAGTTTTAAGTGTTCTTCGCTTGATAATTGCATTGTTTACTTGCAGAGTTCTAAGAATTGGCCTAATGAATTTCAATGGCCTTCAGCAACCTGATTATGAATTTCCCATTAAAAGCGCTCAGAGCTAGGCTTCCCCCCCCCCCGCAGATGCCATGGGTAATTAAATCTGAAAAACGGGTAAACACGACAACGGGTTTTCAAACCACAAAGTTATGACCCTTCCGTGTTAGTTCAGCCTTTTCCTTTCTGCCAGGTTCTTGACCCTCCTCCCTTATGTCTAACTAAGAGGTAAAATGTGGAGGTGAGGGGTGTTCGAACGCTTCATTTTTAGCAAATTATTTGCCCTTGCTTCTAGATTGCTCCATCTCCCTGTGGCTGCAGCTCTGTCCTGGCACCATATTCCTACGCTTGCAAACATCTGAGAGACCAGAACCTCCCTGTAGTCGGGTGATTGTGCTCTGAAGGCCTCTGTTCCCTCTTCAACAGAGATGAAAGATGCAAATTATCTTTGTGCACGAGTCCAGCCCTTCGGTTTTCTTTTCATTCTGAGATCAGTCATCTTTTAGGCTATGGCGGTGCACAAGTCCCGCGCTGCGCCGAAATGAAAGGACAAGCGGTGAACGGGTAGAGGTGCTTCTGAGATGACATGAAGTCCTGGAGCTCCACAGAAAGCATGAACTCCCGTATTTTTGAGAGCAGAAAAGCCTGTCTGTCTCAAACCTGGGGGTGGGAGGAAAAAACCAACCTCTAGATTTAAACAACTACCAAAAAACCCTCAGAATACATACCTTTTGTACAAATTTCCTTTCAGATTTCCCCTATGTTGGAACACGGTGTGAAAATGCATTTTAAAGAGAAAGTAAGCTCAGCTAAGTTGGAGATCAAGGTAAGCAGTTAAAAGAAACCCACACCAAAAAATAAAGACACCAAAAAATAAGGGCAGAGACCAGCAGCAGGAGAGTGGCAGTGTACTGCGCAGAAAGTCCTGCTACAGCAGAACAATGTGTTACCAGGACCTGCGGTGACAGGACGAGGGGTAATGGTTTCAAACTGAAAGAGGGGAGATCGAGATTCGATGTCAGGAAGAAGTTCTTCCCTGTGAGGGTGGTGAGACACTGGCACAGGTTGCCCAGAGAAGCTGTGGCTGCCCCCTCCCTGGCAGTGCTTAAGGCCAGGTTGGATGGGGCTGGGAGCAACCTGGTCTGGTGGAAGGTGTCCCTGCCCATGGCAGGGGGTTGGAACTAGGTGGTCTTTTAAGGTCCCTTCCAACCCAAACCATTCCATGATGCTATGTTTACTAGGGTGCTTACCCACATAGCAGGGAAATCAAAGGTAAATTTGAATCTTGGAAAGATGAAGGAAACAGCCTTTGACATTGAATTTTAAGATCATCAGAGTTACAGAACACTTTTTTTTCAGTTCAGCTAAAAAGATGATGAATTAATCATGTGCTTGAGTAGGTGAAGCCTAAGAAGAAAAGAACCTACGACTTCTTCCATGATTCGAACGAGGAATCGGAGAAAAAACTACAGGACGGTACCAAGAAGAGAAGCCAACTATGGAACAGGGTGCACTGTCAGCAAGTTTGCTGATGACACAAAACTGGGAGGAGTGGCTGACACCCCAGAAGGCTGTGCTGCCATTCAGTGAGACCTGGACAGGCTGGAGAGCTGGGTGGAGAGAAATGTAATGAACTACAACAAGGGCAAGAGTAGAGTCTTGCATCTGGGCAAGAACCACCCCATGTACCAGTCTAGGCTGGGACTGAGCTGTTAGAGAACAGTGTAGGGAAAAGGGACCTGGGGGTCCTGGTGGGCAGCAGGATGCCCATGAGCCAGCAACGTGCCCTTGTGGTCAAGAAGGCCAATGGCATCCTGGGGTGTATTAGAAGGGGGTGGTCAGGAGGTCGAGAGAGGTTCTCCTCCCCCTCTCCTCTGCCCTGGTGAGACCCCATCTGGAATGGTGTGTCCAGTTCGGGGCCCCTCAGTTCCAGAAGGACAGGGAACTGCTGGAAAGAGTCCAGCGCAGAGCCACAAAGGTGATTAAGGGGGTGGAACATCTCCCTTCTGATGAAAGGCTGAGGGAGCTGGGTCTCTTGAGCTTGGAGGAGACTGAGGGGTGACCTCATCAATGGTTATAAACACGTAAAGGGTGAGTGTCAGGAGGATGGAGCCGGGCTCTTCTCGGTGATGGCCAGTGACAGGACAAGGGGCAACGGGTGCAAGCTGGAGCACAGGAGGTTCCACATTAACATAAGGAAAAACTTTTTCCCTGTGAGGGTGACAGAGCACTGGAACAGGCTGCCCAGAGAGGCTGTGGAGTCTCCTTCTCTGGAGACATTCAAAACCTCCTGGACATGTTCCTGTGTGACCTGCTGTAGGTGGTCCTGCTCTGGCAGGGGGGTTGGACTAGATGGTCTTTCGAGGTCCCTTCCAACCCCTGACATTCTGTGATGCTGTGAATATTCTCCTTAGGAGATGGGAAATGTTCGTAGCAGTCTTTTAAATTTCCAAGTGGTTTTAGGCATCTCGAAATACAGATGAAGAACTTCTCTAGGGCCCATCAGCATTTGATTCTCAGTTGGTGGCAATACAGGACGCGAGGGATCTTTGCCTTGTATGTGATATGAAAGGAGCTCAAGCACAGCACAGGGGGAACAAAACTAGAAATCTGTTCCCATGCTTGGAAAAAGAAAGTTTGATACCAAAAATGAAAAAAAAAAAAATTGTGTCCAGAATGGAGTAGCTCTTTGGTCATCTGCGGCCTGGGAACAAACTTCAAATCACAACTCAAGCACAGGTAACCCCAAAGCAGCCAAAGTACCTTGAGGAAAGGCAGAGTTGAGGGCAGGCAGTGGGTTAACACCACGACCCGGAGGGTTTATCCGCAGGTCTGGGACAGAGAAGAGCGGCATTCAGGGCTGAATAGCCGCTCCCTCGGGCCCTGGGCTCTGCTCTGCCTACCACAGCCTGGAGCACCATGTAAATTAGAAGTCTTTATTGGGATGACAAACTCCTGAAATCCTGGTGAAGTGTAAGAGAGGGGGTGGAGGGGGGGGGAAAAAGTCTGTAATGAGCTCGCTCAGCTCATCAGGTCCCTGCTTGGACACAGCTTCACCGTAAGAGATGTACAGCAACCCCCGCCCGCTGGGACCCGAGCCGAGGGTGCCACAGAGATGTCAGGCGGCTGAGCTGTTTACCCCGGGTGTAAGCAGGGGGTGTTCAGTGCAGTGCCCCCGAGGTGAAATGCCCCCCACCCCTTTGTAAGAGCGGCAGCGCTCAGAAAGGGTATTGACTTCAGGAACACCTAAAGCAGCTCTAATAGTTTAATGGTTGTGAGTTTTTGGACAACAACATGTCAGTGCTAAAAAATTACAATCCCTTGCAGTAATCTCTTATTAGCCCAGACCATGCAGGCATGGACGTTCACTCACATAATAAAGAGGAAAACGGATTCGCATGAGTTTTCCAATTTTACTGTAGGAAAGGCCGTAAGGGGTTTTGCATAGTTATTTACACTGATCTCTGTACACCTTTTTCTTTTGAACAATTAATTTATGAACACAGGTAACCTTTGGCTGCTGCAGTTTGAAGTTTCACGCATTAAGTGCTCCTAGAAAATCCCAGCGAAGGAGTGTTACAGATCGTAGGAGATTCCCCAGCCTGCTGCAGCCTCGCACAGACACACTTGCCAACAGGAATGCCAGAGGGGTCATGTTTTTAGCAAGTGCCCGTCCCTCCCTACTCCCCGCTCAGGGGAACACTGACAAGCTGCCTGACTGCTGCTTAACTGAGGGCGCGTTTGGCTACTTCAGCTGATCCGAAAGACTTTGGTTGCCAAGGCTGCTGCTGAATTGAAAACCGAAACAGGTTTTCTCGTCACAGCGAGACTGGTTCAGGCCAAGATCACCACGCAGAAACGGATTCGGTGGGGTTAGTCATTTTCTGAGCCCTGGTATTGAACTGCGTTGTTCCCAAAGACACAGAAATGTGCCACAGGAGGGCGGGATTACAACTCCGAGAGCGGTACGTTTGACTCCATTTTATGGAAACAAAAGCAGTAACGCACTGTTTTGTTGCTCTGACTCAACTGAACTCCCATGTCCTGCTAACTCAAGTTCTGCTGCTTGCACCGACAGGTTCCTCCTCCCCCCCCACCACAATAGGAACAACCTGTGCCCTCCCCAAAACCGTACCAGCTTCCGTCCAGCTGTACAGGATGCAGAATCACTCAGGATTTAGCCTACGGCAATTGGCAGTTCCTACACAAGAACATTCGCTTTGGAACTTTAGAATATATACACATGGGTTTTTTTTTCCACTAAGAATTTAGGTATCAATGCACAAATGCAAGTTTTAGACATACAAAACAAAAACCCCACCCAAATCCCAACAACCCCCCCCCCCCCAAACCCCTGAACTCCTTAGCTTCGCTTCAGAGCACTGTAAAAATAACACGGATTTACGTGCCTAAGCATTTACATAGTAAATACCTTACTAAATACACAGCAGAAAACCTAGAGGCCTCGAAGAGAACCTTTTGATACATGAAACCAGAAGATGGGGCCCAATGAAATGACTACCGAAATGCTGACTGAGAACTGCCTTCGTTTGGTTGATTTCATATAGAAACGCCCGCATTTTCTTGAAACTCCGCTTAACTAGCTGAGTAACTCCTGTATTGGCCTATCTGCTTCTTATCAGAGGAGACCAATCGTTCTTCAGCAGCTTTAGTTCTACGGCTGACTTTTTTAATGCAAATATAAACCCCTTTTGGTTTGGTTCACTACCTCGGGACACTGTCTCGTTTTCACGTGACCCAGCAACCCCATAAATACATTTCTTTTCGCGCCAGGCTTCACCGTCTGGCCGGTTTGGGCATTATATAAACTTTGACGGGTTTGCTGAAGGGTATGGTCCCCTCGATGCCGTTTTCAGATTGCGGGAGAGCCTCCAAGCTCTCGCTCCAGGCAGCTTTAGGAAGTTTAGCAGACGCCTTGCTCCTGTTGGAATTGTAGGCCAGCAGCAACCGCACTTCAATCTGACATGGCTCTGCAGAGAAAAACAACAACCAGAACAACCCAAACATGACTGTCCATCGCACAGCAGAACTAAGCACCGTTTTAGATTCTCACACACACACACACACTTGGTCAGAGCTTAAAAAGAGAATCCCATGCCTAACTCAAAAATAGCAACCTTCAAAAATAACTGTTAAAAGTAACTCCAACCAAGTCATAATAAAATCATAAAAGACCATCGAACTAGCAGGTCTTGCTACCTCTATTTTTATGGCAGGATCAAATAAATCCAGATGCTGTCTGGTAAGACTCACAGCACAGGCGATTACTTGAAGATTCTCTTCTGCTGGAGGTTTTGAAACTGCACGACAGCCTTTCCCCCCTCTTTTACCATCTCAGCAGCTACACAGCTATTCCCAATACTGCCCATCAGGTGATTTCACTTTGTTCTTCTCCCAGTGGTCATAACGAAAACAGGCTTTTGGTCTACATAGGACTCTGAGCAGCATGCTGGACTAGATCCCCATCAAAATCTTCCTTTCTAGACTGAAAAACACAATTCCTCTAGGTTTTCTGTATGGACTTGTACTGGGTTTGGCTAGCATAAAGTTAGTTTTCCCTCAGAGTAGCTTGTACGGTGCAACATTTTGGATTTGTGACCAAAACGGTGTTGATAACACAGGGACGTTTTAGCTATTGCTGAGCAGTGCAAGACCTACCAGTTTTCTCGCTTCTGCCCTTCTGATTCTCTTCCCCATCCCACCAGGGCAGGGAGTGAGTGAGCACCAGGTGGGTGGTGGGTGGGGGCTTAACTGTATACCAGGGTTAACCCACAACAGGACCAGTTACTGAAACCCAAACAAAACCTACTGAAACCCACATAATTTTAAGGTGGGATGCCCAGAACGGCAGTGGTCCTGCAGCCGAGCCATCAACCGCACCAGAGAATGCAAGAAATAACCTTTTCCCACCGTTACCCCGCGGTTCCGCTAACGCCCCCGTGAGATTCACCTTTTCCGAGTCCTTTGTATTTGGGCATTCTCCTTCCTAAGCACACACCTTTTACTGGCTTTCAGTAAGTTTAATTGTCTTGAAGTAAGGCAATGTCTCCATTTTGAATTCTGACCCTGCTTTTCCTGAACCCTTCCCAGCTTAAGTGTCCTCCCCACGTTTTAGATGCCCAAGTGCCAGTGTCGAAGTTAACAGTTAAAGTAACTGCTAGGGGAGACACCGAACAGCATCCCTCAGGGCCATATTTCAAATGCCTTTCCAGTGAACGCTGCAGAAGCAGAAATAAAGGCTGGATTCAGGTCCCTCTGATACACGATGAACCTTTAAATCCAGGTACTTCCAGTCATAGAAACAATACCTTTTTTTTTTTTTTTTTCCTTCTCCAAAACAAAACAAAGGTAGAAGGATGAACAAATACCCCATGGAAATGCTATATAAGGAGGAGTATGTGAAAAAACATGGCACTAAACAAAACTCTGTTGGTTTAAAAAAAAAAAAAAAAACAATCACCAAATCCTATCAATAACTGTTCAGAAAAAAAGCCACAACTGAATAAATGTGAAGGGATTAAAATAAACCAGGACAAAGGCAGCTGTGAACAAATATTCTCTGCTGGTTTTGTCTGAAGTCCACAAGCCAATTGCTGCGGCACTTTCCCAGGGAAGCGTGAAGGCCAGCTGAGACTGAACGTGAATCCTGGAGTCCCGTAATCCATCAGAGGTAAAGGGTGGGTTTTTTTTTTTAGGGCATTAAAAGGGTGAAAGTTTAATCAGCAGCAAAACTGTGCTGTTGAGCACACACAGCTCCAAAGGCCCTGCTCAAATACCTGTCAGACCCAACCCGATGAATTCCGGGGAGCGCACCCACCACGACTCCCTGCCTTTACAGGAGGAGGCAGGCCCGCCTCCTCCAACTGACCTTGCTCCGCACAGCAACGGGTGACCTCCCCTTGAAGACAGACCCCCCCCACGGAAGGGCTCCCAGTGCCCCCAGCACCTCCTCTCCCATGACACCAGCCCCTCTCGTCACCGGCGGAGCGGGAGCGCCCCAACAACCCGGGAGACGGAACTGCTGGAAGGCTGCGAGGCCAGAAATCTGAGCGATGCCAAGGGAAGCACCAGCAACAGCTGCAGACTGCAGGATCCTCAACCCCCCCCAGGACTGTGGGCACGTACGTCTTGCGTGCAGGAGACCGGGATCAAGCAAGACGTGCTCTTATCTTAGAAGAGTGCAGCAACACCATCGCGTGAGCTCGTGTCACCAACGTTACCTGTCCAGGCGGTGTGCGAGAGGTACACCTGCGTTATCAGCCTGTGCCTGCCAGGACCAGGATTTCGAAAGTCTGCTGGTTTAGGATGGATTATTTGGGCTTGTCCATCTGGATACAACACCTATCGGGGGAGGGGAAAAAAAAAAAAAAGGAAAGGAAACAACGGAATGACAACCGGCCTGGGGATTTGCACAGTGTGCGTTATTTTGGTGGTTTCTGTTTGAGCTGGGAGGCAGGAAGGCGTGTTTTATCTCGGAGTCAGCTGCCCTAGATTTAACAGCCCCACACTGGCCATTCAGACCCACAGCAGAGGGGGGGAACCGTCCCCTGACATCAGCGCCTTTGCATTGTAAGCAGAGGTTTCATCTCTTTGTTACGCAGCGAACTTGCCTCTTTTACTTGGCATGGTACCACACCCCCCTCCTCAGCTGCATCTGAAACCAGCGATGCAGCAGCAGCAGGAAGAGAGTTAAGCTGTAAATACAGAGGGCCGAGAGCCTGCATGCTTCTGTACCGTTCAGAGCAGCTGCTTCTGCTCCTCCTCCTCCCACTACACAAGCTGGGAGTTCACCAGCATTGATTTGGGCTCATGTCCCTAACACGCCCAGTGCATGTGAAAGCGCTGTGTGGGGCACAGCACGGCATCAGAGAGCTCCAAGCGAACTCTCAGGAACTGGATGCAAGTCAACCCAGCGCTGTATATACAAGCCAGTTTCTGAATGTGTGGCTAAAAGACAGAAATCCAACACCATTGCCAATGAAGCACACAATTATTTGCAATTTAGACTCATTAACATCCTTAAACAACCCCCCTGTAAGACACAACCTTGTTTGCATTTATTTCAAGCGCCTGCTCACCTGGACTTTCACAGTTCCCTGGGGATCCTGCACGTGTTCCAGAGTTGCATCAACATCCAGTGCCACCACCAACCCCGACGTGAACCTCAGAGGATTATCAGACTCACCAGTAGGCTCAATGATATTGGCAGTAGCTCTGTGGAGCTATCAGGACAAAGCGGTTGGCAGAAATAAGGCGGGGGGAGAAGGAAGAAAGAGAGAGAGACAATCAATTACTGTTCTTAATGGAGATATTGTGCATGAACTTTGGATTTTTCTAGATGCTGCCTGGAATTTTAAGTCTTCTCTATTTTTAGCAGTAGTCCTGAAGATGCTAGGTAAGAAGAAGAAAGCTTTTGAAGAAATATCACTTGGGACTGACCAAAAACCTGAATCCTAAAAGCTTCATGGTAGATTAGGAACTAGTCAAATAGGATAAAAGGATACTGCATTTTAATTCTCTGTGTTAAACTGACCTGCTCTGGAAGAGGAAGGTGGAGGAAGGTGCTTTGTCGCAGTGTTGTCTGAAGAATCTTGACCACTTCCGAAGGCTTGGAGGTCACAAGTCTGGGCATTAAGTCCAGCAATTTATCTACAAAACTGCCTTGCATATGGGGGAGCTCAGAGATGAAACATCTGTGGTAAGAGTAAATTGAAAAGCAAATACTTTCTTCAGCGTTTTCAGCAGTGTTGTTATTTTCAGCCAAGCTACTTAATCCTTCTATTTAGTTGCAACGACAGAATTAGACGTGCAGATTCTTCTTCTGGTGCACGTCTCGTACATAAGATAACGATTATTTTGGCGAGCTGTGCTGGGCCGTAGTTGTGCTCAGATGGACAACATCAAGGGCTATGCAGATCTCACTTCTCAGGCCCTTCAGCAATACAGAGCCTAACGGGCAAAGCAGTGTAGATTCACAAAAAAGGAGCTAGAACTGCTGGGGTGCCCATCAACCACACGTTACTGGGAAGCAGAGCGGATACTGCAGGGATTTGTCCGCTCGGACTGCACGG
The DNA here is from genome assembly GCF_034619465.1 of Leptosomus discolor. Taxonomy (NCBI): domain Eukaryota; kingdom Metazoa; phylum Chordata; class Aves; order Leptosomiformes; family Leptosomidae; genus Leptosomus; species Leptosomus discolor. Next base: position 4,140,205 of record NC_141391.1, read on the forward strand.
GCAGCTGTAATGCGATATAAGAGCGCCAGTTCAATGAGGCTACGGGCAATTCCAGCACTCTGCATCCAGCCTCAGTGTCTCCACAAAGAAACTCAGCTGGATGAAGGAGCCATTCCTGGTATTATTTAATAATGTATTATTACATCTGCGGAGTGAAATTGTAATGGTGAACGACAACCAGTAGGGAAAAAAGCCCCCAAAAAACATAAAAGAGCTCATTCTAGAGGTCAAGAACAGAGAATAGAATCCGTTCCGCTTGGGACAACAGCCTCTCACAAGAAGAGCATTTCATAGAATCCTAGAAGAGTCTGGGTTGGAAGGGACCTTAAAGACCATCCAGTCCAACCCCCTGCCATGGGCAGGGACACCTTCCACCAGACCAGGTTGCTCCAAGCCCCATCCAACCTGGCCTTGAGCACTGCCAGGGAGGGGGCAGCCACAGCTGCTCTGGGCAGCCTGTGCCAGTGCCTCACCACCCTCACTTGTTCTTTATACAGAAGTAAAATTGGGCCGCTACCCCCATCCCTGCATGCAGAAGATGCTTCACTGAGTCACTGCTGGCTTATCTGTCATTATCAGCAACATTCCTGCGGTGTTTAGCAACACGGTTTTGTAAGTCTAGTAAATATTTGTGCAATTTGGTTTTAAAAAAAAAAATGCACTCTTTCTGTAGGTGAACAGCCTCTGAAACAACAGGCTCTCCTCCCTCCTTGTCAAGTTCGGTGTCGCACTGCATCTTCACCCACAGTTGAGTCTATAAAGCCTGGACAGGAACACCCAGACATGCCCAAAACAGCTTCAGGTCCTAAAGCCCTAGAAGTGCGATGGTTTTCAGGATCCTGGTGGTGCTCTATGGGGGCTCATAATCCAGAAACGGAAGCCTCTACCACCAGCTTGGCAAGGGTGGAGAAAAATCATGTTCTCCTCTGTACGTGCCAAGAGGGCTACGCAGGAATACGCATCCTTGTGCTCCTATGACTGCTGCTACAGAGACAGCAAATCTCAGCTACTCTGTGGTGGGATGCACCTAAAATCTGGCACGCTGAGGCTGTGCAACCTAGACCGGGGATCTCACATATCTAAGCAGTTATAGGTGACCTTACAGCCAACTGACAAGCTCTGCCATCACCCAGACTCCCTTTGTGGAATTCATCAGGAGTCGCATTCCTGAGAAAAAGTGATGAGTTTTGCTGATCCTGAGACTCGGTGTGAAGAAGATACAAAGCAAATGAACAGTTTAGTCATCACCTACCAAACAAGCTGAGCACCAGGGAACGGGTAGATTTGGCTCCCTGTCTCATCACTTAACAGCCACAACTGCCAAGCACATGGACCACTGATAAATGGGAATTTAATCAGAACTAGAGAGGGAATTCTGCTCAGCCAACTCTGGAAACCTGGGCTAGCTATCCAACTCCCTTCAGAGTCGGTGGAAAAAACCTGGGCACCCCGAACCGACCTGTTTTAGACATCTAGATTAGGAGAAGGTGAAAGAAGCACCTCTCCAATGAGAGGAGAGCTGGGTGGGTGCTTCAGAAGCGGTGGTTTACAGAGCAAATGTCAACACCTGGGGGAGATGATTTCCCACCCTGAGCATGTCGACTGCTCACTCTCTCATTTACAATTTAGAAATGTGTAATAAAGAAAAGGAAAATTCCCTTTTTTCTTTTTTTCTTCATACTCCCAGGAAAGCTCTTCCCTTGATCCCACACATAGACAGACATTTACTTCTTGCTTTATCATCACCTCATGACAGCAGTCCCCGCTGCAGGACAGCAACAAGGAAAGGGAGGTGCAAAGAGATAAAGAACAAATGGAATATTCCCTGATGACAACGGTGGGGGAACCTTCTAACATAAAGTGAAGAAGCAACGGAGTTTCTCACCTCTGAAAGGAATCTACTTCCTGGAGGAATTTTTCACACATCCCAAAAAGGGGTTCCACTCTGTAATGAAGATAACATTCCTTGGTTTAGTTTTAAATAAAGAAAACTGGCTCTATGGCTATAAGCATTTAGGTGTTTTGGAATCCAGCTCAAGCTCCTAAAAATGACAAGATCTTACAATTTGGAGGCCAGAAAGATGTTCCCCACAAGAGAAAAAAATAAAACCTGCCACCTCCCTCCCCATATCCATATCCCCCTCCCACAAAAAACTATTTGCATAAGGCAGGAATCAAATTCCCAAAACCACTGTGAGAAAATACTGACTTTCCACCTATAAACCAAGAGGTTAAAAGGCAAATATATTATGAACCTCTACGGCAACCCACTAAACTGATGGCAACAAACCCGAAGCAAAAGCAGACACACGAGGGTACGAACCACTTTGCTCTAACTCCACCAAACGAAGTTCTAATCCTACGACCACCCCCTTTTAGCAAATGGCCGTTGGCACGCTGGGACGTTCCGTGTGGCTAATTTATCCTTGCTGGGTTTTTTTTTTTTGAAAATCAAAGCTGAAGGAGACTAAGCTTACAGGTAACCCGAGGATGATCCTTCTCCCAGGTCAGCCTTACCCTCTAGTGGTACGTGCAGTCACTATCAGCTGCAGCGCCTTCGCCTGCAGCCTCATGTGGTGAATAATGACCACTTGTCTACTTTCCACGCCGCTGTACATGAACTCCATTTTATAAGTTTCTTCCAAGATCTGTCGGACAGGGGTAACAAGCCATCAGACTCAGTTAAACTCTCGCACAAGCACGGCCACAAGATTCTGGCATTTTCCCCTCGTACTGATGAGCGCATTAATCCACGAGCCTCATTCTTTTGGTGAGATTCTTCACGGCATAAAGCGGCACCTAATACTGAAAGGTTATCTTGGCTACACTAAAGAAGAAATTCATGAAACTGGGCCTCAAATCCAGCACTCCCTCCCTCGGCACTCTATCTTTTGACATTGCATGTTAAATTCCTAGGGGTAGAGCGCTCACCGACTCCCCCTGGCTACTCTGGAATACAAAGCGTGAGCGGCACAAGAGGGCAGCCTCAGAGGTCCTGCTCGGGTTTACGTTTTTTGGGAGCTAGATTTGGCAAAGTTCTCTCGGAAACAACTTTACATTCGACAACGCTTCACGTACCGCAGCTGACGATGGGAACTATCACAAGATAAGCAGCATTCTGGGTTAATTTAGATACATGGCTACAAGCTTAGACACCACATTGCACAGTTTTACTCGTCGTATTTTATCTGTCAGGGCTTAAGCAGACAAGAGAAGTGCTCAAATCAATACAGCTGAGTTCACTATGACTGTATGGAAGTCAAGAACTCACAAGCTATTGAATAGGAAATATTCCCTCGCCTTGCACTGACGGGAAGTGATCTACATTCACAATCACAACAGATAAAACTTCCCAGGGGGTTCACATGCTACTGAGAAGGGCACCCAAGACAGGCAGTTCAATTAGAGAAGACTTAAAAAGCTGATAGGCTTTTGTTTCTACTCATCCCTGGGGACGGCTGTCAACGGCACCGAAGGTTTTGACGCACAGCAGTACCTGCCTCTTATTACATCTTAATTAACGGAAGACTCAAAACGTCAGCGCCGTTTCCCAGCAGATCTATGAACTTGCCTTTGCCCCAGATTTGTTTCTGGATTATTTAATACCTTGCTTTCTCCTTCTCCTTTTCTGAGGGCTCAGCTTCAGCTTTAGCAGGATCAGATCATTTAGACATCCCAGAATCAGAATACCTCAGGTTAGATGGGACCTCCAGAGGTCATCTAGCCGGGTGCCCTGCTCAGAGCAGCTCTAATTAGAGGCAGTTACTCGGGGCCACATCAAATTGTGAACGCTTCCAAGGATGGAGATTGCCCCCACCTCTCTGGGCAACCTGCCACAGTATTTAACCATCCTTACGGTAAATTTTCCCCCTCTTATACCTAATCAGAATTTCTCACATTCCAGCTTGGGTCCATTGCCCAGAGCAGTCTGGCTCCGTCTCACCTATATCCTACAATAAGGCAGTGGTAGACAGCAGTAAATCCACCCTGAAGCCTTCCTCTTCTCCAGGTTGGACAAGCCCAGTTCCCTCAGCCTCTCCTTGCAGGGAATGTGCTCCAGCCCCCGACCAACCTCAGTGGCCCCGTGCTGAACCTGCACCAATTTGTCAGCATTTTTCTTCTACTGGGGAGCCCAAAACACAACACAGCCCTCCAGATGTGATCTCCCCGGAGCTGAACAGAGAGGAACCATCACTTCCCCAGGCCTGCTGCTCTGCTCTTGCTAAGACAGCCCAGGATGCGGCTGACCTTCTTTACTGCCTCGTGTTCAATGGGTTGTCCACCACGATCCCCACACACAACGTCACGAGGTTCCTGTCATCCCAGTTCCCCAGCCTGAACAGCAGCCAGGCCCTCCAGCGTATCCACTGGCTCCTCAACTGGGAGGAGCCTTATCACCCACTTATTCATCCAGAAACCTGCCAGTTTGGTGAAAAGGAAGTGACAGGAGACTGCACCAAGGGCTTTGCTCAAGTCAAGAGAGAGAGCATCCACTGCCCTCCCCTTGCTCACAGTGAGCCCCAGTCCCCTCATCGCAGAGAGCAATGACGTTGGTCAGGCATAATTAGCCCTTGGGAAAGGCACTTTGGCTCTTCCCAATCACCTTGTCAACCTTTACTCGTTTAGAAACAGCTTTCAGAATCACAGAATCGTTTAGGTTTAAGATCATCGAGTCCAACCATTAACCCAGCACCGCCAAGGCCACCACTAAACCGTGTCCCCAAGCACCACATCCACACGTCTGTTGAACACCTCCAGGGATGGTGACGCCACCACCTCCCTGGGCAGCCTGTTCCAATGCCTGACAACCCTTTCAGTGAAGAAATTTAAGAGGATTTGGACCACAACCTTCCCCAGGAATGAGGTGAGGCCAAGCAGCCCACAGTTTTCTAACCCTTCTTTCTTGCTCTTGGGTGCGATGTTTGCCTTTTTACAGTTGTCACAAACCTCCCCCCCTTGCCACTCATCTTTTGAAGATGAAAGAAATCACTCCACTTTGGGAAACTAAGATTTCCTCGGACAGACTACGGCAGTGGAAGGTCAGCAGTGTGTTATTGTTGCACGGCCAAGGAAGGGCTCGTAACCGAGGACTCGCCTCCACGCAGACCCAGCGGCTTCCACCTCACCTGTTTTGCTGCAGCAGATGCTAACGCGTTCTGTTTCAGGTACAGAGGAGCTGCCACGTTCCACAGCTTCTCCTGCAAGGCCTACAGAAGAAAACCATGAAATGACAGTAAATACCCAGTCCAGTCTGATTACTATAACGCTGCACTAGATGGGCCTGGGAGCAGGGAGGATGCCCTGTGTCTCAGCTGTACACCACCAGGCTGGGTGAAAAAGCAGGCCAGAGTTTTCTTTCATGCTTTTAAATACAATGTGGGGAACCAAGGCCTACAAAACATGTACTATTTATAAATACACAGAGGTACCTACACAACTGTAAAATATAAAACAGAAGTTGAGAATTATATTAACAAAGCTATGAATTAAGAGACTGGCTGAGCCAAGCTCTTCAGTGCTTTTTAAAGGAGAACTTTAGGCAGAACAAAGTCACTTGGTAGAAAAAACAATCGCCTGCTGCTTTATCACCTCCCTGAGAACAAGACCAGGGCAATCTCAGATTGCAGGCAAAAAGTGGAAACAACAACAACTGTCCCCAGAAACACACCTACACAGTCAACTTTTCCTGTTGACAGTCTCTGCTCCACCTCAGATCCTGGAGTTACTATAAATACCGAGTGTAAACCAGCTACTGATATTCACACACAAAAAAAAAAGCCCAACACCCAACCACACCCTATTTGCTTCTTCGTTTATGTTTAGAAAAAATTGGGAAAGCTTGACTGGATTAGTTGTATCCCTACCTCCTTTCTGAAGCTGCCTGTCCGTAGATATAGCTACACACAAAGCTTGCTGTGGCCAGCGTTCAAGAACAGACAGACCACATCCTTCTCCTAGGCTGGCCCCAGAATCCCAGCTAACCACCCCTAAAATCACAGGGTATGTAGAAGCTTTAAAGGTCTGAAACCTTTTGAGCCTCAAGAGGCTGGGAAATAAAGATACTTTCCCCCCCCCCCCCAACAGCTGTTGGGGAAAGAAGCAATTGGAAAGAAATCTACTGAAAAGGGCTGCTCTGCCATTTGGCTTCTCTCTGCCATATAAGAGTTTCTAAGGGCACGATATTCCGAGTCACTTCTCATTTCGGCCCCATCGCTGGCTCCTCTGCATCACCGATGCACTGGCTGTTCTACAGCTCGAGCCGAGGGTGGCTGACACGGCCTTTACCCGCCTCTTCCAAACAGAGCCCTCCTCTTCGCCAGGCACGCCAACCATCTGGCTCACTCCAGTCCAGCCCTGGAGAAGGGCAACAAAGCCACCTCCAAATGCTGGTCCTCTGCCTGGGCAGCGCATTGCGCTTTGGCAAAGGTTTGGGATTTAGCCAGGATGGTACCGAACCGCTCCTCTAAACACCTTCTTCGGGTGACAGATGTATCCCCAGGACTGGAGGGCTGCCGTGAGAGATGCTAACTGGCAGCTCTGCATTTAGCAAAGAAACCAAAATCTCCTCGTGGCTTTACATAACAAAGCTTTTACTGAGACCCTTTCTGGAAACCCGTGGGTCGCTTGCTTTAGTTCTTGCTTTACAAGTGCGTAAGTTACATTCCAACACCCCAAGAATGCCAGGAGACTAACTTAAATACTACTGTCAGCTTATAGCTGGAGAAGGGAAGCAAAAAAATTCGTCCCTGTTTACAGCAAGAAGCTCACTTGGAAAAGGGTTGCTGCCACGGTGTCAAAGGAACCACCTCATCTGCTAACACCAAACTGACAGATCATTTCAGCACTGCAGAAGAAAGCACGACTGATATTTTGCTCAGTCAAGTCTAAAGAATCGGCACTGGCGCCAAAAAAGCTGCCTACAAAACACTGGCTACGAAAATTCCACTTATAGCAGCGATTTAGCAAAGAGGATTCCAGTGGCCACTAGCAGAGAAAAGTTACTCTCCTAACACAAAAGGCTACAGAGTAATTGCCTCCACTGTGATTTCTGTCTGAAAATAAACCCTGCCCTGGCAAAATGCACGAGAACCAACCTAAGCCCTAGGTACAACTGCAGAGATCTGCACTGCCGTGCTCCCTGGCAAAGAGACTGCGTAAATCACTTGCCACAGAAGGGAAGCAGGAGTATCAGAAATCCGCGGAACGTGCGCTTTCATCACACCTCAGTTTTCAGCACGAACACCAAAACGTGAAATCACCCCCGTGATGGACTGGGGGCCTTTTTGAAGGAAAGCCCAAAAACCACAGATGAAGCCAAACCTTGATGAGGAGCAGCTGACACTGGAGGTAAGTTGCAGTGAAATCGGCCATCCCTGCCAGCTCCGACTGCAGCTCTCCGAGCCTCTGAAGATCACTGAAGCATGTGGGGAGAAAAAAAAAAGAAAAAAAACAAGGTTGAGGCAGCAAGCAGGTTAATCTAAACGCCCTCAGAGCGCAGCGACAGCAATAACGAAGCCCAACTATTCCTGCCTCTTGCCTTTTCTCATCCTTGGAGTAAGGAGCAGAAGCGGCAGCAGAAGATGCACTACAAAAGAGTTGGCACCTCGGGACCTGGCATCTCCTCTCTTCCTGGAGGCTGACAGTGGTGGAAACACCAAGTCTGTCAACCCGCATGACTCCGCAGCCCTGCGGGAACCACAGAGCGCAGCAGTTCCAGATTCAACTTGAAGCACTCCAGACTTCTGCAGCAGCTAATAACGACCCCCTTGTGGTACCCTGCTGGGAAACCTGACTATTCACGTTGGCCAAGAAAGGTTGTTTGGAACACGTCAGCCTCAAGCAACCAAGCATATCTGAAATAGAGCTGCCTTTTTAAACCGAGCTGAACCCTGATGTACTGGTGTTTGCCCAACTAGCTGCTGTGTGTTGTCTGGTGCGAGCACTTCTTGTGATTCATACGGCAACAGAAGCAGCTTTCAACTCGACAGGAAAAAATATGACAGTTAACGGAACCTAAAAAGGCTTTAATTCTCTACTCCTAGACATGTTTTGAAATCAAAAGTGTATATTAAGAAAACAAAACTCATTTTTTGTTACTGAACTGAAAATAACATGGATTCAACACGCCTGTTCTTCTCTGCATTTTTCTTTGATCCAAAGCGTACTAAAATTGTCACCCTACTTCCACGTTTCCTACTGTATTATTAAAGAGTAGTTTTTCTTCAGCCGACCCTTTCCTTTTGTTCATTTATCTTTGCATTTACGATGCAATTCTGAAACTTCAGCTCTGCCAAACCAGAAGGCTGCTGAGCGCTGACACATTCAAAAAAAAACCCCATGAGACTATCTGTATAATTTGCAGCCAAAGAAAATCCCTCCTAAGCAGAAGGGCTGCGCCTTCCTCCAGCGCAACAACAGCGGAGGCAGCCTGAGCTGTAGGTTGTGACTCTGTTTTCATCTTCATTCATCCAGGGAGCAGAGGAGACTCCTGGGTGCTTAATTCCCCTGTCATACTTAACGCATCACAACACACTAGCAGGGAACAGGGCGTCACCTCTCAGCTAACAGAAAGGCAGATATTCCATTCCCCAGTCCTCTACAGTTCCCAACTCCCCTAATTCTGTCGCCTTACAAATCTTAAGCGGATTTCAACATCCCTGCAAAGACAAAACAAAATTCCTGGTGTATAGATGGAGAAACTGAACCACAAAGACCGATTTGCTAAGAAGCCTGTCTTAAGAGTTTCAGCTGCAGAGCCTGGGGGAAGAGCGTGGTTGGGAATGTAAGTCCCAACTAGACACCCGCTCCACGAGGTCGGCTCTGCTTCCCTCGGTGACAATAACGGTCAAGGAGGAGGGAGTTACGTCCCCCCGCAGAACCCGCTGCTGTGAGCTTCATCTATCCCTCTCCTCTCAGCAGCCAAACTGTCGGTGCAGGAAACTCGCGCCCTCTGCCAAATAACCTTTAACACTGACTTTGGTTTTGTCTGAAATCCTCCCTTCTCTTCAGGGGGGGAAAAACAGCCGCTGGTTTAGTACGGTTCCTGGGTGGTGATCCCAGCAGGAAAAGCGCCCGGCCAATAATTACCATCAACTCCAAAGCAGTAAAGGACAGTCATGCTTTGGAGTTACGCACGCAGCCACCTCCGACACGATCCCTACGCTCCCAATCAAAACCACTCCCAGCCTGCAAGGTTTCCAGACCTTCGTTGTGCCTGTAGGACTCTGGATGCTCTGCCAAGAGGTTACCTGTCTCAAGCATTTAGTGCATCACATGCTTTGAGGCTTCGTTTTAGGCTGTGCACATAGTTTCAAAACAGCTGAAGACAAACCACACCGTTTTCACAGTTGGGTTTTCAGCGAGGAACTCTGCAGGCGAGGGTGAAAGATTTGCAGCTACACATACAGAAAAGGCAGCTGTTTTGGGGGAAGGAAGAGAATAAAGCTTTTGGTATGCCATACTCCAAAGGAAGCATTTTAGAATGTTCTTCCCACTCTCAAAATACGGCTCTTTTCCTTTTTCTAAGGAAAGGAATCGCATTGAGACACTTTTCAAGGGTTTTCTTTCTGTAAATCAGTCCAGAGGTGAAATGGAAGATGCAGCATCAAACCCACATTCGGACATCATCCTGTACACCCTGATCTATACAACAGCAGACAGCAACACACAACAACACTGTCTGTTCCAGGAAAATCTCTCTCTGATTTTCAAACTGATGAAGAATGGTGAAGTCTTTTATAAGTGTGTGACCGGTGACAAAAACGCAACAAAGCGCCAGAAGCGGGTCCCCTCCGGCTGAACGAGAGACCACAGCACTTGGGAATTCGAAGAGCAAAGGGGACAAGCTCTCTTTTCACAAAAACGAGACCAAAACACTCTGCACACATACATTAAAAACAATATGATCAAAATGAGGGACTCTTACAGGGACAAAGAGCTAAGAACAACACAAAAGGCTGTTATCCATAAAAACTGAAAGTGTATTTTTTTCCCACAAGCGAACAGTCCAAGAAGAGCACCCTCACCTGACTCTTACCATGCTCTGAAGAGATGTCCCTCCAAAACAAACACTGATTATTCACCGGGGCAGAACCAGAGCTGAGACCATCAGTTTGATTTCAAACAGGCTGTGCCTGCTCCTTCACCGCAGCCTCTCTAGGAGGCGGCTCAGACGAAGCGCCCGACAGCAGAGTCCGACGCCCACACTCAGAAGCAAAGCATCCGCTTCAGAGAAACTGGGAATCCCAACCCATCTTCCCAGGAACGGGTCAGCTTGCAGCCTTACCGGATGGTGAATTCCAGCAGCTCCTGTATGCCCTGCGGGTCGAGGTGCTGAAGGTTGTAAACCCTCTCCAGGCTCTGATGCAAGAACTGCTGGGAAGGATCTTCGTGTGGTGTTATACTGGGAGAGACAGGGGAGGACACCAGCTTTCTACCTGGCAACTGGGCAAGAAGAAACACAACAAAACAAAAAAAAACAAGAGAAAAGTCGAACACAAGTAACAACATTGCAAAATGATGCTACATTATTTAAAAACTACCAACTGAGAGCTCCGATTTATTTCTCAAATTCAAAATTCATATCAAGGATTTCGAGTCTACATCTTTTAACCTTGTTAGTTTATACTCTCCATTTTATAATCCACTTGCAGCTAGAGATCTTCAGGTTAAACTTCAACATCTCTTTGAGGAAAACATCTTCCCTCATCTTCTATGAGGCTGTGAAGGCAAGGGAAGTCCAAGACCACACAAACCCCAATTCATTTTATGAGCTGTAATAAGACTTACGACCTACTGCAGCCCCACCTGTACCTCCATGCAGGAAAAACATGCTTCAAAGCAGCAGGAAACACATCTCACCCACGAGTAAACCATTTAGGTAGGACACAAGTCAAATGCTGGAAGATCTACAAAGGCTAAGCTCCCCTTCCCCACACACTCAGAGCTACAGAAAGCTCCCAGGAGTCCTGCCCTCCCAGTATTCTTCCCCAACCAGCAAACCATGTGCTATTCTCACTTGAGAGCAAGAATGTTGTTATTCTCCCCAAAATATTACAAAATCCATATTGTAACAATTTAGCAGAGCCACAGAGATGATGAAGGGGGTGGAACATCTCCCTTGTGAGGAAAGGCTGAGGGAGCTGGAGAAGAGGAGACTGAGGGGTGACCTCATCAATGGTTATAAACACGTAAAGGGTGAGTGTCAGGAGGATGGAGCCGGGCTCTTCTCGGTGATGGCCAGTGACAGGACAAGGGGCAACGGGTGCAAGCTGGAGCACAGGAGGTTCCACATTAACATAAGGGAAAACTTTTTCCCTGTGAGGGTGGCAGAGCACTGGAACAGGCTGCCCAGAGAGGTTGTGGAGTTTCCTTCTCTGGAGACATTCAAAACCCGCCTGGACGCGTTCCTGTGTGACCTACTCTAGGTGGTCCTGCTCTGGCAGGGGGGTTGGACTGGATGGTCTTTCGAGGTCCCTTCCAACCCCTGACATTCTGTGATATTTGTCTCTCCCTACTTAATGTACATTCCAATAGTCATTTGCCTGGTGCTTGGGAGAAAAAGCTTTTTGGAATCAAAGTGTTTCGCTCTGGCAGACAGGGAAGAGACCAGCAGTGTTCAGAACAGAGCGGTGAAGCGCGAACCAAAGCGGTTCAACTTACTCTTAGCGGAGGGACCAGATGAGAGAGACTGTCCCGAAGATAGGCGTAATGTCTGAAGGTGTGATCAGAGAACAGGGCGGGCATTGTTGGGCAACTTTTAGCAGCGTTAAAAATCAGAACCAGAACAGCAATGTCTATTGAAATGGATTGTTAAGGAAAAATAAACAACAGCAAGAAGAGCTCCTTGGGGATGGCAAGTTAAAACAACAAGAACTCAACAGCCCTTTCTTTGCTGGAGATGGTGTAGGAAGCTCTTTACAGCGGGAAAACGCTGAGCAAAACCCAGAGGGGCAGCTGTCTGAGCAGATGAAAACCAAGTATAAAGCACAAACATTTCAGGATGGGCCATATTGGAGGAAGGATGTTACTGCCAACATGGGATGGCTCAAGAGGCGACACAAAGGCTACGAGCCAGGGATGATACATGCAGAACATGCTCATTGGGTGGCGTTTCACTCCTCCTCAAAGCTTACACTGTGCTTACCAGTTTGGTACCCAAACACCACCTAAAAGTACACATTTACCCCCAGCTCTCTGAAAATTGCTGCGTTTCTTGTGATGCCCTGGAAACCATCCCCCTTACACAGGCTTAAAACATACTGAAGAATCAAACACAGGAAGATAATTCTGGCACAGAAAAACCATTTTGACAGTCTGAGAGCCAAAGAAATACAGCAGGTAGCCAAAGGCTTTAATTAGCTAGCCCAAAGGCTGGGGCACACCCCTACACTCACCTTAGGGTGACCTATCTGGACCAGAAGAGCATGAAAGGATCCCAATATGAAGCTTACGATCACCCAGGCTCTCGCCTGCACAGGGAAGAAGTAGGTTCAGCCACAGAAGGGACTGAACCCATGTCTCTCACCTCCTCAAAAACATCCTGCATCCACGGGGAGCCAAGCTTCCACTTAACAAACCAATTTCTCCTCTTTGCCCTAAACTCTTTCCAAATTTTTAGCTGAAGCTATTCAATTAATCTGATTCCAATTTCCCAAGTGCTTTAAATCAAACAAAACCATGTTTTTAATTAACAGTTTACACCGGAAACATACCATTCAGGTCTACCTTGTAGTTTCTGGCTCCCAGGCCTGCCTTTCCCAGAATTTATCTCCCTAAAATTTGGTGGCAAGTTACCTCCAGAACATTCTCCCAACTAACATTCTTTGGTTCAGGGCAGGAAGGTGCATTGAGCTAAACAACAGCTTTCCCCCCGCCTTGCAATGTTCCTGCAATTCTCATCTCATAGGACAAATTTACTCAAATTATTACCCAGCTACCTGATTCGGGATTAATCTCTCTCTCCACCTCGTTCTAGCCCTTTTCAGTTCTCACACAGTATTTATTTAATCTGTACAGAAGTTCTAGCTGATGGCCTGTGGCTGGTGAGACAAACAAGGAGTAGCTTCACAGAGGAAGAGAGTTGTTCCAGTCCAACCTCTCTCAGCATGCACCAGAAACAACATTACGTTCTGCAACCGCACAGAAGGGAAGCAAGGAGGATGACAAAGGAAAAATGGTATTTCGCATTCCCAAGGCACCTCCTGTTGTTAAGTATAATGTTATAACAATAACAGTTTGTATTCTAAAGCACTAGAAGAGCTGGCATTAATATAAGGATTTCTGATTTTGAATTATTTCAAAAAGATTACAAATTTATAGCGTTATGGGGATTCAGCCACTGCTGTACTAAGAGACGGTGCTGTTCTATGCACTGCACCCCAGTGAGGACAGCAGTTTTACCTACAAAGAAAACCACTCTTTGTATTTAAAAGTCCTCAAAAATCAGTGCAAACTAGACAAATGTTTTCACACCAAAGGACCCACCTGCAAAGCCTAAACCTTGACAAATACGCTTGACAAACAGATTATACATCACAGCGTAAAAAAAAGCCAATTATAGCCCATTGCTGTTTATGAAGATGGTTCCAGATAACAGTTATTCCATCACTTGCTGAGTAATAAAACCAAGTGGCAAAGGGATTCAGAAATAGCTACAGGATTGTCTGCTATAGTTCGAAATGGTTTAACACATGCGAGCATCAGGAAAACAGGGATAAAATCTATCACAGCCAGAACGACCAGCTGGCGTCATGAAAAAGATACAGGCTGGGTCATCCATGTCTGGTTCTGGAGTGTCAAAGAACGGATGTGTGCTCAGCAGCTCTGGGACTAACGGAAGCACCAGAGTGGGATGCCTGCTGCCCAAGAACTTCAAGCATCTGAAAAGATGGAAACATGTCTCAGTAAACACGTATGTTGCAAAATACGACATTTTAAAGCTTTATTGCTTTATGTTGTGGCGGCATTTTGAGGCATGGGTCAGCACCCAAATCCTACTGTCCAAGCCTACTGTCTCTTCACAGCTGAGTGTTTGCTTTAATATTTTATAGGATCCAAGAAAACTGAGAGGACAGCTGGAAAAAGCAAGCAGTAATAAAAATTGTTTATTTAAACTGTCCAAGAAATACCTAATACGTGGAGCTATACAACCCAAGAAAAGCTTTCACACTAAACACTGACAAATTAGTGTATCTATTTCTTCAGAAATAAAGGAGGGAGGAGGTAAAAACCCAACCAAACAACAACCCAAAAACCCCAAGCTCCAAAACCAACATAAGACCATACTGGAAGACAAAGCAGACTAAAAGTGTTTTCAGTAATACCCAAGAATTTCATCTCAAGCCATGTGTGCGTGCTGGAGCATCACCTCCTTTGGTGCTTCCATTAAACAACCCAAAAACCCCACACAAACGTTCATTCTTTTTGCTCAGACAGAAAAAGCCCCTCCAACCAAAGCCACGCAGTCAACCCACTTGTCATGACCGACATAACCAACGGCTAATAAATATTACCATTAAAGGCAATGTCAAGCAAGCCCAAAACATCAGTTGCATAGAAGAGATGAGGTTTTAAACCGAAGGTCGAGTTCACCTTTTCTGGAAATGCTTCGACTGCTGGTAACAGAGGGCTGCTGCTGGGAGTGGTCCATCGGTTCCAGATTCCCAGTACAAGCGTCAACAAGCAAGAACAACCGAGTTTTCTACACCAGTCACGAGCACGTACAATGCTCAGTGTAGCCACTATTCCAAGTATATACAGAACAACAGGACTGTACACCTGCTACACCACCTTAGCTAGCTCAATATTTGCCAATGCCTCAGTTAACCAAAAAAGAACAGGAAGACAAGTAGACATAGAAGGACACCAAACACACTCACTTCCATATGGATTCTCTGTCTGTGGGATACTTAGTGAGGTTTTTCAGCAGCTCCACCAGTGCCAGATGGATGCCTTCTTTTGTCGAGACGTTGGTGCAACACAACAGTTCATGAAGCGCTTCCCGAATGTCCCTTGAAGAATCCTAAAAAAAAAAAAAAACCAAAAACCAACCAACCAAACAACAAACCAACCAAAACCCAACCCTGACGCCTTTGAGTGCTGAGAGAGAAGATGTGCCTGCGCACACACGTACTTTAAAGGTGGCAGCTCCTGTTCCTTGGCTGAATTAGTACCAGAGGCATCAGAAGAACAGTGCACGTGTCTAGTTATCATAGCTAAGCACAGACGAAGGGACAGACCCAACGGCTGCAAAGCCTCCTGCTGGTCTCATCCACCCACCTGCTTCGTTACTGGAACGAATGGGAACTGCTTCACCGCTGACCTTCTCAAGTGGAGGAAAAATCACTGTTTGGTTTGGGTGATGTTGTACCCTTGGGCATAGGCAATAACAGAAAAGGCAGGTGCTGGGTAACTCAGCAAAACCATCACCAAAGACTGTTTTGCTGTCTTCAGAGAAGCCTTTCACCCTTCAGCAGCTGAAGTTCAATTCCACAAGTCTTTAACCCAGCCAGCAGCCTCCAGAGCGTGTGCAGAAGCACTGAGGACGTGTCAATGGCTGGACAGACTAGATTAACAGTGACCATCTACAGGACACAGGAACTTGACCTAATTACGAGCTTACAGGTGGTCAATAAAAAATAAACACCCCCAAAACCCACACCTACAAGTTTGGTCAGGAACTTTGGGGTGATCATATGGGATCCCTGCTGTACCACTTCTAAAGTCACATTGCACCCATTTTATTTTTAGGCCAGGGTGATCTTGTACAGAGGAGCTTACGCAATCCCCAAGCAGTATTTTTAGAAGTGCTGTGGCTGAACTCCAGCTTAATTAATTACGTTCCTTCTGCCAAAAGCCACCTTGCCATTCCATATCAACGTTTTACACTTCCTCGCTATCAGCATTTGTGTGGCACTGCTGGATGGAATGTGAAAATTTAATGGGATACAAGAACCGGATGGGTTTCAGTGGTGGATTTATTTTTTTTTTTAATCATAATTTGTTAAGTGTCAACAGCTCATTCATCACTGCCTTACACAAAAGAAGAGCAGTCCAGACGGCCACCACACACGGATGGTGAGAGGAGGAAAGCACAACAGGGCTCCTCAGCCGTTCCTTATCTTGGTGGTGGAAGGCAGACCATGACCAAAAGAGAAGATGTGCTCTAAGGACTGGAATGGAATGACCATGGACACAAAATACTCTGGGTGAGTTGCACAAACCACTGGAAAGGCAGTGCAGGGACAAGCGAGGCAGGTGGCTGCGAAGGGACAGAGAGGAGCACAACTCAACAGAAACTGAGATCAAGGACAACAGGGAAAGCAGAACCCAGAGCCCGGTCAGAAAAGCAAGGACTAGTTGGTAGAGTTACTCAGATAAAGTCAAAGCAGTGGGGTGAAAACAGAAGTTACCTGGGCACCCAACTGCTCCATATTTACACTCTCGGAACAAATTCAGGCACCAAAGTTAAGGCTACTTCTCCATATCCTTAATTTTGGTACTGGAAGATGGATTTTGCCATCTTTGCTTGCTTTTAGAAAGCAAGCAAGCACCTTTCAGAGTCAGACAAACCCAGTGAAACGTTAACCATTCTCACACTTTACCTCTCCTAATACCTGATAATAGTTACAATACTATAAATCATACGTGTGTTACGGTTTATCACACATGGTAAGTCAGCACAGAAGCATTAAGACAACCCCAGTCTAACTAGGATGGTTTTATACCTTGATGCACAGGTCCCAAGCTTGAACAAATGTAAAACAACTACATAAAAATGTGAGGCACCTAAAACCCATTGCTGCATTTGCAAATTCAAATCATATTCCACAGCGTTTGTTACAGACAGAAGAGAGATCTCGGGCCCATGCCCTGGCTCTGCGGGGTGAGCAAAGGTGTAGCCAAAGCAGCTGAACAAAGGAAACAGAAAGAAAATGAGGTTGTATTCAACATGAAGCCGTGCAGAGCGCTGGACCACAAAACAAGACAGAAGGAAACACGCACGAGGCGACAGCACAGCGATTAATGGAAGAGTTTTTATCTGAAATTCATCTATTTCAAAAATATTCTGTTGTCCTGGAGATCACAAGCTACTAGACCTTAGAAGCCTTTGGGGGTGTTGAAAGAGGAGCAAAAAAAAACAACAACAAAAAAGGTGGACAGTTTGATCTCAGAGGAAGGAGCTGATTAGCATTACATAATTAAGGACCCCAAAGAAAGCAAGAACGCCGTTTTTTCCCTCCTAACGAATTTCTTACCTCCAGGACGGCCAACACGGTATCCAGCTGGTCTTCCCGCAGCGTGATATTGTTGGAAATTTTCCTCATCGTGTGTATTGACTGCAACCTCACCTCCTCAATTTCGTCATTAAACATGTCAACCAAAAAATCCAGGCATTTCTCCGCAAAGGAAGGCGAGGACTGAGCCAACATACAGAGGGCTTCAACTGCAGCGATCCGAACCTCTATTAAAAGAGAGGGAGGGGATCGTAAATGCTGTTTAAAAGGACACACCACCCAACAGCCAGGCCTCGTGTTATCCAAGGACTGGGCTAAGGCCAGGAGATGCTAAGGAAACCCTGAGGATGATGAGACGTAGCAAGGACCGGTGCCACCGGGGACCTTTCCACAGGCAAGTCTTCAAAGCAAAAGCCTCACCTCTAATACAGCTGTTGTAAGCATCTGCAAGAGGGACTGGCAGGGGAAAAATAGGGCTACCCAGCAATAAATGTTATGGATTTCATCGTGGGTTTTACAAGCGTAGCATTAACCCTGCTACCTTAAGCAAGCTAATTTAGATAATTAAACTCTGCTTGTTTTATTCTTCCTGACATTTTAATTGCTTGGAGCATTCACTGCATTTTCAACTTGCTATGTAGCACTTCACAAATTGCTGAAAAGCCCTTGAGTATAACCATTTCGGCAGTAAATAGAATGAAATGTCTCAGCTTCGCGACTTCAGGTTCCCCAAAAGAAAGGAAAAAGGTGCCATGTAATTATTAAAATGGCTCAGAATTTAAGCGAAAAAGCATCAAAAAGTGTCCAGAGTGTATTTATGCTGTAAAACACTTCAGGAATTTGAAGACTACGCAAATATAACGAGCTTAAGTGGAGAGGAGATGCTTTTCCCTGCAGCCATCCTCGCTGGCTTCCATAACATTTATGTGCCGGGATCATAAAAATAAGAATGAATCTGACGTCTTGTGAACACGATTGTTTTAAACATACTTTTATTTTTCATTCAAATTAGCTCATCTTGAAAACATTTACTTTAACTTGTGTGTAGCTTTTAGGCCTATTGTTCTTAAAGAACATATTTGATTCCTGATGATTCTGATTAAGCAGAAAACTGCAAACACAGCAAGACCCCTGCTTGTTCAGTAGCGAAGCTTTTGTCACGAGTCTCCACAGACATTAAGACCAAGGTATCGGAGAAGAAAAACATTTTGCCCATATTACTTTCATAAGCTGACACACTAATTCAGATTTAAGTTCCAACATGGAATTCAAGAAACGAAGCAGGGCTGCAAGCAAGGAAGAAGGGAGCTCAGCAGGATTTAGAAGTGCTGCAGTGGAGCGAGGGTTCTACATTATTCAAAGATCTGTGTATGTTGCTCATCTGTCCATTTTACCAGCACTCCCCAAAGAGCACCACACTGCCACAAGACCTACAGCACGAGAAACTGGAAGATGTGTTTCACAGGTCAACGAGGTGAGACAGTGAAAAATTTTTCACTGTCAGTTAGGAGGAAAAAAAAAAAAAAAAAGTTGCATTTTCAAGCTTCAGGGAGAGTTCAGCTGTTAGGGAAACAGGCTTTCCTTTGCAGGAGTCATGGAACAAGAAACCAACTTTTACAACACAATTCGCCGTGATATTTTTGTTATGGTGGTTCTGTACCATCTAATTTAACCTCGTCCCTCCAGTAACATTAAAAGCAAATTCAGGAATAATGTTCAGAGCTTGGTATTTTCACAGTTCTATGCAAATACCAGCTGTTCTCAAAAGCCTTAAGAAATATAAATCTTCACTTTACCCACGGGAAAGTTGTGCTGGAAAGGGTAGCACACAGACTTTCCTGAGGCCGTCAGCATGGTCAACGCTACAGCCAAACCTAGGAGCTCAAGAACGTCTGTGTTCCAGTTTGACACTCACAATTCATCCTCTTTAAAAGAGCAGATCAGATATCATCTGCTTGAAAGAGACTACGGCCTCCAAATCCACCACAGCAACACCTCAAGAGACCAAAACAATAGCACTGTGCAACAGGTAAGCGTGATCTCAGAACATAAGTATCTCCAATAAAGAAAAAGAATTATCAGTAACATTGCTAAAGATGTAAGCAAGACCTCACCTGAAATTTCAGCACCTCAAAACATACAGATCTAGTCACCAGTTTTCAAGAAAAACACATTCTAGCTGGCCAAGAGGAAAGCTTTCACAGGAGCAGAGACTAAAAGCAGCCTTTGCAAAATGAAAGCTGTCTATTAATTCAGTACAGAAGCCCGTCCCTGAGAAAAAGCAACAACTATTTAATCTGAAACCTATCACTGGCAAAGAACAAATGGGTATAAACTGGCTATGGATAAAATTGGGCTGGAAATTAGAAAAAGAAAACTTCTGCTCGTTGGAGCTGGTGGATTCTGAAGTATTTTGAAAAATATGTGGGTTTGTCTCCATGCGTTCCAACATTTGTTGGGATGGAAGCTGCTATGATTACAAAATGAACAATTACTGGACTCCATGGACACAGGTTCCTTGTAGCACCGTGTTTTAAACAAGTTCTATAAATTTCAGTTTTCTTTCCTGCAGGGAAGACACCCATTTCCAATGGCAAAACCATTGTCAATTTAGAGCCACAGGCAACCGTTAAACTTCAGCCAATAATTAAAAAAAATAATCCCAGTGGGTTTCTGTGTAACATAAGCAACCACGTCTTACCAGATGTTTTACTAAAACTTTACCATTTATAGGAAGGGTTTGGGTTTTTTCTGGCTACTCAATGGCACATTTCTATCCAAAATTCCGCGCAATGCTGCAGCATCTTTGCAACAACTGCCACATCAGAGATCACAACGGAATAAAAGTCCACAGTTCGTTAATAAATACCCAAACACAACAGCCAAGTGATCTATTTTGACCAAAAAAACGCCCCCCAAACCGAAGCTTATTAGCCAGCACACAACTCCTCCTTTAGCCATTCCACAGCAAGTTAACACTTACCATACATCTCATCTTCCAGGCCATGAACAAAAGCCCCACAGGCTCCTGATTCAATCAAGTTCACAGCGCCTGTATCAATTTCTTCTTTGGGAGCATCATCTCCCCACTTTCTGCCACTTGAAAACTCCCCAGAGCTGTAGAGTTCTTTGGCTCGTTCGTGGGCGGTGCGCTTCCGCTGTCCAAACAAGACTTTCAGTTACAACCACGGCAAACTTTAAAGATGACCAAAAAAAAAAAACCATTAAATGGCTTTATTGGATTTGAAAATAGACATAGGTAGAGGCTTAAACATTGACAGGCACGTGCAAATATTAAGAAAAGCAAATTGCACCTTCTCTTCTAGGAGTGTTTTTAATTGCCAGTAACTCTCTGTACTACTGATGCTGGAAAGGACGGTAACTAACACATTTTAATCAACATATTCTTACGACATCCATTATAAAACCAGCCAAAATGGGTCAGAGCAAAGGCCCACCTAGTTAAGCATCCAATAACTGATCTGCAAAACCAGATGTTACCGCTTTGCAGTTCAACTTGTTAAACTGCAGCTAAATACTTCAACGACTACCAACACCATACAGAGTTCAGCAGTGTGTAAAATGCGATATTCATTCAGCACGCTTGCTAGGCCATCCCCTTCCCCCCTACACCGCAAAGAAAGCTGTGCAGCACTTTCTTTAACCACCTTTACAAAGCAGCCCACAAAACCCAGCCGCTCCAGCTCCATCATTCTTTTGTAGACACGAAAACCGGACATCATACCTCGAGCGAGTTGCTTAAGGAAGCGATTTTAGCAAATGAGTTTTGCTCACAGGGCTCAGGAACGCCAGCCTCTAGCTGCCCACGTCTCTTGACATGTCTAGGGGTACTGGTTAGCTCTTGCAGGATGTTGCCATAAGCTTGCTCCTAAAACTAGGATACCGTCTTGCTGTACGCAAGAAATAAAGCTTTTGGCCAAAAGACTGTCAGAACACCACAAAGGCTTCCCTCTCGCCTGCAAAACCTGCCTAGCCCAGAGCTGTTTATTACAGGCTTGGCTAATAAAATCTAAAACTAGCAACTGCTTCACCGACTTCAATCTAAAAGAAAACCTGTCATCATCAATTAACTCCCAGCAGCCCTGAGGCAAGGACGTGGCAAACAAATACACTGAACATTAACATACCTGCTGTGCCGTTTTAGTACAGTACCCACAGTAAAATCCCAAACATTTACATACCCTCAGATCTGACATGAGCTTCTTGTCAAGGGTCTGCTCTAAGAAATGGGAGCTGACTTGTTGCATAGAACCCTGGGGGGGGGGGAAATCAAAGGAAAAAAATCAAAAGGAAGAAACAGGATTATTCTAAACCACACCGTATCATTTCCTGACTTATCCCAACTCGGCATCCAGTCTTATCCACTCATTCCAATACTTTACACAACGCTTGACACCACCGTACGTCAGAGCCTAAAGTTTACTTAAGGCGGTCAGAACATCTTATTTTCCCACTGAGGTTAATACCTATGGTCTTTCTTGAGTTCAGCTGGTTCACATGTCACAATTCCTTCCCCCTGCTTCTCCAACGTAGGACAAGTACTTGTTTTTTTCTTGGATACTCAACCCTCTACTCCCAAGGAAACAATCACTGCAGAGTTCAGCTGAGAAACTTGTGGGTTTCCTCAACCTCACCCATTTCTTTCTTCTCAGAATTTTGGTTGAAATCTACCCATACAGTTTTTAAACATCCTCCCATTTCTTTTCAAACATACATGAATCACAGAATAGTTTGGGCTGGAAGGGACCTTTAAAGCTCATCTAGTCCAACCCCCTGCAGTGAGCAGGGACACCTTTAGCTACATCAGGTGGCTCAGAGCCCCGTCCAACCTGACCTTGAAAGTTTCCAGAGACGGGGCTTCTACCACTTCTCTGGGCAGCCTGTGCCAGTGTTTCACCACCCTCAGCATAAAACATTTCTCCCTTATAGCCAGGCTAAACCTACCCCCAAAAAGTGACAGATGAACTGTTGTCAGCTAGAGAAGAAAGAACCCAACTTACCAATAACTTAGCAGCCTGCACTCGAACAACCCAGGAACCATCGCTCACCATATGACAAATTTTTCCAAATGCATCATCAACCAAGCGGATTTCTTCATTAGAAGAAGGAATCGGGACGATGCTAACACAGAGAAACATAAATCAAAGCTGATCTTACGTCCTGCTGGATGGCATCAAGTAAACAACGATGCTGCCTTCCTATGGATCAGGAACTAAACCTTCACCTGGATCAGCGCATTCTTATCAGCTATCAGGGATCTTATCTTACACATCAGTTTTCTAAAAGCTACTCCTGAGGCTTACCGGCACAAAACTCTCGGGATTAAGAGGATTACCATACCAATACTTCAGTCACTTTGCATACAGCACATACCTTTCAGGGTAAAGTTGACTGAGGACCCAAATCAGCTGAACTGCAGCACTGCGCACTTGCTCGTAATCATCCGCCAAGAGCTTGCAGGCCTGAAAAAGGATTCACAGTCCAATCTACCTCAAACATCTCCCCCTGAGCTGGCATTCACTTCCCACAGCAGATTTAACATAAATCAGTTTGGACAGATTAAAAAAAAAAAAAAAAAATCAGGGTGAGTTCAGTCTTCCACCCTCTCGTACTCCCAGGTTTGGTCAGGCAGGCTAGTCCTGACGAAGTCAGGCAGGCACAGGCCGTAAAGCTCCGGCATTGCCTGTGCTGTGCAGGAAGCAGAGATGTGAATCTGCAACAGCCCTAACTTCATACAGGCCTCAGTTGAGCAACATTACCCACATAAAGACAGGCTTCACGTGTACTCTCAAGTGTTTAAGACTTCCAAGACGGCCAGCTGACACAACCACGTCATACCTTGCCCTTCCCATGATTATCTCCCCCAATAACCCACACACGCTCCAGGGCGTTTGAGCACAACGGGTGCAAAATTGGTTTTTATCTCCACTGCCCCAGGACAACGAGGAATACAGGCGACCTAAGTGCAAAATGCTCCGCCTCTGTTCAGTGCCCTCCTCCTCCTCTCAAAGCACATTGTCACAGAATCACAAGATAGGCAAACAAGCACAAAATAAATACAAATTAATACAAGGTTTTACCTGACTGTAAATAGCCTGCTGTAATTTTAATCCTCTTTCATGAAGCTGCAGCTATAGGAAAAAAAACAAAACCACAAGGAAGTGTAACTGCAGGTGTAAGTGACACAGACTAAATTTTCACCACTGTTTTTTTTTTTTTCCTTTGAGTAAACATAGTTGCTTGCATTTCTTGATTGCTGCTATAATTAAAATATTTCACCATCTTGGCCATAAGTATTTTAAATAATAATCTTGACTTCAGTGTCATTTTTTTTAAACTTCACAGCCATTCATACTTTGATTGATTAGGAAAATACAATTTACATAAACACACCGTCTGGCCACTCTCCCAACCTTCACACAATTGCCTAGTGTTAGCCATGTTCAGCCACAATTAAAACAGATATAGGAATCTTCAAAGGAATTAGTTTACTACCATTCCTGAAATATGGACCCAAAAGTAGCACTGCCAATGAATTTTCATGCCCTGGGAGCCTTTTCAATTACCAAACCAGAGGAATAGCAAAAAACTGTCCTACTAAACACTGTTTCTATCCGGAACAAAGGAGTGTCAGGAATCTTATACACAAAGTGATAATACCTGGCTGAAGGCTGTCAACAAGAAACAGTTGTTTCTCTCTATCCACTTCTTCAAAAGAAAAGCATGCCAGTGACAAAATTAAAACACCCCCACAAACACAGTAGCAAGGAAAACCATGATCAAGAACCCTAAAAGCAGTTAGTGACCCTGAATGCATTAGGGGTGTTTCCACGCTTCAAACAACAGAGCGCCAGCTGCCTCTGTGCTGTAATTATAAATTCAAGGTCAGGAATCTTGCTCTGGATTTGGCTGAATGCTATCGTAAAAGTCACTCAAATGACTGTAAGAAAAACTGTACCAACAAAAGTCAGAATGGAATGAAAACGAAGGAGGAGTGCGACCTCCAGCAGAGGGAGATGCCAGACAGATTCCAGCGCAGTCTGATCTCCTCAAACACATCCTGCTTCTTTCTTTGGAGTTTAAGATTATTAATTCAACCACCCTTAATTCAAATACCTTTGTTGACCATCATGTTAGACAGGATACTGTTATAAAGACTGTGGTGGTGAATAGAGAAACTGCTGCACACCCATATGCTCACAGGCAAAACATAATGTTGTTTAAAAACAAACAAACAAAACTCTTTCTGGATTTATCATGGAGGTTTCCTGTCATATGCAGCTTTCTGTTGTATATTGGTGTACTAGCGGGGTATTGTCATTCTGGTAACCAATGCTAAATTAAGCAACACAGATTTCTCATAAAAGAGCCTACATACACTCAAAAAAGTCAACAAATTGAAAAGCTTCTTCAGCTATAGCTGAAACAGAAGTTACTATGAATCACTAAAATGCCCTTTGAGATCTCACACTACTCTCATATTTCAAGACCTAGCTTATTTTTCCAGGTAACTCTGATATGCTAGATGGACTTTTACTAAGTTAATTAAACAATCTCTAACGCAAACCTCTTCGGATCAGCTTGCAGCCCCGTCAGCTTCCTTCTATAACCCCAAACTGTTCATTCCACCGTACCAGCAACACTTACCATGGCTTTTATAGCTGCGGTCCTAACACGAGGGTCCTGGTCATTGAAGTGATCTCCTATTATCTTCTGGACATCTTTGGCAGCCTGGCTTTCAACCTCTTTTGCAACACCTTTTTCCACTGGTCCAAGACAGCCGATTAACTGAAGACACTTATTTCTTACACCATGGGAAGAATCTGTCAGATGCTACAGAGCGGAAAAGAACAGACATAACTGGATCCTTCTTGTTCTTCCACTCCTTCAAAACTACTAACCATACTAAGATTCCTAGTAGCTAAAAAACCTTTAATTTTGTAGCAGTTTGTCAAGAAAAAAAATAACATAAACACTGACTGCCTATTTTTTCCCATGGCAGTGATAGAAGCTTCCCACCCCATGGAAGCCGCCTTACCTTGCAGGCCACCTCTACCAGTCTCATCCTGACAGACGGATTCTCGGTGAGTTTTGTGCCAATCACCAACAGGGTGTCCAGCAGCTGAGCAAGGACTTGGTGGGACTCTGCAAAACAAACCAGGGAAAGGCTATGTACCTCCCTACAGCTCCTCACCAGCTCCACAATCACAGACCCATCCAGGTTGGAAGGGCCTCCCGAAACCTTCTCCTTTCAAGGCCGGAACAAGCCCACCTCCCTCGGCTTCTCCTTGCACACCACGTACTCCAGCCCCTGACCGCCTCAGTGGCCCTCTGCTGAACTCGCTCAACCTTACCAGCACTTACCTGGCGCTGGGGAGCCCAAAACTGGGTGCAGTACCCCAGATGGGGTCTAACTAGTGCTGAGGAAAGGGGGATAATCTGTCCCCTTGCCCTGCTGGCTACGCTCCTGTCGATACAGCCTGGCACGGAGGGAGCCTTCGCTGCTCACCCGAGGTTAGCCGACTGTTCACCCGGACCACCACACCATTCTTCCCTCCAAACTGAGCAGACATGGGTCTGACCGATGGATAAGGGATGAGCTGGATGGCTCTGTCCAACGAGTTAGTCAACAGCTCAGGGTCCAAGTGGAAACCAGTAGCAAGCGGTGTTCCTCGGGGGTCCGTACTGGGATCGATACTATTTAATATCTTCACCAATGGCATGGACAGGGGGATCGAGTGCGTCCTCAGCAAGTTCAGAGATGACACCAAGCTGAGCAGTGTAATAAAGAATGGCTAACCAGCTTTTAGAAAACCAGCTTTTAGAAAACCAGCTTTTAGAAAAGAACTGCTGACCAGCCTTTAGAGGTAGGGAGGAAGGCTGAGTTGTACTAACCCTTACGCATATCTCCATCACTGACTAACTGACACTTTAAAGGTAAGACTGAAGCAGAATCCACCAAGCCAAGGACACCCAGTGGAATCCTCCAGTCCGACTGTGGGGCTCAAGGAACACAAAGGACTGAGCAGGAGATAGGGAGGGCAGCGAGCAAGAGCTGGTTCTGCAGTTTGGAAAAAACAACGGATGGTACAGGGCATGGCCACAAGACAAGTTCAACCCCGAGGAAGACTTGGATCTTCATCCCCGACGACCACTAAGGACCCCGACGGGGGCGTAACTTGGGTGGACTGAGGCGGGACTATGGGAGGAACTTATATTAATAAAATAATTAGAATAACCCAACCTTTTCTCAGAAATGTAATGAATAACCATGAAAGCTGTAAATATCAGGCAAGCATCCTAACGCTTGGGCGTGCAGGGATGAAAGGAGCCGTCCCCCGTGCTGCCCGGCGCCGCAGTAAAGAATCCCTGCTGGATAACACGGAGTTGTTAGTGATTTTTCTCAGATTCAGCAGTGTGGTTGACATGCCTGGGGGACAGGATGCCATCCAGAGGGAGCTGGACAAGCTCGAGAAGTGGGACCGTGTGAACCTCATGAAGGTCAGCAAGGCCAAGTGCAAGGTCCTGCACCTGGGTCAGGGCAACCCCTGGTATCAACAGAGGTTGGGGGTGAAGGGATGGAGAGCAGCCCTAAGGAGGAGGACTTGGGGGTGCTGGTGGGTGAAACATTGGACATGGCCCAGCAATGGGCGCGCATAGCCCAGAAGGCCAACTCTATCCTGGGCTGTATGAACAGCAGCGTGGGCAGCAGGTGGAGGGAGGGGATTCTGCCCCTCTGCTCCGCTCTGGTGAGACCCCCCCTGCAGTGCTGCGTCCAGCTCTGGGGTCCCCAGCACAGGAAAGACATGGACCTGTTGGAGCGGGTCCAGAGGAGGCCACGAAGATGCTCAGGGGGCTGGAGCAGCTCCCCTGTGAGGCCAGGCTGAGAGAGTTGGGGGTGTTCAGCCTGGAGAAGAGAAGGCTCTGGGGAGACCTTCTGGTGGCCTTCCAGTGCTGAAAGGGGGCTTATAAGAAAGATGGAAAGAGTTTGGGTTTGGTTTTGGTTTTTTTTTTTTTTTTTTACCAAGGCCTGTGGTGACAGGACAAGGAGTAATGGTTTTAAACTAGAAGAGGGTAGATTTAGACTAGGTATAAGGAAGAAATTCTTCACCCTGAGGGTGGTGAGACACTGGCACAGGTTGCCCAGAGCAGCTGTGGCTGCCCCCTCCCTGGCAGTGCTCAAGGCCAGGCTGGATGGGGCTTGGTGCAACCTGATCCAGTGGGAAATGTCCCTGCCCGTGGCAGGAGGGTTGGAACCAGATGAGCTTTAAAGGTCCTTTCCAACCCAAACCATTATTTGATTCTATCAGTGACATTAAAATAAAATTAAACTGCATCAAGTAAAGCACATACAAACTGTGACTATCACATTGAAAACAAAAATGGACTTTAATGAAGCCACAAATAGGACAGTCTGTATTTTACTGTCTACTACAACCCCAATGTTAATAAAAAGTAATGCCTTCTTGCATTAGCTCTGATGAGCTGGCCTGCAGCACGGTAAGAAAAAAAACCCTCCTCTTCAAACAAGATTCCACTTCAAGCAACACTGTCCTCCGAAACAGAGCACTTCAGAAGCAACAGCTCTCACACTGAGATGCAAATGCAAACTTTGCACTCCCTTAAAACAAAGGCATGCAGCAGGCAGGTCTGAGGAACACTCTTCTCTGCCCCAGAACTTGGTGTTGTCTGGTCACCGTTCACAGAAGCAGAAAATAAATCCTGTGAGCAACAATTCCCAATTACACACTTCAGGTGTAAGGGCCTTGCCTCTGTCCTAAACGCTCAAAAGACGGCGTGATACTGCCCTGAGCTCAAGCACCACCTGAAAAGCCAGACTTACTCTCATTTTGAAGCGTGTTGATGGCATCATCCATAATGCAGTCTGGGGAAAACCCTGCAGTCTTCGATAACAAGCCCAGCAAGGAAGCAATCTTCAATCTTACAGAGGCATCGTTCTCCTGGAACGAAACAGTAGACACCCTGATTCGTTTTTCAGTTTGAAAGGCGTAAAACACTACACACAGGCAGGACCTGCACATAATTCAGCACAAGGGTCTGAATTTTACTGTCAAGCTACTTCCTCCTCCATACGCCCACAGCACACTCCACAGAAAATTAACCCACACCAGAACGTTGATGTGGCAGCTTCCAGGACATTTCAAAATTATTCCTTGACTCACTAACTCCTCAAAATTACCTTCCTAATGTTTGAAAATTTAAAGTTTAAATCAGTCAGGTTTTCGAGATGCCAGAAAATCCAGTGTTGATAACGTTACTACCTCTGCAAGCTTTTAATGAACAAATGGGAGGATTTTAGGAGATGAACTGAGACTGGTGGTCTCTTGACCATCTAAGCAGCAGGGTCTGTAGGCTACAGAAAACAACTGTTTGTCTTAACGGTGGGGAGGAGCCCTGCCAATCTGACAGCAAAAAAAAAGCAAGCAAGCCAACACAGCAAGGTAAAAAATAAATAAATAGAAGCATACATTAGCTGCACACATTCACTCATTTAAGCAACAGTGAAAGCTGTCAAGGGTGATAAACACATAAACAAGCTTCACCATTTAGTATTCATTTTAAAAGTTCATGCATTTCAAAGAGTCATTGTGAGTCTTCTACAGACTGGTCTGGGACTGGAAACTCTCTCCTTCATCATACTGCCAGGGATATCCAGTACAGGGTAGGAAGACAAGAAGAAGTCTGGATTTCGTACTTCTCACCAGGCAGTTGTGCAAGGCTGAACACAGAGGTGCAGATGTATTACAGTTAGAAATATTAACTCTCTCAACAGGTGCAGAAATATTAGTTACAACTTTGAAGTCTTTCAGCAGGGTTTAGGAGAGACTTCAGTGTCACACCCCCCCCCCCCTCCAAGTGACCAGTATGACACCTGCGGGAGTCACCTCCCTCTCAACTGAGCCAAGAAGCATTTTCTCTTTTCAGGGTCAAAATTACCTCCTTGAACAACAGTTACTGTCACTGGATTACTTAAAGCAGTGGTAGGATACACGGATTTCCACAGTATGACACACTCGGTGTTTACTCACATTCTTTTAAAAAAAAAGGACAACCCTCTCCATGACTACAGATGAAATCAGGGATTTTGAAAAGGATATTTATAAAGGCACTTATAGAGCCTTACAACTAAAGGCTGCAACGTTATCACTACCCAGCCACAAGCAGCCTCCCACCCCAGAAGGCATTTTCTCCCTCCTTCTCATGGTTCATGTGCAGAAAATTAGAGAAAGTTATTATTTCAGTTTGCAGGTCTGATTGCTGTCTCCATGACCAAGACATCAGTAAGGGAAGGTGTCTCTAACCCCTCAGCCCCACCACCCTCAGGAAACGGGAAGCATCTTTCAGGATCACCTCAGGCCTCTGAGGACACAAGCAACGACTCTCTTCTAACGTAGGCTACAACACAAACTTCAAACACAAATAACCTGCCTTGTTTGATCAGGAGCAACAGTTTTCTTCACATAAGAACAAAGAGGTCAGGTTCTTTAAGTCGTACACTCTTTTGAGAGGGGACCAGTCCCATGATGAAAATAAGTTCCCATCAAAAAAAAGCAAAACAGCCTCAACATAGATAAAATGCAGCTTAAGAGTTTTAGCGCAAGTTCAAAGCAAAATAGAGTCAATTGTAAAAAGAAATACAGAACAGCACAAGGACATTTATGAGCAATGATTCAGCCTATGGTGCAGCTTTGTCAGATGCAGTAAGTTTTGCTTTATCGGGTGAAGGATCATTATCTGGATACTACAAAGCACGTATTACTTCTGGTATTTACTTGTTATTCTGCTGTTAAGATTTTTTTTTTCGTTGGAAAGTTTTTCAGAAGCTTCATTTTAAAAGTGCTTTGTTCACAGCATAAGCAATAGCCAGAAGAAAATTAAGAGCAAGGTAAGGAAACATCAGTCAGGAAGTATTTAGATAAAGTTGAGCCAGCTTTGGACAGCTGAGTTCCCTAGAAAACTTCTTGCTATGTCTTTTGTCCCTTGTTAAGTTAATTTAAGGCTAATCATGCAGGGCACCCGCAGAGATAACACAGTGACATCCCTGTCACAGGCTCCTGAAGCCATCAGCAAAGGGACCAAGTGACATGACCAGAAACCACCTGGGTAAAGGACTTCAGTCACTCACTCTCCTCACACAAGGCATCCAAAGCCCCAGCCACTGGCAACTGAATCAGCAACACAGGAGCCTGTGACTCTCTATTCCACATCCAACCCCAAGAAAACAAGACCAGAAGGAGGATTCTGGAAGGGCAGCTGGCTCCCAGCTTCACCACCTTGTAATAATGCTCCAGCAGGATCCTGACAACCCCTTCCACGCTCTCCACTTCCACGGGCTTCCTGGCGAACTGGAGCAGGTACTGCAAAGCATCTGCGGGCGAGGTGGCTTTGCACAGGTCAACGTGGAGCGCCGCTGACTTGCTGGGTTTGGTCAGCCGCAGTTTCTTAGCGGACAAGTCCTCGTGCTGCTGCTGCAGGCAGAGAAACGGTTCAGAAACGCAGGGCACATCCTGACCCACTTCTCCTCAGAGCGAACAGCGTCTCGGCACTAAGCCCGAGGAAGCTCCTGTGCCCCGTGGCACCCACTGGCCTCTCTATCAGCTCGCTTAGGAAGGAAAAGATCCCAAACCTCCTGGGGCACCTACGTCCTGCCGAGGTAGCCCTCAATCCCCGGGAAACACTGCCTCTCTTCTCCCCACCCCTGCACAAATCTTGCTCCTTCTAACCCCAAACAACCACCCCTGGGCAAGCAGCTTCTCCCACACCCCCCGGCCTGCAGCAGCTTCCCCCCACGGGAGTAACTCACTGCCCGGGCCGGGGGAAGCCGCGTCCTCCTCCCCCCCCCCCCCCCCAGCAGTCGCGGCCCTCCCCAGGTCGCTCCCTCCCCACCTCGAGGGGAGCACTCTTCCCCCTGCCCGCACCCCGAGGCAGCCTCCTTCCCTCCAGGCAGCTCCGGCCTCCCCAAACCCAGGGCCAACCCCTCCCGCTCCTCCGCAGCCCCTCACAGGCCGGCCCGGCCCCGAGGCCCCCCCCCGCAAGGCAGCGGGCAGCACCCCCGGGCCAGGCCCCAGCGTTTTTCCCACAGCTCCGGCAGGCCTCGGGGCTGTCCCCCCCTCCTCCCCGCCCAGCCCGGTGGCGGTGCGTTACCTGGACCACCTTGGTGAACTCCTCGTACACCCGCTTCTTGAGGTGCGCCGCCATGCCGCCGCCGCC
Organism: Leptosomus discolor; assembly: GCF_034619465.1. NCBI lineage: Eukaryota > Metazoa > Chordata > Aves > Leptosomiformes > Leptosomidae > Leptosomus > Leptosomus discolor. The sequence goes on from NC_141391.1 coordinate 4,171,695, forward strand.
GCCGCCTGACCCACCGCGGCCGCCGTACGCGTAACCCGGAAGAGAAACCACAGAGCCGCCGGCGGGGAGGTGCCAAGCGGTGCGTCCTCTCTTCCCAGCTGGAGGCCGCGCTCTATGGTCAGGAGGCCGGGCCCGGGGAGGGGGGGGGGGGGGGGGGGGGGGGGCAGCCGCGGCCTCTCGTTGCCATGGGAACGCGGCCTGACATGGCGGCTGCGGCCTGGCCCGCCCCGCGGCCGATCACCAAGTGTTAGCCCTGTCAGCCCCGCTCACTTTTCCCCCAAAACACCCAGCAGTTTCGTTAATCTTTAATGTTAGACCATAGAAAGACCAAAAGATGAAGAACGTGGCTTGTTCCGAGCAAGTTTGCGTTAGACACACGTGGGAACTTAGCAGGGCCTTCAAATATGTCTGCTTCCAGAGGGGGAAAGGGGGGGCCCGGCACTAAGGAGCCCCCTGAGAGACCCATGTGTAAGAGTCAGTCCGAAAACAGCATTGTCTCAACCGTGTCATCAGGGATATGGACTATAAGGTACCCCAAAAGTCAGGCTAACACCTTGACATGAGTCTGCAGGGCCTGCCTGAGACACAGTTGCTGATCCTGGTGTGCGGAAAATCCTGGCACCAGTGGTCAGTGTTCACAAAGGAGACAGAGGGGTCCTGTAAAATACACTTTATTCAAATAAAGGGAGAGTCCACTGGGCATATCCATGTGGGGTTTCTCAAAGTTGCTGGGGTTGCAGCCCCCTATTTATCCTAATTTCCCAGCCGCATAGGACCCTCTCCCGTTCCCCATTGGCTGAGGTCCTAGGAAGGCACAGACTTCCCGATCCGCCTACTACATCTACTACATTTTTACCCCTTAACCTGTACCCCTCTTTGCATCATGCATCATATGTTTCATTATCATGTCATTGTGCATCTCCTGGGCGGATAAGTTAATAAGTCTATTAAGCCTGCATACTGTTTCCTAAAGTTGAAAAGTTCAAACTTCCCTCAAAAATTTTGAGGAAAAAAAAAATAAAATTAATGATGTATCTTCTTATCTAACAGAGCTTTGTAGTCTTGTCCTTGGTTCCTGTCTAATTGCTGAGACATATGGCACCTCCTGTTTTACAAGTCCTGCTGAATAGTGTCGTATATCTATCAAGGCCTCCTTGTCTTAGTCTTGGTACTAAGCACATGGCTCCTCTGGATAAACAGTGCCATGTACTTGCAAAAACATTCTCCTCCTTATCTATCACTGTTTAGGCCTGTGGTATCTTGTACCAGCCTGGGTAAATGTTACTATATTTTTGTAAAGACACTCTCATAATCCTATCATACGGAAACTTAGCAGGGCCTTCAAACATGCCTGCTTTGAGGAGGGGGAAAGGAGGGCCTGGCACTGAGGAGCCCCCTGAGAGACCTATGTGTAAGAGCTGGTCTGAAAACAGCATTGCCTCAACCTTGTCATCAGGGATATGGGCAGTAAAGTACCCCAAAAGTCATGCTAACACCTTGACATGAGTCTGCAGGGCCTGCCTGAGACGCAGTTGCTGATCCTGGGAATGGAAGGCCAGGCTTGTAAAGTCATGATGCCCTGGACAGAGCAAGGAAATAGCAAAAGGATGGAGATGCTGCTGTCTGCTCCTCCCTTCTAGAAACCTTGTGGGGGGAGATAACGGCCGAAGGAGGGAGCCTTGCGGAGGCAAGAGGGCTCTGTTTTGGCTAAAGAGTGCTGTGCTGATCTCCGGTGCCAGGGACACGCCTGAGAACTGTTATCAAGAAGGATCCATCAGCACGACGGAGTCGAGAAGAGGCGGAGATACAGCGGAGGAGCAAGGGGTGCTACTGGGCATAAAAAGGGGCTCCTCAGCACCCAGACTTTAGAAGCTTCCCCCACCGAGGATCACGACAATCGTTAAGACCGGAGGGACGCTGCCTGGACCTGGGACCACAGGGACGCCTTGGACCCGTGGTGGCAGCTATCGATCTCTTTCCTTTTTTAACTTTACTTTCCCCTTTCCTTTCACCCTCTTTCCCTGTCGCACTCCGCTTTATGGGCAAACAGTAAAGTTTTCCTGTTTGATTGAAGCAAACCCCTTTGGCGTTGTCACCTTAATTTTGCACTTTGAGATCACAGCAAACGAACCATCACGAGGCCACCGAGTGGACTGTGACATTATGTCTAGTTAGATGGCAGGAGGTACAGGCAGCAGTTACTGTGTGGCTAGAGGTGGCCAGGGGAGGCCACGGCTTGGTTGCATCATAGGGAAAAGGTGATTTGGGAAGGGGCTGAAGGGTCCAAAGGAGGGCCAGGAAGGTGCTCAGAGGTCTGGAGAACCTGCCCTACAAGAAAAAAAATTGAAGGAGTTGCGTCTTTTCTCCCTGGGGCATCTCAGCACAGTGTTCCCTGTACTTAAACGGTGTCCACAAAGAGGACGGCGTCTCTTTCTTTGCAAGGAGCCGTGTGGAGAAGACAAGGGGCAGCAGGTACAAGCTGTGCTGGGAGAGTTTTCTTCTCAATATAAGAAATAAATTCTTTACAGTGAGAACCGTCATTCACTGGAACAACCTCCCCAGGGACATGGTGGAATCCACATCACTGGGAGTTTTCAAGATGTGACAGGACAGGGTGCTTGATAATGTCATCCAGGCTCTCCTTCCCACTAGAGGTTGGCCCAGATGATTCTTCAAGGTCTCTTCCAGCCTGGGCTGTTCTGTGAGACCATCCCTGATCAAACAATTAAAGGTTCTCATGACAGCAGTCCTGTAGTCTTAGGATGTTGGATGGTTTGAGGTTTTAACTACCCTATAATCAGATTTTTTTTTCATAGTATCGAAATTCGATCTCCTTTTTTTGTGACTTAGGCCAGTTATCCCTTCGCCCACCCTTAGTATATGCAAAGAGTAACTGATCTCATCCTTAAAGCAACCTTCTGTCTATTTGAAGGCCTCCTCAGTCTCTCTTCTTCTAGGCTAAGCACCACCAACTGCTTGGTTATGATCATAGATATATGATCATAAACTCAAATACTCTGTTCAGTTTTGGGCCCCTCACTACAAGAAGGACATTGCGGTGCTGGAGCGTGTCCAGAGAAGGGCAACGAAGCTGGTGAAGGGTCTGGAGAACAGGTCTGGTGAGGAGCAGCTGAGGGAACTGGGGGTGTTTAGTCTGGAGATGAGGAGGCTGAGGGGAGACCTTATTGAGGTTGTAGTGGGGGGGGGGGGGGGGGGCAGTCTCTTCTCCCAAGTGACAAGTGATAGGATGAGAGGAAATGGCCTCAAGTTGTGCCAGGGGAGGTTTAGATTGGACATTAGGAAAAATTTCTTTACTGAAAGGGCTGTCAAGCACTGGAACAGGCTGCCCAGGGCAGTGGTGGCATCATCATCGCTGGTGGTATTTAAAAGACGTGTGAATGTGGTGCTTAGGGACATGGTTTAGTGGTGGACTTGGCGGTGCTGTGTTAATGGTTGGACTCGGTGATCTTAAAGGTCTTTTCCAACCTAAATGATTCTGTGATTCTATGATTTTACATGATCATAGACCCTATTTTTTAAACCTTTTTGCCTTCTCGAACACTAATTGTACCAGTTCTTACCAAGGTTATAAACGCAAGAGGTCTCAGAGTCCCCTCACACCTTCAGCAGAACTGCTATGAGGTCAGTGGCGTGACTCCTGACTTTTACTGGGGGGAAATCTGTGCTAGGATGAGCACATCTGAAACCAAGCTTAAACTAGGAATGATTCAAATCCATTAGCATAAAGATAAAACTTCAGGTCTTTAGAATTTGGGCATTTGGGAGGGAAGACAGTAAATAAAGCACTTCTGCATCATTCAAAGAGCTTTTAAAAGTTATTTATTTAACATCCCAGAGATTACTGTCCTTAACTGGAAGAAATCCATGTTCTGAGAAATGAAGGAAATACGATGATAATCAAATTAGCCATTATGATTTTCGGAGTGATTAAAACCAAGCTAACATCCATCTCCAGTATAAAAATAAACTTTTGTATCCTAAGATTTTTAAAACACAATGTAGGACCCAGCTTGTGGTCTGTAACGGAGAATTTGCACTGAGGTCCCAGACTGTCACTTCAGTAGCGCTTCCTTCCCGCCAAATCACGGTGGGCTTCCCCTGTTCTTCCAGAATCTTACATATTTAGAAATAGTATTGTGATGACAATGAATGTCATAAGAAAAAGATTAAAGTAGTGTGGCCTGAGAGAGGAGTGTGTGTCCTTAGATCCTGAAGTCCTCACATCAGCGATGGTGTTTTTACCTTTTGTTGATCCCGGACCATAGCTGAGATTCTCTGTCTTTCCTTCAGAATAAATAATAAAACCCAGTAATAAATACGTTGGCTAGAGAGTAGGCTGTCTGCTGGAAGAACAAGAGGAGAGCGGGGGACACTGAAATCCTTCTTTTTAACCTAAATTCTGGTATGGAAACCAGCGAGAGGAGCTTTTGCCTTCTTCTTAGGGATCTAAATATGATTTGAGCATGTGCTAATGCAGTGTTTCCATCGGGAATTGCGCCTGTGTGACTTGTTCCTGTTTCACTGAGAGTCCAACTCCACGTGGCCACGAGACTTATTTGGGATTTTTTGTTTCTCTTAGAGTGAGGTTGGCTCGACCCACTGAATTTATCTGATAGTCAGCAACACTGAAAGAGTAAAATTCCTCCTTTTCCTGGTACCTTTTAAATTGTACAGTTATCCCCTCAAGCCCAAGTAAACAGTGGCTCTTAAGTGCTCTTTAGTTTGGCAAATGACCGAAGGAGATCCTTTCGTTGGCCCATGCGTTTCTTCCTGCCTCTCCAGCAGTCCATGGCTTAGTCTCCATGGCCTAAGTGGATTTATTTCAATAATTGCTTTCTTCCCTTCCTCATCGATGGCGGGACATTGCTACCACCAGGTGAACAGGAACTTGTAGAAGAAGTCATGCGATTTGAAGCGAAAACCTTTTTCAGCAACGTGGGGCTGAAAGGATATTTTATACCCTTTGGCTTCGACATCCATTTGAATGCAGTCCAGCAGGTCAGAAATACTTGGCGCTGCCTTCCAGGGGCCAAACTTCACCACAGATTTTTTATCCATGTCCAAGCTGTTCAAGGCGTCCTGACATCTGGCCGCGTCCTCCTCCGTTCTGACCACGCACACGATGACGCTGGACCGGCGGGATGCGACTGCTTCCGCCCTCGCGATGCGGATCATCAGTTCGATGTTCTCGCTGTAGCTGGGCACACGGGCCAGGAACTGCTTCCTCGCCACGAGCTCCCCGAAGATCTGCGGGGAGTCCTCGAGCTGCTTGATTAGAGGTTCGATGTCGTAGAACAACGCCTCCTTGTAGACGTCCTGGATGCACTGGGTGGGCACTTGGTTACTGCGCAGGTACTCCAAGATGTATTTGAAGTAGGTGCCTGGCCTGTCGATGAAGAACCTCCCTTCGGAGTCCGTCCTGAGTTTGGGCTGGCCGGTGAACATCTCTGCCAGCTTGGAGCCCGGGTGTTTCTTTAAGGTGCTCAGCGTTGTCGTGTACATCTCCCCACCGACGTTTAACTCCACGATTGGTGACAACTGCGAGTATCACAAGGGGACAAAAAGCCACGTGCGTTAGCTGTCTGAGGCTGTCAACATGGAGGTGTCAAGGCAAAAAAAAACGGGCCATTGCAGCCGGAAATTGGAATGACGGCGTGAAAAGCAGGATGAGCTCCCATCTTTTGGGGATCAGATGGGAACATCCACCCCACTTATGGCTAAAAGCAGATGCAGGATGTTTACGCAGCTCTCATAACTAGAGCAGCAGAGACGTGGACATTTCTAAATGGCTGAGTCCTCACCACAGCTTTGGGAAGAAGGAAAGTGTCATTTTGCCAGTGGGGAAGAGGGACAAGAAGTACCCTGCCCAGGGAAGCTGTCAGTGACTGCAGGATTCCACATCAATCACCTAAGTCCCACGCAAGCACTGTCCCTGTTGGCCCCTGTCCTTCCAGTGAGAGCAATCTATGAGCAATCAGCCTCCCCACGTGCAGAGGGACAAGGATAGAGCTCAAAGCTGTGCAGCTCCATTCCTCTCACCTGAGCTGGTGTTTTCTCTTCAAAGGAGGAACTAAAGCTCACTGCAACTTCAGAAATGGGCGGAATTGGCTTCCACTCATCTGGGAGTTTTGTTATAAATACTGAAGTAAGACACAAAAATCCAGCACGTCAGAGGTGGAAGACAGAAGCCGTTTAGCAATGCACTTTAGAAATGTACCATAGCTTTAGCTAGGAAGGGAAGGAAGTAATTCATGCGGCTGACATGGATTTCAGAAGGAAGAATGTAAAGTTGGGATTTTTCTTTGGATTTATTTAATTTCACCGGGCATTAACACCACTGCTCTCTGAAATGCGTTGGGGGAGGCCTCAATGTGCAGAAAGCTGGGACCTGGTGTCCAGTCTGACCTACCTGACGGTTCAGTGCTGAAGAATTTTAACAGCCTCCCTTTGCACTGAGTCACTTTTTATAGTACTCAGTAGAGAACCAGGAGAGGGAAGAAAGGAGGCAGTTATTTTCCCTCCCGCTGTCACTGCTGTAATGCCAGTCACTCGCCTGGCCAAGACCACACCTGCCATTGGGAAGGCGTGAGTCAATAAACAACCCTTTTTTTCCGGGAGCTCACCTGCTCTTTCTTGGATCCGATCACTCAAGGATCTGCTTCAGTGCCGCTAGTCACATGCCCCAAGTGAAGTGTGTGCTTAAGTGCTTAGCTGGATCCCACAGGTACAGGCCCACGGGATGACGGGAGCCGATCTCCCAGCTCACACCAAGAGGAGGGGGAGCTCCTGCTGCCCTCTCCCCTTTCCACCCTTGTACCTACCTACGTGCTTCTGTTGCTCACCTCGTGCCAGCTCTGCTTCTCCTTCATCTGACTGAGCTGAGGCTTGCAGAGGATTTAACGAGCACCAGAGCTGGCAAAAGGAAGGTGCTAGGAACAGGCAACCCGGAGCCAGGGGAGACCTTCCCTTTAAACAGCAGCAAGCTGTCAGATTTAGCAGAAATTTGCTCACAGCCCAGGCAAGCTAGGGAAACAACAGAAGATTCAGGCCAAAGACCCAGCCGGAATATTGCATTGCCCTAGCGTGGGCGGCTTTATCTCAAGGGCAATCTTTGCGCTAGGGCCAAGGAGATGTAAAAAATGATTCTGAGTCTGAGACTATCTGGTGATTTCCACCCACTGAAGAACATGGCCCAAAGCTCTTCCTTTAATAAAGCCTCTCAGGTAGGAAATTTGCCATTAGTGCAAGTGATAACAACAGTTCTCCCTCGCAGGGATTGTTTGGTAGGAGAGTCTCATGCTTTTGAGCCTTTGCTCCTTTTTCAGATGGCAGGTCAGATGTTTCATGCTGTTTATCACTAATACAAATGGATAACGTGTTCTTCATTAGTACAGTAGCCCAACTAACCTTATCTTCTCAGATCTTGATTAATAGTTTTGGCCTAGGACTGATCTGGTTCCCAGCAGACTGGGAGTACTGGCACCAGCTGATTCCTGGCTCTGTAGTTAGCCAGCAAGGAGACACTTAGAAAACCGTGCCACCTATCTGTGCCTCCGTTTATTAATCTGCAAAACAGTTACCTCCTTGGGGAAGGATTTTTCAACCTGCAACTGAGAAGTTCAACACAAGAAGGCTGGATTTTTTAAAGACAGAGAGGTGTAGGGGAGAGGCAGGACAACTACGACAGAGAAGACAAACTGGTTGGCAATAGACTGAGGGCGGAGGAGAGGAAAAGGAAAACGTCATCAGATCTCGTCGCTGATTTCTGCCGAGTAATATGCTGCTTGTCTGAGATTTTCCTTAGAGATAGAAAAACTACTGCTCCCACCTGATCATTCTGCACGTCTACAACACAGGGCAGCTTTTGCCTCATTAGAGACTCTTAAGAACTGTGGAACCCCCCCAAAACTCACAGCAGGCTTTTATTTAGGGATCTGACCAGTTAAAGTTCATATTAAATTATTTCCACCTCTCGACCAAGGAGGAAAAGAACCACTCTGGTTATGTGCTGTTGCCGGATCTTGTATGCCTGCAAGGGACAAGGCCCTTCTGTAAGCAAACTGGTGCAAACAGGTCGGAGTCAGACACAGCTTTTTACCTAGAATCCGCTTCTTGGTCACATATCTGGCAAGCCCCGCTGTCTTCAAAATAGCAGATGGGGGTAGAAAACCCCTCTAATGTAGCCCAAAGGGGCTGCGTTGATCCCACAGGCAGGAACAGTGCCCCGGAGCCCGTACCTTACTCACCGCGTGCAGGCTGCCGGTGACCTGCTTCCCGAGGGGCTTGTGCTCCGACGAAATGCTCATCTCCCCCAGGAGCTGACAGCTCAGCGGGGTGGGAAAACCTGCTCGAGTCCTGCCCCCACCCACCCCGCAGGATGGCTCCCTGCTTTGCTCCTGTCCTCTTTCACTTGGTTTTTCTTCGTTAGGTCAGGTTTTTCTCCAAGCTCCCAGCCCAGCTGCTGCCCCGAAGCTCCAGTTCGCTCCAGGCACGGCCCCGGTACAGGTTGGAGGTGTAGGGAGAGGGGAGGGAACAGCCTGAAAGCGGAAGTATTTGCTCATTAGTTTTCTGGCAAACAGCAAGGTGCTGGGCTCAGCCTGGCTGCCAGCGCACACCTCCTGTAATACTCTCTGTGCGGTGACTAAGAGCCAAATAATCCTTTCCCAAGGAGGCCCAGTGCCCAGAAAACCTCCGAGGAGCTCTGCAACGTGTGCCTGTGTGACTTCCTCTGCCTTGCGAACCCGTTGTATCGAAATCAGTCAACATTTTCACAGGTTTTGGCCTCCAGGCACTGCTGGTTTAAAGCACAGTTTATCCCAAACCGTCTCATTCATCCTGTTTGTCATAACCATCGATGTCAGATCAGGGTGTCTACAACCTATCCAAGGTGGTGGCGTTTTCTTCCTTGCCAGTACAGCCTCTGGGCACTGAGTAATTTGTGCAAGGTAAATAAAACCAAACCTGAATCTCTGCTTGAGCCTGAACTATTCTTTTCAACTGCTTATAAATATTTGATTAATGTCTTTGCACGACATTGTTTTCTAATATCCTCTATCCACCAAATATTGAAAGAGGAGACCACCACAGGTTTTGGTAGCAGGACCATTTCTCACAGCATTGAAACGTTCACCAAGATGTCTGTGTTCATTTTTTAAATGCAGAGGATCAAATCAGAGTGAGCCTAAATAACCTCTCCAGATCCATACCACAGGCCTGCGGAGTCTTCTTGCTTTTATTCTAGGTGTTTCTGAGTGCACTGTTGCTTTCAAATTTGTCTTCAGGCCACTCATCACTTCTGTGTCTTTGTTCCATTGCGGTGGCAAAATTGCCGTGGACACGATGGCCCAGAGATGCAAGTCAATGTTTGTAACGAGAAACACTGTCTTTTATTAGGTCAGCTGATATAGATGGATAAAAACATCCATGCTTTAGGGCACATGAGGCTTTCTCAGGTCTGTCAGCTTCTGTTTCAGCTTGCTTGGTTTTTTTTTCCATTTTTTTCCAGTTTCTGTTGGTCTAATAAAAGGTGTTATCTCCTCTACCAACCTTGCCTCACTCTCTTTTAGTTCAAGCTGCCTCCTGATACCAGAAACCAAAAGGAAAATCTCAGACAAATACAGCGCTTCCTAAAAAATCTTCCTGGCGGAGATTTTAATGATGAAAAACAACAGCATGGTATATAAGGTTGCACAAAATCTGCATTGTGGTCGTGGACACCAGCTTTGCTGGTTTTGCATCCCCCAGGGATTTCGCTAGATCTATATCCTCCCAGAAGACAGCAGCGATCTGACCAGAAGCTTGAGGCATGGAGCAAAAAGCGTTATAGTTTGCACTGTTTCGCTCACCTTGAGAATAAAGCCAGTCCTCACCACAGGCTCCATCAAAGCTGGACCCAGGTGCTTTTGCATGCTTCGTGCATTTGGGTGAACCTCTGTCCTAGGTTACAGTGTAAAATGTGCCAAAAGGAAAAAAAAAAGTATTCTATTACCATCTTCAGGAGCTGTTGAGACCAGGTAGAGCGGTGCTCCCTGCCTCCCCCCTCTGGACTATCTCCTGTTCATGGGCACAACAATGCCTTATCGCCTGACCCATCGAGAACTCCCTCCTGGGCTATCTCCTGTTCATGGCCCATCAAGGAACTGCCTCACGACTCCCCATCCCATGGTGAGATGCTCCGCCCGGGGGGAAGGAGCCAAGCAGTCCATGCCAAATAAAAACGGAGATCTCCAACACCCTAGCAGCCTTCTTCCACTGGATTCCCAGAGGAGCTTTTCCCCCCACTGGAGTTCCAGAGGACAAGAGCTACCTACCTACCACTGGACCTTCGGAGGAAGACCAGACCCTTTTACCTGATCGCTGCTTCCACAGAACTACACCCATCGCTTCAGGAGGACTGCAGCCAGCATCTTATCGGGCTGCTACTGCCACCCTAACAGGGTGTCAGGTTGTAGTTCTGACTCTGTCAGTGTAAACCAGTGGGTTGTTTGTTTTTTCCCTGCCTTGTGTTATATATATATATATATATTAGTAAAGAACTAATCCTATTCCCCATATCTTTGCCTGAAGGCCCGTTAATTTCAAAATTATAATAATTTGGAGGGAAGGGGGTTGCACTTTCCATTTCAAGGGAGGCTCCTGCCTTCCTCCGCAGACACCTGTCTTTCAAACCCAGACAACCTCTCCTCCAACCCAACTTACATTTTGCTTCTGCTGCTCTGAAGCATCCTGAGGGATCCTCAGTAATAACCTGCGTCTGAGTTATCTCTGCTGCTTTGAATAGAAGGGCTGGAATTTTCCCTTTGCCAGACCCGAAGAATTAATAGTGCTGGATGCACTAGTGAGGTTGGCTTGAGAGCCCAGGTTTTGCGACTTGTTGTCGTGGTTGAGACGGACAAAGCAGCAAGACAACAAATCTTTTTGAAAGCCTGGTGGCACAGAAGCCTTTGTTGCCTGTACATTTATACTCTCTTTCCCCTTAGCCTTTTTCAGAGGTGTCTCTTTCTAATTGGTTCAGAATTGTTATACAATCTCATCATTTGCTATTTGCACAGTTCATTATAACTCATCCCTTCTGCCCAAAAGACATGCATGCTTTGTCTTGTAGTCGACACTTTCTCAGTGCTTTGCTTATCTTGCAGCTGCAACTCTTCTTACTCCTGTCTGTTCTCTCACGGGTAGACTGGAATCCTCCCAAGGTCAAAAGCCGTCCTGTTCAGGGGCCTCAGTCCAGCTGAGAACCCCCACAACTTGTCATAAATTAAAAAAAATCAGTGCTTATTGGGAAACAGGGAGAGCTGGAAGAGCTGTATCTCCTGTGCCTTTGAGTCCTGCAAACCCCATTCTTTGGGCTGGCTTACGTAGGTGCTTCAGAAAATATCCTGGATATAACTGACAGAGGTGGGGTTCAGACTTGTTCTATATGTCACGTCTTCGATGCTGGAGGTGATAACCTTTCCTTCTGCAGCTGCAGCACTGGGTAGATGGGTGGACTGTCACCCTCTGCTCCTGCAAGCTTTTCACTAGGGAAGGGTGAAGAGCGGTAGAAGAGGTTGCTTTGTTCAAAAGCTCATCTGGAAGGTTTCCCCAAACCAGAATCAAGGGCGGCTGGTGGTGTTTGAGGCCAAACCTTCAATGCCACCACGCAGATCCCTACCAGTTCAGCAAAAGGCATAGTTGTTAGCTGACATCCACAACACTTTTCTACTACTAGACCAACCACAGCTAGTCCTTCAGTCTGATGAACATGCTGGTCTGGCTCCTCCACTCTTCTACTCCTTTTTTTGCATCTTGGCCACTTTTGCTGGCACATTATGGGACCAAGAATCAGCCTGAAAGACTGTGAAGCATTTTGGCTGGAAGTCATCATGTATGTGAAAAGTCTGATTGTTTTCATTTGTCTGTCTTCTGGGACTTCTTAATCCAACCAACTTCATGACTTGACTTGCTTTAAGATGGCGTTTTTCAGTCCTGCTATACAAATTACTCCCAGCTGGATTTTTTTTCCCTTTTCAACAAGGATTTGACTTAAACTGCCAAATTAATCTGATCTCAAAAGAGGCCTTAGGAAGAATTTCTCACGGCCCAAGCCGTTGGCATATCACTGCCTGCCCATGGCGAGCTGGTGCCTTTTTTTTAGGTGATAACACCAGAGGTGGCATCCTGGAATACTGGGACCACACATCTGACCTGTTTGGTGTTACAGCGTTGCAGGACAGGCATCTGACTCTGCATCAAAGCCCTCTGTGCCTGCACTAAGTGGAAACAGTTGCTCTTGCAATTTATGGGTCCTCCTTTTACCCCACGCTCAAAGCTACGCTGAGGAAACCAGTAGGTGGGGGAGCAGCCCATGAAAGGCAAAAGCGGGGTCAGGGTTTTGGATAGGACCAGAGGAGGCAGCTCCGGCAAGGCTGTCAGCAGACCATGCTGCTGGTAACAGCTGGCTGAGGCTGGTTTGAATTTCATTCTTCCCTTGAGAAGGATGTAAAAAGCCAAGACCATTAAAGTATCCACAGCCTCGGGTGACCAGGGACCTGGGATTCCCACAACCAGCGCCTCCATTGTAGCTGCTGCTCCACACACCCTGGAGAAGTCTGGGCCGCTGCTGTGCTGTTTCAGGGAGGTTATCTGGGTTTCTCCCTTTAGGGAATGGGATTTGATTTGTATTGAGCTGGAATTTTCACCCAGGATCTTTGCTGGGCTTTATGTTTGTTACCAGCTGGCCTGTATCCCTGAAAACCCTCATCCTTTGGGCCTTTTAAAGCTGCATCTGATGCACTGATGGTCTGTTGGGGATCCATCTGCTTGCTGTCGAGCAGAGAAAGGGAGCTCTGAGGTTGTTTGGAGAGGAGATCAAGCAGGATCAGCAAGGTCCTGTCCTCAAAGGGGAGGCTGCTGAGACCTATCGGTGAAGCCAGTTTCCCAAATGGACCACGGAGCCATGAGGAGGACAAGGAAGAAGAACCAGTTAGATGTTCTTCATTCCTCTCCTGGCTCCTTACGCAGCGATGCTTCAAGCCTCCTGCCTATTCTGCTTGGGGTGGCTGCTGGCCCCGACATTTCTTTTATAGACACTTCAAAAGTAGGTTTCCCTCTGCCCACAGTTTTTTCTTTTTAATGGAAGAGGGGTATTTCCACGACTGTAAACCCTTTCAGGCAGGGACCATCCTTTCACTGTCCTTGCATGAAAGGATTAGCCTGTGCCTGGACCTTGTACGAGCAACCACAGTATGAATCACAAGAATAATCACACTAATACCGAAAACTTTGTGTCTGCCAAAGAATGAATTACTGGACAATGGCTTTGTGGGGAATAAATATGTGATTTTTGAAATTTGTATAAATATGTACATAACAATGAACTGGAGCATCTCTGTGCTGGTACATACATCCGTTTGGAAAATAGTATTATCCATAAAAGTACTTTTAACAGATTTCCTTAACACATTGAATTGGCAGCTTCTGCTTAAGAGAAGCAGATCAACAACTTTCAGATTTGGGTTTTACGCCCTAATACAAGTAAACACACTAAATCCAAGGGGAAAAAAAAAAGAATTATGTGCTTAAAACGGGAAGGGAAATGAGAAGTTTGGATATGAGGAAGCAGCTCCTGTTTGCCTTTCTCCTCTTGTTCCCTCTTTTCCAGCATCTAAGTTTCTCAAGGAGATAAAGCCCTTTCGTTCTGGACCATTTGCCTGGAACATGGAGGTGACAGCCCATAGCTGGTCTCCACCCTTCATGGTGCATCACAGCCACTCAGCATTATCACTGCTGGGAGGGATGATAAATCGATGGAAAGGGCACCCAAAGAAGCTGATTCCCAGGACCCATCTGCTGCAGGGCATCTCGGTGGAGGAGATTCCTGTGGAAAGCTGGGGGGATGAGCCAAGTTATTTTAATCAGTGGTGGGTGGGTTAGCAAAGAGGAGGGGCAACAAACCTGGCACAGCTCTTCTGAACTCCCACGCAGGTAGTATTTGCTGCAGATGGGACTTGACAAGGGCATCCTGATCTCTGTCCTGGAGTTTGCCGGGGAATGCACCAAGGCAAGCCAGGACTCTTGCAAAGGTCACAGAAAAACCAGATTTTTTTTTGCCTTTTGAAGCACATTCGCTGACTCCTGCAGATTGCCAGGTTGCTCTGGTGGCCTGCCTGTGCAATTTGTAAAGCAGCTCTTTGTCACTGGTCACAAGCACTTGGGATCCAAGAGCTGGCTGTCCTCACGTCGGGTCTCGCTGACATCGCTCCACCTGCACCCTGCACGGCCAGATCCCGGGGATTTGTTCCTAGTGGAGACAGCAGCGCCCAGCGAGGGGGAGACCCGCACTTGGGCAAACTTCTAGCATAGTGAGGTGAAGCGTGAAACGGTTGAAAAGTGAAACCATCAGCAGTTTGCTTTAGCTCTGCTCAGGAATTGTACCGGTGCACCTGGGCTAGTAGCTCTGCAGTCCAGGAGCCACTCCTAAATCAAACAGCCATGCGCTGAGCAAACACCATCGGCATTTCTACCTGCTGCCTTCCAGCTGTTTTATTAGCTCCACTCACCTTCACGGACCTGGGGGATGCATGGCTGGTGGCTTCTATCGAGATCCTGGCTTTGGACAGGCCCCAGGATACCATCAGGAGCCAAAGGAGCAAAATGCCTCCTGGGCAAGCAGGTGCCTGTGCTGTCCCCGGTGAATGAATGGGGGGAGGCATCCTCAGGATACAGACTTAACCACTCATACTGCCATTGGTTAAAACAACCCAACAGGCCCAGCAGTGCCCACATTCCCAAGAAACCAAATTATTCTCCTTATCCCCATGCCCATTGACTTCTTCCCCACGTTTATATCATGTTCAGCTTAGCTTGTAGGCTTTCCTGGAGCAAGAAGCCAAATTGGATACAAGGGTGCTCTCTTCTTGCCCATGTTTCTCTCTGTTCTTTCTCTTCCTGATCTCTCTCCCAACTCTTGACGTGCCACATGGAGGGTGTGAGGCAGAGCTGAGTGTGTGGGTGTCATTATTCCCAGGTCCCTGTCACACAGCAGTCCTACTGACAGTGTTGGTATGGATCCAGTCAACTGGTCACTCACTGTTGAAGGACGTTGGGTTGTCTACAGTCCAAGTTCAGGCTGGTGCTGTCTATCTAGCCAGAAAAAGGACAATCTGCAGAAAAGAGGATCATTTCAATGTAGTCTACGAAGGTTGGCAGCCCAACCAATGGGTTTATCCCTGGTCTTGCTGCTGAGGCTACAGCCTGCTTATCCCAGGCTGGTAGTGGGAGAGGAAAGGCTGTGCTTGTCATGGAAAGCCAAGGCTAAGAGGGAGACACACAGAGATAACGAGGGAAAGACCTCTGGGATCCTGTGAGACCAAGGATTTGATCAAGAAGAAAACCTTGGGCATCTACTGTGGAAATAAGCTGCTGGGGATCTAGGGAAAGGATCTACACTCCTGGGGCTCCTGCCAGGTATCAGTGGCAGTTGTCCCTGTCCCCTGGTGACATGCTCCTGCCAAAGGATGTGTGGCTTTGGGGGTACTTTTGCTAGTACCTCCTCCCTCCACTTGGGCTGTGGATGCAATTAGATGCATCTACAGTCCCTATTTCACACGCTACTCACATTTTGCTCACATTTTCTACATTACAGCAGCTCAGACAGGGTGGAATAGGGGCATTTACCAACATTCACATCATTTCAGAAATGCCTTGTTCCCTTTGGAGAGCTTCAGTGCAATGATAGGCTCTGGTTTCTATCCACTCCTGCCTTGTTTCCCTGATGGGAGCTTGGACACAATATTCGCAACAGTTTATGAACACCTTAATTTGCCCTCGTGCAGTGCTAGGGCTTTCAGGGAGTGTCTCTCTCTAAGAAACCCTGGGAAAACAGGATGCAGCAAATGAGAAATTGCCCTTACTCTGCACATTGTGTCTTCCCCCAAAGTTAAAGCTATGAATGAGCATTGACTCAAGCAGGGAGAAGAGGAAGCTGAGGACCAGACTGGCAAAAGGTTGACCAGGGTCATACAAGGAGTGCTGGGCAAAAAATATCCATTTCAGAGGTCCTGAATTCTATATCATAAGTTCTTCTCCTCCAAAATCTGAGTCTGCTCCCTCCTCATAAGAAGTTTTGTCTGAAACAAAGATTACGATGCATGCATGTATATATGTAATAGTGCGTATGGGGTGTATCTCTTTATAAGGTGTGCATATGTATCTTACAAATATTTTTGTCCCCTACCCATGTGTATGTGGGAGTCCTTTTTTTTATTTGCATTCTGGGTTTGAGCTTTAAAATGGTTGCACAGCACATTTTAAGATAATTCCCTTTTTCTTAAACAAATGACTGGGTATCTAATCACACTGATGCATGCAGGGAAAAAATTAAGACCAGGAGAGCTGGAGATGCTGCAGTGTTTTGCTGCACGCATCAGAGACACCTAAACATGGCCAGTTAAAAAGCTTTAATTAACAACCATACCTTTAAACTGATAATGCCTCTCTACCCCCTACATTAGCACCCTCAGAGCTGTGGTTGGGCAATATGTGGGAGTTTCTCCCAGACTTCTGCCTGGTTGATAGGGGGGCTACAGACGGACCTGGGTCTTCCAGACCTTGGGTCTTTCCCCATGGCCACAGCAGGAGAAGCCTGAAGAGCAATAGTGGGACCACCAGACTCAAGTTACCCTCCTCACTGAGACACCTTCCCAGTCCCGTTGCCCTACACATTGTCTTACCTTTTCAGCCCTGGTGGGTCCCCAAAGTTTCAGGGGAGGTAAGAACAAATGGGAAAACTGGGCACAAGAAATCTTTTCTTTTGCCCAGCACCATCAGTCAATGCTTCTGGGGTGTTTTTGACCCCGTGCAGAGATCTAAGCGTGACTGATTTTGAGATAGCATTTACCGTTGCTCAGGATGTCAGGGCAGGGGGTGTGGTGGGGGGATGCTTTGAAGCCACAGTGCATTTTGTTGTTAAATTGTGAACTGAGCTTTCTCTTTTATTTTCTGTGCTATTAGAGTTTCCCTAAAATAAAAGCAAGGGGTAAAGTTCCTGCTTCGCTGTTTCTTTATGGTGCTGTGGATCTTCAAAGTAGTGCTGAGTGATCAGGGCCCCACTGTGGAGATTAACATGAACATGAACCCATGACCAAGGTGTGGAGGTACCGCCAGGTAATGGGAAGAAACAGGGGAACCATCTGCAGAACATGTTCTTATTTTAGACTGAGACTTTTAGAGCTGATGAGTCTCTGATTTCAGTCTGAAGGATGTTACTTCACTCCTGCGATACGGCAGATTCAGAGAGCACGTGCAGCAACACATGCAACACAACAGGAGCCTGCAGCCCAGGGCGTGGTTGCAATCCTCCTTTCACCACAGATGCTCAGAGATCTCGAGTTTCTTTAAGCAAAACTGCAAAGCTGATGGAGGATCGGTGTTTGCTCAGCCAAAGCAGTGCTATTTCAACAATTTAATTTGTTTTAAAATGTCCTGAAGAGGCAAGAGGACATCTTCCTCCAGTGCCCACCTCAGCAGGACTTCCCCAGGTGGTGTGTCCGGTAGGGAAGGAGTCACCTGGAGGTGGGACCCAGCCTATGCTGAGGACTCCAACCTCCCCTGCAAAGGACTTGCAGCCCCTGCCCACCCACCCAGCAAGGGTTTTGCCCCTGTTCTCCCCACAACTCGCAGGAATCGAAAGCGAGAGGAGCCCTGCCTTCCGACTCACCCCAGCTGAACATCCCCACCTCCTCCTCTGCCCCTGGCTCTGGAGGGTGCCACAGCCAAGCAGGGAGGAGGCAGAATTGCCCCCCATTGCTACTGGGGCTGTCAGGTTGTTCCCAGGGCTGTGTGTGGTGGAGAAGGTGCTGGGTCTGAAGGGCTGGGTGAGTGTGGTCCAAGGGAAGGGATGTGCAGGTGCTGTTTAGATTGGGGAGCTGAGAACCGGGGGATCCAGGAGAGGAGGGGATGTTGTAGAAGGGAAAGAAGGATGCTGGGGAGCAGCTTCAGATCCCAGCACCCATCACGGGATGATGGCGGGTTTACACCAACCTTTTGCAAGGTCTTAGAGCCAGACAGCTGGGGGAGCATCCATCCCAACACAAACCCAATTCCCACTCCCTGCTGGAGAAACCTGGCTCACCACCCTGCCCTGGAGCATGGCCTCGGTGGTGGCCGAGATCCCCTCATCCTCACCTGCTGGGGATAGTAGCTATACAGAAGCGACAGCTGATAGTAAACACAGGACACATTTGCACAAGGCTTTGCATTTCATTTACATTATCAAAGAGATCAGTTGGGGGGCGTTTATGCACACGGCAGAAAAAAGCATCGCTTCAAAGTTACAGATGCCTTCTACAAAGCAGTAACAGGAAACACTCATTTCAGCCCCGCAGGAATCCCCCTGGAACACGGATGAAACAAAGCAGCAAGGTTGCTGGCAGGATTTGCTGCAGGGCAAGTCAGATGGTACAGGCTGTGCCCAGAGGGCAGACAGGCAAGCTCTGCGCTGCTCATGAAGGACGTTCCTCGATGAAACTTGGCGCAGGAGAAAAAGTGCCACTGGGATGCGGACAACAGGTCACCCTGTGGGGATAACCAACACTGTTTGGCTGGAGCTTCCTCGTTCCTGGCCCTGTTTCCCCAAAAAACAAGGGTTAATATTACAAAGTCCTTGTTAATGCTCCCTGTTGTTGCTGTCAGCTTTCTACAGTCTCTGTTTCACTACAAGGAGCTTGGCCATGAGCCCCTTCTCTTGGTGGGGCACAGGGATGTCTCCCCAAGGGTTCTCAGGGATGAAAGTCCCACTAGCATGGAAAATGGGTTTCCTTTCCCCAGGTTAGGGGAGAATTGAAGTATCTGAGATGTTTGCAGGTGGTGTGTCAAACTTAGACATTTGGACGACCTGGAAGTGCCAAATGTCTTCCTAAAAATGACTCTGTTGCAATTTCCATCATGGAGAAAAGAGAAGCAGCCAGAGCACCAATGTCTGGCAGTTCCTGGAGTCCAGAGCTCAGGGTCCTCCCACCACATGACCCTTTTCTCCCTGGGATATTTTCATAGAATGGTTTGCGTTGGAAGGGACCTTTAGAGATCATCTAGTCCCAACCCTTTCGTGTCTGCCCAACAGCAGCCAGACAGTGCCTGTGCTGCAAGCTGGGGAGTCTTATGCACAATAATGAGCCCACAAAGTGACCTTTGTTCAGTGACACAGATTGCAGCAGTGGACAATTGAGAAAGAGAGATCCGGGAGGGTGTATCTGTTAGGCAATGAAGTGCAGACTCATAACTCCTGGGATTTGGGAGTGTGATGCAAACAGTGGAAGGCTGCCCAGCTGATGGGGCAAGATGAAAAGAATGTTACCCCTCAGCCAGCTCCTCCTTGGCACTGCGTCTCCCCACGCTCTTACCTCAGAGGCTGGGGGGTGCAGGCTCAAGAACTGGACTGATCATCACTAAGGTTGATCTGCTCCAGGATCTCGCTGTACCTCCGGGTGAGGGCTTTGGTGTTTTTAGTGAGGTCTGTCAGAACTTGCTGCAAGCCGTTGATGTGATGGGAGAGGCGCTCTTCCAGATTGCTTTCTGCACCCTCACGTAAGGTGGTATCGGCATTGGTGCTTTGGTCAGTGACGGTGGCCAGGCCTTTCTCCACCACGGGCTTGATGGCCTTGAGGAGCTGGTAGCGCTCGTAGAGGTCCGTGTGGCTGCCCGCGGCCGCGGCCGCCCCCTCCTGCTGCGGGAAGACCCCTCGCAGCAGGCTGGGGAACATCACCTCCTGCTCCATCTTCTGGGTGGCTGAGAAGTACTGCTCCATGGCCCCGCTCCCACGGCTCCGGCAGCTGCTCTGGGCTCTTCTCGCGGTGCCGCCTGATCCCCGTCCCCACCGAGGTCTTTTTATGTGGTGCCGCGGCCCGTCCCTCCTCTGCTGTCCTCTGCTGTCCTCTCCCACCAGCCCCGGGCCGGGCTGGACGGCCGTGGGGCCAGGCTTGGCTCCGGCCCAGCTGGGGCTCGGCCGCGGCCCTGGCTCTGGGCGATCTGTCCTGGCCCAGCCTCCCCGTGGCCTTCGCCCGAGCTGGCCGGGGGTCCCGCTGCGTCCCCTCGCCGGAGCAGGGTGGTGAGGAGGGGAGGTGCCCGGGGCCTCTCCTGACCGGTCCCATCCCACCCACCACCATCCCCAGCACTCCTGGAGTCCCGGGAGAGCGGTTTAGCACCTGCCCCCAGGTGCAGGCAAGCTGCAGGCAGCACCATGGGAAAGCTGCTTTGATTTGGGCAGTTTCACAGAGTAGGGGAAGAAGAACAAGTGATGGGCTTTTCTGGAGAGGAAGAGTCCCCCATAAGGCCTGCCTGGCCTCCCTGCTTCTTCAGGGCTGGTCTGGGGGTCTCACACAGCTCACCCTTGGCTAATGGCCTTGATAACACACCCTGCTGAAAGAAGGTGGTGGTAATGAACAGAAGATACTTCCTTGAAGGGGGGTTGCCACAAACTGGTTATGTTAAGGAGGAAGATGACCATCAGCTGGATTGAACTGTGACCAGGGAATTATAAAAGGGACTTTTAAAATCAAGAAGATGTCAGCCTGAAAGGAAGCTCGAAAGCTCCCAGCGTGAGGGAGGGACATTGGAGGGGCAATGGCAGGAGTCAAAGCCCGCTGGACACTGCCAAAAGCAGCCCCGCCAGCATCCCAACCTGCCCCCAGGCCTGGCAGAGCATCCTCCCAGTGGGAAGCTGTGAACAGCCTGCAGCCAGCTCCTGGGCTGATGGCACAGGGGCACCAGGCAGGGAGAGAGCCCGAGTCAGCGTTGGAGAGGCTGGAAGTCACCTCTGCAGATGGTCTAGTCCATCCCCTGCTTAATCATCTCTGTGAGCAGCCTGGGCCAGTGTTTGACCACTCTCAACTTTAAGAAAAAAATAAATCTGTGTTTTCTTTTGTTCAGAGGGGGGTTCCTGCATTTCAGTCTGTGCCCATCAGCTCTTGTGCTGTCACTGGGCACCACTGGGAAGAGGCTGGCTCCTCCTTCTCCACACCCCCCATCATGTCTTTCTACACATGGAGAGGATCCCCGTGAGCCTCCTCTTCTCCAGGCAGAACAGTTCCAGCCCAAACACCCTCTCCTCATGTGGAAGATGCTCCAGCTCCTTCATCACCTTCATGGACCTTGACTGGACTTTCTCCAGTACGTCCAGGTCTCTCTCCCACTGGGGAGCCCAGACTGGACCCAGCACCTGGATGTGTCCCACCGGGGCTGAGCAGAGGGGAAGGATCCCCTCCCTCCACCTCCTCCCGGGAGGCTGGTGGCCATCTTTGCCCTGAGCACACCTTGATGGCTCATGGCCAGCTTGGCCAACCAGGGAGCCAGAGCTGGGGTGGGTGGGTGTGAATCTGTGGGGTGCTTTCCCCCGGCACCTGCACGAGCGGGCAACAGGCAGCAGCAGGGGGTACGGCTGCGGCCAGAGCGCCCCGAATCCAAAGGCAGGGGTGTGGGGCAGGGAACCTGCCCTCTGGGAGGGCCAGGGGTGCTGGCAGCCCAGCCATCCTTGGGGGTGGTGGCGTTGTGTGGTTGGGACTTCTTGGGACTAGGTAGAGAAGGGTGTTCGAAGTGTCAAAAATGGCTCGAAACTGTGCTTTCCCTCTTGTCTTCCTGACCTGAGCCTGTGTGCCCAGGTCACCGCTTGCTGCCTGACTCGGGGCCGTTAAACAGAGCTCAATAAACTGCTACAATCCTGACTGGCTTCAATGGTGCGAAGGGAAAAGGTTCTTTCCCCGCGGTGGCGGCACCAGTGCCGGTGCGGCGGGAGCCTTTCCAGGGCAGCGCGGAGCCAGCACCCCCTGCCACGCCTGAGAGGGCCTGAGCTCCTCGCCTGCCCTCGTCCTGCCAGGGCCTGGCGCTGGGTTTCTCGAGGACAAAGACCTTTTCTGTGGCCATCGTGCTTCTCTTATCACCCATGCCCGAAAGCGGTGACCAGCAGCAGGGCACCGTCGGGGCTTGACGCGTTCCCCGGGGGCAGCGTGACGCAACGCCCTGCAATCGGAGCAGGCAGAAGTTGTCTGTGGAACAGCGGGGTCGGGGCCGGCTGGCTGAGAGGGACCTGGGGGATTGAAAGTGGCCCAGAAGTCATCAGCGTGTCCTTCCAGCCGCCCCACGTCACAGACCTTTTCTGGTAACATCTTGCATCTCTTATCAGTCACGTCCAGCAGCGGTGGTGAGTGCTTCCCTGAATGTCCCACTGCGATACTTCCCTGAGGCACCACCAGCCTCTCCAGCTGCCCAGAGTGCAGCCTGAGCTAAAAACCATTGATGGAGGTGACCGCAGGCCTTCCTCGCTGTGACCACCATCCTCTGCAGGTGATGTAAGTCCCGTGCCTGAGCTCCAGGCAGGTAGGCCACCAGAGGGACATCACCTCCTTCATGGTCCTCACCTCACCAGGAAACAGTGTCACAAAATCACACAGAATCACAGAATCAGAGAATCACAGAATGGCAGGGGTTGGAAGGGACCTTGAAAGATCGTCTAGTCCAACCCCCCTGCCAGAGCAGGACCACCTAGAGTAGGTCACACTGGAGCACATCCAGGAGGGTTTTGAATGTCTCCAGAGAATCACAATCTCCCTGGGCAGCCTGTTCCAGTTGGAGACCCCATGTCCATCTTCCAGCTCCACTTCTCCCCTAGCCTGTGCCATCATGCCCCAACTTGAGGTGGCATTGCCATGGCCACCGTCCGGCTTAGGTGTCTCCCAGCATCCCCCTCATGCTCTGTTTTCTCTGGATAAGGCAGAAGGCTGCAACGCTGACAGGGATGAGGAGCAACATGGGGGGCAGACCTGCTCTAAAGTCCTCAGACTGGCTTTGGGTACTTGTGTTTGCCCATGTTTTGGGGAACTTGGTCCTTGGCAGCTGCTTTTGTAGAAAAGCCAGACTGTTGGGCAGTGGTGCGGTGTGATCCTTAGGTCACTGCAGTCACAGGCCTCCCCCCAACCCACCGTCCTTGTGGGGAGCATGACCTCAGATGTGGTTCTGGAAGGAGGAAAACCTCACCACACACATGTCCCCAAGTGTCCCCATGTCATCCCTGGCACCTCCTGCCGTCAAATTCCCCCCCATGTCTCTGCTTCCCCCCACCCCCCGCCGCTAAATCCCCCAGGACTGTCTTTGTCCTTGCTCAGACCTGTCTACCAGAGTTTCAGGTCTGGGAGGGTTCCAGATCCGGCCCTGAGCTACTGTCCCCTCCCAGAGGGGTCCCAGCCATCCTTCCTGGAGCTGCAGAGTTGCCAGAGCCCCTCTCCCGAGCCCCCACCCTGCCACTGGCCACTCGGCCACAGGCAGCTGGGGTCCATGACCCCACTGTGGGAAGGATGAGTTGAAGCCAACGTGGTCTTCACAGCTGGGACACAACTCCTGAAGAGGCAAGAGGAGGTGGGAACCTCCAACGTAACCCCAGCCTGGACATGGGCCTGGGGACCTGGGGGCGGTGGCTTTCCAGAAGGGCTGAGACCTGCAGTTCCGCTGCCCCTCAGGGATGGGCCCCAGGCTCAGCCCCACTTTGGGCAGCTCTGGGGCAGAAACTCTGATGGGCAGAAGAAAGGCACAGGGAGCTCTGGGGCACAGGGCAGCACCAGCAGTGCAGGGACACCTCCAGGGAGACATCTGAAGCGGACCCTGAACCTGGTAACTCTGTCCTACGTGGGCTGATGCCTCCCTCTCTCCCTTCTGGGTGCACAGCAGCAGGTCTCAGGAAAAAATTCTTCATGATGGGTGTGGTGAGACAGTGGCACAGGCTGCCCAGAGCAGCTGTGGCTGCCCCCTCCCTGGCAGTGCTCAAGGCCAGGTTGGATGGGGCTGGGAGCAACCTGGTCTGGTGGGAGGTGTCCCTGCCCATGGCAGGGGGGTTGGAACGACATGGTCTCTAAAGGTCCTTTCCACCACAAACCATGCTGTGGTTCTGTGATTCTTTGTCCCTTCAAACTCCCCATCATGGCAGGAGAAACCCCTCCGAGCAGAGCCAGCGTTCCCCTGCCCCACGCTGGGGCACTTCCCAAGGGCTCCAGCGAGGGGAAAGCACCACACAGGCCATGGCTTCACAGGGCTTGTTTTATTAGCAAAGACTGGGGAAAATGCCCCTCGGAGTCCAGGTACCAGCTGGAAAAGGGCTCGGCAGTCGCAGGGGACTGTCGGAGATCAGGGCCACCACACAGTGCCGCTGCCTTCATGCCGCTCTTTGAAAATAAAGAGGAGGGCACAGGGTGAGCGGCTCTTCCGATGCACCTCCCAGCCCAACCAGATGCTTTTTCCTATGAGGATAAGGCGCCATCTGGTTCTCTGGTGGTTGCAACCGTTGCCGGCGTGCGGTGCCAGCCCCAGGAGATCACCTGCCGCGGTGCGGGGAGGGCGAGCGGGGCTGGGGAAGAGTCCGTGATGGTCAGCGATGGGGACGTCCGCTCCTTCATGCCACCAACACCCATCCTGCAACGGCAGCTGTCCTTAACCCCAAAGGCCATCCCAGGGAGACACCTGGTCCTCCCGCCCTGGGTTCATAGACCCTGAACCCCCGGGATCTCTGCATGGAGGGATGGGATGTGTCCCCTCCTTTGGCACAGAGATGGAATTCTGCCGGCATTTGAGGGGACAGTCCCCACTTCAAGGCACTTCCCAGCAGCTCCCCAGCCCTCCAGCAAGGGGAACCTCCCTGGGGACATCGCCACCCCTTGCCCCAGTGCCCCTGGGCTCTGCATCCCCCCAGCTCTTACCTGGCGGCCGCGGCAGGGTCACCAGCTGGGCTGCCCCTCGCTGGGGCTGATCTGCTCCAGGATCTGGCTGTACCTGCGCGTGAGGGCGTTGGTGTCCCTGGTGAGGTGGGTCAGGACCTGCTGCAAGCCGGCCAGGTGGTGCGACAGGCGCTCCTCCAGCTGGGCATCCGTGGTGGTGGTGTCGTCCGAGGACGCGTCGGTGTCGGCAGCAGCAGCACTGGTCGGGCTCTGGTCAGTGACGGCGGCCAGGCCTTTCTCCACCACGGGCTTGATGGCCTTGAGGAGCTGGTAGCGCTCGTAGAGGTCCGTGTGGCCGCCCGCGGCCGCGCCCACCCCCTCCTGCTGCGGGAAGACCCCTCGCAGCAGGCTGGGGAACATCACCTCCTGCTCCATCTTCTGGGTGGCTGAGAAGTACTGCTCCATGGCCCCGCTCCCACGGCTCCGGCAGCTGCTCTGGGCTCTTCTCGCGGTGCCGCCTGCTCCCCGTCCCCACCGAGGCCTTTTTATGTGGTGCCGCGGCCCGTCCCTCCTCTGCTGTCCTCTGCTGTCCTCTCCCGCCAGCCCCGGGCCGGGCTGGACGGCCGTGGGGCCAGGCTTGGCTCCGGCCCAGCTGGGGCTCGGCCGCGGCCCTGGCTCTGGGTGATCTGTCCCGGCCCAGCCTCCCCGTGGCCTTCGCCCGAGCTGGCCGGGGGTCCCGCTGTGTCCCCTTGCCGGAGCAGGGTGGTGAGGAGGGGAGGTGCCCGGGGCCTCTCCTGACCCTTCCATCCCAGCCCTCCGACATCACCACTTCTGGGGCACCGGGAGAGTGGGGCCACCCCTTGCCCCCCGCTGCAGGCAGCAGTGCTGCCGCGGGGCCGTCACCTGTCCCCGCTCCTTGCTGCCACGCGCTCGGAGCGTGAACCCTCCGGGGACATTGAGCAACCCCCTGCTGCAGGCGTCTGGACAATCCCCCCGCGGATGCGCTGCCACGTGGGGTCCTGCAGGGACAGGGACCTGATGCCATGATGTGAAACTCCCATGGCAGTGGCACGGAGCCTTTGCTGCCCGCGGGGGGCTGTGGACTGGGCCACCCCCCTCCTCCCCCCCGTCCTGGGGCAGAGGCCACGGCTGGGGCAACGGCCGGCACTGCCTGTCCCCTTGTGGCCCTGCGGCGTGTGGCAATCAGGGAAAATTGTTCTATTTGTGGAAAGGCCTTCAGGTCCCTCGTCCATTTTGCAACCCACAGCAGTGGCAGCTCTCCCTCCATCCCCTGACCTGTCCCCTCCTCCCCTCTTGTCCCTTGTCAGGTGTCCCCAGTGTTCCTGGGTGTTCTGCTGTGTGGCCCAGCACTACACCGAGCTGCGCAGGTACTTCCAGCCTCATGCTCTAGGGGTGTTTGGGCCACCATGGAGGTGCATGGGTGTCCTATAGTCCCCCCCAGTTTGGAAACAGTGGGCTGCATTCACCCTGAGGCTGGAGCTTCACCATGGGGTTCAGGGAGGACACGTTGGTCTGCAGCCACTAGTGACAGCCATCAAACTCCTGGGAGATGTCCTTCCCTGTGGGGACATGAGGGCAGGAGTCACTCCAGCAAGCCCCTGCGAAGGGCTATGGTGCCACGACTCCCCAGGACATGAAGTCCCTCCGCAGACATGTCCTCAGCCCACAGGGACAGCTCTGACCCAGCATCTCCACCTCTCCCCGGGGTAGCTGGGCCAGGAACAGCCCAGGGCAGGGCTATGCTCAGTGCCCAAGGCTGTGGCACCTCGGTCCTCCTGACTCTCAGTGGTGCCATGGGGGAATTCAACAGCAGGAGGTGCTAGGGACGATACCAGGACACTTGGGGGAACACGTGTGGTGGCATTTTCGCCCCTTCAAGCCATGTCTGGGGATGGGCTCCCCAGGAGGATGGTGGGTCAGGGGGAGGCTTCCCAAACGGTGGGTCTGTGGCTGCAGAGACCTGAGGATCTGTTTGCACCTCCCGGGGTTCCTGATGGCCCCGAGCAGCCTCCCTGGGCCCCCCACCCGTGGCTGGGTGCTGCGTTTCAGCTCAGCCCAGCCCTGCTGCAGCCCTGCTGTGGCTGTGCTGGGCTCCAGCCCTGTCCCCTCTCCCCTGTTCCTGCCATCGCTGCTGGCAGTGCCAGCTTCCCTACAACCTTTCCCAGCAGGATGCAGGGGGCCTGGTTTTGGCTGATGGGGTCCTGTCTTGGTTTGAAAGACAGGTGTCTGTGGAGGAAGGCAGGAGCCTCCCTTGAAATGGAAAGTGCAACCCCCTTCCCTCCAAATTATTATAATTTTGAAATCAACGGGCCTTCAGGCAAAGATAGGGGGAATAGGAATGACAGTTCCTTACTAATATATATATATATATATAACAAAAGGCAGGGAAAAAAAAACAACCCACTGGTTTACACTGACAGAGTCAGAACTACAACCTGACACCCTGTTAGGGTGGCAGTAGCAGTCCGATAAGATGCTGGCTGCAGTCCTCCTGAAGCGATGGGTGTAGTTCTGTGGAAGCAGCGATGAGGTAAAAGAGTCTGGTCTTCCTCCGAAGGTCCAGTGGTAGGTAGGTAGCTCTTGTCCTCTGGAACTCCAGTGGGGGGAAAAGCTCCTCTGGGAATCCAGGGGAAGAAGGCTGCTAGGGTGTTGGAGATCTCAATTTTTATTTAGCATGGACTGCTTGGCTCCTTCCCCCCGGGCGGAGCATCTCACCATGGGATGGGGAGTCGTGAGGCAGTTCCTTGATGGGCCATGAACAGGAGATAGCCCAGGAGCGAGTTCTCGATGGGTCAGGCGATAAGGCATTGTTGTGCCCATGAACAGGAGATAGTCCAGAGGGGGGAGGCAGGGAGCACCGCCCCACCTGGTCTCAACAGCTCCTGAAGATGGTAATAGAATACTTTTTTTTTTTTCCCCCCTTTTGGCACATTTTACACTGTAACCTGGGACAGGTCCCCAGAGGCACAGGGAGAATTTCGGGATGATTCATGGCCGAAGGGGACCTGGGGAGGAACCTGTGGCTGCAGAGCCCCCACAACCCCCTGAACGGCTGCCCCAAGTGCTGCGTCAGCTCGGGAGGATGATGCCAGAGCTGAAACAAGGGAGCAGGGGGGCACAGTGTCCCCTGTGTCCCTCTCCCCCCGGAGTTCTGCTGTGCCCCTGCACCCCCCAGCAGCTCCTCAGTGGCCCACACACACAACATGGCCAAGCTCTGGGCTGGCAGATGCGTGGGGCCAGCAGCACCACACACCAGAGATGCCGGGGGCACCCGGGAAGGGAAAAGAGGGGCCTGGGGGGGAGAGGGTGGGCAGCAGCATGGGCACGTGGCTGGGACGCGTGGGGATGGTGAGACAGCTGCCACTGCTGTGGGTTATAAAAGGGACGAGGGACCCGAAGGCCTTTCCCCAAATAGAACAATTTTCCCTGATTGCCACACGCCGCAGGGCCACAAGGGGACAGGCAGTGCCGGCCGTTGCCCCAGCCGTGGCCTCTGCCCCAGGACGGGGGGGGAGGAGGGGGGTGGCCCAGTCCACAGCCCCCCGCGGGCAGCAAAGGCTCCGTGCCACTGCCATGGGAGTTTCACATCATGGCATCAGGTCCCTGTCCCTGCGGGACCCCACGTGGCAGCGCATCCGCAGGGGGATTGTCCAGACGCCTGCAGCAGGGGGTTGCTCAATGTCCCCGGAGGGTTCACGCTCCGAGCGCGTGGCAGCAAGGAGCGGGGACAGGTGACGGCCCCGCGGCAGCACTGCTGCCTGCAGCGGGGGGCAAGGGGTGGCCCCACTCTCCCGGTGCCCCAGAAGTGGTGATGTCGGAGGGCTGGGATGGAAGGGTCAGGAGAGGCCCCGGGCACCTCCCCTCCTCACCACCCTGCTCCGGCGAGGGGACGCAGCGGGACCCCCGGCCAGCTCGGGCGAAGGCCACAGGGAGGCTGGGCCGGGACAGATCGCCCAGAGCCAGGGCCGCGGCCGAGCCCCAGCTGGGCCGGAGCCAAGCCTGGCCCCACGGCCGTCCAGCCCGGCCTGGGGCTGGCGGGAGAGGACAGCAGAGGACAGCAGAGGAGGGACGGGCCGCGGCACCACATAAAAAGGCCTCGGTGGGGACGGGGAACAGGCGGCACCGCGAGAAGAGCCCAGAGCAGCTGCCGGAGCCGTGGGAGCGGGGCCATGGAGCAGTACTTCTCAGCCACCCAGAAGATGGAGCAGGAGGTGATGTTCCCCAGCCTGCTGCGAGGGGTCTTCCCGCAGCAGGAGGGGGCGGCCGCGGCCGCGGGTGGCCACACGGACCTCTACGAGCGCTACCAGCTCCTCAAGGCCATCAAGCCCGTGGTGGAGAAAGGCCTGGCCGCCGTCACTGACCAGAGCCCGACCAGTGCTGCTGCTGCCGACACCGACGCGTCCTCGGACGACACCACCACCACGGATGCCCAGCTGGAGGAGCGCCTGTCGCACCACCTGGCCGGCTTGCAGCAGGTCCTGACCCACCTCACCAGGGACACCAACGCCCTCACGCGCAGGTACAGCCAGATCCTGGAGCAGATCAGCCCCAGCGAGGGGCAGCCCAGCTGGTGACCCTGCCGCGGCCGCCAGGTAAGAGCTGGGGGGACGCAGAGCCCAGGGGCACTGGGGCAAGGAGTGGCGATGTCCCCAGGGAGGTTCCCCTTGCTGGAGGGCTGGGGAGCTGCTGGGAAGTGCCTTGAAGTGGGGACTGTCCCCTCAAATGCCGGCAGATTTCCATCTCTGTGCCAAAGGAGGGGACACATCCCATCCCTCCATGCAGAGATCCCGGGGGTTCAGGGTCTATGAACCCAGGTCGGGAGGACCAGGTGTCTCCCTGGGATGGCCTTTGGGGTTAAGGACAGCTGCCGTTGCAGGATGGGTGTTGGTGGCACGAAGGAGCGGACGTCCCCATCGCTGACCATCACGGACTCTTCCCCAGCCCCGCTCGCCCTCCCCGCACCGTGGCAGCTGATCTCCCGGGGCTGGCACCGCACGCCGGCGACGGTTGCGACCACCAGAGAACCAGATGGCGCCTTATCCTCATAGGAAGAAGCATCTGGTTGGGCTGGGAGGTGCATCGGAAGAGCCGCTCACCCTGTGCCCTCCTCTTTATTTTCAAAGAGCGGCATGAAGGCAGCGGCGCTGTGTGGTGGCCCTGATCTCCGACAGTCCCCTGCGACTGCTGAGCCCTTTTCCAGCTGGTACCTGGACTCCGAGGGGCATTTTCCCCAGTCTTTGCTAATAAAACAAGCCCTGTGAAGCCATGGCCTGTGTGGTGCTTTCCCCTCCCTGGAGCCCTTGGGGAGTGCCCCAGCGTGGGGCAGGGGAACGCTGGCTCTGCTCAGAGGGGTTTCTCCTGCCATGATGGGGAGTTTGAAGGGACAAAGAATCACAGAACCACAGCATGGTTTGTGGTGGAAAGGACCTTTAGAGACCATGTCGTTCCAACCCCCCTGCCATGGGCAGGGACACCTACCACTAAACCAGGTTGCTCCAAGCCCCATCCAACCTGGCCTTGAGCACTGCCAGGGAGGGGGCAGCCACAGCTGCTCTGGGCAGCCTGTGCCACTGTCTCACCACACCCATCATGAAGAATTTTTTCCTGAGACCTGCTGCTGTGCACCCAGAAGGGAGAGAGGGAGGCATCAGCCCACGTAGGACAGAGTTACCAGGTTCAGGGTCCGCTTCAAGTGTCTCCCTGGAGGTGTCCCTGCACTGCTGGTGCTGCCCTGTGCCCCAGAGCTCCCTGTGCCTTTCTTCTGCCCATCAGAGTTTCTGCCCCAGAGCTGCCCTAAGTGGGGCTGAGCCTGGGGCCCACCCCTGAGGGGCAGCGGAACTGCAGGTCTCAGCCCTTCTGGAAAGCCACCACCCCCAGTTTCCCAGGCCCATGTCCAGGCTGGGGTTACGTTGGAGGTTCCCACCTCCTCTTGCCTCTTCAGGAGTTGTGTCCCAGCTGTGAAGACCACGTTGGCTTCAACTCATCCTTCCCACAGGGTGGTCATGGACCCCAGCTGCCTGTGGCCGAGTGGCCAGTGGCAGGGTGGGGGCTCGGGAGAGGGGCTCTGGCAACTCTGCAGCTCCAGGAAGGATGGCTGGGACCCCTCTGGGAGGGGACAGCAGCTCGGGGCCGGATCTGGAGATCTCCCAGACCTGAAACTCTGGTAGACAGGTCTGAGCAAGGACAAAGACAGTCCTGGGGGATTTGGCGGCGGGGGGTGGGGGGAAGCAGAGACATGGGGGGGAATTTGACGGCAGGAGGTGCCAGGGATGACATGGGGACACTTGGGGACATGTGTGTGGTGAGGTTTTCCCCCTTCCAGAACCACATCTGAGGTCATGCTCCCCACAAGGACGGTGGGTTGGGGGGAGGCCTGTGACTGCAGTGACCTAAGGATCACACCGCACCACTGCCCAACAGTCTGGCTTTTCTACAAAAGCAGCTGCCAAGGTCCAAGTCCCCCAAAACATGGGCAAACACAAGTACCCAAAGCCAGTCTGAGGACTTTAGAGCAGGTCTGCCCCCCATGTTGCTCCTCATCCCTGTCAGCATTGCAGCCTTCTGCCTTATCCAGAGAAAACAGAGCATGAGGAGGATGCTGGGAGAGACCTAAGCCGGACGGTGGCCATGGCAATGCCACCTCAAGTTGGGGCATGATGGCACAGGCTAGGGGAGAAGTGGAGCTGGAAGATGGACATGGGGTCTCCAACTAGAACAGGCTGCCCAGGGAGATTGTGATTCTCTGGAGACATTCAAAACCCTCCTGGATGTGCTCCAGTGTGACCTACTCTAGGTGGTCCTGCTCTGGCAGGGGGGTTGGACTAGACGATCTTTCAAGGTCCCTTCCAACCCCTGACATTCTGTGATTCTCTGATTCTGTGATTCTGTGTGATTTTGTGACACTGTTTCCTGGTGAGGTGAGGACCATGAAGGAGGTGATGTCCCTCTGGTGGCCTACCTGCCTGGAGCTCAGGGACGGGACTTACATCACCTGCAGAGGATGGTGGTCACAGCGAGGAAGGCCTGCGGTCACCTCCATCAATGGTTTTTAGCTCAGGCTGCACTCTGGGCAGCTGGAGAGGCTGGTGGTGCCTCAGGGAAGTATCGCAGTGGGACATTCGGGGAAGCGCTCACCACTGTTGCTGGACGTGACTGATAAGAGATGCAAGATGTTACCAGAAAAGGTCTGTGACGTGGGGCAGCTGGAAGGACACGCTGATGACTTCTGGGCCACTTGCAATCCCCCAGGTCCCTCTCAGCCAGCTGGCCCCGACCCCGCTGTTCCACAGACAACTTCTGCCTGCTCCGATTGCAGGGCGTTGCGTCACGCTGCCCCCGGGGAACGCGTCAAGCCCCGACGTTGCCCTGCTGCTGGTCACCGCTTTCGGGCATGGGTGATAAGAGAAGCATGATGGTCACAGAAAAGGTCTTTGTCCTCGAGAAACCCAGCGCCGGGCCCTGGCAGGACGAGGGCAGGCGAGGAGCTCAGGCCCTCTCAGGCGTGGCAGGGGGTGCTGGCTCCGCGCTGCCCTGGAAAGGCTCCCGCCGCACCGGCACTGGTGCCGCCCCCGCGGGGAAAGAACCTTTTCCCTTCGCACCATTGAAGCCAGTCAGGATTGCAGCAGTTTATTGAGCTCTGTTTAACGGCACCGAGTCAGGCAGCAAGCGGTGACCTGGGCACACAGGCTCAGGTCAGGAAGACAAGAGGGAAAGCACAGTTTCGACCCATTTTTGACACTTCGAACACCCTCCTCTACCCAGTCCCAAGAAGTCCCAACCACACAACGCCACCACCCCCAAGGCTGGCTGGGCTGCCAGCACCCCTGGCCCTCCCAGAGGGCAGGTTCCCTGCCCCACACCCCTGCCTTTGGATTCGGGGCGCTCTGGCCGCAGCCGTACCCCCTGCTGCTGCCTGTTGCCCGCTCGTGCAGGTGCCGGGGGAAAGCACCCCACAGATTCACACCCGCCCACCCCAGCTCTGGCTCCCTGGTTGGCCAAGCTGGCCATGAGCCATCAAGGTGTGCTCAGGGCAAAGATGGCCACCAGCCTCCCGGGAGGAGGTGGAGGGAGGGGATCCTTCCCCTCTGCTCAGCCCCGGTGGGACACATCCAGGTGCTGGGTCCAGTCTGGGCTCCCCAGTGGGAGAGAGACCTGGATGTACTGGAGAAAGTCCAGTCAAGGTCCATGACGGTGATGAAGGAGCTGGAGCATCTTCCACATGAGGAGAGGGTGTTTGGGCTGGAACTGTTCAGCCTGGAGAAGAGGAGGTTCACGGGGATCCTCCCCATGTGTAGAAAGACCTGATGGGGGGTGTGGAGAAGGTGGAGCCAGGCTCTTCCCAGTGGTGCCCAGTGACAGCACAAGAGCTGATGGGCACACACTGAAATGCAGGAACCCCCCTCTGAACATAAGGAAAACACAGATTTAGTTTTTTCCTAAAGCTGAGGGTGGTCAAACACCGGCCCAGGCTGCCCAGAGAGGTGATCGAGCAGGCGATGGACTAGACCATCTCCAGAGGTGGCTTCCAGCCTCTCCAATGCTGACTCGGGCTCTCTCCCTGCCTGGTGCCCCTGTGCCATCAGCCCAGGAGCTGGCTGCAGGCTGCTCACAGCTTCCCACTGGCAGGATGCTCTGCCAGGCCTGGGGGCAGGTTGGGATGCTGGCGGGGCTGCTTTTGGCAGTGTCCAGCGGGCTTTGACTCCTGCCATTGCCCCTCCAATGTCCCTCCCTCACGCTGGGAGTTTTCGAGCTTCCTTTCAGGCTGACATCTTCTTGATTTTAAAAGTCCCTTTTATAATTCCCTGGTCACAGTTCAATCCAGCTGATGGTCATCTTCCTCCTTAACATAACCAGTTTGTGGCAACCCCCCTTCAAGGAAGTATCTCCTGTTCATTACCACCACCTTATTTTAGCAGGGGTTGGGTTGTGTGAGACCTCCAGACCAGTCCTGAAGTAGGAGTGTCTGGGGCAGGGTGTATGGGGACTCGCTGTCTCTTGACAAACCCATCACTTGTTCTTCCTCCCTCCTCAAAAACACTCAAACGAAGGCAGGCTTCCCTGCAGGGTGGAGACTTCTGACCCTGAAGCCCAAATGTCTCTTGGGGTCTCAGGTGGCTTGGCTCGTCCTCTGCCAGCCCCAGCTCCCCATGGTCCCTGGTGCACCGTAGCTGTGGCCACAGCAGAGCTCTCCAGGACACTCAGCACTGCCCAGAGGTCCCAGGGCTGTGTCGACCCTGATCTCCACCCAGCCCTGCCAGCGCCACCCCTGTAGGTCCCCTCTGCAGAGGCCTCCTTGGGATGTCCTCGGGTGGTTTGCTGCTCCCTGTTGGTGTTCCAAGGGTCCGTGGAGGTTTCCCGTGGCGCTGCCTGCAGCCTGCCCACGCCAGGCAGGGGATAACTAAAACCCAACCAGACAGGGTCCGGAGCAACCGCTTGAGCAGAGCTGTGATTCCCTGGTCACTATTTAATCCAGCTGATGGTCATCTTCCTCCTTAACCCTAACCACCTTTGGGCAGGGCCATCTTCTACTAGCTCAGGGCAATCAAAGCCCCGTCCAACCGACCTTAAACACTTCAAGAGATCCACAATTTCTCTGGGAAACTTTTTTACCGCCCTCAGTGTAAAGAATTTCCTCCTTACGTCGACGGCATTGGCAGCAAAAGCCGGTCCCCGTTTTCTGGGCAGAAAAACACATGGATCCACTGAACGCTGTGGAGAAACGCCACAGGCTTGTCAGGTTTGACTTGAGCAAAGTAAAGCAACATGTTTATCACGCCCTGGATAGAACAAGAACCAGAGCTGAACAACTTGCTCATCTGGAGAAAACCAGCCAAAGGATAAGAACGCTGGTATCTGCTTCTGCCTCCTACAAACCTTGCGAGGGGAGAAGGGAAAAGGGAGCCTTGTGGCGGCTGTTTCGGCTAAAGAGGGAGGGACCAAGCAGAAAAACAGCTTCAGCACAACGCTCCGAAGGCTGCGATGCCCTGGAGTGAAACCTTTGCTTAATTATTTAGAAAATTAGTATTACAGCTAACAGCCCTGCTAATGTTCATGAGAACTGGAGATCATGCTATACGTACGTGACTATGTCACCCAACTCTCCGCCTAAATCGTGCTCTGCCTAACTCA
Source organism: Leptosomus discolor (assembly GCF_034619465.1). Taxonomy (NCBI): domain Eukaryota; kingdom Metazoa; phylum Chordata; class Aves; order Leptosomiformes; family Leptosomidae; genus Leptosomus; species Leptosomus discolor. Next base: position 4,206,536 of record NC_141391.1, read on the forward strand.
TGGGAGGGGAAACAAGGAATTAAGAGAATAAAAAGAGGAGAATAAGGGGGGAAAATGGGGAGAAAGGGACTGAAGACCTAGAAGAGATGGTTGACAGGCTGTGCTCTTCTTCCACCCAAAGTAGGGATGCCTCCTTGGTGAGAACACCCGGGAAAACTGGGCCGGCGTTATTCTAGGATGTCAGCACCACTGCGGCGAGTGCATGTCCCACCAGCAATTCTGTTACTGTTACGTCTGTCGCCTCAATAAACGACCCATCTTTGCAACCGCGCGAAACTGGATTCAGTGAACGTCCCATCCTCACTGCGAGGGCGACAACCGCACAGACACGAGGCGCGTGCCGGGTGTCCTGGTTTGGGCTAAACCAGAACTAATTCTGTTTTAGTGCTTTAACTTTTCAGTTAAGTCTCTTCTAACTAACGGCATTTTCTGAAACAGCAGCCTGTTTTTCCAGACAGTGACTGCTTCTGGCAGCGATAACGCCTGAGGTTTATAGTTCGTACCAAGGAATGGGACGCAGAGAGGCCCTTGCTTATACTTGTTCTTGTAGCGACCAAGGTCACTGCTAAATCTTGTACGCTGTATTGGGGTGCTGGGAGTGAAAAGGGTCGCCCCTGCAGGGAGGAGCGAACCGGACAGGTGACCCAAACCTGACCCACAGAGTGTTCCACCCCATGGACGTCATATTCAGTGCAAAGCTGAGGCGTCACCAGGGTCTCTCTCTCTCCTTCGATGGCCGACACCTGAGGAGGACTCTGTCTGTCCTTCTGTCGTCCATCCCGACCCGTGTGTCCCTGAATCCAGTGCCTGAGTCCAGCTCCTGCATCCCGTCCCTGTCTGCTGCCCAGTCCAGCCTGGGACTGCCCCAGTGCCAGCTCTGCAGTGTCAGTGGTGACGTATCATCATCACTGTGGGGGGAGCTGGGTTCGGTATCGGGTTTGTATCTATTTGTACATATTGTATAGATTTCATTATTTCCTTATTCTTATTATTATCTTTTATTGTTATTGTTTCATTAAAGCTGTTTTAGTTTTCTTTTCCAAACCGTAAAGTCTCTCTCTCCCTTGTTCTCTCTCCTTTTCCCTTTTTGGGAGGGAAGAAGGGTTAATAGAGAGCGTCTGTCATTCGTGAGTGGCCGGCCCAGCCTCAACCCACGACAGATTTATTGGCCTCAAACCGTGACACCGGGGGACGTGGGTCCCTGTCCCTCTAGCAGAGAGGAGGGCGCACGAGGGATGGGCGCAGGGCCACAGCAGCGCCTGCAAACAGAGCAACACTCACAGTGGCAGCAGCCTCAACTGGGAGAGCTTCGAGCTCCGGACGTGCTGGGCGCCCTGCAGTGAAACTGAGAAGAGCTGCAGATCCTTGGCGTGTCTGGAACACGTTTGGGTTGAGTATCCGGATTTGGGAGCCAACAAGCAGGTGAGAGAGGAGGAAGGTTGGATCCTGATCCCCAGCAAAGAAAAAGGAACATGAGGATGCACAATGAGAGAGGGAATTAATTAGGGAGAGCATCTGTTTTCGCCAGCGGGACAGAAGTCATTTCACAGCAAGACTTTGGCCACAGTGCCTAACAGCGGCTGGTCCAGAGCATGTTCAAGGGTTAGAAGAAACTAAAAAAAGAAGAATTTACATAACTAATTTCTGGGGTTTTTTTATAAGCTATGTACTGCATGAACAACCTTCCATTTTCACAATTAAAATAACTGAAAAAGGGAGGAATCCAAGTTATTACCCTATTACAAGCACCAGCCGCCTCCTGATTGATAGACCATAAGGCAACAGAAGAACAAATAACTAAACACTAAGTATTTAATCGTAGCTTTTATTACATGAAAGCGAGTCATGGTTCATTTTCCAAGCAATGGACGGTTGAATAGCTGCAGCCAGCCCGCCGAAGTTCTCGGTACGGAACTAGTCCAGCAGATGCATCCTGCGACGCGTCGCCGCTGGAGAAATCCTCAGCGGACTGGGTGGAAATCCTCCAAAAGCTCTCCTATCCTTTTCTTTTCTACAAAAGGCAAGGGGTGGAGTTGTGAAAACCTGATCAGCGTTTGACATCGACTCTGAAGATTTTTAATACGAAGCCTTAAGGTTAACAAAGCCACCAAAAACGTGGGTTTTGCTACCAACAGCGAGCTATTAGCTCGCTGCACGAACTAAAGACGTAACTTCTTTTCCATAGGCCCGACCTGCAGATCCCCGCAAAGAGATCTCGATCCTAACAGCTCTTTATTTCTACAGATTCCTTCTGAAATGGCGCCACGTGGATTACAATCCAACAGCCAGAGTCACCTGACTGTATTTTATTAGAAAACCAACAATTTTCACCAAAATTGCACTGCTGGGCTTAGTGACTACGTTTAGGAAGACTCTCTTCTTCACCAAGGCTCTGAGCCGACAGCACTGCAGTTTTCCTGCCTATTTGTGCTGTTTTCACCCGCTCTGCTTATTTTCTGAACATTCATCACACCATTTTTGAGTCAACGCGTGCCGCCATTTTACAAGAAGAAACAGTAAAATGGTGATTTTACAAGAACAGGACCTCTCATTTCTAATTTGTTTCTCTTCAGTGGCACAAGCTTGGCCTATACTCTATTTTTTTGGCTCTACCATTTTTATATGAAAACATGCTGTCAGGAGGAAGAGTTGGTCGTCAAGGCAGCGGATCAGCTCCATAAAAAGATCTATTTTCCTATCATAAAATCCTTCATACTGTTGCAATTCAGAACGTGAATAAGCAGGGGAGCTAGCAGCCAGCGTGCCTTGCTAGAAAAGAACAGATTCTGCCAGTGGCCCAGCAACACCTTTACAAACATCAGCACTTGTTAACTGGTACGTTACGGCAGGCCAAGGTCTTTTTTTTAAAAATACCACCGTGCAGCACCTGCTGCCTTGAAGTCTTCCGGGTGCTGCCTGACGTACTCGAACAGCTCTCTGTCCACCTTGGCGTGGATGTACTCCGCACGCTTGGTAAGGTAATAGCCAACGAACCACCCCACGGTGGCGAACAGGATCTGGCGGTGAACGCCTGCAGCAGGAGGAGGAGGAGGGATGTCCCCATCTCAGCCCATCTCCCGGTCCCAGGTGGCCCCCTGCTTTCTCCAGCCACCACTCTCTTTAGCTCCACGTGCTCCAGCTCCTCTCTCCCTGCTTCGCCCCCATGGTCGGCCCCCTCATGGCCCTACAGCACCCTCACTTGCAGACCTCCCATGGCCACTTCCCACTCCTCAAATCCCCTCCAGCCCCATACAATGCCCCTTTCCCCAGCCCCCTCCGATTACCTCCAATACCCCCCCGCCAGCAGACCCCTCACCTCAACACTCCCTCCCATTCACTCCTGCCCCTACCACCCACAGAGTCACTCCAAATCCCACAGAGCACTCCTTCCCCCCACCCCTTCAAGCCCCTCATCTTCCCCCTGCCCCTATATCTCTTATTCATCCCAAAACCCACATACCCCCTTCCCCAGCCCCTCGCCTCAGGGCTGTCTCCCCTTCTCCCCACCCCTATATCACAGAGTGACCCCAAGTCCCACACACCCCCTTCCTCAGCCCCTGTATCACACACAGTGACCCCAAATCCCACACATCCCCTTCCCCAACCCCCTTCCTCAGCCCCTATCTCACACAGACTGACCCCAAATCCCACACACACCCTTCCTCAACCCCTGTATCATACAGAGTGACCCCAAATCCCACACACCCCCTTCCTCAGCCCCTATATCATAATGACCCCAAATCCCACACACCCCCTTCCTCAGCCCCTATCTCACACAGAGTGACCCCAAATCCCACACATCCCCTTCCTCAGCCCCTATCTCACACAGAGTGACCCCAAATTCCACACATCCCCTTCCCCAGCCCATATCACACACAGTGACCCCAAATCCCACACATCCCCTTCCCCAACCCCCTTCCTCAGCCCCTATCACACACAGTGACCCCAAATCCCACACATCCCCTTCCCCAACCCCCTTCCTCAGCCCCTATCACACACAGTGACCCCAAATCCCACACATCCCCTTCCCCAACCCCCTTCCTCAGCCCCTATCTCACACAGACTGACCCCAAATCCCACACACACCCTTCCTCAACCCCTGTATCATACAGAGTGACCCCAAATCCCACACACCCCCTTCCTCAGCCCCTATATCATAATGACCCCAAATCCCACACACCCCCTTCCTCAGCCCCTATCTCACACAGAGTGACCCCAAATCCCACACACCCCCTTCCTCAGCCCCTATCTCACACAGAGTGACCCCAAATTCCACACATCCCCTTCCCCAGCCCATATCACACACAGTGACCCCAAATCCCACACATTCCCTTCCCCAACCCCCTTCCTCAGCCCCTATCTCACACAGACTGACCCCAAATCCCACACACCCCCTTCCCCAGCCCCTCACCTCAGGGCTCCCTCCCTTTCCTCCTCCCCTATACCCCTCAGAGTGACCCCAAATCCCACATAGCCCCTTCCCTCCTCCCCCCCCCCCCCCCCCCCAGCCCCTCACTTCAGGGCTGCCTCCCCTTCCCCCCACCGCTATATCGCACAGTGACCCCAAATCCCCCACACCCGTCCCCCCCCCAGCCCCTCACCTCAGGGTTCCCCTCACCTCAGGGCTCCCCTCACCTCAGGGCTCCCCTCACCTCAGGGCTCCCCTCCCCAACCCCTCCATTCCCGCCCCACCCAGCCCCGCCGCACCGGCTCGGATGACGGGGCGGCGGTTGAAGCCGTTGTCCAGCAGTGCCGCCACCCAGCCGATCATACCCAGCCACACCGACCCCTTGTTGACGAGGGGAGGCGGCGGCAGCGACCGCGACTCGTCCGGCAGGAACACCATGGCGGCCGCCCCGCCGAAGGTGACCGGGCGGGGCGGTGCGGCACCGCGCTCCCTCCGCCGCTCCCGCCGCCGCGCACACGCGTTCCGCCGCCTTTCATCCGCTTTTAGCTATTTCACCGAAAAACCGCCCCCACCCCCCCCACCCCCCCCCCCAGCCCCTTGGCTAACATCCCCCCCCCCCCCCCTCCGAGAGTCGGCGGCTTCGCGGGGATCGGGTGGGGGGTTCCCGCGGCCCTGAGGCCTCTGGGGGACGCGGCTCGGCCCCCACTGCCCGGGCAGGCCAGGCTGTAGTTAAACCAGGGGTTTAATTAATTAAATCAGGGAGTTAATTAAACGCCCAACATCAAAACCGATTCGTTTTTAGAGCCCTTCCTGCCAACAAAGGCCGAGAGCTACCGTGGGGTTAGTTTTTCTTTTTTAATGGCTCTACAATCACCACGGCACCAGTACCAGGCCCGACGTAACCATTGGAAAACACTGGATTCCCAGCCTCTTTCCTAAAAAATGATCTTTTAGCTTTTTTCCTTTGGGCTGTCCCCACTCCCTAGTGGGCGATGCCAAAGCTGGAGTCCTCAGAGGATTTTGCATTGACTTACGGAGGCACTGCTGGAGCAGAGCACGGAGCAAGGTCTTTTTTGGGATATTACTCTTAAGGCACCAGTAGAAGGGTGAGCACGGTGGATGCCCTACGCTTCCCACGGCTTTGAGGCACAGACCGAACGTAGAATACAGCTGGAAGCAGCGCCAAGGCACTGCCAGCAGCTAAAAAGAACAGGGCAAAGTAGTTAATGAAGTAGAAAAATCAGAAACTGTGAGAAAGTAAGGAAAACCAGAGTGAAAGTCCAAAAATGAGCTCATTGGCTGTGAAAAGTTTAAGTGTCTAAGTTATTTGGTTACACAAATGGCCACAGCAACTACTCCGCTGCCCACCCGCCGTCCTAACAAGAGCCACACTCTATTTTAACATCCAAAATATTCAAAGAATGCAAAGAGCACAACCATCCCATGGGCTATGTCACGTTCTTCAACTAACATGGAAGAAAGTTCAAGAAGTACTGGGAAAAAACCCCAGAAATCCACCCCTTCTCCCTTCCCAGTTTCACCTGTCAGCACTGGTATGCAAACCAGACCCCAATTTCTAGAGCAAAATCTTTTAGGGACAGTGGTGTAGGGTTTAAAAAAGTACAGTGAAGCTGTAGGAAAGCATCATAATTAAGGGTACGTGATTCTGCAGAGGCAGAACACAGTATACTTCCTCCTCAATTTACTAGAGGAACTGGGGATACTGGGTCTCTTGTCACAGTTGCAGAGTTTCACATGAATAGCAAATAAATATGATTATCCAGCCACATTATCTGACACATTTAATGGTGTTTAAGAAATTCCTTATTTCAGAAGCTGCTTTAATAAAGTCATCTGGTCTACAAAAATAAGTATTACTAGAATATTAAAACCTTTTTGAAAAGAATTTATGAAACAAGATCAAAAGGACATGGATGCATTAAGCAACTAATTTAAAGCTTGAGATTTGGGCGTTCAGGAGTTTGGCAAAGCACCTCAGGACAAGTTTCCAGCTGGACACTTGTGTGGGCATCCCTCAGAAAACAGGGCTTAGACACAAGACTAAAAAGTCACAAGAAATGCTCAAACCAAAAATATCAACTTTTTAATTTACATATTCCACAGAAAGCAGTTACAACGCTCTCTTCTACACAGAAATGATCCCTTGTAATTTGCCACAGCAATTTTTATTCAAATACAAACAGTAACGGGAAAGCCGGGCAGGTTTTCCTGGGGACAGAAGTCCGGACCTCGTCAAGCTTCACAGTTTATCCACGGCAAGTGGCATCTCCCTGCACCCCGTGTTATTGTGACGGGCGCTTCTGCTCAGAGGTGTCCTCGCTGGGCAGCAGAGAAGCCTTGGAAGAAAAACTCCCTGTGTGGCAATGGTACATGATGCTGTGTCCTACCAAGAGCTGTATGTCCTTGTGACAACACCTCATCCTCTCGCAGGGATAACCTGGGACTGGTCCCAACCCCGCGGCTTTACTCGGCCTTTTGCCGAACAGAAATCCGCTCCGTCAGGACCGAGACGTAGAGTTTCAGCCAAGCGTACACGACACCCAGAGCACAGTACACCGAGGTCAGCAACAGAGGGACAAAAGGAAAGTGCCGTTTCCAGGGCGTCAGAGGAAATATAAATTCACAGAAGATTTCCAAAGGCACTAGTTGGGCGAGGTAGATGGTTTCGAGCCAGTTGAGGAGAGGCCTCTCTCTCCTGTCAGAGGAATAATAAATAAAAAAAAAGTGTTAAAACACATGATGTTACCTAAAAATAACTCTTCTGTTCTTCAGCTATCACTGGTGACCAGAATATCCCCCATTAGTTCACAATAAGGCTTTAAACCACGATCTAAAGAATTTCAGGAGGAAAAAAACCCCGGTGTGATAAGACAGGGTACAGCTGATTTCCTCACCACGTGGCTTCTGCACCAAGTCCCGAGATGCCCTGGTATCTAAGCAGAAACCTCCGCAGCTGCTCCGCTTCACCTCACACCATTTCAGTGAACAACTGAATATACACACGCCCGTCCCACTGCAATTATCCTACATCCAAAGACGGGGGTGTCAGATTTGTCTTAACCTCTGCCCCCTTCCCCAAGCTCTCCGTAGGACGTGCTGAGCCAATCTCTCTTGCAAAGGACAGTCCTTGGCACTGGGGTTTTGCCTGCAGGTAGTTTACAGGGGAATTGATGTTCTTCTGGAAGGGATTTGCTTGTTTTGGAAAGTGAGGAACAAGAAGCTTGCAAAAGCTCCATCTCTAGACAGAAACTAAGCTCCTACAGAGGTTTTTAGTTAAAGCTCTTGGGACCGAACGATTGGATTCTGGAGTACTAAGGGGGGAAAAGCAGTCTGGTTGAAAGAGGATCACCTACAACAAGCAGGTGACTGACGTACTGAATACAGGCTTACAGCATATCCAACCTCCTTCATCACAGCTTGGTTTGGTCATGAAAAGTTTGGGAAATAGGAAAGTGGAGACTAGAGGGGTTATAAGGCCAAGCACAATCTTTGGTCAAGTGGGTAAGAGATCAGCAGCTGGTAAAACCACACAGGATGATTTATCTATGTCCTGACAACCAAGCCTTTGCAGATTTGTTGAGAAATTACAGCTTGTAAGTCTGTGTTATTTATAACCTGCCCCTTCCAGACATGAAAATATGAAGTACCACAAAACCCCACAGTAACTTAAGCCTTGCCTCCTAAGAATAGAAGCAGCAGCACCTTTTGACCAGTAACACTTCAATTTGATACTTCAGCATAAGTTTTCTGTGCTGGTTGCCCCTTATGACCACACTGGTCCCCGTGACAGAAGAAATGGTTCTGTTCTTGGTGCTAGGAACGAGTTTCTTTAATTACCTGAATAGAGATTTCAACGAGGAGAAGCTATAAACAGTAAACAGCAGCATAAGCAGTATCTTAATGGGAAGTTCTGAAATACAAGGAACATAACGTGCTTTTAAAATTAATTATAAGAACATTTTGCCGTATAAATCGCAGTGTCTTTAAATCCTACTAGTCAAACTTGTATTGTCCAACTTAATTAGTTTCTCCAAACAGAATTAAAGGGTTTACTGCTTAGGACACCTAAAAATGAGCATCAATATTTACTAAAGCAAGTGCCAGGCATTTGCAATACCCTCAACTTCAGTTATCTATAAACATGCTGAACTCACAAATAAGTACAATTTATGACAGCACTGCAAATAAGATTTTCCTACTCAAAAGAAACCAGAACTCACTGGGAAGCTTAAAACAAAGGTGACAGCCAAGTCCATGCTATCTAGTTCGAGACTGGACGCTAAATAAAATGAACAGAGAAGGCAGAGGATGTTTCTAATCCCTCAAGGCTTTGTTATTGCAAATAGGCGGCATTATCAGAGCACAAGAGGGGGAGTGTCTGGATTTGAACTCTCCCAGAAGGACGACAACCGATAAAGCTACAGCGTTGTCGTAGCTCTGATGGCCGAGGGTTGAAGGGAAGCAAACAGACCCTTGGCTAGTTGAAAGGGGAGGAAGGAAGGCACAGCCTTGGGTCACAAAGACACATCAATCTGCCCCAGACGTACTGATTTATCTGATGCTGCTGCATGGTTTTAGCTCAAGCACATTACTGACAGCATGAAGTAGCAGTCGGCTGGAAGAGTCGGCTAGAAAACAGGTTTGCCTTTTCAAATTGTCTTTATCACTTTTGCTTCACATGGTTATGTCAAACAGGGGGGCGTTTCTAGAACTGTGGCAGAATGAGGGGTAACAAATACTGACTATGACGATTTCCTATCTCTTTCAACTTCAAGCCGATGCCTCTTCCACCGCTTTATAAACCCACATTTCTTGTCACTAGTTGGAGAGTTTGTATTTATGGGAACAGGCTGACAAACAGCTTCCTGCAGCTTTCAACTTATTACATAAAATAAATCATTACCTGCATGTCATCTCTGGAAAAAAACCCCAAAGCAGTAAGATGAAAGCACAGAAAGAAGGAAAACACTTTACCTGCTGGCGTGAACAACAATGGAAAAAGTGAGAAATGCCCTGTGGTTGTCAGAATCAGGTAGATGCCAGCGTCCTTCGCTCTCTGAACAGACAACAAGCTAAAAACGACGAGAATTTGTTACGCTTTTGTCTTTTAGTGAAGAAACTTAACGTCAGCAAAACACCACAGAATTCACAAGAGACCGAAGAACACATCAAATAGTTTCATAGTCCCTCCAGACACTGGAGCTGCGATGAAGTCTCCTACTTCCAAACCACGTGGCCTCAGAGATAAATCCGCAGGAGAAAAATCAGCCAAGAAACCCTCCCCCAGAAAACCACAGACCCGCTGAACACAAACACCAGCCTGAAGTTTTCCACAAATGGTCTTTTTCCTTTGCCAGCTGGTTGCCACCACTGCCATCCCAACTTCTTCTCCTTCCTTGTGTTTTTCCAGTGTGAATCCCCTCCCTCCCACAATTCCCGCTTCAGAAGTTTAAGCATCACTAAACCTCTGAACCAGCTGCTCTGAGCATCTGATTTAAACCTTTTATTTTGGCAGAAACTGCGTGCTGGCCTTGTCAAGCGTAGGGCAGAAGGTCCCTCTCCTCAGCTGGCTCCTGAACAATCTACCTGGCGTTTTAAATACGAACCCCAGCACTCAGCAAGGCGTCAGCTGCCCGGCAGTGAAAAGACTACAATGATTTTTCACATTTGTCCCTGCCAGAGAAGATCTCTGAGCTGTTCAGAGAGAACAAGGACTTCATCAGCTATGCTGCTTGCCAAAGCTGAGCAGGACAGTGGCATCAAATGCTTCAAAAGCCAGGCAAGCCAATAAGTTCTTCTCTTCAAAAGGCAAAGCCACAAGACCTGCGACCCAGAATAGGTCTCTGGGACTGAATGTTCTGCACAAACCACACTGGGAGGAGAAAAAGACCCTAAGAAAGCAGCCTGCTTTCGTCCATGTGTCACCCGAGTGAAAGGTTTTACCACGCCTGCCCCTGTTATAATTAAGTTTGGAATTTGAAGAGATAATTACTTTTCATTGCTAACTAATGGCTTTTAATGAACGACTTAATTGCTTCAAGGAATAACTAACACTATGTATTGATGATATTAGTTTACATTGTAGTAAGAGATATACAAAACCTCACTGATGCTCAGAAACAGCAGCTGCCTTGCGAAGAAGGTCAAAGCTAAAGCTGCTGCTCATTGGTGAAATTGTCCAGAACAGAACAGGGAGGCAGGTACAGGGAGTGAAAGTGCCCATTCTTGGTGTGTCGTCTTATCTTATGGGATGAAACCAGAGAAACTAAGGAATGTTAAGGTGAAGACCCTCACCTCCTCCCCATCCTAATTTGTGCATCAGAGATCTTGATCAGTAAGATAACCAATGATTATATTAGTATAGGAATATTAATGAAGTTAGTTAATAGGTGGACCAGTCATTGTAAATGTCAATTAATAGCGGGCATAGCATGCAGGCTTATGTTAAAATATATTAAAGACCATGACTTTGCAGAAAAAGGATATAAAATGCTGAACTTTTTATGTAACTTTGAAGCACGTCAGGTGGAGCTATCCCCCGCGCTTCCCAGCGCTGCAATGAAGAAGTGTCTGCTGATCTGCCACTGTGCAGGTAAGTTTGTCGTGATGGCGACCTTTCGTCAACACCCTCAAGCCATCACTAAGAACAGGAGGCTTCAAGGGGAAGCTAAATGAATTCTTTCAGGAGCGGTGTGTCCACATGCAGCCTCAAGCCTGAGATCCTTTCTTTTGCAAGCATTTTTCCCCCCCTCACGTTACTCTAACGGCAATCAGGTGTCTGAATCCAAACACAGAGATTTTTCTGTTATATTTTGCATCTTAACAGCACTCGGCGTTCAGAGACACACGAAAGAGCGTGTGCAGTTGTTGGCCTGCGTGTCGGGCTCCAAAAAGCAATGGCTTATCCCCACACCAACACGCTGCTGCTGTTCTGCTCATCTGTGAGTTCGTACAAAGCTCTGCTGTGCCCTACAGCGCTGATACAGAAAGCAGCTGCTCCCAGCTGCTCCCAGTAAAGCTCTACTCAGAGCTTCCATCAATGCAAACTATTGTAAAGTGGAAACCAGCGTTGGCTGTCGTGAAAGACGCTGCTTGTTAAAACACCACGCCAGTTTCCTACATACGCTATATCTGCATCAGCACATCCTATGGCTGAGGTAATCACGTTTTATTGTCCCCCAAATGAATTTACTTGAAGCACGCTAAAACTTCACAGCTTAAGGCATTCTGTAAACACGTGCATTTCCCGAAATACACCGAAAACAACGCGATCCTCTTTGAGGATTCCTCAACAAGCGGCAGCAGGCTCGGTTTGGCCAGCTACCAGGTACAAAATCTACTCACCTTAAAGGCAGAATAGCAAGGAGTATTGCTTTTTCATGCACGTGCCAGCCAAACATGAAGGAGCTCAGCGCACAAAGAACAAGGCACTGTAGGAAGCCTCTGGGCCCTTGAGGTTTAAACCAAAGACAGAAAACAGAGGGCTAGAAACAACAGGCAAAAACAGGACTTCAGTGAAAAGTTTGGCAATCCTGAACACAAGCCATTGTCCAATGAGATTTTTTTTTTTTTCCAACGTCAACCACCACCACCGCACCCAGGTTGTGGCACAAGCCCTGGAGGAACCGTATCTGCCTGGATGTACCAGTAGAGCCTGAAGGACTTCATCAGGCTAACGGGAGGGAAAAAGTAGACTGAAAGACCACCGCCCGCTCCCTGCTATTTGTGCTGCAAGAACTGTCTTTCTAAACTCATTTTAACGATGTTTCAAGACGTTTATGTAGTAACTAAGATCTCCAATTAAAGGCTAGATGCTCATTAGAGTGAAAAAAAGACTCTGCAGCCAGGTAATTACTCACCAAACCTTCAGTTCTTTGCTTGTCACCTGAAGAGCACTACGCTTGCCCGCAGCTCGTGCTGCCCCAACACCTCCCTCAGTGTCTCCACTCACATCCCACCTCAACTAACTTCTGTCACAAAAAGTTCCCACTGGCTCAGCGTGCAGAGAGTGGTTTTGATGCAAGATTGCTTTTAATCTCTTAAAAATCAGTTCTACAGCCGACACAAGCCATAATTTTAGCCATACTTGAAGAAAGCAATATTGTGGATCAAGATAGATATTAATTCCATATTTATCCTAATAACTGGTTTTGTTATTTTTATTTTTGTTTTTAAAGAAAACTTACTTGTTGACCCGGAATTAAAATTTGTGTGAAGTGCACACTAATCAAATTACACCTACTAGGGACAAAACACACCAAGTTTCCAAAAAGTATTATTTGTTCTTACCAATATAGCTATGAAAGTACAGATTAACGTTGCCAGTGGAGTCACTGAAGGGAGGACAGTATGCTGAAATTCTTGAACCAGCCCTCCTGTCATCGAGGCTTTAGGAATTTTTGTGGGATCAAGAAAATTACACTTTAAACCTAGAAACAAAACAGAAACAAAGCGCAAACTGATAAATGTTAATGAAGAAATGAAATAGCTGAACTAAGCACATGGCCAAGCTTTTTCTTTTTTAAAGGACAGCAGAGAGGAATGACTGATTTCTGGCCTACTGCTGGAAATTTATCACGCACTGGATTATGTAAATAATCAGGTGATTTAAGACAATCTGAAAGTGTAATTTATTACCTGCATTTCAAATGGGGAAGGAAAACTAAACTCCCGAGAGCTCTACCTGCATTTAAGCACCATATAGCAAGATGAGCACACCGTACCAAAAATTGTTAGGGCTTTATCCACGACATTGTACAGAGCCCAGAAGTTGGGAGCCCAGTAAGCATGGCAGAGGCCTCGTTTGAAGGGAAAAAGCCGTGAAATGACTTGAGGCAGCTGTCCCTACAGAAAACAAAAAAAAAAGGAAGAAATGGTCTCTTTAGACGAAACATGGTTTATATTTTTATAACACAATTTTCTCACAGTTCAGGGGAATAACAGGTGAAAAAGGGGTTATTACCAATACGATGAATGGGCCCAATGAAAGGGCAGAAACAAGACAGACGATCAATCCCAGAAGAGTTACATGAAGAAAGCTGAAACTTCTCCACTTCAGGGATCCATCTACAAGAAGCAAACAGATTATGACTATTTTAAAAAGGGTAGAAAGGAGGACCCTGGGAACCACCGACCTGTCAGCCTCACCTCTGTGCCTGGGAAGATCACGGAACAGATCCTCCCAGAAGCTATGCTAAGGCACATGGGGGGAAGGGAGGTGATTTGAGACAGCCAGCATGGCTTCATGAAGGGCAAGTCCTGACTAACCTAGTAGCCTTCTATAGTGAACTGGACAAGGGAAGAGCTATGGCTGTCATCTGTCTGGACTGCTGCAAGGCCTTTGACGTGGTCCCCCACACCATCCTTCTCTCTATATTGGAGAGATATAGATGGGATGAGTGGGCTGTTCAGCGGGTGAGGAACCAGGTGGATGGTCGCATCCAGAGGGTAGCGGTCAATGGCTCGATGTCCAGATGGAGATCAGTGACAAGCAGCATACCTCAGGGGTCTGTACTGGGACCGATACTATTTCGTATCTTCACCAATGGCACGGACAGGGGAATCAAGCTCACCCTCAGCAAGTTCACAGATGGCACCAGGCTGAGCGGTGCGGTTGACAGGCCTGAGGGACAGGATGCCATCCAGAGGGACCTGGACAAGCTCGAGAAGTGGGACCGTGTGAACCTCATGAAGGTCAGCAAGGCCAAGTGGAAAGTCCTGCACCTGGGTCAGGGCAACCCCTGGTATCAACAGAGGTTGGGGGTGAAGGGATGGAGAGCAGCCCTAAGGAGGAGGACTTGGGGGTGCTGGTGGGTGAAACATTGGACATGAGCCAGCAATGGGCGCGCACAGCCCAGAAGGCCAACTCTATCCTGGGCTGTATGAGGAGCAGCACGTTGAGGGAGGGGATTCTGCCCCTCTGCTCTGCTCTGGTGAGATCCCCCCTGCAGTGCTGCGTCCAGCTCTGGGGTCCTCAGCACAGGAAAGACACGGACCTGTTGGAGCAGGTCCAGAGGAGGCCACAAAGATGCTCGGGGGGCTGGAGCAGCTCCCTGTGAGGGCCAGGCTGAGAGAGTTGGGGGTGTTCAGCCTGGAGAAGAGAAGGCTCCGGGGAGACCTTATCACAATCTTTCAATATTTAAAGCGGGCTTGTAAGAAAGATGGGGGCAGACTTTGTAATAAGGCCCGTGGCAACAGGACAAGGAGTAATGGTTTTAAACTAAGGGCACAGATTTAGACTAGATATTAAAGAACAACTTTTTTTACAACCAGGGTGGTGAAACACTGGCACAGGCTGCCCAGAGAGGTGATAGATGCCCCATCCCTGGAAACATTCAAGGTCAGGTTGGACGGGGCTCTGAGCAACCTGATGTAGCTGAAGATGTTCCTGCTCGCTGCAGGGGGGTTGGACTAGCTGAACTCTAAAGGTCCCTTCCAACCCAAACCATTCCGTGATTTTATGAAATCTGTGGCAAATGGACAGGAAGACAAAGCATTCCACACTAATGACGACTTGCCAGCACTATCTAAAAGCTGCACACAGCATTTTATGTCAATACATTCAGTTGCCTCCTTCAACAATCAGGTTGCCTTTACTTTTTCCACATTGCAGCTCCTCCATTACACAAACTTTCAGTATTTCCTCTTTCAAGAGAAACGCCTTCTGTGAGGAACATCAAACATGTTTTTCAGTGCTAAGAAGTGGAGAGAAACTCAAAGGAGGACTTTGAGATAGCTTCTGATACTATCTAATCATTTCATAACCAGAATAATTCTTACAGCTTCAAACTGCCACCTGCAGTTTGTTCATGTTGGTTTCTCTCAATAAAGAGCTCCTTAGAAACACAAATTTTACATAAATAAATTTCAAATATCTTTAAAGTTCTTACTAACTCTGCTCCCCAAGCAGAATTTTTGTTTGACCCACAGCCATTTCATTCCAATGGTATCTGCATGTCTTGTGTACTCCCCAGGCCCCACTAATTAACACAATCCCCCAAAAGCGAGCGTGGAAAAACCCATCCTACCTGCGTTATTTGCAGTAAAACAATAGGATCGCAGCAAGTAAATGCCATATGCTGGGGCCACATACATGTAGATGTGCTTGAAATGCAGAAGAACAGCATAAAGAAGAGCGCCCTCCAAATATCTTTTCTAAAGGAAAAACAAAACAAAACCCAAGCTTTTCTTCTCGTTCTCCCTTTGTACTAACTTTTAATGGTCCTCTGTTGTACTCCTAAGGTGTGAAAACATTTATCATGGGCATAAAAACAAAGGAGTATTTACTTCAAATTACAAACTCGGTAGCGTTAGGCTCAACAGGTGTGAGGAGGAAACTACATCATCACGTGATACTTGGAAAACTGGGAAAGGCCTCACCTCCCCACAGCTTCAGAGGTAATGTTTTCTAAGGACTGGTGCCTTGGAAGAAGATGGCAGGAAGCCATGGCACGCTGCTGAGGTATAAGACAATTTAGCTTTCTCACAGGGAACCGCAAATGCTGCAGCATCAGCAAGTAATTATAGCGAGTTTCAAGCTCTCCTCTTTTCCCCAAAGTAAACAAATAATTAGACATCCAGCTCGGCACGCTTCAACTTCCAGCCACTCTCAAATCACTTCGTTGGGCTGCTCGCGTTGTGGGTAATTAATGCACCTAAAATACACAGGGCAACACCAGGGAAGAGCCATTCCAGTTTACCTGACAGAGTCGGACAACAGAGAGAAGCATCAGCCCGAACAGGAAGCCGTTGTACTGAAAGTGGATATCTGGACTGGAGTCAAGAAAGGAATAAAGCAAGGTTTCTTTACTGCTGCCTGTTTTCTGGGGAAGACTCGAACTTATAAACAATAAAGTCAGATTAAAATGGAACTTAAATGAAGAAAGTAACCTTAAATTCACTCTACACAGACATGAAGTCGTTACTTAACCATACCTGTCAGCACAGACACGAAGTCTACTACTACTAGTACATTATCTCGATGAAACAAACCATAACAACCTGACCACACATGTATCATGCAACATATATGACACAAAGCAAAACAACTAAAACGTTAATTCTCCACTTTTTGAATTTTTAAATACTGGTTTCTGGTTCACATCGGTTAATGGAGTCAGTAGTCCTCACTTATCACCTACACCTTTAAGCAGGCAACTCAGACAAGGACTGGAACAGACAAAACTGGTCCTTCCTGTAAAAGAATTACTGTTTTCCCTCTCTGCCCCCTCCTCAGCGACATCAACGCACATTGTGTCAAGATGGACTTGCAATCGTTGGACTTCAAAAAAACCCTTGCTAATTCTCATGTAGCATTAACCAGTTGAATACAGCCTGGACATAAAGCACTTGTAAGATTTCCCTTGCCATAGGACAAACTCTGAACCACACCCCGAAAAAAGAGGCTCTTTGCTACTCTTTCTGTATGCAGGCAGAGGGGGAGCAGACGACAGGAACAGGCATGTTGCTGCCAGACTGGTCCTCCTGATTCTGGCAAATCAGACCAAAACCCAAACAATTTCCATTTTGCCTAATAATAATTCTAATGAAAACATGAAGTTATTCAACTAACCTCAGAAACACAAACAGTAGCATTACTTGCTGGGACAGCAATAATAACAATATTCATGGGTTTGTACCACATGCTGTAACAGGCTGTTAAAAGCAAAACACGAACGAGCCACAACGGTTGAAAGGATACGATCCACAATTAACAACCCAAAATTCCACAAGAGCAGAACAGCAAGAATAAACGTTGGTTTTTCCAGGATATCCTTTGCAGCTCGTTTTCCATTTACCCATCTGCAGCACCTGAACAAGAGCAGAAGAGAAAGAAGTCTGAACTGAAACAGTCAACAAAAACTTAAGAGCTGAGAAGTGCACTGAACCTGAAGTTAACTGTTTTATGAGGATGGAAGGCAATGACAAAATTCTTGCTCAATTCATCAAGGGAAGACAATGTCATGAATAAAGTTCAGCAAAAAAAGGATTTTACTTTTCAATAGCTGTAGTATGTTCCACATGCTAAAGCTCATGTTAAGTAACTCAGTCCCAGGTTCAAGTCTTACATTCAATAATAACCGTATAGTTGTCATAACCTGTTGGTTATGACAATAAAAGGAAATTAAATATAAATAAAACAATAAAAGGAAAAAAGCCACAAGGCAAAGCTAGCCCGCTTCACAAAGAAAGTGCATGAACAAGCTCAGGGAGTGCTCCAGTGCAGCGGAGAACTTTCCACCCAGATTTTGAGCAGAGTAAAACGAGGTAGGACCGTTACAGGTTAAGCTCGGCAGCATCATGCTCAAAACATCTCTCCCCCTCTCCTCTTCAGATGCAAGATTAACACTTCTTCACAAAGTCAGGGCCCACTGAAAACACACAAGCTTAATGTTGGTAGACTTGGAATAATCAAGTTTATCATCAAGACCACCAAAACCAGTGGAGTGACGTAGCATACTTGATGATACCGGCACTTTGTCACAAGTTTCCTTTGTGCTTCTACTCTAGATGAAGAGAGTATAAGCAAAGCAACAGGGAAACACAGCTAGGTGTGCACAAGTGTGGAACAGCAGCCAGTGCCCAAATGCACACAAACCTGACTACAGGCACAGCGACAGCATCTCCAAGAACAACAAAAAGTTCTCTTGTGCTTAGCAGCGGGTTCCAAATTTCTCCTTGAACAGGTTGAAGCAACTTTGCTATTTCCTTGCATTTACAAGCTTGCTGGCACAAATCAGTTTTTGTTGTTACTCTACACAAATTCCATATATTAAAGATTACCCCCAGTCCCCAAAATTCGAACATTAAGACTTACTCACGAACGGCATATATGAAAAGGATATCTGTAAAGATGACAGAAAATCTTTGGAAGAAGATTGTTGCGTGACTGGTGTAATTCAGGTTGTCAATAACCAACATCTTGGGGTCAAAGTACTTGGCAACGTGCGAAAGTGCATATTCAAACCAAGCGAAAAACGGTGGGTAATCCAGGGTCCATTCCGAAGTTGCCTAAAGACAAAATAAGATTAAATGGTTTAACACGATCCATGCTGTTTACAGTCCTTCAGGGACAGCTCAGCACAGCAAATCAGCTGAAGTATTTTATCTCAGTAGCCTCTGTTTAACAGAAACCACTTCACAATAAAGCAGACGGCCGCACGGGGCTGAGCGTGACTCGAGCTGTTCTGTAGTCCTGGTAGAGGGATGGGACATCTCTTCATTAGTAGAAAAAGATTAAACAACATTTGGGTGCATCAGCACCTAACCAGTATCTAATTGTCTATTCTTTATAATCAGCTTACAGTAATGGGGCCAATATTAAAACAACCTCAATGAAATGGCTCACAGTGAGTATTGGTCTATGTCAGAGGGATCACCAGCACAATCAGCCTCATTACAGCCTCAAAATTATTTCTACTCATTAGTCAATAAGTCTTAATTCTAGTAAGACCTTATCAAAATCAAATGGTACTATTTGGTCTTTTCCCATAAGGACTGTTATAACACCCTGAGCAACTCCTTGGCTGTGGAAACAGGAGAGGAGGAAGGA